>NC_057809.1:304188926-304880620 GCF_018294505.1 Triticum aestivum
CCCCCTGTGCTCTGTAGGCGAGGCTCTTCATCATCGTCCTTGCTGGGCGGCCCTTTCCCCCTGTGTTCGGTGTTGAGCTTGCTGGCCTATTTAAATACCCAACAATTTCTGTTGGTGTGATTGGTAGGCTTATCGGGGATGCCATGAATCTGGCAAGGCCGATCGAGTATTCTTTCCAAACTAGATGTACCATCTCTGTTTCCTTTGAATGGCTTCTTTCGCTGACCGGGTTTAGAGCCACTAAATCTGGCGTTAACCGCTGTGTCTTTGGCATCTTGGTTGTTGCTTCGATGTTTGTGCTTATTGCGCCGTGGCTTTCCATTGCCATCCCTGGCTTTCGAGGTGCCAGGGTCGCTGGTGTTGTTGCTTCTATGAGCTAGCCAGCTATCTTCTCCCGTGCAAAAGCGGGTTATGAGTGTGGTAAGGGCTGCCATGGACTTAGGCTTTTCTTGGCCAAGGTGTCGGGCGAGCCACTCATCTCGGACGCTGTGTTTAAAGGCCGCGAGGGCTTCGGCGTCCGGACAATCCACAATTTGGTTCTTTTTAATTAAGAACCTGGTCCAGAGTTTCCGGGCTGATTCTCCGGGTTGCTGGACTATGTGACTAAGGTCATCGCCGTCTGGGGGCCGAACGTAGGTACCTTAGAAGTTGTCTCTAAAGGCATCCTCCAAGTCTTCCCAGTTGCCAATAGAGTTCTCTGGGAGGTTGTTTAGCTAGTCTTGAGCTGGTCCCTTTAATTTGAGTGGGAGGTATTTGATGGCATGGAGATCATCACCGCGTGCCATGTGGATATGGAGAAGAAAGTCTTCGATCCATAGTGCGGGATCTGTCGTAACGTCGTATGACTCAATGTTGACGGGTTTAAACCCTTTTGGGAACTGATGTTCCATTACTTCGACGGTGAAGCATAGGGGGGTGCAGCGCCTCTGTACCGGGTGATATCGCGGCGTAGTTCGGACGAAGGTCGTATGCGGTTTTCGGCCCGTGTGAGGTTGTTTCTATCACGCTAGGTCTGATGGCCGTCCTCGCGCATTGGAGCATGCGCCCTCGATCCATAGATTGATCTTGTTAGACCGGCCCTATGGTACAGGTCCTTGCGTAAGTCGTAGGTATAGCCCGGGGCCGTTGCCTCCTTGCCCCGATGGCGGGGTGGCACGGGCTGGTGTTCGACATGAGTAGCCGGTCTATCCCGTCCACATGGCGGTCGGTCGGGCTCATCAGCAGTTTTATGCTTTGGCGGTATGGGCTCAAATGCCTCGTCGTCGAATTGAGGTAGTAGCTTGCGCTTCGGTAACTCTTAGTTGGGAGTTCGAGGCCATATTCCTCGGCTGCCAGGACATTAGTCCATCTATCATTGCAAAAATCCTGATCAGCTTGAAGATGATGTTGCTTCTTTTCCAGGCTTCTTGTAGTTGTTATTAGCCTGCGCTTAAAGAGCTCTTGCTCGAGGGGCTCCTCTGGCACGATAAAGTCTTCGTTGTCGAGGCTCACGTCCTCTTCGGAGATCGGTAGGTAGTTACTATCCTCCGAGTCTTCGTTCCCGATTGGATCATCAGGGTTAACTTGCCCATCCTCCCAATCATCATGTTCGGATGTTGGCTCGACAGGGGCTTCGGGGTCTTTGGCGTTCTCCGGAGTGTTATTGTCTTTGGTGCTGGTATTACTGTTTTTTCGCGACGCGATTTTGAGTGGCGCCGCTGACGTCGATGCTTTGGAGGTGCTTCAGCAGGCTTGTCCTCAACCGGATGCTTCTTGCCGTCATCGTCATCCTCTTTGGGTGTATCCACCATGTATACGTCGTATGTGGAGGTGGCCGTCCAGCGTCCGTTAAACGAAGGTTTTGGCCTTGATCATCTCTGGCATCATCATCCATACCGTTGATGTCTTCGGAGGCATAGTCCAACATGTCGGTTAGATCTTCGACAGTGGCTATGAAGTTGGTGGTGTGTGGAACGTAAAATTCCCCGCTCTCAGCCTCTAGTCCGTCCGAGCTGGGCGTAATACGGAAGCGATTCCTCTGTAATGGCGAGGGATTGCATTAAGTCCAGGGCCTCACATAGGATCGAGCTTTGGACAAGGAAGCGAGAGTTCGTCGGGCCGACCGGGGTGAGGTCCTCCTGGCCGCGCCCGCTTTTCGTGGACCTTGAGAGTTTGGCCTTAAAGTCCGAGGGAGAGTCCGGCGCTTTAGCGACAAGGGGAGTTTAGTTCATCTTTGGGCTTGCTGATGACGTTGTCTCCTCCGTATCTCCGGTAGCGAGTTCCATAATTGCAGGTAGTCCGACGGTGGACTCTAAATTCCCGTCTTCAGACCCGGTGGTCCGCTCTGGATCTAAGGCAGAGCGGCGGTCGGGGCCACGAATCCTTCGAAGATCAAGTCTCCTCGGATATCAGCGACATAGTTTAGGTTCCCGAAACTAATCTGATGACCAGGGGCATAGCTGTCGATCTGCTCAAGGTGGCCAATCAAGTTGGCACGTAGTGCGAAGCCACCGAATACGAAGATTTGGCCGAGGAGGAAAGTCTCCTCCGAAACGGCATCATTGTAGGTAATCGAGCAAGCCATCGACCCTTCTGTCGATAGCACAGAGGAACTCTCAATGAAAGCACCAATGTCGGTGTCAAAACCGGCCGATCTCAGGTAGGGGGTCCCGAACTGTGTGTTTGAGCATCAAATGTAACAGGAGACCTAGCCTCCCTTATACAAGGTGAGACGTTGCAGTCCAACCCGGGGCGCGCCGCTCCATCGCTGACGTCCATTGAGCTTTCGGCTGATAAATACGACGTAGAGTGCCCATACTTATTCCCACGTGGTGGTTAGTGTGAAAAAGGCAAGAGGCCTACTCGGATCAAATATCCAAACCGTTAGTGTCTTGATAGTGTGGTAACGATCAATGATCTACAATATGTGGTCACGTCGCCCCGTCTCACGGACTTGCGGCAAGGGCGAAGAATGCCCGGCCACGCCGCGTGGAAAACTTGTGGGTATCCTCCAGACCAACCCGACTTCACATCACTCGCGGGTACCCCTCGGGGCCGACCCGATGTCATCATGGTTCTGTGGTAAGTCAAAGTAACCATGTGTCTGAAACAGCAAAGGGGAAAACCTGAGGAACCACCCTTGATGGATTCTCACTCGATGTAACTGTCAAGGTGGACTTGGAGGAATCACCCTCGTTGGTCCACACTTGAAGGTTGCACGACAGAGTCATTATCGGGAGTGGTCAAGGAGGAATCACCCTCGATGACGACGACCGAATAGCTACACTACAGGGTTAACATCAGAAGTGCTGATGAGGTACCACCCTCGGCACTCGATACTAACTCTGCAGAGTCGTACAACTAAGGGGGGTGATGTGCGGTGTCGGGGCCTAGACGTCGATCACGTTGATTGAGTCATCGAACATAAAACAGGGGCAACTGGGACAAGGTGGGGGTCACTGATGGATCTCTAACAAACCTATACTAAGCATTTTAGAATAAGCAGGTAAGGTATGAAAGCAGGCACCAAAAACAGGCTATGCATCAGAGTAGGATCATACAGAAATCAGTAGTAGTTCTAATGCAAGCACAAGCGAGAAGGGAATGGGCAATATCGGAATGATCAATGTGGGTTTGCTTGCTTGGAAGCTCTGCTGAAAAGGAAGAAGGGTCGTCAGAGACGTAGTCTATCACAGGGGCAGCATCGGTCTCGGGGTCTACTGGAGAGAAGAGGGAGAAGAAACAATAAATATAAAGCAAACATAGCATCACCAAGCACAACATGGCAATATGTTGTGCCGGGTGTGACCTAACGTGTGGCTACACGTTAAAGCTGAAGGCGGAATTCAACCGGGAATGTTTTCCCGGTTCCAGACCTGTGTCTAACAGATGACCAGAGGGGGAATGTTCCATGTTCATCTAGTTAGAGGCATCTGACAGTAAACAGAGCGCGTATTCGGATTCGTCACATTTTTCTGAGCAACTATCATGTACAAAACATTTTCATCCGAGCTACGGTTTAATTTCTATGAATTTTCAAAGTTCAAACGATATTCTGGAATTATTAATATCAACAGAAATGGAATATGACATCAGCATGACATGTTGATGACATCAACAGTCAACAAAGCGGCTGACCAGGTCAAACCTAACCAATGGGGCCACTGGGACCCACATGTCAGCCTCTGTTAGCTTAATAGTGGATTAAACTAATCTAACATGGTTAATTAGGGGTGTGGGTCCCATCATTCAGTGACTAACTAGTGATTAAAACTAACTAACAGATTAATTAACATTTTATTTATTTATAAAACCTTCTTAATTAACACAGGGCCCACATGTCAGTGGCACTGGGCTGCCCAGTCAGCATGACCAGATGACGGATCCCAGGAGCCAGACGACACCACTGATGACTACTACTACCCCGAGGGTGCCTACTACTACGTGACCACCGCTGACGACCTGGAGTAGTTAGGAGGCTCCTAGGCAGGAGGCCTTACCTTTTTGATCATTGTTGCTTTTGTGCTAGCCTTCTTAAGGCAGACTTGTTTAACTTATGTCTATACTCAGATATTGTTGCTTCCGCTGACTCTTGTGTATTCAAGCCCTCAAGACCCTAGCTTGTAATATAAAGCTTGTATCATTTTAATTTATGTCTAGAGTTGTGTTGTGATATCTTCTCGTGAGTCCTTGATCTTGATCGTACACATTTGCGTGTATGATTAGTGTACAATTGAATCGAGAGCGTCACAGCAATGGAGCCCCGTATGGGCTGCAATGGAGCGCACCGGTGGCTGCAATGGTCGCGTCTAGCTATAATGGAACACCATCGTGGCTGCAATGGAGCCCAATCTCAGCTGCAATGGAGTGCGGCTGGAGCTGCAATGGAGCTTCACCAGAGCACCGCGCGTCGATGGCTACAATGGAGCGCGGTTGGGGCTGCAACGAAGAGCAGTTGGGGCTGCAATGGAGCTCCGTCGTGGCTACAATGGAGAGCAGCCGGGGCTGCAATGGATCTTCATCGGGACACCGACGGTGCTGCCACATTGGAGCTCTGCCGGTGGCTTCGGTGTTGTGATGTCGCCGGTGCAGGCGCCACAGTGAGGTGGGATTGACGACGGGCAGCATCACTTCAGAGGAGACGTGGTCCGATCGAGAGCCAGCAGTTGCGTACGATTTTTGCGTTGACCTAATCTAACGGCAACGCGTCGGGAAATCTAACGGCTGGCGAGGCGGTTTATATTTGCTTATTATCATCCGGTTGATGTGTAGCACTGGCCAATAAGAAAACAGAGGTAAGCAATTTGAGCATCAACACCCACAACTCTTTGTGTTCTACTCGTGCATATACATCTACGCATAGACCTAGCTCATGATGCCAGTGCTGGGGAACGAAGCACGAAAATAAAAAAATCCTACGAACACCCAAGATCTATCTAGGAGAAGCATAGCAAAAAGAGGGGAGAGTGTGTCTACGTACCCTCGTAGACCAAAAGCGGAAGCGTATATAACGTGGTTGATGTAGTTGTACTCTTTGCTATCTGATCACGATCCATCCGATCTAGTGTCGAATGGATGGCACCTCCGAGTTTAGCACATGTGCGGCTCGATGACGTATCCTCCTCTTTGATCCAGTAAGAGAAGGCGGAGAAGTAGAAGGGATCACAACCAGCACGACGGCATGGTGGTGGTGGAGCTAGTTCAGCGGGGCTTTGATAGAGGCGAGGGGCCCGATCATTCGATGAGATGATAACTATCGATTTGGTGGAGCCGACTTTGACGATCCGACGACAAACGTGCATTACATTGCGCCTTAGCTATCACTAAACCAATCTCCTGAGGTTACCGACGATGCTAGAAGCACGATCAGCCTGACCACGAAGGTCTATTCCTGCATGCAATCGATGAACAAGCAAGAATATGATAACGCAATCTGAATATTGTGAATATAGATGAACTATTGATAAAGGTGGGGATCCGAAAGCGGTCTTGGTCTAGTTGTTGGACACAAATGAAGTACACGAAGTTGCATTGGCTAACTTTTAACTAAACAAATCCCAAGGAAAAACTACTAGATGGATCTACTTATATAGGAGCAAGGGGTGGCGGCCAAGGAGGTCGGAGGACATCCCAAGGCATCCTAAAACTAACCCTAGGACGTACAAGGCTCATGGGCCCAAGTGGAGGTGATGCTACACCTTTGGACTTGTTGTTTGACTCAGATTCTGCTGCAGTGTCAGATTGTTTCCTCGATAACTCAACGCTCCGGACAAATTTTAAGGTGAATCCAATTGGGTTAAAAAGAGCACGAAATATACTTTCCAACAAAAAATAAGCACCCAATTCGGAGTCCGTATGAAAGAGTTATTGGTATTTTGAGTCAGGTATGTCTGTGCAGTCCGAATCTGAATCTAGAACGTAAGAGACTTTCTATCTTCTCTTGGCCCAAAAGTGACGTGAGAAGACTTTTTGAACAGCACCTAAACTTATCTTTTTCCCTTATCTTCATATTTGGACTGTAAAAACATCCCATACACCTACAATTAAACATGACACAAAAGTTTGTGAAGTATCTTTGTCATGGATGACATAAATAAATTATTGCAAAGTTTGCATTAGAAATCACCTCACAAATATACATGTATGCAATATTTTTGGTCGTATCCAAGGTAGTCATGTCCTTATCATACTCTCCTTCTTGAAAACAAAGCCGTCCACGGCGTTTCTTAATCTGAAGTGTGGCTAACAAAAAAGACAAGATATACATGTTGTATTTGTATATGTCATCCACTTTTACTTTCCTTGGTTTTTGCACATAAGACACATGTATACATGAGGAAAGTTGGAGAGAAAGTTATTGGTATATCCTGCTTGGCAGTTGTTTCGCATCATTATCTTTACTGCTATTATGATCTTCACTTATATCTTGTTGTCCAGAGCTACTTCATGTCCTTTATTGATGCTAGTTGTGCTACGCTGTGACCTCATTAGTGTTCTAGGCCCGCATCTCTAGTCTGGTCTAGCCTGGGACCAACACGGTACTGTCGTTGAGTGCTTATTCAACATTGAATCTATGAATTGATTATTGCTAATATTTTGCTACCAAATATTTAAGCCTTCCAAGCTCCACATATTTCTACACCGGGTATACGTATGTTCCCCTAGCAATCGCTTTACTCAATCTTCAGAGTTATTTAACACCGCTAGTTGCCTGTCACCACCTGCTGCATCATAAGAACTTGTAAGATATTGATATTTGTTATACTTTGAGCGTTTTACCTCCACATCCAAGTAGTACATAGGAACATTATTCTCGGATTTTGTTTCTTATTTTCTACTAACTATGGCAGGTTCCGGAGTTGTTAGTTGTTGGGCTTCATCGATCGTGGGAGATTTGCCATCACCTAAGAAAATACAACAACCATCACAACAGGAGCAACAACATCAGAATGCACATAATCAGGTTAATGTTTCCATGCCACCATTTACTGGTCGGTTTAGGCCTGATTTATATATTGAATGGGAGTACCAAATAAATGCTATATTTGCTTTGCATAATTTTGATGAGCATGAAAAATTTCAAGTTGCGGTTAGTACTTTCAGTAGCTTTGCTTTAGTTTGGTGGAGTGAATATTGTCGGTTAAACGCTGATTTTATACCTACTACTTGGGATGATTTAAAACTTGCCATGAGAGATAGATTCGTTGATGTTTAGTATACTCATGGCATGATTAAGAAATTACAACATTTAAAACAAGGCACTGACACTGTATCAAAATATTATGATGATTTAAAAACTACCGTGTTGTACTCATTTTTAGAAGAAAGTGAAGAAGATTTTATGGATAGATTGGGGGGGGATTAAACTGTGAACCATCCCAACATTGGTGAATAAACCTTACTTGCACCAAATTTACATGCTACAACATGCTTAAATAAGCAAACATGCAATAAGTCATTGGTCATAGAATCATCACCAAGTTTAGAGGTCATATCAAAATGATTAAACATTGGTTCTTTTGCATCAATAGTTAATTCAATGGATGCACTCAAAATTGTTGGTATTTCAGTTTTTTGATCACATGATGCATTCATGACAGTAACACGATTCTCTAAAATAGGTGGTGTGCTCAAATCAACAGGTGACTCAACACATGATGTATTCAAGTTAACTAGGCATGCAACATTCTCATGTGAAAGTGGAAAATCTATACCTTTGTCATTGCCTCTTATGATTAACTCAGATGATGTAGGCACTCTCGGTGGCGATGTGTCACATGGTGTAGATGATGTAGTCTTTGCAACAATAGATGTGGTTGTCATAGTACGCCTAGTAGTTGAAGAAACATTTGTATCGATAGTTGGAATGTGCACCGTGCGCTTGTTCTCCTTGTGGGAAACACATCGTTTTATTTCCTGTTCAGCTTTGCAAGGAAGATGAAAAAAATGGTCCATAGGATAACACTCTTCATGAATTAGTATCTCTTGAATACCACAGTTTAATCCTCCCCAAAATATATCCAGAAAATCTTCTTCACTTTCTTCTAAAATGAGTGCAACAATGTAGTTTGTAAATCTTCATAGTATTTTGTTACCGTGTCAGTGCCTCATTTTAAATGCTATAATTTTTCAGTCATGCCACGAGTATAATAAACACAATGAATCTATCTCTCATGGCATGTTTTAAACCATCCCAAGTAGTAGGTATATAATCAGGGTTTAGCCGACAATATTCATTCCACCAAACTAAAGCATAACTAGTGAAAGAACCAACGGCGACCTTAACTTTTTTACAATCAGCAAAATTATGGGAAGCAAATACATTATTTATGTCGATCTCCCATGAAATATATAAAGCAGGTATAAAATGACCATTAAATGGTGGCATAGAAACATTAACATGATCATGTGCATTTGGATGTTTGTGTACCTCTTATGGCGGTTGTAGTATTTGCTTAGGTGGTGGCACGTCTCCCACAATCGTTGAAGCCCAAGAACTAATAACTCCGGAACCTGTCATAATTAGTCGAAAGCAAGAAACAAAATCTAAGAATAATGTTCCTATGAACTGCTAGGATGTGGTGGTAAAACGCTCACAATAAAGCAAATATCAATATCTTACAAGTTCTTACCATGCAACAGGTGGTGACAAGCAACCAACGCTGTCAAATAGCTCCGAAGATTGAGTAAAGCGATTGCCAGGGGAACGTACGTATACACGGTGTAGAAAAATGTGGATCTTGGAAGGCTTAAATATATGATAGCAAAAAGATTAGCAATAATCAATTTAGAGATGCATTGTTTATTAAACGCTCAACGACGGTACTGTGCTGGTCCTAGGCTATACCGGATTAGAGACGCGAGCCTATAATACTAATGAGGTCACGGCATAGCACAACGAGCATCAATAAAGGATATGAAGTAGCTCTGGACAGCAAGATAAAAGTGAAGATCACAATAGTAGTAAAGATAATTATGTGAGACAACTGCCAAGCAGGATATATCAACAACTTTCTTCTTTTCTCTGGAAAAGTTTGTGCCAATTTTATAATAATTTTTCTCAAGAATGGCACTGAATCAAGCTTTAAATCAAAAAAGAATCACTCAATTCCGAGTTCATATGAGGAGTCAAAAAATTCTAAAACTGGCTTGAAATCTGGAATAAGCTGTGTTCGCTTACTTTAGAGGGAAAAAAGACCTATTTAGAAGCTGATTTTGAGGTGCCAAATATTGAATAATGTTCTGCAACTATTTAGATGCGGCTCGTCGCTAGCCTTCATTTAAGTGCTCATGGAGCCAAAACGGACTTCATATGAGAAAGATATGCCTATTTTACTGAACAGTGCACAAAACAGATTCCAATCCGAATTCAGCTACGAGATTGACTCTAGTAGATCCGAAATTTGTTTTTTTCTTCTTTTTTTCCTCACGCTTTTTATATTTTTCTTTCTCTCCTTTTTTCTCTCTCTTTTCTTTATCTTTTTTTCTCTTCCTCTTTCCAAAACAACTAGATAAGATGCAGATTGGATCAAGCGAAGATGTGAACGATCTCAACTATGATTATGACAATGAATGGTGGGTAGCACGTGGTGGAAATTGATGGATGGGTGGTGGACAGTGAAAGGGCTAACGATGCAGCGGCGGTGTGAGTAATGTGAACAGAACTCAAAACTCTAAACGAACTAGACACTAAGACCAGCAACTCGACACGAAGATGCAACCGATAATTCAACTATGCAATCAATGAAAAGAAAATTGCAAAGGCTCAGACTGGCTTGGACAAAGGATGAATAGATCTAACTTTTTTGTGGCTTTTTCTTGGACAATAGGTAAGAAAATAAATCTAATCTAGGAAAATCTAGAAATTCTCACCGAGCAACTTGAAAATTGATATCACTTGATAGAGGCGAGAGGCTCGATCTTTCCATGAGATGATAACTATCGATTTGGTGGAGTCGACTTCGACGATCCGACTACAAACGTGCACGACATTGCACCTTAGCAATTGCTAAACCAATCTCCTAAGGTTATCGACTATTCTAGAAGCGCGATCAGCCTGACCATGAAGGTCTATTCCTGCATGCAATCGAAGAACAATAAAGAATATGATAATGCAATCTGAATATTGTGAATATAGATGAAGTATTGGTAAAGGTGGCAATCCGAAAGCGGTGTTGGTCTGGTCGTTGGACACAAACGAAGTACATGAAGTTGTGTTGGCTAACTTTTAACTAAACAAATCCCAAGGAAAAAGCTACTAGATGGATCTACTTATATAGGAGCAAGGGGTGGCAGCCAAGGAGGTGGGAGGACGTCCCAAGGCAGCATAAAACTAACCCTAGGTCATACAAGGCCCATGGGCCCAAGTGGAGTTGATGCAACACCTTTGGACTTGTACTTTGACTCGGATTCTGCTGCAGCATCAGATTGTTTTATCGACAACTAAACGCTCCGGACTAATTGCAACAAAAAAACAATCACCTAATTCGGAGTCCGTATGAAAGAGTTATTGGCGTTTTGAGTCAGGTATGTGTGTGCAGTCCGAATCTGATTCCAAAATGTGAGAGACCTGGACTCTATTTTCTCTTGGCCCAAAAGTAACGTGAGAAGACTTTTTGAACATCACCTAAACTTCTATTTTCCCCTTATCTTCATATGTGGATTGTAAAAACGTCCCATAAAGATGCAATTAAACATGACACAAAAGTTTGTGAAGTATCTTTGTCCTGGATGACATAAATAAATTATTGCATAGTTTCATTAGAAATCACCTCACAAATATACATGTATGCAATATTTTTGGTCGTATACAAGGTAGTCATGCCCTCATCAGGCTTCGCCGGGCGCTACTAGAACGAGGACAGAGGAACTACGGAGTACAGGGAGAGGGAGGGGCGCCAAGGGCTTGGTGTCTCCTCTTAGGGTGCCCCCTCCCCTCTATATATAGGTGGAGGGGCGTGGGGAACAGCCCCTCCAAGCCCTAGGGCGCAGCCAAGGGGGAGAGGACTTGGACTCCAAGTCCAATCCTATTCCTACTAGGACTCCCTTTTTCCCCTTCCCTAACCACATGGGCTTTGAGGACCTGGTGCGCCTAGACCAATAAGGCCAGGACGCCTCCCCTCAGCCCATGCTAGCCCTTGGGTCATGGTGGCCCCACTTGTGGACTTCCGAACCCCTCCGGAATATTTCGGAACCATCTAGAAGCTTCATGATACAATATCGAAAAACTGCATCTTTTTCCGGAACCCAAAATATGACTTCCAATATATAAATCTTCATCCCGGATTCCGAGACTCCTCGTGATGTCCGGGATCTCATCCAGGATTCCAAACAATATTTGGTTACGAATTATCAAATATCCCAATACTACTCTTGATAGAGGCAAACGTGTCCCGTCTTTCGATGAGATGGTGACTATCGTTTTGGAGGAAGTTGACTTTAACGATCTGACTACGAATGTGCAAAGACGTCGCACCTTAGCAATCGCTAAACCAACTCCGAGAGGTTATTGACCACGCCAGAGCATGATCAACCTGACCACGAAGGTCTGTTTCCTGCAGGCAAACGAAGAACAAGCAAGAAACTAAGATTGCAATCTGGATATTGCGAATATAAGAGGAAATCTTTATTGATCAAGGTGGGGTTCTGTGACGCCTTTGTCTGGTCGTTGAACACAAAAAAATTACGTGAAGTTGCAGCTATGGCGAACTTTAATCTAAACAAAACCCAAAGTCTAAACGACGCCCTAAGGGCTGTATATATGGAGGAAGAGGGGGGAAATTTCGTGGCCCTTGGAGGAGGGGTCCGAAACCAACCCTATCTCTTGTTTCCCCGCACATACGGACTCCAAAAACAGCCTATACTTAAGTACTTCGAAAATACACGGGCCTGGCCCAATAATAAGGTGACACGGCACCTAGAATAGCCTATGGACGAAATTTATGAAGTGGCATCTTGTATATTTCGTCCAAGGCTTCACGCACTCCTTATGGTGGCTTCAAAGTCATGAAATCATCACTTGTAACTCCGTTCTTCATCCCCTTGCACATGCCATCATCTCCATGCTTGGTCTTGCTCCAGTGTTCATCCCTCTTATCCATGACAGGCCCTTCATTTGTAAGCAAAAAAAATGTATCCAATTTAGGCAGCATCATATTCTCATGAACATTAGGATCATTACCAAGAAACGAAAGTACCTGATAATTTAATTGGCGTGCGCGAGGTCTAGTAATTGGTCCAGTATGTATAGCAGCAGGGGTTGTGGGTGTAACAATGGTATTGATGTCCTCAGCATCTTCCCCTTCTCGAAATGAAGTCGTCTTCAACGAAAGCTCATCTTCCTCACCCACATAAGGCTTCAAATCTGCAATGTTAAAAGTGGTACTAACCCCAAAATCTGCAAGAAGCTAAAGTTTATATGTGTCGGTGTACTAGAGTAGGGGTACCCTAGTACCCCGAACTTGTGCACGGGCAGTTGCAGCGCCCCGCGGCAAGGCTTGCCGGGTGACCGCCAAGACCCTCCGTGGTTCCCTTGTAGACCATTCAAGAACAAATTACTCAAACCAAGGCCCCGGCAAGAGGAGCTTGCCGAGAAGGCCAACCCATGCCCCGGCAAGAGGATCTTGCCGGGAAGGGACAAGACCCCGGCAAGAGGAGCTTGCCGGGAAGGCCACACAAGGCATACCAAGAAAGCTTGCCGCGACGCGCCCTGCGTCCCAGCAAGGCCCGGTGAGCAACAAGCTCCCGAACACGACAAGACGACGACCGCGGCAAGGAGCTTGCCGCGGGAAACCCCCACTTCGTGGCCGCGCTCCAGCACACCTGCTAACGTGTTGCTCTAGGACTCTCCCAAGCACACGTGGCAGGAGGCCGTGCAGCTAGGGCTGCGCGGTGGCAAGTGGAGATGAAGAGAAGGCCACCGTGGCAAACGGTGGCACTCCTAACGGTCACTTTTTGCACTGTTTGGGCAACTCAGACAGGCATTCAATGACCTTGTCCCCTGCCGTCAGAGTTAGGTAGGGTGCACTGTATCCATAGTAGCGGTAGCTGCACCTACCACATCCTTTTCCATTTTTACCCTTCTAGTCTACGTTGCCACCTGTCGGTGACCCCTTGAGAGTATAAAAGGAGGCCCAAGCGCAACGTAGAGGAGGTTCGGCCGGTTCGGCTCATTCAAAACACCAAAAACACTCTCATGCTCAGTCTGGCAGCGTCCATCGCTCCTGAGCAAGAATTCAATACACACAAACAAGCAGCAGTAGGGTTTTACGCATCCGTGCGGCCCGAAGCTGGGTAAAACTGCCCACGTGTACTGCCTCGATCCGCTCTTTGTTCAACCTCCGCCCTCACCGAATCGAAAGGGGCTCGGTCCGCCGATCCCCATAGGTGTTCGTGGATCAGTTTCCCCGACATCTTTGGCGCGCCAGGTAGGGGGGCGTCGAGATTGTGCGAACCCGATCCGGCGTGCACGCGAGCTAAATCTTCATCGTCTTCATCGACATGCCACCGAAGAAGAAGGATTCGGAGGCAGCTGTTCCGTCTGCGTCGCTTCCGCCGCCTCCGGAGCAAACGGGTGGTGGAGTGGACGCCGGCGGAGGAATGGGCGTCAACGAGGGTGCCCACAGCACTGCCAAGTCCAAGGACAAGGCGGCACAGACCTCGGCGTCCATGCGCGCACCGCGTCCCTCTCAGGAGGCGCGGGACCAGCAGCGTCATGGCGTTCGCAGCGCCATACGTCCGCTGGGCCAAGATCAAGCTGGTGGTTCTCGTGGCGCTCAAGACCAACATGCGCGTCAACATGCTGGCTCGAGCGAAGTACGGTCGCCTGGACGGGGCACTGCTCCTTCTAACGTGGTTAGAAGTCTGAGCACGCCCCACTCCTCGCACCGTTCACCTCCGCCGCCCACCACTCCAGCAGAAGCCTTGGCGCGAGCTCAACTGCTCCTAGACTATCCTCCAACGGCGGACAAGACCGACGAATGGAGGGCCACTATCCAGAGCCTCATCGGCTTCGCCAACGGCGACACTGCGCGGCAACCAAGCACCTCGCTGCCGCGGCAAGACAGCCGGACGCGAGCCGATGGCAACAAGACCGGGGGAGGTGCGACTTCCATGCACTCTCCACTACGAAGGCCAAAATCGCCGACTCGCCGGGTCCACCCCGACAGCGGCTCCACCGCGTCGTCGGACCCACGAGCTTGTCGCGACCAGCGTCAAGTTCTCCATGAACGACAACAAGAAGACGCTCGAACCCGCATCGAGCGCCGAAGGGAAGCGCGACGTCAATCCGACAAGCGCACTGGGCCCTCTGTTGACATGCATGCGCCTGGGGAACCAGGCGATCTGCCGTACGCGGTAGGTTGTCCTGCATTCACCCGTGAGCTGCGGCAAGTCCAGTGGCCCAGCACAAAGAATTTCAAACCAGATGTACCAGAGAAGTACGACGGCAAGACGCATCCGTCGGAGTTTCTCAGCATCTACACCATCGCGGTGCAGGCTGCCGGGGGACGGGACGACAAGATCCTTGCCAACTACTTCCCGCTGGTACTCAAGCCCAACGTCAGGTCCTGGCTCATGCACTTGCCGGACAATTCCATCTCCTCTTGGGCAGATTTATGCCATCAGTTTGTCGGCGCCTTTACAGGCGGCCACAAGCCACATGGCCAAGAGAGCGATCTTCATCTGCTCGCCCAGAAGGAAGGAGAGCCACTGCGCAAGTACATTCAGAGATTCAGCCGTGTACAGCACAACATCCCAGACGTCCACCCCGCCGCGATCATCAGCGCGTTCCATCAGAACGTGCGAAACCGAAGGATGAGGGAGGAGATGGCGATGTGTAAAATCAGAGACGTCAACGAGCTTTACGCCCTGGCCGACAAGTGTGCACGCGCTGAAGAGGGGAGGAGGCTCCCCGGAGAGAGTACAGGAGCAGGAGGATCTGACAGTGAGGATGCCGCCCCGGCAAGGAAAGGCCGGCGGTGGAACAACAGAAGGAAAAAGGGGAAGGAAGTGCTAGCTGTCGAGCAGACCGGCAACGGAGGTGGCGCCAAGGAAGCTAAAGCTGGTGGCTCCGACAAGGAGGCCCAGCCTGTGGCGGCCGCCGACAAGAAGGATAGCTCCGGCAAGCAGTATTGTAAGATTCACCGCACCAAGGGTCACGATCTCCAGAACTGCAAGAAAGTCGAACAGCTTGTTGAGCAACAGAAAGCTGAATACGAGCGACGCGACAAGGAGAAGGCCCAGGAAGGAACTGGTGGATCCGGCAAGAAACGTCCCGGCCGAGGAGGATGCCGCGGCAAGGCCAAGCAGCGGCAAGGAGACAGACCTCCCCGCGGCTGCGACAAGGATGAAGATGACGACGACGACGAAGACATGGATGATGACAAGGCCGACGAGCAGGAATTCCAGAAAGCCACAGAGGTCCTGTGCGTTGACGGTGGCGCCTCTCTGCATACTTCGCACCGCCAACTCAAGCAGTGGATGCGGGAAGTGAATGCAGCAGAGCCATCCATAGAGTCACGCAAGCCTCTGAAATGGTCCAGCACGCCTATCATCTTCGACATTGAGGATCACCCTGATCGCGTAACTGCGGTCGGGTGCTTGCCGACGTTGGTTTCACCAACTATCCGCAACCTCAAGGTCACGAAGATGCTAGTTGACGGCGGGGCCGGCTTGAACCTGATATCCTCCGCGGTCCTCCAGAAACTTCAGATCCCTGACAGCGAGCTCGAAGAGACCGGCACGTTCCAAGGAATCAACCCGGGAAGGAGCAAGCCGAAGGGGAAGATCACGCTGCCGGTCACATTTGGCAGCGAGCTGAACTTCAGAACTGAGAGGGTCACATTTGACGTTGCCGATTTTCCATTGCCCTACAATGGGATCCTTGGCCGTCCAGCGCTCGCCAAGTTTATGGCAGCCTCTCACTATGCATACAACATACTCAAGATGCCAGGCCCGATAAGTGTCATCTCTGTCCCCGGCGACAAGAAGGATGCCCTTATCTGTGCCGACAAGATCTACCGGGAAGCAACAGCCGCAGGTGATCACAACACACTTGCTGCTGAAGCTCCCGGGGGGAAGAAGAAGACAAAGTCCGGCAAGAGCTCTAATGCCCACTCCGGCAAGCGCACCTCTTCGGAGTGCTGCGCTACCGTCGAGGGCGCACCATCAAGCTCCACCGGCAAGTGCAAGAAGATGATGGCAGCTCCACCCGGGACCAAGAAGGTGCCCGCCAAGGAGGACGGCACTGGTGGTACCTTCACCATCGGTGCCACGCTTGACCCCAAATAGGAAAGCGCGCTCATTGCTTTCCTGCGGGCGAATGTCGACGTGTTTGCATGGCAACCGTCTGATATCCCCGGTGTTCCCAAGAAAGTAATCGAGCACCACCTAGCCGTCTGTCCTCATGCGCGGCCCGTCAAGCAGAGAGTCAGGAAGCAGGCAGTGGAGCGCCAAGAGTTCATTGCAGAAGAGATCAGGAAATTGGAAGCAGCAGGCCTTGTTAGAGGAGTGCTCCATCCCACGTGGTTGGCCAATCCTGTAGTCGTGCGCAAGGCGAACGGGAAATGGAGGCTTTGTATAGACTTCACTGATGTCAATAAAGCTTGTCCCAAAGATCCATTTCCCTTGCCGCGCATTGACCAGATTGTTGACTCCACAGCTGGATGTGATTTGCTTTCATTTCTTGATGCATATTCAGGATAACATCAAATCTTCATGGCAGAAGAGGATGAGGAAAAAACCGCATTTATCACCCCTTGCGGCACATACTGTTTTGTACGGATGCCCTTTGGGTTGAAGAATGCTGGTTCAACATTTGCAAGAGTAGTCCATGTCGTTTTTGAGCCACAGATACACAGAAATGTGGAAGCCTACATGGATGATATAGTGGTCAAGAGCAAGGACAAGGCTACCCTGATCCAAGATTTAGAAAAAACTTTTGCAAATCTGTGCAGGATCAACCTCAAGTTCAACCCCGAGAAGTGCGTGTTTGGAGTCCCTTCTGGAAGGCTTCTCGGGTTCTTTGTGTCTCAGCGGGGAATTGAAGCCAACCCCGACAAGATCAAGGCCATCGAGCAGATTGAAGCACCGAAGCGCGTCAAGGATGTCCGAAGACTTGCCGGTTGCGTGGCTGCTCTCAGCAGGTTTATTTCTAAGTCTGCTGAGCGCGCCTTGCCGTTTTTCAAAATATTGAAAAAGGCAGGTCCAATGAAATGGACTCCGGAAGCAGAGGACGTGCTGCAGGACTTGAAGAGGTACCTGTCCTCCACTCCAATACTTGTCGCACCTAAGCCACAAGAGAAGTTGCTGCTGTACCTAGCGGCAACCAATCAAGTGGTTAGTGCTGCGTTAGTAGCGGAGAGGGAGGCGGACGATGAGCCAGCAACCGCGGCAAGTGAATCCAGCGACAAGCAGGGGGCTTCTCCGACAAGCTCTGGCCCCGACAAAGATGAATCTGCGCAGACGTGCAACGAGGTGCAGAAGAAAATGGTGCAGCGCCCAGTTTACTTTGTCAGTTCCCTTTTGCGGGGAGCCAGATCAAGGTACTCTGGAGTGCAGAAATTGCTTTTCGGCCTTCTCATGGCCTCGAGAAAGCTGCGCCATTACTTCCAGGCACACGAGATCACAGTTGTCACTCGCTTTTCGCTGAAGAGGATACTGCAGAATCCAGAAGCAACAGGTAGGATTGTCGAGTGGGGATTGGAATTGTCAAGCTTTGGCCTCAAGTTTGAGAGCACTGCAACGATCCAAAGCAGGGCATTGGCAGAGTTCATAGCAGAGTGGACGCCAACCCCAGACGAAGAAATTCCAGAGACGAGCATCCCCGTCAAGGAGACAAGCAAAGAGTGGCTGATGTACTTTGATGGTGTCTTCTCGCTGCAAGGCGCCGGTGCTGGCGTGCTGCTTGTCGCACCCACCGGAGAGCACCTCAAGTACGTAGTCCAGATGCACTTTCCCAAAGAGCAAGCAACCAACAATACTGCAAAGTATGAAGGATTGCTTGCCGGTCTCAGAATCGCAGCAGACCTTGGGATCAAGAAGCTCATTATCAGGGGTGACTCACAGCTTGTCGTCCGCCAAGTGAACAAGAACTACCAGAGTCCGTTGATGGAAGCATATGTTGATGAAGTGAGGAAGCTAGAAGAGCACTTTGACGGCCTACAAATGGAGCATATCCCAAGAGCTCAGAATGACATTGCTGATGGCCTAGCAAAGTGCGCTTCACTAAAGTTGCCTGCGGAACCAGGGATCTTTGTGCTCAAGCTGACTCAACCATCCGTGACACCATCAACTTGACAGAATAAGAAGAGGAAGTTGGTTTCTGGTGACTACTTTCCGGCAGAGCTCCCCGAAGCCGCCGCCAAGAAAGTCCCCAAGATCAACACCAAGGATGCTGAGGGGCAGTCTGCTCCGGCAAACCTTATGGTTTGTTCCGTCGAAGCAAACGCTCCCGACAAGTTTTGCTCCGGCAAGCTTGCCGGGGAATATCACGCTCCGGCAGAACCGAAGGTTCTTGCCGTAGAAGCGGATGTTCCCGCAGCAACAGATATGCCTTTAGTCCTTATTGTCGAGCCACAAGCTCCAGCATGGGCGCAGCAGATTGTCCGTTTCCTTCAGACAGGAGAGCTTCCCGAAGAGCAAGAAGAAGCTCAAAAAGTAGCCCGGCAGTCAAGTATGTACAAGTTTGTCGACAGCACACTGTACAGAATAAGACTCAACAGTGTGAAATTGAAGTGCATTCGCCGGGAAGATGGACAACAGCTGTTGGCAGAGATACATGGAGGCATATGTGGTCACCACATTGGCGCAAGAGCACTTGTCGGCAAAGCATTCCGACAAGGCTTCTTCTGGCCGACAGCCCTCCAGGATGCAACTGCACAAGTAACCAAGTGTGAAGCGTGCCAGTTCCATTCCAAGCAGATACACCTGCCAGCTCAAGCTCTCCAGACGATCCCTTTATCCTGGCCATTTTCGGTCTGGGGGCTCGACATCCTCGGCCCCTTCCCCCGAGCTGTCGGGGGCTTTGAGTTCTTGTACGTTGCAATCGACAAGTTCACAAAGTGGCCGGAAGTGGAACCAGTGAGGAAGGTGACAGCACAGTCAGCAGTCAAGTTCTTCAGGTCGATTGTTTGCCGTTTCGGGATCCCTCACAGGATCATCACCGACAATGGCACGCAATTTACGAGCCGCACCTTCATGCAGTACATCCAAGATCTTGGCGCCAAGGTCTGCTTCGCTTCTGTTGCTCATCCGAGAAGCAATGGTCAAGCGGAGAGGGCAAATGCTGAAGTGCTGCGAGGCCTCAAGACCAGAACTTTCGATAGGCTGCACAAGTGCGGAAGAAACTGGATCGAGGAGCAGCCGGTGGTTCTTTGGTCGATCAGGACGACGCCAAATCGAGCCACTGGCCAGACACCCTTCGCTCTAGCCTATGGAGCGGAGGCAGTTCTCCCCACGGAACTTGTATACGGGTCACCTCGAGTGCTCGCTTATGATGAGCTTGAGCAAGAGCAATTGCGGCAAGACGACGCGCTGCTCCTTGAGGAAGACCGTCTCCAGGCTGCTGTGCGAGCCGCTCGCTACCAGCAAGCTTTGCGTCGCTACCATAGCCGCAAAGTTAAAGCCAGGAGCTTCGAGGAAGGCGACCTTGTTCTTCAGCGTGTTCAGTCCGCCAAGAATTCCAATAAGTTGACGCCGAAGTGGGAAGGCCCTTATCAGGTGAAACGAGTCACTAGGCCCGGCGCTGTCCGCCTTGAGACCGAAGATGGCATTCCGGTGAGCAACTCCTGGAACATTGAACATCTTCGTAAGTTTTACCCGTAAGGCGCGGTTGCCGGAAGCTTTTCCGGCAACCACCTTTTGTACAAGTCTTGCCGCTGTTGCATGTAATCCTTTGTACAAAGCCGGGCGCAGACCCCGTGCACCAGTAAAGTTCATGTGCCCCACACATCTTGTCAGTTTTTTATGCTATAATCCTTTTTCGCATATGTTATCTGACACTTTGTGCAGCACCAGACCCCGGTAAGCGATAACGAGCCTAAGGCTCCATATCATTACTTTATTTCTCTGTTTCTTTCTCAAAAGAAGGAAGGTTCCCTCGCCCACAAGGTTTACCGGGGGGGAGGAGAAGATAATGGTGTGGACCAGGCCGTTCAAGAAAGTTTCTCCTTGCCGGGAAGCAGACGACAGAAAAGCTAAGTTGCTAAAGCTTGAGCAATCAGTTTTTTAAGTTTTTGAGTTATTTTCCTTGAACGACCATGCTTTGTATGGAAAACCTGTGCGTGGAGGAACCAACTCGTAGCTAGTTGCGCCTTTACTTTGTTTCGAGTCCGCTCAACAACTTAAGTGAGCTGCTAGCGCCCTTACTTTGCTTCGAGTCCGCTCAGCAACTTAAGTGAGCCTCTAGCGCCCTTGCTTTGTTTCGAGTTTGCTCAACAACTTAAGTGAGCTGCAACTAGTTGCGACAAGGTTGCTTGTCGGTAGCGACCCCGCCAGCAGGCTGCTGAAGTTCCGCACTCGGCGCTCGCGGCAAGGGTGCCTGCACCGGCAAGTTTCCCTAGAAAGCGTAGGGCAGAACCATACAAAGCCAAGAGTCGAGTAAAGGAAGTAACACAGCAGTTTTTTTGCCTAAGATAGAGTTATATTACAAAAATAACTTGTCGCGCCTCTAATAAAGTGTTCCCGTGACATGGCTAGCAGCGACAAGGAAAGAAGAAAACGGACGACCTAATCTACGCGACCGTCGTCAAGTGTTCATCCTTTTGCTTCCCTTCCGTTCGCAGGGCCCGCATATCCTGGCCAGACTGCTTAAGGACGAAAAGGAGAAGAAGGGCGCGCCGGCACCTGGGCCCCGGCAAGCCAGTATCGCTGGGGGCTGCGAGTGCCAAGAATCGTCCACGGCAAACCAGAGTTGCCGGGGGCTGCAATATCAGATAAGTCTTTCATCCCTCATCATGCATCCTCTTATGGACTGGGGAATGCGAAACCGCGTTTCTTCCCGAAAACTGCCGTGCTCCCTCAACTCTAGGCCCTGGGGCTCGTTCCTGGGGCCAAGTTTGGTCGTAGTCGCGGCAGCGAAGGGATGAAACGGGGAGACCGCACCCACCTCGTTCCCGCCTCCGTCAAAGGCGTGGGAAAGGTCGAGCGACGTGGGAAGGCGGCAGGGCCTGTTGCCGGAAGATGAAATGTCTGTCCGAGGGATACCAAGGATTTGCTCCTTGGCGTGGGTTCAACCCGCAAGACAAATAACCCGGCAAGCATCCCCTTTTTCATTAAAAAACATCCCACTCAGGTACAGTCCATAGAGGATGAAAAACATGAAAGAGAGGATTACAAGTTTTAGATACAACTAAGGCCCGAAGGCTTACAAATTAAAAAGATAAGATGCCCGTAATCCCTTTCCTGTCCCTCTCTTCAGGAGGCAGGTCAAGGAGGCGAAAAGGGGCAAAAGGAGCGCCTAGGCGAGCTACGGGTGCCAGAAGACACCAAGAGAACATCCCGGGGGCCGTCCGAAGGCTGGACGGCGATGGCGGCGCTGGAAGCGGGGCTTGAAGACGGGGCGGCAGGACGTCAGCATGCTGTCGAGGGCACCACGCCCTCGTACTCCGACCTGACGGCCTTGTCGCCAGCCCTCTTCCCCTTCTGCAGCCTCCCTACGCCAGCCGCCCAAGGAGACGACCCCGGGGAGTTCAAGGAGCCAGCGACATGGATGATGGGGTCGCCGGTGCCGCGCGAAGCGGCGCCCGACGCCTAGTCGGACCCGCCACCCCGCCGCCCGCTACCCTCATCGTCGCTGTCGCTCTCCTCCTCGTCACTCTCGCTCGAGGAGGAGCCTTCGCTATCGGAGGAGCTGTCCACGCAGCACTTCGCCCGAGTGCCGAAGCACCCGAAGACCTTGACGGAGAGGAGATCGCCCTCCATCAACTTAAAATGGAGGGTAAACCCCTCCATCAGGCTGTGGATACGGGCGAACGTCTTCCACCCTCGATCAAGATACATCACATTAGGGGCTGGGAATACAACGCGGACTCGCGTGCCGCTGATCCCACGGCCCCTCATGTGCAGTCTCAGCGTCTCGGGCGGGTCCAACTCCATCGCGCTCGCAAACGGAGCTAGAAGCCGGAGGCGACGACGAGGCGCCCGGCGCAGCTTGACGAAGAACTCGCAAGGGTCGTCCCCTATATGGACCGCCGTGGGGGGAGGAGCCGCCGGTGGAGGCGAAGCTGGCGCGCCGCCCCGCCCGCCTCTTCCCCGAGCGCCTCGACCTCGTCCTCGACCTCGTCCGCGACCTCGCCCCCTCCCTCTTCCCCTTGTGGCTAGCTCTGCCACCACGGGCGCGGGAGAGGGAGAGATGCGCTGTCTGGTAGCGACCCTCGCCGCCACTGATGAAGGGCCTGGGTTCCCTTTCTCCATGGCGAATGAGAGAAAGGGGAGCAGAAGATGAAGAAAGGAGGAGATGAGAGAGTGCGGGTTTCTGTGCTCCCCTCCCGCTCTTTATAAAGGAGCGAGGTGGGGGCTCGGCCGCCCCGCTCAGCGAATCAAGGCACGTGAATAGCAGGGAGTCGGGGCCAACCCGCTGCCTCTGCTCGCGACGGCCCAGTTTCCCACTTCCACCGTCCGCGACCCCAAGCGCATGGGAGCCGCGTGGCGGGGATGCAGAACCAGGGCGACGGATGAGGCGGCCTCGCTCCGCCCCGTGATCGCGGGGAGTGGGCGTCCCGAAAACCGCGCACCGGCCCCGTCCAGTAAATGCACCACGCCCCCACGCCTACCTCCGTTCAGGGAGGAGGGCGTGAACCGTCCCCATCATCGTGGCCTGACGCATGCTCGAGGGGCTTAGCCCCACGCACGCCGCCCGCGTCACCCACGACGCCGCGTTTGACGCGTGCCGTTCTGGGCGTGCGCGGTGGGAGCGAAGAGATATGCGGCGTGACCTAGGCCGCGCGTCCCTGTGCACTGTTTTGGGCCTGGCCCAACAGCGCTCGGCACCGTGTATGGCCCAGGCCCGGGGGCTCCTGTCGGTGTACTAGAGTAGGGGTACCCTAGTACCCCGAACTTGTGCACGGGCAGTTGCAGCGCCCCGCGGCAAGGCTTTCCGGGTGACCGCCAAGACCCTCCGTGGTTCCCTTGAAGACCATTCAAGAACAAAGTACTCAAACCAAGGCCCCGGCAAGAGGAGCTTGCCGAGAAGGCCAACCCAGGCCCCGGCAAGAGGATCTTGCCGGGAAGGGACAAGACCCCGGCAAGAGGAGCTTGCCGGGAAGGCCACACAAGGCATACAAAGAAAGCTTGCCGCGACGCGCCCTGCGTCCCGGCAAGGCCCGGTGAGCAACAAGCTCCCGAACACGACAAGACGACGACCGCGGCAAGGAGCTTGCCGCGGGAAACCCCCACTTCGTGCCCGCGCTCCAGCACACCTGCTAACGTGTCGCTCTAGGACTCTCCCAAGCACACGTGGCAGGAGGCCGTGCAGCTAGGGGTGCGCGGTGGCAAGCGGAGATGAAGAGAAGGCCATCGTGGCAAACAGTGGCGCTCCTAACAGTCACTTTTTGCACTGTTTGGGCAACTCAGACAGGCATTCAATGACCTTGTCCCCTGCCGTCAGAGTTAGGTAGGGTGCACTATATCCACAGTAGCGGTAGCTGCACCTACCACATCCTTTTCCATTTTTACCCTTCTAGTCTACGTTGCCACCTGTCGGTGACCCCTTGAGAGTATAAAAGGAGGCCCAAGCGCAACGTAGAGGAGGTTCGGCCGGTTCGGCTCATTGAAAACACCAAAAACACTCCCACGCTCAGTCTGGCAGCGTCCATCGCTCCTGAGCAAGAATTCAATACACACAAACAAGCAGCAGTAGGGTTTTACGCATCCGTGCGGCCCGAAGCTGGGTAAAACTGCCCGCATGTACTGCCTCGATCCGCTCTTTGTTCAACCTCCGCCCTCACCGAATCGAAAGGGGCTCGGTCCGCCGATCCCCATAGGTGTTCGTGGATCAGTTTCCCCGACAATATGCATTATCATTTATTTTCTCTAACACCTTGGAAGGACCATCAGCATGTGGCATTAGCTTTAATTTGCACAAATTAGGAAATCTATCCTTACACAAATGTGACCAAACAAGATCTCCAGGTGCAAAGACAACATGTTCTCTACCCTCATCTCCAACAAGTTTATATTTAGCATTTATATGCTCAATGTTTTCCTTAGTTAACTCATGCATTTTTAAAATCAATGCAGCACATTCTTTAGCATCAAAATTAACCTTCTCCGAAGATGGAAGAGGAAACAAATCAATAGGTGCACGAGGTAGGAAACCATACACAATTTCAAAAGGGCACAACTTAGTAGTAGAATGCAATGAACGATTATAAGCAAATTCAATATGAGGCAAGCATTCTTCCCACATTTTCTTATTATTCTTCAAAACAGACATAAGCATAGTAGACAATGTTCTATTGACTACTTCAGTTTGTCCATCAGTTTGGTGGTGACAAGTAGTACTAAAAAGCAGTTTAGTCCCTATTGATTTGTTTCCTCTTGTTAGCACGAAACACAAATCCATTGTTAAGAATGAACTTGTTCCAAGTTCTCCCTTCCTTACAATTCTGCAATACATCTTTAAATTCAGCATCATGCACATACTGATCTTTGATGGTCTCCAAACCAAATATTTTAAAGTCAAGTTGTGAAAGCATAGTATAACGACGAGACAAAGCATCAGTAATAACGTTTTCTTTACCCTTCTTGTGTTTAATGACATAAGGGAAAGTCTCAATGAATTCAACCCATTTAGCATGTCTACGGTTTTAGTTTTGCTTGACTTTTAATGTGCTTCAAAGATTCTTGATCAGAATGTATAACAAATTCCTTGGGCCATAAATAATGTTGCCATGTTTCTAAGGTCCGAACAAGAGCATATAATTCTTTATCATAAGTAGGATAGTTCAAACTAGGCCCACTCAATTTTTCAGAAAAGTATGCAACAAGTTTGCCATCTTGTAATAAAACACCTCCTAATCCAATTACACTAGCATCACATTCAAGCTCAAAAGTCTTATTAAAATCAGGAAGTTGGAGTAAAGGAGCATGTGTCAACTTATGTTTCAATACCGTGAAGGCTTCTTCCTGTGCGGTACCCCAAACAAAAGGCACATCCTTCTTTGTAAGCTCGTTGAGAGGTGCAGCAATGGTGCTGAAATCTCCCATAAAATGCCTATAGAATCCAGCGAGGCCAAGAAAACTCCTCACTTGTGTGACCATTTTGGGCTGCGGCCAACTCTCAATAGCTTCAATCTTGGCTTTATCAACTTCAATTCCCTTTGGAGTAACAACATAGCCAAGAAAAGATACTCGGTCGCTGCAAAAGGTGCACTTCCCAAGGTTACCAAACAAACGTGCATCCCGTAGAGCAATAAAAACAACACGTAAATGTTCCAAATGTTCTTCCAAAGATTTTCTATAAATTAGTATATCATCAAAATAGACTACCACAAATCGTCCAATGAAAGCACATAAAACTTCGTCCATTAGTCTCATGAAAGTACTAGGTGCATTATTTAACCCAAAAGGCATGACTAACCACTCATATAATCCAAACTTAGTTTCAAATGCTGTTTTCCATTCATCTCCCAATTTCATACGAATTTGATGGTATCCACTACGCAAATCAACTTTGGAGAATATTGTAGAGCCACTCAATTCATCAAGCATATCATCTAGCCTAGGAATAGGATGATGATAACGAATAGTAATATTATTAATGCCTCTACAATCAACACACATACGCGACGTACCATCCTTTTTCGGCGCTAAAATGATCGGAACAGCACAAGGACTAAGGGATTCGCGTATATAACCTTTGTCGAGCAGCTCCTATACTTGATGCATAATCTCCTTCGTCTCCTCTGGATTGGTATGGTATGTCGCACGGTTGGGTAATGATGCACTCGGAATAAAGTCAATTTGGTGCTCAATCCCTCGAATAGGAGGTAATCTCGGTAGCACGTCTTGTGGAAAGACGTCAGCGAACTCCTGCAAAATGTTAGTGATAGAAGGAGGCAAAGAGGAAGGCATGTCCTTGAATGAAAATAATGCCTCTTTGCACACAAAAGCGTAGCAAACAGATTTGCTAAAATCTAGATCATCAATATCAAATTTGGTGGCAATTAAACATGCACTTTTCAATTTGATTTCAGAAGCAACACTAGATGGTTTATTATCAGGCTTCAGTTGTTGCTCAAATTCTTAGCAACACTAGATGGTTTATTATTAGGCTTCGGTTGTTGCTCAAATTCTTTTGCCACAATATAATTTTCACTCTTATTTTGCTCCTGTTTTGCTTTATTAGCTCTATTAATATCATCTTTCAAAATGGAATCAGGAGTCATAGGAAGCAAAGTAATATTTTTGTCCTTATGAACAAGAGTATACTGATTGTTTCTACCATCGTGTACATAATTTTTATCAAATTGCCATGGTCTACCAAGTAATAAGGAACATGCTTTCATAGGTACCACATCACAATCAACATAATCAGCATATGTAGAGATACTAAAATGCACACGAACAGTACATGTTACCTTAACCTTGCCGCTGTTGTTGAACCATTGGACGTAGTAAGGATGTTTATGTGGTCTTGTGGTGAGAGAGAGCTTTTCCACCATATCCATGCTAGCCAAGTTGTTGCAGCTCCCTCCATCTATGTTGACGCGAATAGAATGTTCCTTCACAACTCCCTTTGTATGGCACAAATTATGCCTCTGATTTTGCTCAGCTTGTGTAACATGCACACTCAAAACACGTTGAGAAACTAAACATTCATACATGTCAGCATCTTCAGCAGCCATATATTGCGTCTCATGATCAGAATCATCTCCACCGTGTTCTTCATGTGTAATAAGAGCCAAAGTCTCCTCATCATAGTCACTAGCGGACTCATACCCACCATCCTCGGTAGCAATCATCACACGCTGAGATTTGCATTCTCTCGTAAAATGTCCTCTTCCCTTACAACGACGACAAATAATATCACTTGTGTGCCCTGTTGATGCCATGGAAGAAGAAGAGCTCTGCATAGGCCCGGCAGGTGTGCTCTTGGCAGATAGTGGTGGTTGTGCCTACTTTCTTGTATCACGGCTGGAGGTGGCACTTGATGGAGGTGCTGGTGTAGTGGAAGTAGAGGATGCACGTGGTGTCCATGATGAAGATCGACCTAGAGAAAAGTTAGTTCACGCCAATGCATGTCGATCCTGCCCTTCACGTTCAGCTTTACAAGAAAGATGGAATAAATGAGTGATATTATTATACTCCTTATACTCTAGAATGGTCTGAATCTCTCTATTTAATCCACCCATAAAACATGCAAGCATAGCTTCATTATCCTCAACAATACCACATCTAATCATGCCAGTTTGTAATTCCTGATAATATTCTTCTACAGAATTTTTTCCTTGTCTTAACGCTGCAATTTTTGAATTAATTCATGTTGATAATATGGTGGAACCCAACGAGTACGCATAGCAGTTTTCAAAGCAGCCCAAGTAGCTGGAATAGGATATAATCTACAATGTTCAGACCACCAAACACATGCAAAGCTAGTGAAAGCACAAACAGTAGCATGCACACGTCTCTCCTCAGGATATTGTAAACATGTAAATCATTGTTCAGTTTCTAACTCCCGGTTAAGATATATATCAGGAACATATCTACCCTCAAATGGTGAAATATTCAATTTCAGTTTAGGGACATGGTCATGATCTCGTACCCGAGGGGGAGCCCTACCATTGCCATTATTTACATGTGGACGACCTGGTGGTTGTGGTGCTGATGGTTGCACGTAGTTCTGATTTTGATCAACCTCATCCTCGTAATCTCCCGCATAATCATCCTCCTCCACATCAGCAGCAAGAGCCACAGAAGTATCAACAGTAGCACCAACAGTTTGCCAGGCGCAAGAGGGACACGGCTCGCTCGGCGGAGGTCTATTTCGCGATGTGGAGGTAGTCGTCGTCGTCGTCGTTGTTGTTGTTGTTGTTGTTGAGGTGCGTTAGGTGCAGCCGGTGGTGGTGGTGGAAGACACGTGAGCAATTCAATAAAATTGTTATCAAGCTTTGTTTCGAATGTCTTCTCCATGCCATCTATCTTCTCCATGGCCTCTTCAAATCTGTTTAGCACATCTTGCACCTGTCCACTCATCATTTGCTGAAATTTATCATGCAACTCCTTATTTGTCATGTTCTCCCAGTCAGTCTCGTCAGCTTGTGATCTTGCCATGGTTTGTAGCAATAGAAACACACAAGAATATGATCCTACAGACTACTAACAAGAGGTGGTGGTGGG
The DNA here is from genome assembly GCF_018294505.1 of Triticum aestivum. Classification (NCBI taxonomy): domain Eukaryota; kingdom Viridiplantae; phylum Streptophyta; class Magnoliopsida; order Poales; family Poaceae; genus Triticum; species Triticum aestivum. Next base: position 304,217,742 of record NC_057809.1, read on the forward strand.
TGTCACCAATCCGTCAAGCAAAACTCAAATTCTTACCAGTTCTTACCCCGCAGCAGGCGATGATCGGCAAACGTCATAGTCAAAACTCTCAAAGCTTGGATAGAGTGATTACCAGGGAGAGTCAAACGCATGACGTAGTTGTATGTGGAGCTGGGAAGGCTTATAATATGGTAGCAAAAAGGGTCAGCAATAATCAATTCAGAGATGCAAAGTTGAAAAAAAACGCTCAACGACGGTACTGTGTTGGTCCTAGGCTATACCGTGCTAGAGACGCGAGCCTAGAACACTAACAAAATCACGACGCTGCACGTAAACAAGGGAGGAGCATGCTCTGATTTTTTTTCTTTTTTCACATTTTTCACATTTTTCCTCTTTTTTTGCTCCGCAACAAATTTTTTCGAAAAATTCTACAAATGGTCTAAAAACTGCCTAGCCAGAATTTTCCAGACTTAGTTTTTTTTAAACTGGAACTATTTTTCTACTGTGGGTAGCACGAAAGTTCAGAAGTCCTACTCTGTCACGACTCGGAGTATGGCGTGATATGGAAATCCAAAACAGAGTAACAAAATACTGGACTCGGACTGGTGGCGGAGATGAATCTGGTGGAACTCGGACTGGTGCCGGCGATGAATCTGGTGGAACTCGGATTGGCGTGATGGCGGCGGATAGGTGGTGGCGGATATGGACTCGGATTGGTGTTGAATACGTGGTGGTGGTATATGGCAGCGGTGATGAAGTTGGTGCGTCGGTGGTATATGACAGCAGCGATGATGATGATGCGGTGGTGATATATATGGCAGCGGCGACGTGAAAACCTGAGAAGAGAACTCAAAACTCTAAAGGACTAGACGCTAAGACCAGCAACTTGACACAACGATGCAACTGCAAATTCAACAAAGCAAATACAGAAAAGATTATGCAAAGGTTCAGATTGGTTTGGATAGGATGAACTAACCCTATTTTTTTGCTTTTTGATAGGTATGAAGAACAGACTCGATCGAAACTACGAAAAAACTATAAAATCTCACCGAGCAACCTGAAAATCTGATACCACTTGATAGAGGCAAAGGCTTCTCGTCTTTCGATGAGATAGTGGCTATCGTTTTGGAGGAAGTCAACTTTAACGATCCGACTACGAATGTGCGAAGATGCCACGCCTTAGCAATCGCTAAAGCAACTCCGAGAGGTTATTGACCACACTGAAGCACGATCAACCTGACCACGAAGGTCTGTTTCCAGCAGGCAAACGAAGAACAAGCAAGAAAATAAGATTGCAATCTGGATATTGCGAATATAAGAGGAAATCTTTATTGATCAAGGTGGGGTTTTGTGACGCCTTTGTCTGGTCGTTCAACACAAACAAATTACGTGAAGTTGCAGCTATGGCGAACTTCAATCTAAACAAAACCCAAAGTCTAAACGACGCCCTAAGGGCTGTATATATGGAGGAAGAGGGGGAAATTCCGTGGCCCTTGGAGGAGGGGTCCGAAACCAACTCTATCTCTTGTTTCCCCACACATACAGACTCTAAAAACAGCCTATACTTAAGTACTTCGAAAATACATGGGCCTGGCCCAATAATAAGGTGACGCAGCACCTAGAATAGCCTATGGACGAAATTTATGAAGTGGCATCTTGTATATTTCGTCCAAGGCTTCACGCACTCCTTATGGTGGCTTCAAAGTCTTGAAATCATCACTTGTAACTCCGTTCTTGATCCCCTTGCACATGCCATCATCTCCATGCTTGGTCTTGCTCCAGTGTTCATCCCTCTTATCCATGACAGGCCCTTCATTTGTAAGCAAAACAAATGTATCCAATTTAGGCAGCATCATATTCTCATGAACATTAGGATCATTACCAAGAAACGAAAGTACCTGATAATTTAATTAGCGTGCGCAAGCTCTAGTAATTGGTCTAGTATGTATAGCAGCAGGGGCTGTGGGTGTAACAATGGTATTGATGTCCTCAGCATCCTCCCCTTCTCGAAATGAAGTCGTCCTCGACGGAAGCTCATCTTCCTCACCCAAATAAGGCTTCAAATCTGCAATGTTAAAAGTGGTACTAACCCCAAAATCTGCAAGCAGCTAAATTTTATATGCATTATCATTTATTTTCTCTAACACCTTGGAAGGACCATCAGCACGTGGCATTAGCTTTAATTTGCGCAAATTAGGAAATCGATCCTTACACAAATGTAACCAAACAAGATCTCCAGGTGCAAAGACAACATGTTTTCTACCCTCATCTCCAACAAGTTTATATTTAGCATTCATACGCTCAATGTTTTCCTTAGTTAACTCATGCATTTTTAAAATCAATGCAGCACATTCTTTAGCATCAAAATTAACCTTCTCTGAAGGTGGAAGAGGAAACAAATCAATAGGTGCACGAGGTAGGAAACCATACACAATTTCAAAAGGGCACAACTTAGTAGTAGAATGCAATGAACGATTATAAGAAAATTCAATATGAGGCAAGCATTCTTCCCACATTTTCTTATTATTCTTCAAAACAGACCTAAGCATAGTAGACAATGTTCTATTGACTACTTCAGTTTGTCCATTAGTTTGGTGGTGACAAGTAGTACTAAAAAGCAGTTTAGTCCCCAACTTAGCCCATAAACATCTCCAAAAGTGGCTAAGAAATTTAGTATCATGATCTGAAACAATAGTATTTGGCACACCATGCAAGCGAATAATTTCACGAAAGAACAAATCAGCAACATTAACAGCATCATTTCTTTTATGACATGGTATAAAGTGTGCCATTTTCGAAAATCTATCCACGACAACAAATATGCTATCGCTCCCCTTTCTTTCGAGGTAAACCTAAAACAAAGTCCATAGATATATCCTCCCAAGGAACACTAGGTACAAGCAAAGGCATATATAAACCATGAGGATTGAGTCGTGACTTAGCTTTTTGACATGTAGTGCAGCGAGCAACAAAACACGCAACATCCCATCTCATCTTTGGCCAAAAGAAATGTGTAGCAAGTATATCCTCCGTCTTCTTGACACCAAAGTGTCCCATTAATCCTCCTCGATGCGCCTCCTGCAACAACAAAAGACGAACGGAGCTAGCTGCAATGCATAGCTTGTTAGCACGAAACGCAAATCCATCGTTAAGAATGAACTTGTCCCAAGTTCTCCCTTGCTTACAATTCTGCAATACATCTTTAAATTCAGCATCATGCACATACTGATCTTTGATGGTCTCCAAACCAAATATTTTAAAGTCAAGTTGTGAAAGCATAGTATAACGACGAGACAAAGCATCAGTAATAACGTTTTCTTTACCCTTCTTGTGTTTAATGACATAAGGGAAAGTCTCAATGAATTCAACCCATTTAGCATGTCTACGGTTTTAGTTTTGCTTGACTTTTAATGTGCTTCAAAGATTCTTGATCAGAATGTATAACAAATTCCTTGGGCCATAAATAATGTTGCCATGTTTCTAAGGTCCGAACAAGAGCATATAATTCTTTATCATAAGTAGGATAGTTCAAACTAGGCCCACTCAATTTTTTAGAAAAGTATGCAACAAGTTTGCCATCTTGTAATAAAACACCTCCTAATCCAATTACACTAGCATCACATTCAAGCTCAAAAGTCTTATTAAAATCAGGAAGTTGGAGTAAAGGAGCATGTGTCAACTTATGTTTCAATACCGTGAAGGCTTCTTCCTGTGCGGTACCCCAAACAAAAGGCACATCCTTCTTTGTAAGCTCGTTGAGAGGTGCAGCAATGGTGCTGAAATCTCCCATAAAATGCCTATAGAATCCAGCGAGGCCAAGAAAACTCCTCACTTGTGTGACCATTTTGGGCTGCGGCCAACTCTCAATAGCTTCAATCTTGGCTTTATCAACTTCAATTCCCTGTGGAGTAACAACATAGCCAAGAAAAGATACTCGGTCGCTGCAAAAGGTGCACTTCCCAAGGTTACCAAACAAACGTGCATCCCGTAGAGCAATAAAAACAACACGTAAATGTTCCAAATGTTCTTCCAAAGATTTTCTATAAATTAGTATATCATCAAAATAGACTACCACAAATCGTCCAATGAAAGCACATAAAACTTCGTCCATTAGTCTCATGAAAGTACTAGGTGCATTATTTAACCCAAAAGGCATGACTAACCACTCATATAATCCAAACTTAGTTTCAAATGCTGTTTTCCATTCATCTCCCAATTTCATACGAATTTGATGGTATCCACTACGCAAATCAACTTTGGAGAATATTGTAGAGCCACTCAATTCATCAAGCATATCATCTAGCCTAGGAATAGGATGACGATAACGAATAGTAATATTATTAATGCCTCTACAATCAACACACATACGCGACGTACCATCCTTTTTCGGCGCTAAAATGATCGGAACAGCACAAGGACTAAGGGATTCGCGTATATAACCTTTGTCGAGCAGCTCCTATACTTGATGCATAATCTCCTTCGTCTCCTCTGGATTGGTATGGTATGTCGCACGGTTGGGTAATGATGCACTCGGAATAAAGTCAATTTGGTGCTCAATCCCTCGAATAGGAGGTAATCTCGGTAGCACGTCTTGTGGAAAGACGTCAGCGAACTCCTGCAAAATGTTAGTGATAGAAGGAGGCAAAGAGGAAGGCATGTCCTTGAATGAAAATAATGCCTCTTTGCACACAAAAGCGTAGCAAACAGATTTGCTAAAATCTAGATCATCAATATCAAATTTGGTGGCAATTAAACATGCACTTTTCAATTTGATTTCAGAAGCAACACTAGATGGTTTATTATCAGGCTTCAGTTGTTGCTCAAATTCTTAGCAACACTAGATGGTTTATTATTAGGCTTCGGTTGTTGCTCAAATTCTTTTGCCACAATATAATTTTCACTCTTATTTTGCTCCTGTTTTGCTTTATTAGCTCTATTAATATCATCTTTCAAAATGGAATCAGGAGTCATAGGAAGCAAAGTAATATTTTTGTCCTTATGAACAAGAGTATACTGATTGTTTCTACCATCGTGTACATAATTTTTATCAAATTGCCATGGTCTACCAAGTAATAAGGAACATGCTTTCATAGGTACCACATCACAATCAACATAATCAGCATATGTAGAGATACTAAAATGCACACGAACAGTACATGTTACCTTAACCTTGCCGCTGTTGTTGAACCATTGGACGTAGTAAGGATGTTTATGTGGTCTTGTGGTGAGAGAGAGCTTTTCCACCATATCCATGCTAGACAAGTTGTTGCAGCTCCCTCCATCTATGTTGACGCGAATAGAATGTTCCTTCACAACTCCCTTTGTATGGCACAAATTATGCCTCTGATTTTGCTCAGCTTGTGTAACATGCACACTCAAAACACGTTGAGAAACTAAACATTCATACATGTCAGCATCTTCAGCAGCCATATATTGCGTCTCATGATCAGAATCATCTCCACCGTGTTCTTCGTGTGTAATAAGAGCCAAAGTCTCCTCATCATAGTCACTAGCGGACTCATACCCACCATCCTCGGTAGCAATCATCACACGCTGAGATTTGCATTCTCTCGTAAAATGTCCTCTTCCCTTACAACGACGACAAATAATATCACTTGTGTGCCCTGTTGATGCCATGGAAGAAGAAGAGCTCTGCATAGGCCCGGCAGGTGTGCTCTTTGCAGATAGTGGTGGTTGTGCCTACTTTCTTGTATCACGGCTGGAGGTGGCACTTGATGGAGGTGCTGGTGTAGTGGAAGTAGAGGATGCACGTGGTGTCCATGATGAAGATCGACCTCGAGAAAAGTTAGTTCACGCCAATGCATGTCGATCCTGCACTTCACGTTCAGCTTTACAAGAAAGATGGAATAAATGAGTGATATTATTATACTCCTTATACTCTAGAATGGTCTGAATCTCTCTATTTAATCCACCCATAAAACATGCAAGCATAGCTTCATTATCCTCAACAATACCACATCTAATCATGCCAGTTTGTAATTCCTGATAATATTCTTCTACAGAATTTTTTCCTTGTCTTAACGCTGCAATTTTTGAATTAATTCACGTTGATAATATGGTGGAACCCAACGAGTACGCATAGCAGTTTTCAAAGCAGCCCAAGTAGCTGGAATAGGATATAATCTACAATGTTCAGACCACCAAACACATGCAAAGCTAGTGAAAGCACAAACAGTAGCATGCACACGTCTCTCCTCAGGATATTGTAAACATGTAAATCGTTGTTCAGTTTCTAACTCCCGGTTAAGATATATATCAGGAACATATCTACCCTCAAATGGTGAAATATTCAATTTCAGTTTAGGGAGATGGTCATGATCTCGTACCCGAGGGGGAGCCCTATCATTGCCATTATTTACATGTGGACGACCTGGTGGTTGTGGTGCTGGTGGTTGCACGTAGTTCTGATTTTGATCAACCTCATCCTCGTAATCTCCCGCATAATCATCCTCCTCCACATCAGCAGAAGGAGCCACAGAAGTTTCAACAGTAGCACCAACAGTTTGCCAGGCGCAAGAGGGACACGGCTCGCTCGGCGGAGGGCTATTTCGCGATGTGGAGGTAGTCGTCGTCGTCGTCGTCGTTGTTGTTGTTGTTGTTGTTGTTGTTGTTGTTGTAGAGGTGCGTTAGGTGCAGCCGGTGGTGGTGGTGGAAGACGCGTGAGCAATTCATTAAACTTGTTATCGAGCTTTGTTTTGAACGTCTTCTCCATGCCATCTATCTTCTCCATGGCCTCTTCAAATCTGTTTAGCACATCTTGCACCTGTCCACTCATCATTTGCTGAAATTTATCTTGCAACTCCTTATTCATCATGTTCTCCCGGTCAGTCTCGCCAGCTTGTGATCCTGCCATGGTTTGTAGCAATAGAAACACACAAGAATATGATCCTACAGACTACTAACAAGAGGTGGTGGTGGGTGTCACCAATCCGTCAAGCAAAACTCAAATTCTTACCAGTTCTTACCCAGCAGTAGGCGATGATCGGCAAACGTCGTAGTCAAAACTCTCAAAGCTTGGATAGAGTGATTACCAGGGAGAGTCAAATGCTTGACGTAGTTGTATGTGGAGCTGGGAAGGCTTATAATATGGTAGCAAAAAGGGTCAGCAATAATCAATTCAGAGATGCAAAGTTGAAAAAAAACGCTCAACGACGGTATTGTGTTGGTCCTAGGCTATACCGTGCTAGAGACGCGAGCCTAGAACACTAACAAAATCACGACGCTGCACGTAAACAAGGGACGAGCATGCTCTGATTTTTTTCTTTTTTCACATTTTTCACTTTTTTCCTCTTTTTTTGCTCCGCAACAAATTTTTTTGAAAAATTCTACAAATGGTCTAAAAACTGCCTAGCTAGAATTTTCCAGACTTAGTTTTTTTAAACTGGAACTATTTTTCTACTGCGGGTAGCATGAAAGTTCAGGAGTCCTACTCTATCACGACTCGGAGTATGGCGTGATATGGAAATCCAAAACAGAGTAACAAAATACTGGACTCGGACTAGGACTGGTGGCGGAGATGAATCTGGTGGAACTCAGACTGGTGGCGGCGATGAATCTGGTGGAACTCGGATTGGCGTGATGGCGGCGGATAGGTGGTGGCGGATATGGACTCGGATTGGCATTGAATATGTGGTGGTGGTATATGGCAGCGGTGATGAAGTTGGTGCGGCAGTGGTATACGACAGCAGCGATGAAGATGATGCGGTGGTGACATATATATGGCAGCGGCGATGTGAAAACCTGAGAAGAGAACTCAAAACTCTAAAGGACTAGACGCTAAGACCAGCAACTTGACACGACGATGCAACCGCAAATTCAACAAAGCAAATACAGAAAAGATTATGCAAAGGTTCAGATTGGTTCGGATAGGATGAACTAACCCTAATTTTTTTTGCTTTTTCGTGGACTATAGGTATGAAGAACAGACTCGATCGAAACTACGAAAAAACTACAAAATCTCACCGAGCAACCTGAAAATCTGATACCACTTGATAGAGGCAAAGGTTTCCCGTCTTTCGATGAGACAGTGGCTATCGTTTTGGAGGAAGTCAACTTTAACGATCCGACTACGAACGTGCGAAGATGCCACGCCTTAGCAATCGCTAAAGCAACTCCGAGAGGTTATTGACCACGCCGAAGCACGATCAACCTGACCACGAAGGTCTGTTTCCTACAGGCAAACGAAGAACAAGCAAGAAACTAAGATTGCAATATGGATATTGCGAATATAAGAGGAAAGCTTTATTGATCAAGGTGGGGTTCTGTGACGCCTTTTTCTGGTCGTTGAACACAATGAAGTATGCAGAGTTGCAGCTATGGCGAACTTTAATCTAAACAAAACCTGAAGTCTAAATGACGCCCTAAGGGTTGTATATATGGAGGAAGGGGGGGAAATTTCATGGCCCTTGGAGGAGGGGTCCGAAACCAACCCTATCTCTTGTTTCCCCACACATACGGACTCTAAAAACATCCTATACTTAAGTATTTCAAAAATACATGGGCCTGGCCCAATAATAAGGTGACGCAGCACCTAGAATAGCCTCTGGACGAAATTTATTAGTGGCATCTTGTATATTTTGTCCAAGGCTTCATGCACTCCTTATGGTGGCTTCAAAGTCTTGAAATCATCACTTGTAACTCCGTTCTTGATCCCCATGCGCATGCCATCATCTCCATGATTGGTCTTGCTCGAGTGTTCATCCCTCTTATCCATGTGAGGCCCTTCATTTGTTAGCAAAACAAATGTATCCAATTTAGGCAGCATCATATTCTCATGAACATTAGGATCATTACCAAGAAACAAGAGTACCTGATAATTTAATTGGCGTGCGCGAGCTCTAGTAATTGGTCCAGTATGTATAGCAGCAGGGGTTGTGGGTGTAACAATGGTATTGATGTCCTCATCAACTATAGCGTCAACGAACACTAAACGTGAGACCCTGCGGGTTCGAGAATCGTGCAGTCATGACCAAGACAACTCTCCGGTCAATAACCAATAGCGGGACCTGGATGCCCATATTGATTCCTACATATTTCATGGAGATCTTTTATCGGTTTAACGATGATGTCAAGGATTCGTTTAATCCAGTATGCAATTCCCTTTGTCCGGCGATATGTTACTTGTCGAAGATTCGATCATCGGTATCTCCATTCCTAGTTCAATCTCGTTACCGGCAAGTCTCCTTACTCATTCCATAATACAAGATCCCGTGACTAACTCATTAGTTACATTGCTTGCAACCTCTTTGAGATGTTGTATTACCGAGAGGGCCCACAGATATCTCTCCGTCAGACAGAGCGACATATCCCAGTCTTGATCTATGCCAACCCAATAGTTACCTTTGGATATACCTGTAGAGCACATTTATGATCACCCAGTTACAAAGTGACGTTTGGATACACACTGAGTATTCCTCCGGTGTCTGGTGATACGTCTTCAACGTATCTACAATTTTTATTGTTCCATGCTAATATATTATCTGTTTTGGATGTTTTATATGCATTAGTATTCTATTAAATATTATTTTTGGGACTAACCTATTAACAGGGATCCCAATGCCAGTTTCTATTTTCCCTTGTTTTCGAGTTCTACAGAAAAGGAATATCAAACGGAGTCCAAACGAGCTGAAAATTTACAGTGATTTTTTATGGACCAGAAGAGACGCCGAAGCAACGGAGTTGGGCCAGAAGATTCATGAGGTGACCACAAGCCTAGGGGCGTGTAACGCCCTCGATGCGGCTATATCTCCCACGTGTCAAAGCACGACTTAGAGGCATAACCGCATTGAAAGCAATGTCACAAGTGATGTAATATTCACAAACAACCCATGTAATACATAAAGGGTAAGAGATACATAGTTGGCTTACATCGCCACTTCACAGAAAACATGAATAAAGTATTACATCATCTAGATACAATCAAGGTCCGACTACGGAACCAAAATAAAGAAGACTACCCCAAATGCTACACAGATCCCCGATCGTCCCAACTGGGCTCCACTACTGATCAACTAAAACAAAACAACAAAATGAACGAGATCTTCATCGAGCTCCTCCTTGAGCTCGGTTTCGTCACCTGCACGATATCATCGGCACCTGCAAACTGGTTTTGGAAGTATCTGTGAGTCACGGGGACTCAGCAATCTCACACCCTCGTGATCAAGACTATTTAAGCTTATAGGTAGGGTAAAAGGTATGAGGTGGAGCTGCAGCAAGCGACTAGCTTATATGGTGGCTAACATACGCAAATGAGAGCGAGAAGAGAAGGCAAAAGCACGGTCGTCAAACTATGATCAAGAAGTGATCCTAAAACAACATACGTCCAAACTTAACTCCAACACCGTGTTCACTTCCCGGACCCCGTCGAGAAGAGACCGTCACGGTAACACACGCGGTTGATGCATTTTAATTAAGTTAAGTTTCAGGTTTTCTACAACCAGACATTAACAAATTCCCATCTGCCCATAACCGCGGGCACGGCTTTCGAAAGTTCAAAACCCTGCAGGGGTGTCCCAACTTAGCCCATCACAAGCTCTCACAGTCAACGAAGGATATTCCTTCTCCCAAGACAATCCGATCAGACTCGGCATCCCGGTTACAAGACATCCTCGACAATGGTAAAAAAAATCAAGCAAGACCGCCCGATGCGCCGACATCCTGATAGGAGCTGCACATATCTAGTTCTCAGGGCAACACCGGATGAACACTACGTACAGCTAAAACCAGCCCTCAAATTTCCCCGAGGTGGTGCGGCAAGTGGCTCTGGTTCGGACCAACACTTAGACAAGCACTGTCCGGTGGGATGTGCGACTCCCAAGGGAAAAAGGCTAGGTGGAGAATGGTAAAACCAAGGTTGGGCCTTGCTGGAGGAGTTTTATTCAAAGTGAATTGTCCAGGGGTTCCCATTATAACCCAACGGTGTAAGGAACGCAAAATCTGGGAACATAACACCGATATGACGAAAACTAGGGCGGCAAGAGTGGGACAAAACACTAGGCATAAGGCCGAGCCTTCCACCCTTTGCCAAGTATATAAGTGCATTAATTAAATAAGAGATATTGTGATATCCCAACAAATATCCATGTTCCAAACATGGAACAAGCTCCAATCTTCACCTGCAACTAACAACGCTATAAGAGGGGCTGAGCAAAGCGGTAACATAGCCAAACAACGGTTTGCTAGGACAAGGTGGGTTAGAGGCTCTACATGGCAATATGGGAGGCATGATAAGCGAGTGGTAGGTATCGCAGCATAGGCATAGCAATAGAGCGAGCAACTAGCAAGCAAAGATAGAAGTGATTTCGAGGGTATGGTCATCTTGCCTGAGATCCCGCAAGGAAGAAGAACGAGTCCATGAAGAAGGCAAACGGACGTAGTCGAATGGATCCTCACACACACGACGTTATCGGAACCAACCCGAAGAAGCAACACCGGAAAGAAGCAAACAACATAGTAAACAACCACCACATAAACATGGCATGATGCACAACCAAGTATGATGCATGTCCGGTTTAATGAGGCATGGCATGGCAAAATGCACAAACAACCCTACAAATTCAGTGGAGCTCAATATGCAACTCCGTTGCATATTGACGAAACACCACATGACTTATTTAGGTCGATCTTGTTTATGTACCCAACAATATTAAGTGTTGTTAGCATGGCAAGAGGTGAAGCATGATGAAACTATCAAATATAGGCAAGTTTAAATGAGGCCGGAACAACAAAACAACAAGTCCGGAAACTCCTCATATGCATATATTAGGTTTGGTACTGTTCTGCCCTAAACATAATTTTAGAGTTGTTAAGCATGCTAGATGAGTGAATCATGTTAAACTAGGCATTTTTCTACCCCATTTACATATAAAGTTTGTTAGGTTTGGAGCTACGGTTATTTAGTTATGAAATAAAGCATTTTAACATGACATAGGAGAAAAATTACACAAACAGCAGTTTAAACATTTTTAACATGGATGAAAGTTGCATATTATTAAACTAGATGAAATTCTAAGCATTTTACATATATAGTTTGTTTAATTCCGATGCATGGGTGAAAAGTTATTAGATGCATGACTTTAGGGACTAATCTGTAAAACAGTTTTCCTGTTGCATATTATTAACATGGATGAAAGTTGCATATTATTAAACTAGATGAAATTCTAAGCATTTTAATCTGACAAATGGAAAAACCGTTGAGCAGAGAAAAAAACAAAACTGGGCCGGATTGAGAAGGTCAGAGCAGACCACCGGCGGATTAGGCCCAAGCGCGTGTGACATCGTTGACAAAAACAAAATAGAAGAAAAACCTATGGCGCCCGAGCCTCGATCCCAACACCTCTTGGAGGGACAAAGGAACTTTTACCAGTCGGGCTACTACTGAGCTCATGGAGAAATAGAGTGTCAATTGTAAATAAACTATACACACCAGAACGGATCTAGGAAAATAAAGAAGATTCGGTTAAGACGGAAGTTTCTCACAGCAAGGAAACAACGAGGCCAGCGGCCATGGCGAGGCAGGGGCGCAACTCGAGGTTGGGACTTGAGCGGCTGGATCTGCTGGCGCGATGGGAAGGTGGAGGAGGCCGACGAGGAGGCGTGGAGGAAGGCGGTGGCTCGCCGGTGAGAGGCTGCAGCGGCTGCTGCTGTTGCCTGAAGAAAGGAGAGAGAGATTCAGAGAGGGAACAGGGGAAGGAAGAAGAGAGATACGACGGGATAGGGGTCTCCTACTGGCATCATGGAGGAACTCCGGCGAGGTTCAACGAGGAGGTCCGGGCGTGGAGCTTGATGGGGACCGATAGCCATGGTGCTCCTGTTTGAACAGAGAAAGAGAGACAGGGAGGTGAGGCGAGGAAAGCAGGGACACAACAGGAGCAGGAGAAGGCCAACGGTGCTTATCTCGGGGTCGCCGGCGGCAGCGCCGGTTGGCATGGATGCAGATCACCAGCGCCTGGCCTCGAAGAAGCGGGGCGACGACCATGGTGGATGGATTGGGAGGAGTGGATCTCACGCACTGGGACGAGGTGGATCGAGGGAGGCAAGGGTCATGCTGCGATTGAGCTCCATCTTGAGGGGCTCCTGCTCGGGCACGAGCGTGGAGAAGCGGGGCTGCCACCAAAGGAGGTTGGTCAGGCATGGAAAATGGAGGCGGTGGTGGGATTGGGTGGAGACGGATCCCGAGGTGGGAGATGCTGGCGGCGGCGGGATGGGACAAACTGCCTAGAAATTAGGGTTTGTCTAGAAATGGACTAGGGGAGCTATATATAGCAAAACATACCAGTTTAGGGCAGTTAGGTCCCTCCGATCGTAATCGGACGTTCCGAAAAAAAGGTAGAGAGTTCAAATAGGAAAACGGAGACGTTTTGTAGATGTTCGGGGATGATCCGGACACAACGGTAGCGACAGCCCGAGTCGGGTCTGGGACAGCTTTCGGGCGCGCGCGCGAGGAGGGTCGCGGGCTCACGAGAGAGGTTAGGTAGGGTCTGGCTGTGAGTAGTGGACTATGTAGACGGTCTCGAGCTGAGAGAAGAGAAGAGAGAGAGAGCCCGGTGACTGTTTCCGGAGATCGAAAACGTCCGACATTAGACCGGCTATAATGCCGCTATAGTTTAACGGTTGGGCTATCAAACGAACTCCGAATGCGATGAAACTTGACAGGCGGTCTATCTACACTATAATAAGACCGCACGCCAACTTTCAGCCCAAACCAAGAACATTTTCCAGCCACTTATAAAATAATATTACGGACATGTCGCGGGCGCGTGCAAGTGTGTCTGGGCTGAGAACGGATAATGGACGGAATTGGGAGACCCGGACTAATGCAAGTTTTGAAAATATGATGATGCAATGCACATGATGACGTGGCAAGATGCAACACGCAAGCAAATGACAAGGCAACAACAGTGAATAACTGGACGACACCTGGCGCAACGGTCTTGGGGCGTTACAACACTCCACCACTATGAGAGGATCTCATCCCGAGATCTAGAATGACACCGGAGGGAAAACGGAAGAGAAAGAGAAGAGGTAAAACTAAGTTGCTTCTTTGACAAACGAGTGAAACCAAAGAACCTTGAAAAGGTTAAGCCATTTCGAGAAAAAAATACAACGGAGATGAGCAAAGTTGAAAGCACTCTGTTAGGAAAGAGGAACGAGGAAGAACAAAGTTCAAAGCACTCCGGTAGGGAAGAGTAATAAGGAAGAAACAAATTCGGAAAGCACTCCTGTTGAAAAGAGATGCAAAGCTTGATAAGGCGAAAAGAACTTGAGCAAAGGGGCACAATACTTCGGTTAAAACAAGATCGGGAAGGAATAAGAATGATATAATTTGGACAGCACTCCGCCTGTAAATGGAAGGAATTGGACATGATCTTGACAAAACAAGATGATGGGTCGAAGAGAGCAGCATCAGAATGCCTCCGGAACAAATGAAAGAATGCAATGAAAAGAACGGAGAAGAAAACAATATGTTCTACCTCAAATGAATTTGAGAGAGCATCCTTAAAAAGAAGGATTTAATGGAGTTGTTGGTAAATCAACAACGAAAAGAATAGGCTTGTTGAGGGCTTATGGAAAACATCTCAAGAACTTGAGGTGAAATTCTGCCACTAACGGAAACAATAGATTGGATTGATATCAACAAGAAGACAAGAAACTTATTTCACCGGGAGGATAAATGAAGAACTAGGGTCGTTAATAAGCACCATAATTAGCAACAATCCTTAGGGAAAGCTTTAGGTGAAAAATAACCCAAGATAATTCCAAAGAAGAGATTGATGGGTTTAAATATCTCATTCCTGACAACTTCTGAATCATGAAACATGAAGGGAAATTGTCAACAATGACATAACACCACCTCAAAATATAAGGTAAAAAGAATTGCACTCTGGATAGCAAGATGAAGAATATTTATCTACTCTAAAAGGAATCTCGATGAAAACTTGGAGAAGGAATTAAATTCTTGATGAACCATCATGTAGAGCCTCCACGAAGAACTCCGGTAAACAAAAGGATAACGAAAAGAAAGAGAAGTTGAAAACACAAGGTGGAGACTTGCAATGATTAGATGGATCTTCGTGATTATATAATTTTGTGAGCTTGGAACTCCGGGAAGGAAAAGATAAAGCATCTCGAACCGAGAATGTGATATGATGAACCACTCTGGAAAGCAGGAATTGAATTTACTTGGATGAACAAGAATAAGAATTATGTTATGCGTATCCTTCACCAATTAAATTGATGACAAGCAACGGATTTGGCATACTACTTATTCTCGTAGAAAGGATTTAGATAGATATAGTGCAAACTTGGGAAGGTCTTCAATGAACCACCCTTAGGATTTGTGAACAACGAATGAATTGATACGATAACAAAGGAAGAGAAATCTTGAACGAACCACTGGTAGAATTGAAAATGAACGAAGTAAAGGGATGAATCACCGGGTAAGAATTGTGAAATGAACGAAGATACTTGAGACAATCTAGATACATGAGAACGAAGGGATCACGAACTGATTAGAGATCACTTGAACAAAGCACCGGTAAGATTTGGAGAACCATAGCTGAAAGCTGAGAATGAATAAATCTTAGATGATGGGCTCCGGATAATCAAACTGAACAGAATCTTGAATTGCTCCAGATAGGTGAAAAGAATTCCCACAATCGAAAATAACTATGAGAGGATGGCATCTAGCTAGAATCACGAATTTTGAAGAGAATGGAGCAAGATATAGAGGAAAATTCTTCTTTGGTCTTCAAATGTCGAGAATGACGATGAGACACACCACCAAATTGTTGAGACACTCCGGAATAAAGAAGAATGGAAAAGTTGAACCAACGATGAAAAGAATTGAAAGATCTTGGAGAAAGGCATTTGACTGATGATAAATCGCTCTTACGTGAAACTTCGAAAAGAAATTGAGGATAGCTCCGGGAAAATAAGAAGAGTCAGGTAAGATCCTGGGAAAAGACCTGTGTGTTAGGGCCCACTCAAAAGATACACCGTTACAATTATTTAAAATAGAGATTGCACCGGTTGAATTAAATGGCTTGAATGCGATAACAATCTCGAAGTAGCTTGAACGAATGTAGAGTGGAAACACGAATCTTAAGATATCTTGAGCACTCCGGAACAATTGAATAGTGAGAAGTGGACGATTAAGAGGTGCACCGGCATGAGAATGTATTTGAAACGAGGAAAAATGATATGATCAACAAAGCTTGACTTGAAACCACCGGAGATGAAAAGAATGAAGAAAGATGAACTTGAGGCTCTGTTAGAATCTTCATGAGAATCACCGGATAAGAACATTCAAAGACAAGAATGAAGAGTCTTCACATGAATAAAATGGATACTTTATTAAGATATATGAGTCCTTGAAGAAAAAGGGTGGGAGGGAAAACAAAGTCAACTTGAAGACGGATGAAACAAACAACATTGATGAAAAACTGAGATTGGATCTTGTGAATGTTGAAATGATCGGATCCACTTGAAGAGAGACACGCCGGTTGAAAAAGGATTGACATGGAAATATCGATTATCATGAAGGATTAGTGTTCACATCGGAGTATGAGAACACCACTTAGGGAAAATATGGAATCAACATTTGACTTCGAAGCAACTCGAATACCACAACTCAAAACAAAACAAAGGATTGGCTTGCAGAATAAGCCGGAACAAACATATGATAGAGATTTTGTCCGAAGTTTTCGTGGTGGGGCCTACACGGGCTCGATTGTACAGCACCATCATGTACAAGGCAGTGCACATGACATCCGAAGCATCCCTGAGTCGGCATAGCCAAGGACTCTTTAAGACACAACGAGACCACTGTAAAACAAACCGTGAATAGGCGGACCACTAGACGTCGAACCCCAATTTCATATCATACATTTGTCGGGAAGATATCCTAAGAGCTACTTGAATTCCCACTTATAAACTCCCAAAACTTTCCGGTTATGCAATCAGGTGTTGGGGATACAGGGGAAGCATAATATCTCACCCAAAACTAGAAAATCCTACATCCAGCTGTATCCATCCTTCAACACATAACCAAAAACCTTCGGAAATCATTTACCTCAACCTTCGAAGAGCATCCGTTATACGAGTTATGGTAATACTCCCGAACTCCCGCCCCAGTACTAGGTGGCGTCGAGGTTATCTCACCAACAACTGCATAAAAAAGATTTTCGATGTCGGCGAAACTCAAGTATTCCAGAACTGCAACGATAAAATTGTGATGACAACACCTCGGAGCTCAACTCCCCGGGACACTGCCACAACCCCTAAATGTCAGGAGGCACCAAGAACAATGTTCTCGTCACAAAACCATCGGAACGATTCCAAGATACCCGCCTAATCCTAAATTTTTTTAGTGAAATTCAAGAAGAGAAAAGTCAAAACTCTATGTCAGGATGCCTCACCAGAGCGATGAAGGGACTGAGGAGTAAAAAGAAGTCCTACTCTCCTATATATATCTAATTCCTAAATGACTCAAAACATTTTTCTAGACTCAACAACGCTAGCGATTCGATCAAGCATGGGGCTCCTAAAGTCGGGGAAGGCTCTGATTACCAACTTGTAACACCCTCGATGCGGCTATATCTCCCACGTGTCGAAGCACAACTTAGAGGCATGACCGCATTGAATGAAATGTCACAAGTGAGGTAATCTTAGCAAACAACCCATGTAATACATAAAGGGTAAGAGATACATAGTTGGCTTACATTCACCACTTCACACAAAACATGAATAAAGCATTACATCATCCAGATACAATCAGGGTCCGACTACGGAACCAAAATAAAGAAGACTACCCCAAATGCTACACAGATCCCCAATCGTCCCAACTGGGCTCCATTACTGATCAACTGAAACGAAACAACAAAATGAACGAGATCTTCATCGAGCTCCTCCTTGAGCTCGGTTGCGTCACCTGCACGATATCATCTGCACCAACAAACTGGTTTTGGAAGTATCTGTGAGTCACGGGGACTCAGCAATCTCACACCCTCGCGATCAAGACTATTTAAGCTTATAGGTAGGGTAAAAGGTATGAGGTGGAGCTGCAGGAAGCGACTAGCTTATATGGTGGCTAACATACGCAAATGATAGTGAGAAGAGAAGGCAAAAGCACGGTCGTCAAACTATGATCAAGACGTGATCCTAAAACAACCTATGTCCAAACATAACTCCAACACCGTGTTCACTTCCCGGACCCCGCCGAGAAGAGACCGTCACGGTAACACACGCAGTTGATGCATTTTAATTAAGTTAAGTTTCAGATTTTCTACAACCGGACATTAACAAATTCCCATCTGCCCATAACTGCGGGCACGACTTTTGAAAGTTCAAAACCCTGCAGGGGTGTCCCAACTTAGCCCATCACAAGCTCTCACGGTCAACAAAGGATATTCCTTCTCCCAAGACAATCCGATCAGACTCGGCATCCCGGTTACAAGACATCCTCGACAATGGTAAAACAAATCCAGCAAGACCGCCCGATGCGCCGACATCCTGATAGGAGCTGCACATATCTCGTTCTCAGGGCAACACCGGATGAACACTACGTACAGCTAAAACCAGCCCTCAAGTTTCCCCAAGGTGGTGCCGCAAGTGGCTCTGGTTCGGACCAACACTTAGACAAGCACTGGCCCGGGGGGTTAAAATAAAGATGACCCTCGGGATGTGCGAGTCCCAAGGGAAAAGGCTAGGTGGCGAATGGTAAAACCAAGGTTGGGCCTTGCTGGAGGAGTTTTATTCAAAGCGAACTGTCAAGGGGTTCCCATTATAACCCAACCGTGTAAGGAACGCAAAATATGGGAACATAACACCGATATGACGGAAACTAGGGCGGCAAGAGCGGAACAAAACACTAGGCATAAGGCCGAGCCTTCCACCCTTTGCCTAGTATATAGATGCATTAATTAAATAAGAGATATTGTGATATCCCAACAAATATCCATGTTCCAAACATGGAACAAGCTCCAATCTTCACCTGCAACTAACAACACTATAAGAGGGACTGAGCAAAGCGGTAACATAGCCAAACAACGGTTTGCTAGGACAAGGTGGGTTAGAGGCTTGACATGGCAATATGGGAGGCATGATAAGCAAGTGGTTGGTATCGCAGCATAGGCATAGCAATAGAGCGAGCAACTAGCAATCAAAGATAGAAGTGATTTCGAGGGTATGGTCATCTTGCCTGAGATCCCGCAAGGAAGAAGAACGAGTCCATGAAGAAGGCAAACGGACGTAGTCGAACGGATCCTCACACACACGATGTTATGCCCGAAGAAGCAAAGGGAACCAACCCGAAGAAGCAACACCGGAAAGAAGCAAAAAACATAGTAAACAACCACCACATAAACATGGCATGATGCACAACCAAGTATGATGCATGTCTGGTTTAATGAGGCATGGCATGGCAAAATGCACAAACAACCCTACAAATTAAGTGGAGCTCAATATGCAACTCCGTTGCATATTGACGAAACGCCACATGACTTATTTAGGTCGATCTTGTTTATGTACCCAACAATATTAAGTGTTGTTAGCATGGCAAGAGGTGAAGCATGATGAAACTATCAAATATAGGCAAGTTTAAATGAGGCCGGAACAACAAAACAACAAGTCCAGAAACTCCTCATATGCATATATTAGGTTTGGTACTGTTCTGACCTAAACATAATTTTAGAGTTGTTAAACATGCTAGATGAGTGCATCATGTTAAACTAGGCATTTTTCTACCCCATTTACATATAAAGTTTGTTAGGTTTGGAGCTACGGTTATTTAGTTATGAAATAAAGCATTTTAACATGACATAGGAGCAAAATTACACAAACAGCAGTTTAAACATTTTTAACATGGATGAAAGTTGCATATTATTAAACTAGATGAAATTCTAAGCATTTTACATATATAGTTTGTTTAATTCCGATGCATGGGTGAAAAGTTATTAGATGCATGACTTTAGGGACTAATTTGTAAAACATTTTCCTGGACAAATGGAAAAACCGTTGAGCAGAGAAAAAAACAAAACTGGGCCGGATTGAGAAGGTCAGAGCAGACCACCGGCAGATTAGGCCCAAGCGCGTGTGACAGCGTTGACAAAAACAAAATAGAAGAAAAACCTAAGGCGCCCGGGACTCGATCCCAACACCTCTTGGAGGGACAAAGGAACTTTTACCAGTCGGGCTACTACTGAGCTCATGGAGAAATAGAGTAGCAATTGTAAATAAACTATACACGCCAGAACGGATCTAGGAAAATAAAGAAGATTCGGTTAAGACGGAAGTTTCTGACAACAAGGAAACAACGAGGCCGGCGGCCATGGCGAGGCAGGGGCGCAACTCGAGGTTGGGACTTGAGCGGCTGGAGCTGCTGGCGCGATGGGAAGGTGGAGGAGGCCGACGAGGAGGCATGGAGGAAGGCGGCGGCTTGCCGGCGAGAGGCTGTAGCGGCTGTTGCTGTTGTCTGAAGAAAGGAGAGAGAGATTCAGAGAGGGAACAGGGGAAGGAAGAAGAGAGAGACGACGGGATAGGGGTCTCCTACTGACATCATGGAGTAACTCCGGCAAGGTTCAACGAGGAGGTCCGGGCGCGGAGCTTGATGGGGACCGATAGCCATGGTGCTCCTGTTTGAACAGAGAAAGAGAGACAGGAAGGTGAGGCGAGGAAAGCAGGGACACAATAGGAGCAGGAGAAGGCTAGCGGTGCTTATCTCGGGGTCGCCGGCGGCAGCGCCGGTTGCCGGACGATGAGGCGAGGTGGAGGAGCATGGGGAGGCTCCTTGGCTTGCAGTCGATGGTGGGAGGCGGCATGGATGCAGATCACCAGCGGCTGGTCTCAAAGAAGGGGGGCGACGACCATGGTGGATGGATCGGGAGGAGTGGATCTCGTGCACTGGGACGAGGTGGATCGAGGGAGGCAAGGGTCCTGCTGCGATTGAGCTCCGTCTTGAGGGGCTCCTGCTCGGGCACGAGCGTGGAGACGCGTGGCTGTGAGCAAAGGAGGTTGGTCAGGCACGGAAAATGGAGGCGGTGGTGGGATTGGGTGGAGACGGATCCCGAGGTGGGAGATGCTAGCGGCGGCGGGATGGGACAAACTGCCTAGAAATTGGGGTTTGTCTAGAAATGGACTAGGGGAGCTATATATAGCAAAACATACCAGTTTAGGGCGGTTAGGTCCCTCCGATCGTAATCGGACGTTCCTAAAAAAAGGTAGGGAGTTCAAATAGGAAAACGGAGACGTTTTGTAGATGTTCGGGGATGATCTGGACACAACGGTAGCGACAGCCCGAGTCAGGTCCGGGACAGCTTTCGGGCGCGCATGCAAGGAGGGTTGCCGGCTGACGAGAGAGGTTAGGTAGGGTCTGGCGGTGAGTAGTGGACTGTATAGATGGTCTCGAGTTGAGAGAAGAGAAGAGAGAGAGCCCCGGCGACTGTTTCCGGAGACCGAAAACGTCCGACGTTAGGCCGGCTATAATGCCGCTATAGTTTAACGGTTGGGCTATCAAACGAACTCCGAATGCGATGAAACTTGACAGGCGGTCTATCTACACTATAATAAGACCGCACGCCAACTTTCAACCCAAACTGAGAACATTTTCCGGCCACTTATAAAATAATATTACGGACATGTCGCGGGCGCGTGCAAGTGTGTCTGGGCTGAGAACGGACAATGGACGGAACTGGGAGACCCGGACTAATGCAAGTTTTGAAAATATGATGATGCAATGCACATGATGACGTGGCAAGATGCAACACGCAAGCAAATGACAAGGCAACAACAGCGAATAACTGGACGACACCTGGCGCAACGGTCTCGGGGCGTTACAGGGCGCCCCCCCTAAGGTGCGCCTTCCTAGCTTGTGGGGCCCTCGGGCACCCCCCTGACTTGTTTCCAATGCCGAAAGTTCTTATAAATATAGAAACCTCTGATGCCAAAAATTCTTATAAATATAGAAACCTCTGCAAAGAACCCTAGATCGGAAGTTTTACTGCCGCAAGCCTCTGTAACCATGAAAAACCAATCGAAAGCAAGTTTCTGGCACCTTGCTGGAGGGGGAAACCATCACCAGAGGCCATCTTCATCATCCCGGCGGTCTCCATGAGGAGGATGGAGTAGTTCACCCTTGGGGCTGAGGGTATGTACCAGTATCTATGTGTTTGATCTCTCTCTCTCTCGTGTTCTTGATTTGGCACGACCTTGATGTACCGCGAGCTTTGTTACTATAGTTGAATCATATGGTGTTTCTCCCCCCTCTACCTTCTTGTGATGAATTGAGTCATTGATGTAGGGTGGAAACCTAGATGGCCGATCTTTCACGAAAGGAGCGGATCCCGCAAAGAACACGAGGGGAAATACGAGGGGAAACACGAGAGAATCACTCAAACCAACAAGAACGATCACACATATGCTAGATCCTCGAAACACAAAGAGAGAGACATGATCCATGATCAACAAGGGACGATACACGGTAATCGGTTCTTCTCCAAAGGAGGTCTTGATGGGGGCCACCCAAAAGGGGGTCTTGAATCCAAGAGGATCTTCTCTGTAGAGGGGTCGCGGTCTCTCTCGTGGAGTAGATCCGATGTGGATGAGCGAGGGTCTATCTCTAATATGAGCTATCACAACGCTAACTCTCAAATGGTGGGGGTGGAGGAGTATATTAATCTAGAGCCACGAAGGGGTAAGTAGGAGAGGGATACAAGGCCAAAGGCCTGGCTGCGCATAGGCAGGTACCGGTCTTTCGACGGGTACCGGTCGTCTGGTGGCTCAGGAGGGACCGGTCATCCGCTAGTCGCCGGACGTCCGCTGAAGACGTTCTGTGAAGAGGCACCGGATGTCCGGTGTCCTCGGACTTCTGTTAATATTACCAGTCATCCGGTGGGGGCAGGACGTCCGCTCGTTGGGAGGTGCTGTAGCTGATGTTGGCTGTGCTTCAGGCGCCGGTCGACCGGTGGTGCCGGACGTCTGCTCGCTGGCCGGTCGTCCGGTGGAGGCCGGACGTCCGTTCGCTGGAGCTTCTTGGGCAGCCCCTTGTACTTGGTGTCCTCGCCGTCTTGTCCATGGTCTTCCTCTTTGTTCCTTGTCATGCATAGCACATATATTTGAGGTAGTAGCCATGTCTCACATATGGAAAGTGATGGTTTGAAGAGGAGCGAGTTCACCTTGTGTCCAATGGTGTATAGTCGAGGTCTCATCTTATGTATCCTTGGGGCTTGGAGAGTAGTCGGAGTGTACATGGGGATGAACGTGGGATGCTCCGCATCATCTCCACCCCCCTTGGGAAAGACCCGACCTCGGATCGTGATCCTCATCGCCATGGAAATGATTGTCATGGACGGACTTGTTGTTGGACGAAGTGGAAGTCATGGCGTAATCCAAGTACTCCAAGGTGTCGCTGGAGGAGTATACATGCAAAAAGAGCAAACACAAACAACACTCGGGAATACAATGGTTAGCACACACAAAGTGCATCATGTAAGAATGAGTCCGTGAGGCAAGATTGTTCGTGACAAGGCACATGAAGCTTAGCAAGATGATATGGAATGAGATGTAAAGCATTCATTGGAGCAAAAGCATTCATTGTGCACACAAATGTATTGCGAATGTGATCAATGCAACCATTGTGCAAAATGATGTCATAATGGGACGGTTTATCAAAAGCATGAACATGGTAATTGGTGCTCAACGTGACTATGTGATCATGCGATTGATGGTGGGCAATATGATCATGATGTAAGAATATGCCATCAAGGAAGATCACAACAAATTTGCTAAGGAAATGCACAAGGTCATATATCATGGATGACATGGGAATACAAGATGCGACAAGGCAATCATAATGTGAGTCAATCCATGCATAAGATGCAAATTGTTCATGTGTATGATATGTCCATGAGCATGACATGTGTGAGCACAATCAACAAATATGGAGGTGTTGGTGTACCAATGCTCGATGTCGTGGCATGAGTGGAGGTTTGAAGGTGCATCCAATAAGTCCGAACGCTCCTCATTTTGAAGGTCCATAGAGCCAATCTCCAATGTCGCTCCTCCATTCGGGAGATGTATCATGTAGACAACAAGAAGGAGACAACAATGAAAGAGTGACCCATCCAATATGTGTATTTGAATATGGCTCAAAGGGAAATAGTTCACCTTTAGGAGATTCTCGCAAATGTTGGTGTTGCACATCGTGTATGCCCTCGCATGACCAAGTTGTCGCATAACAGCACCGCCTTGTGAATCTTCCAAAATGAAATAACATGACAACCACTTGGAAAAACAAATGAGGTTAGCGGAAGTGCAAAACCTATCATTCATGTGGTAAGATACCCAACAAGTGTATGCATCATGCTCATCATAAGAAAGGACAAGGGAGCATTTCATAGTATGGAGGCATGTGATGCGAGAACAACCAAATACAATAGGCTCAAGTAAACAAGCATGCATGACAAGTAATATGTCCAAGTCTCCAAGATCAATAAGCATAGATGCAACAATTGGAGGCAAGCGACAATGAACAAGATATATCATGTCAGAGGCATGAACATATATGTCATCAACCCAAGAAAGCAAGTAAGAGTGGAACATGGGTGATGCGACAAAGCAAGCAACCATAGTAATCAAGTCAAGCAAGCTAGTAATGCGAATATGCAACATACTAGAAGGAATCATGTCAAGCATGTCATGGGTGAAAATAGTGTGTACGAATAATTCACATGACATAGCACAAGCATGAAAGGAAGATATGAGCAAAGTAGGTTCATGGTGTTGGCAAGAAGTCCTATGTAAAGAGCAATTGAACAATATGACTCTCCCAACACAAGAATCAACAATAGCATGAGGCACATGGTAAACATGGCAATAGCAACAAGGATCTCCACCAAGCATGCAAATACACATAGGCGTAGTATAATGGTGAATCATATGTAAGTGCAACAAGCAAGGGTCACGATTGCATGGCAAAGGCATTGAAACAGGCATAACATGCAAGGTGAACACGATATAATGGGCATAAGGTGATAATTGGTATATAGCCCATAGCTTTGTGAGAGCCAAGTAGAGGAGATGCACGAAGTTAATCCACAGGATCCCAAATCATCGTTGCTCTCTCAAGATGGTTGGCTTATATCCAATATGTTTATCATAATAGAAAATAGAAAACAGATATAAATAAAGGACAAGGGCTGAAACTAACTCTTTACTTAATGCAGCAGGCAATTATATATAAATAATAGCCATACTAGTACTTTGATCCTTAGACCACCGGCTTGAGTAACCCGGGTAATGAAGCTGATAACTCAATCTATCTGAGAAATCAATACCTTTGAATACTTTAATGATCGTCATACACTGGTAGCCTTGTTGTCAAATAGACAAGCCGGTGAAGAAGATCTTGCTAATTATTTGCAACAAGAAACTCAAAGGCAAATAATAGTTAACAAGTATGATTTAACCTTATATTTAAAGGTTGGTGGCTTCTGATTCGAATACAATCAGTAAACCGGACCAAAGGGGTTAAGCTAAGGTTCGAATACGACAATATAGCCCCCAGTGGCTGTGGCATTGCGCCGATCAAGAGGGTACCAACAACTATGTTCTCTTTGGTTCGAATATGACCTATGTTTGAACAGGAAGCCCCCAAATGACCTTGAGATGTTTTTGACGACCCTGATTCGAATACGATCCAAGTCGGACCCAAAAGGGGTTAAGCTATGATTCGGATATGATCAAGAAGCCCCCTAGTGAGTTTAGCCTTGAGCCGATCAAGGGGGTTACGACAGCTATGTTCTCTTTGGTTTGAATACGACCTATGTTTGAACAGGAAGCCCCCAAGTGACCATGATAATTGCAGCTAGATTCGAATACGATCATAAGCCGGACCAAAAAAGGTTAGACTTGATTCAAATATGATCAGCTCCTTAATAGTCATTTGAAAATAAGAAATAACAAAGATGCATAATCTTTGAAAAGAAAAGAGA
Organism: Triticum aestivum; assembly: GCF_018294505.1. NCBI lineage: Eukaryota > Viridiplantae > Streptophyta > Magnoliopsida > Poales > Poaceae > Triticum > Triticum aestivum. Next base: position 304,243,727 of record NC_057809.1, read on the forward strand.
TCGATGGTCTTACTTTATTACTTATCATGGTATATACAATGTTAAAGTATGTACATGATGAGAGCCAGTAGCTCAGGTGTAGTATGGCCGAAGTTGGGCCATGTTCCACGGCCGGCGGGTCTCCTCCTCCGACATACGTGAATCTTTGTGTTCTCGAACGTCAATGAGGTAATACGACCCGTTGTTTTAGTTCTTGCTGACCACAAAGGGTCCTTCCCAAGGTGGGGATAGCTTGTGCGCATCTGACAGATCCTGGATGAGCTGGAGCACCAGGTCGCCTTCCTGAAAAGTCCTAGATTTGACCCAGTGGTTGTGATAACGGCGCAGGTCCTGTTGATAAATTGCTGACCGAGCCACTGCTAAGTCTCTTTCTTCATCCAACAAGTCAAGTGCATCCTGTCTAGCTTGTTCATTATTAGCTTCAACATAAGCCGCCACATGGGGCAAGTCATGACGGATGTCACTAGGCAACACTGCTTCTGCTCCATACACCATGAAGAAAGGTGTGTATCCCATAGACCTATTAGGTGTGGTGTTGATACTCCACAACACCGAGGGTAATTCCTCTACCCAACAACCCGGCGTTCGATGTAAGGGAACCATAAGCCGGGGTTTGAGACCTTTTAAAATTTCCAGATTTGCTCTCTCGGCTTGGCCATTGGATTGAGGATGAGCTACAGAAGAAACATCAAGCCGGATGTGCTCACGTTGACAAAACTCCTCCGTAGCCCCTTGGGATAGATTAGTGCCATTGTCAGTGATAATGTTGTGTGGAAAACCAAAACGGAAGATCACCTTTTTCATGAACTGAACCGCCGTGGCCACGTCACACTTACTCACTGGCTCCGCCTCAACCCACTTAGTGAATTTATCAACTGCCACTAAGAGATGTGTATTTTTATCCTTAGAAATTTTTAAAGGCCCCACCATGTCAAGCCCCCAGACCGCAAATGGCCAAGTGATTGGAATCATCCGGAGCTCTTGAGCCGGAACATGTGCTCGTCGTGGAAATTTTTGACATCCATCACATCTGCTGACCAAATCCCCTGCATCAGCGTGAGCCGTCAACCAGTAAAAAATGTGACAAAAAGCTTTGGCCACTAGAGATTTTGACCCGGCATGATGACCACAATGGCCTTCATGGATCTCACGAAGTATTTCTTGGCCTTCTACAGGGGAAACGCACCGTTGAAACGCTCCAGAGATGTTGCGATGGTATAGTTCTCCATCCGAAATTGTCATTGACTTAGACCGCCGGGTTATCTGTCGAGCCAGGGTCTCATCCGCTGGCAACTCTCCCCGGGTCATATAAGCCAAGAACGGCACTGTCCAATCTGGGATGACATGAAGAGCCTTTTGTGGAACCTAGTAATTTCAAAAAATTTCCTACGCGCACGCAAGATCATGGTGATGCATAGCAACGAGAGGGGGAGAGTGTGATCTACGTACCCTTGTAGATCGACAACGGAAGCGTTAACTTGGTTGATGTAGTCGTACGTCTTCACGGCCCGACCGATCAAGCACCGAAACTACGGCACCTCCGAGTTCTAGCACACGTTCAGCTCGATGACGATCCCCGGACTCTGATCCAGCAAAGTGTCGGGGAAGAGTTCCGTCAGCACGACAGCGTGGTGACGATCTTGATGTACTACTGTCGCAGGGCTTCGCCTAAGCACCGCTACAATATTATCGAGGACTATGGTGGAAGGGGGCACCGCACACGGCTAAGAATATGATCACGTGGATCAACTTGTGTCTCTAGGGGTGCCCCTGCCTCCGTATATAAAGGTTCAAGGGAGGGGGGCCGGCCGGCCAGGAGAGGCGCGCCAGGAGGAGTCCTACTCCCTCTGGGAGTAGGACTCCCCCCCTTTCCTAGTTGGAATAGGATTCGTGGAGGGGGGGAAAGAGGAGAGAGAGGAGGAAGGGGGCCGGCCCCCTCTCCTTGTCCAATTCGGACCAAGGGGGGGAGGGGCGCATGGCCCATCTCTGGCCACCTCTCCTCTCTTCCACTAAGGCCCACTAAGGCCCATATACCTCCCGGGGGGTTCCGATAACCTCCCGGTACTCCGGTAAAATCCCGATTTCACCCGGAACACTTCCGATATCCAAACATAGGCTTCCAATATATCAATCTTTATGTCTCGACCATTTTGAGACTCCTCGTCATGTTCGTGATCACATCCGGACTCCGAACAACCTTCGGTACATCAAAATGCATAAACTCATAATATAACTGTCATCGTAACCTTAAGCGTGCTAACCCTACGGGTTCGAGAACAATGTAGACATGACCGAGAAACGTCTCCGGTTAATAACCAATAGCGGAACCTGGATGCTCATATTGGCTCCTACATATTCTACGAAGATCTTTTATCGGTCAGGCCGCATAACAACATATGTTGTTCCCTTTGTCATCGATATGTTACTTGCCCGATATTTGATCGTCGGTATCCCATACCTAGTTCAATCTCGTTACCAGCAAGTCTCTTTACTCGTTCTGTAATACATCATCCCGCAACTAACTCATTAGTTGCAATGCTTGCAAGGCTTAAGTGATGTGCATTACCAAGAGGGCCCAGAGATACCTTTCCGACAATCGGAGTGACAAATCCTAATCTCGAAATACGCCAACCCAACATGTAACTTTGGAGACACCTGTAGAGATCCTTTATAATCACCTAGTTACGTTGGGACGTTTGGTAGCACACAAAGTGTTCCTCCGGCAAACGGGAGTTGCATAATCTCATAGTCATAGGAACATGTATAAGTCATGAAGAAAGCAATAGCAACATACTAAACGATCAACTTATCAAAGCGTATATTCCAACTCTGAGATGCTTGCACCAGTCCATAGATGGATCGCTGGAGCTTGCATATTTTGTTAGTACCTTTAGGATTGACAAAACCTTCTGGTTGTATCATATACAACTCTTCTTTAATAAATCTATTAAGGAATGTAGTTTTGTTTATCCATTTGCCAGATTTCATAAAATGCGGCAATTGCTAACATGATTCGGACAGACTTAAGCATAGATACGAGTGAGAAACTCTCATCATAGTCAACACCTTGAACTTGTCGAAAACCTTTTGCGACAATTCTAGCTTTGTAGATAGTAACACTACTATCAACGTCCGTCTTCCTCTTGAAGATCCATTTATTCTCAATTGCTTGCCGATCATTGGGAAAGTCAACCAAAGTCCATACTTTGTTCTCATACATGGATCCCATCTCAGATTTCATGGCCTCAAGCCATTTTGTGGAATCTGGGCTCACCATCGCTTCTTCATAGTTCGTAGGTTCGTCATGGTCAAGTAGCATGACCTCCAGAACAGGATTACCATACCACTCTGGTGCGGATCTCACTCTGGTTTACCTACGAGATTCGGTAGTAACTTGATCTGAAGTTACATGATCATCATCATTAGCTTCCTCACTAATTGGTGTAGTAGTCACAGGAACAGATTTCTGTGATGAACTACTTTCCAATAAGGGAGAAGGTCCAATTACCTTATCAAGTTCTACTTTCCTCCCACTCACTTCTTTCGAGAGAACCTCCTTCTCTAGAAAGGATCCATTCTTAGCAACGAATGTCTTGCCTTTGGATTTGTGATAGAAGGTGTACCCAACAGTAACTTTTGGGTATCCTATGAAGACACACTTTTCCGATTTGGGTTTGAGCTTATCAGGATGAAACTTTTTCACATAAGCATTGCAACCCCAAACTTTAAGAAATGACAACTTTGGTTTCTTGCCAAACCACAGTTCATACGGTGTCGTCTCAACAGATTTAGATGGTGCCCTTTTAATGTGAATGCAGCTGTCTCTAATGCATAACCCCAAAACTATAGTGGTAGATCGGTAAGAGACATCATAGATTGCACTATATCCAATAAAGTACGGTTATGACGTTCGGACACACCATTATGCTGTGGTGTTCCATGTGGCATGAGTTTGTGAAACTATTCCACATTGTTTTAATTGAAGACCAAACTCGTAACTCAAATATTTGTCTCCGCGATCAGATCGTAGAAACTTTATTTTCTTGTCACGATGATTTTCCACTTCACTCTGAAATTCTTTGAACTTTTCAAATGTTTCAGACTTATGTTTCATCAAGTAGATATACCCATATCTTCTCAAATCATCTGTGAAGTTCAGAAAATAACGATACTTTCCATGAGCCTTAACACTCATTGGACCGCATACATCAGTATGTATTATTTCCAATAAGTCAGTTGCTCGCTCTGGAGAACGGAGTCTTAGTCATCTTGCCCATGAGGCATGGTTCGCAAGCATCAAGTGATTCATAATCAAGTGATTCCAAAATCTCATCAGCATGGAGTTTCTTCATGCGCTTTACACCAATATGACCTAAACGGCAGTGCTACAAATAAGTTGCACTATCATTATTAACTTTGCATCTTTTGGTTTCAATATTATGATTATGTGTATCACTACGATCGAGATCCAACGAACTATTTTCATTGGGTGTGTAACCATATAAGGTTTTATTCATGTAAACAGAACAACAATTTATTCTCTTACTTAAATGAATAACCGTATTACAATAAACATGATCAAATCATATTCATGCTTAATGCAAACACCAAATAACACTTATTCAGGTTCAACACTAATCCCGAAAGTATAGAGAGTGTGCGATGATGATCATATCAATCTTGGAACCACTTCCAACACACATCGTCACTTCACCCTTAACTAGTCTCTGTTTATTCTGCAACTCCCGTTTTGAGTTACTAATCTTAGCAACTGAACTAGTATCAAATACTGAGGGGTTGCTATAAACACTAGTAAAGTACACATCAATAACATGTATATCAAATATACTTATGTTCACTTTGCCATCCTTCTTATCTGCCAATCACTTGGGGTAGTTCCGCTTCCAGTGACCAGTCCCTTTGCAGTAGCAACACTTAGTCTCAGGCTTAGGACCAGACTTGGGCTTCTTCACTTGAGCAGAAACTTGCTTGTTGTTCTTCTTGAAGTTCCCCTTCTTCCCTCTGCCCTTTTCTTGAAATTAGTGGTCTTGTCTACCATCAACACTTGATGTTTTTCTCGATTTCTACCTTCGTCAATTTCCACATTACGAAGAGATTGGGAATCATTTCCGTTATCCCTTGCATATCATAGTTCATCACGAAGTTCTACTAACTTGGTGACGGTGACTAGAGAATTCTATCAATCACTATCTTATTTGGAAGATTAACTCCCACTTGATTCAAGCGATTGTAGTACTCAGACAATCTGGGCACATGCTCACTAGTTGAGCGATTCTCCTCCATCTTTTAGCTATAGAACTTGTTGGAGACTTCATATCTCTCAACTCGGGTATTTGCTTGAAATATTAACTTCAACTCCTGGAACATCGCATATGCTCCATGACGTTCAAAACGTCTTTGAAGTCCTGATTCTAAGCCATTAAGCATGGTGCACTAAACTATCAAGTAGTCATCATATTGAGCTAGCCAAACGTTCATAACGTCTGCATCTGCTCCTGCAATACGTCGGTCACCTAGCGGTGCATCAAGGACATAATTCTTCTGTGCAGCAATGAGGATAAACCTCAGATCACGGACCCAATCCGCATCATTGCTACTAACATCTTTCAACACAATTTTCTCTAGGAACATATCAAAATAAACACAGGGAAGCAACAACGCGAGCTATTGATCTACAACATAATTTGCAAAATACTACCAGGACTAAGTTCATGATAAATTTAAGTTCAATTAATCATATTACTTAAGAAATCCCACTTAGATAGACATCCCTCTAATCCTCTAAGTGATTACGTGATCCAAATCAACTAAACCATGTCCGATCATCACGTGAGATGGAGTAGTTTCATTGGTGAACATCACTATGTTGATCATATCTACTATATGATTCACGCTCGACCTTTCGGTCTCCGTGTTCCGAGGCCATATCTGTATATGCTTGGCTTGTCAAGTATAACCTAAGTATTCCGCGTGTGCAACTGTTTTGCACCCGTTGTATTTGAACGTAGAGCCTATCACACCCGATCATCACGTGGTGTCTCAGCACGAAGAACTTTCGCAACGGTGCATACTCAGGGAGAACACTTCTTGATAATTAGTGAGAGATCATCTTATAATGCTACCGTCAATCTAAGCAAGATAAGATGCATAAAAGATAAACATCACATGCAATCAATATAAGTGATATGATATGGCCACCATCATCTTGTGCTTGTGATCTCCATCTTCGAAGCACCGTCGTGATCACCATCGTCATCGGCGCGACACCTTGATCTCCATAGTAGCATCGTTGTCGTCTCGCCAATCTTATGCTTCCACGACTATCGCTACCGCTTAGTGATAAAGTAAAGCATTACAGCGCGATTGCATTGCATACAATAAAGCGACAACCATATGGCTCCTGCCAGTTGTCGATAACTCAGTTACAAAACATGATCATCTCATACACTAAAATTTAGCATCATGTCTTGACCATATCACATCACAACATGCCCTGCAAAAACAAGTTAGACGTCCTCTACTTTGTTGTTGCAAGTTTTACGTGGCTGCTACGGGCTTAAGCAAGAACCAATCTTACCTACGCATCAAAACCACAACGATAGTTTGTCAAGTTGGTGTTGTTTTAACCTTCGCAAGGACCGGGCGTAGCCACACTCGGTTCAACTAAAGTTGGAGAAACTGTCACCCGCTAGCCACCTTTGTGCAAAGCACGTCGGGAGAACCGGTCTCGCGTAAGCGTACGCGTAATGTCGGTCCGGGCCGCTTCGTCCAACAATACCGCCGAACCAAAGTATGACATGCTGGTAAGCAGTATGACTTATATCACCCACAACTCACTTGTGTTCCACTCATGCATATAACATCAACACATAAAACCTAGGCTCGGATGCCACTTTTGTGGAACGTAGTAATTTCAAAAAAAATCCTACGCACACGCAAGATCATGGTGATGCATAGCAATGGGAGGGGGAGAGTGTGATCTACGTACCCTTGTAGATCGACAACGGAAGCATTAACTTGGTTGATGTAGTCGTACGTCTTCACGGCCCGACCGATCAAGCACCGAAACTACGGCACCTCCGAGTTCTAGCACACGTTCAGCTCGATGACGATCCCCGGACTCCGATCCAGCAAAGTGTCAGGGAAGAGTTCCGTCAGCATGACGACGTGGTGACGATCTTGATGTGCTACTATCGCAGGGCTTCGCCTAAGCACCACTACAATATTATCGAGGACTATGGTGGAAGGGGGCACCGCACACGGCTAAGAATATGATCACGTGGATCAACTTGTGTCTCTAGGGGTGCCCCTGCCTCCGTATATAAAGGTTCAAGGGAGGGGGGCCGGCTGGCCAGGAGAGGCGCGCCAGGAGGAGTCCTACTCCCTCTGGGAGTAGGACTCCCCCCCTTTCCTAGTTGGAATAGGATTCGTGGAGGGGGGGGAAGAGGAGAGAGAGGAGGAAGGGGGGACGGCCCCCTCTCCTTGTCCAATTCAGACCAAGGGGGGGAGGGGCGCGTGGCCCATCTCTGGCCACCTCTCCTCTCTTCCACTAAGGCCCACTAAGGCCCATATACCTCCCGGGGGGTTCCGGTAACCTCCCGGTACTCCGGTAAAATCCCGATTTCACCCGGAACACTTCCAATATCCAAGCATAGGCTTCCAATATATCAATCTTTATGTCTCGGCCATTTGGAGACTCCTCGCATGTCCGTGATCACATCCGGGACTCCGAACAACCTTCGGTACATCAAAATGCATAAACTCATAATATAACGGTCATCGTAACCTTAAGCGTGCGGACCCTACGGGTTCGAGAACAATGTAGACATGACCGGGACACGTCTCCGGTCAATAACCAATAGCAGAACCTGGATGCTCATATTGGCTCCTACATGTTCTACGAAGATCTTTTATCGGTCAGACCGCATAACAACATACGTTGTTCCCTTTGTCATCGGTATGTTACTTGCCCGAGATTCGATCGTCGGTATCCCATACCTAGTTCAATCTCGTTACCGGCAAGTCTCTTTACTCGTTCTGTAATACATCATCCCGCAACTAACTCATTAGTTGCAATGCTTGCAAGGCTTAAGTGACGTGCATTACCGAGAGGGCCCAGAGATACCTCTCCGACAATCGGAGTGACAAATTCTAATCTCGAAATACTCCAACCCAACATGTACCTTTGGAGACACCTGTAGAGCTCCTTTATAATCACCCAGTTACGTTGTGACATTTGGTAGCACACAAAGTGTTCCTCTGGCAAACGGGAGTTGCATAATCTCATAGTCATAGGAACATGTATAAGTCATGAAGAAAGCAATAGCAACATACTAAACGATCGAGTGCTAAGCTAATGGAATGGGTCATGTCAATCAGATCATTCACCTAATGATGTGATCCCGTTAATCAAATAACAACTCTTTGTCCATGGTTAGGAAACATAACCATCTTTGATTAACGAGCTAGTCAAGTAGAGGCATACTAGTGACACTCTGTTTGTCTATGTATTCACACATGTATTATGTTTCCGGTTAATACAATTCTAGCATGAATAATAAACATTTATCATGATATAAGGAAATAAATAATAACTTTATTATTGCCTCTAGGGCATATTTCCTTCAGAGCCGCCACCAACTGCGCCTCCGGGTCAGGAACAACTAAATCTTCTTCTGTGGGCAACTTGACAGACGGGTTATGCAAAACATCCAAAAAGGTGTTAGGTGGTACCGGCTTACGCTAAGACCCCAACCGGCTTAAAGCATCAGCCGCTTCGTTCTTTCTACGGTAAATGTGCTCCACCTGACAACCCTTAAAATGCCCTGCAACAGCATCAACCTCCCGGCGATAAGCCGCCATGAGAGGATCCTTGGAATCCCACTTGCCTGATACCTGTTGAGCCACTAAATCTGAATCGCCAAGACATCTGACCCGGCTCAAACTCATCTCTTTTGCCACTCGAAGACCATGGAGCAAGGCCTCATACTCTGATGCATTGTTAGTGCAAGGAAACATCAGCCGTAACACATAACAATACTTGTCACCTCGAGGAGAGGTTAAAACAACTCCAGCCCCCGAGCCTTCCAACTGTCTGGACCCATCAAAATGAATAGTCCAATACGTGTTGTCTGGTTTCTCCTCTGGCATATGCATCTCTGTCTAATCATTAATGAAGTCAACTAGTGCTTGAGATTTGATCGCAATATGCGGTACATACTTCAACCCGTGAGACCCAAGCTCAATGGCCCACTTGGCAAGTCGTCCAGTGGCTTCTCTGTTTTGAATGATATCCCCCAAAGGAGCAGAGCTAACCACAGTGATTGGATGACCTTGAAAATAATGTTTAAGCTTCCGACTCGCCATGAACACCCCATATACGAGCTTCTACCAATGTGGATATCGTTGCTTGGATTCAATTAGCACCTCACTGACGTAGTAAACCGACCGTTGAACCGGATGCTCCTTGCCAGCCTCCTTGCGCTCCACCACAATAGCCACACTAACAGCTCGTGAGTTGGCGGCCACGTATAACAGCAGCGGCTCTTTCTCAACTAGAGCAGCCAGGACCGGCGGCTCAGCAAGCTGTGTCTTCAGATCTTCAAAAACAGAGTTTGCAGCATCGCTCCAAACAAAATCATCTATTTTCTTCATCATCTGATACAGAGGCATTGCCTTCTCCCTAACCGGCTTATGAAATGGCTCAAAGCAGCAATACGACCCGCCAGTCGTTGAACGTCATTGATGCATGTTGGTTTGGCCAGGGATGTAATTGCCTTGATTTTCTCCGGGTTAGCTTCAATACCTCGGTTAGACGCCAAAAAACCCAAGAGCTTGCCGGCTGGGACTCCAAAAACACACTTGGCCGGGTTAAGCATCATTTTGTAGACCCGGAGATTATCGAAAGTCTCTTTCAAATCTGCGACCAAGGTTTCCTCTTTCCTGGATTTTACCACTATATAATCCACATAAGCATGAACATTACGCCCAATTTGATCGTGAAGACAATTCTTCACACACCGTTGGTAAGTCGCCTGGGCACTCTTAAGCCCAAAAGGCATAGACACATAGCAGAAAGCTCCAAAAGGAGTGATAAAAGTCGTCTTCTCCTTATCTTTGACTTCCATCTTGATCTGATGATAACCAGAATAAGCATCCAAGAAACTCAAACGCGCGCAACCCGCCGTAGCATCGATGATCTGATCAATACGGGGGAGGGCAAAAGGATCAGCCGGACAAGCCTTGTTCAGATCGGTGTAATCCACACACATACGCTAGGTGCCATTCTTTTTTAGTACAAGCACTGGGTTGGCTAACCACTCTGGGTGAAAGACTTCTATGATGAACCCGGCCGCCAAGAGCCGGGCCACCTCCTCTCTAATGGCCTTGCGCCTTTCTTCATAGAAACTGTCTAACAGGTTTGAACTTTGGATCAATATTGAGAGTGTGCTCAGCGAGTTCCCTCGGGACACCCGGTATGTCAGAAGGTTTCCATGCAAAGATGTCCCGGTTCTCATGGATGAACTCGATGAGCGCGCTTTCCTATTTGGGATCCAAGTTTGCACCGATGATGAACTGCTTGGATGAGTCGCCAGGCACAAAGTCGACCATCTTGGTGTCATCAGCTGATTTGAACTTCAACACCGGCTCATGCTCTGTTGTTGGTTTCTTTAGTGACGTCATGTCTGCCGGGTCAACGTGATCCTTGTAAAATTTTAACTCCTCTGTTGCACAAATAGACTCAGCATAGGTAGCATCACCTTCTTCACACTCCAAGGCTATTCTCCGGCTCCCATGCACTGTAAGGGCGCCCTTATAACCTGGCATCTTGAGCTGCAAATACACATAACACGGCCGGGCCATGAACTTGGCATAAGCCGGCCGTCCAAATAGAGCATGATATGGGCTTTAGATCTTAACCACCTCAAAGGTTAGTTTTTCTGCTCTGAAATCGTACTCATCTCCGAAGGCTACTTCCAATTCAATCTTACCAACTGGGTACACCGATTTGCCAGGTACCACACCATGAAAAACAGTGTTGGATTATTTAAGACTCTTATCAGTCAATCCCATCCGGCGGAATGTCTCATAGTAGAGGATGTTGATGCTGCCGCCTCCATCCATGAGTACCTTAGTGAATTTGTATCCTCCAACCTGAGGCGCCACTACCAAGGCCAAGTGACCCGGATTATCGACCCGGGGTGGGTGATCCTCTCTGCTCCACACAATAGGCTGCTCTGACCAACGTAAGTAACATGGAATCGCTGGCTCAACGGCATTGATGGCCCTCTTGTGAAGCTTCTGGTCTCTCTTACATAAGCTAGTGGTGAATACATGGTATTGCCCACTATTCAGCTGCTTCGGGTAGCTCTGATATCCGGACTGTTGCTGCTGATTACCTTGGCCGAGTTGCGGATTATATCCTCCTTGGTTACCAGGATGGCCCTGACTGTGGAATCCTCCTCCACTTGAGCCGGCGCCCGGGCCTTGGAAACCTCCTCCACCTGAGCCGCCACCTGGGCCGTGACCTCCATCAAACGCGTTTGAATTTTTAAACGCCTTCATGATCGTACAATCTTTCCACAGGTGGGTGGCTGGCTTCTCTTAGGTGTCGTGCCTTGGACAAGGCTCATTCAATAATTGCTCAAGGGTGGGACCTGACCCGCCCGACCTAGGGGGTTGTCTGCCCTTGCTCCGTTGATTGCCACCCTGTGCATTGGTGTTAGCAACAAACTCATCAGCCTTACGTTTATTACCTCCTTGATTCGCCGGGTTATGCTGGTGACCCTTGCCATCGCCGTTCTTCTTTCCCTTCGTTGCCTTTTCTTCATCAGACACCGGGTCCTTGGTAGTATCAGAATCAGCATACTTGACGAGAGTCGCCATCAATGTTCCCATGTCATTACAGTCACGCTTGAGCCGCCCCAGCTTCTGCTTCAGAGGTTCGAACCGGCAATTTTTCTCCAACATTAAGACTGCTGAGCCGGCATCCATCTTATCAGATGAATGTATTATCTACTTGACTCGGCGCACCCAACGGGTTGTGGATTCACCATCCCCTTGCTTGCAATTGGTCAGGTCCACAATTGACATGGGCTACTTACACGTGTCTTTGAAGTTCTGGATGAACCGGGCCTTTAACTCCGCCCATGAGCTGATGGAATTAGGTGGCAATCCCTTCAACCAAGTACAAGTTGTCCCATCCAACATCATGGTGAAATACTTGGACATTGCTACATCGCTGACCTCCAACAACTCCATAGCCATCTCATAACTCTCAATCCAAGCCCCGGGTTGTAAGTCAGCCGTGTAATTAGGCACCTTACGGGGCCCCTTAAAGTCCTTCGGCAGACGCTCATTATGTATGGCCGTCACCAAGCAAGGGACGCCTCCGGTTCTTGTGGCCACTCCTGCCTCGACCGAGGTTGCTGGATAAGCCGGAAAAGTTTGATGAGCCGCATGTTCTGCTGCCATTTGAACTGCTCGTTCCGCCTCTTGTCGAATCCTCTCCTGATCCGCCAAGTTAAGGGCTCCAGCCCGCACCGGCTCATGCCTGTGTGGCCGGTTGTGGCGTTGAGCATTGCTTGCCATGTCTGCGGACTCCATATGCCTACTGTAGCTCGGGCTCCGGCTTGGTCGGGGAGTTGAATGGATCCTGTCTCGACTGTAGGAGTACGCATCCTGCTGTGCTAGAGCTGTTTGAAGAAGTTCTCTTACCCTCTGTGTTTCAATTGCCACCAGTGAGTCGCCTTCCATTGGGAGAGCCGCCAAATGAGCCGATGCTACGATGAGGTTTTCCAAGGGGTTGGAGAAGTGACCCGGTGGTGTCGGTACGTAATGAGGTGGAGAGGTAATTATACGAGGTGGTTCCATGGCACGCGGATGAACTGGCGCGCTGGGTGTCGTAATCCGGTGTGCCTCCGGTGGGTTGCTTCCCCCAGCTCCGGGTGTATGGAACAGGTTCCTAGGATCAAGCATCAGAGGTAGACGTGATTGAGTTTTCTGATGTCTTCTCCTCATGACCTCGTTTGATGCGTTCAGATCCACCGAGAGCCGGACGGTTTCTGCTTGGAGCTGTTGAGCACAAACGTCCAGAGCCGCCCGTTCCGCTGCCATCCTGACTTCCTCTACGGCCAAATTTTCCTTAGCTTGCACCATCTCTTCACGTACGCGTGCCACCTCCGCGTCATGCTGGGCTTTATCCGACGACTCTACCGCAGCAGTCAACAGAGTCGTCAGTTTATCCGTGAGGTCGATTAGAATCTGAGCCGGGGGCGCGCGGGGTCTCCTGACCCAGCTGCAGCCGACCCGGTAGCTATTGCCGCTGTTGCTGTGAAATTCTTTCCGGGCTGTGTCCCTGCCATGAAGACTCTGGCCCAATTCGGCGGCTCAGGAGGGTCCAGAATATTGCTGCCATCAGAACAGCTCCCTAGCATGCCATCCTGCAGCTAGTACAAAGAGTCCATCTCGCTCGTTGATGATGAAGTGTCAGAACAGACGGCCATCTCACCGCCTTCCACCGATCCTTCGGATTATTCACCGCCTTCCACCGATCCTTCGGATTATTCACCGCCATGGACGCAGCCTACGAAGGCATGCTTCACGACAGATTGAACACGAGTGATCTTTGCACGCTGAGCAATTTCAATGAGGTTGGTGTGGACGTCCGGCTCAGGGCCTGACTCGCCGATCTGGCCGATGAAGACGTGAATTCCATCGAAGGGGACCCAGTACCCATACTCAATTGAGCCGGCCTTGGGGCCCCAGCCTTCGTCGTCGATGTAGAGCTTGCCGCGACGACTCTTGGTCATCTGGCCCACAGCGTATCCCTTGAGCCCTTCGAAGTTTCCCTTTAAGAACTCAAATCCACCGTACGCTGGCCCCACGGTGGGCACCAACTGTCGTGGAATTGTCACAGCAGATGTCCTAGAGCAAGGACTCAGTCGTAGGGCCATCGCACTAGGAAGCTTAAAGGGGTTAATCGGGACAAAGGACACGAGAGGGTTTTCTACTAGTTAGGCCCCTTATGATGAAGGTAAAAGCCTACGTCTAGTTGGGATTGGTATTTCTGGGGTTTCGATCACCAAGAGGCTCAACTCGGCGGCTTGGTTATCGATTTGTTGTTTCTTGCCCTAAGCCGCCACCGGGTCGTCCCCTTATATACATGGGTTGACGCTTGGTGGCCTACGGAGTCCCGGCCGGCTCATAATCGTGCCCGGCTTGGTGGCTTCCTTTACATGCCTTTCTTTACAAGTCTTTCCTTACATACGGCGGTTTACAATATCGGGCCTTAAGCTGCCTCCAGGCCCTTGGGCCTTCTGTAAGGTTTAATAAACTATCGCCCTGTTCAAGAATTCGTCCGATTAACCAGTTAACTTTCCGATTAATCCCTACTCGTAGGGTCACCGACTAGCCGATAAACCAATAAATCGTCCGATTAATTGATTAAATGGACGATTAACTTGCCGATTAGCCTATTAATCCCCTACTCGCCAGCCAACCGAGCAGCTACCAGTTAACGATTTCCTCAACAATGAACTATCGTCTTGAATGTTTACTGGGCTTCTTGCGTAGCCCGCCATTGGGTCTGACCCAGCCCCTCCTGGGTGGGTCATGACTGATAGTAATATCCCCAACATCTTGGGATTGAGAGGTTGAGGAGTATACTTGAGTACCTACACAAAACAGAGACAAAGGGAAAATTGTGTGTGCATGGTATATGCACACATCATCCATCATGATGCGCACGTGCTTGTGTCGGTTAGCACAAAATATCCAATGCTCAAATAAATGAGATGTGTGATATAGAAACATGCCATCCATCATGATAGGTTTGTTGTTATGTATAGCATAATGGAGACTCAAATTGTGTAATGCATCACAGGAAATATCTAGAGCATTGTTATTGATGGAATGCATATGGTGCCAGCAATTATGAGAATCATGCAATGTATGGAATGCATCAACATCTCCTAATATGTATGAGGAAACCATGGAGGTCTCCTCATGAGCATTAATGGAAACATCGCACGGAGAATATTGACAACATCCAAAACAATGCATATTTGGAACATTGTGATCATGGCATGGCATAGTAGATGAATTTCTCAAATCATGTAAAGGAAGCATGGCAATATTATCACATGAGAAACAAAAGCCAATGACCATCATCTTGTCATCTATGCCATAAGTGCAAATGGGATTTGTTTTAATGGAACATGCATAGTTACTATGTTGAGATTGAAATGATGCAATATGGGAGATCTCACTCATAGGATATGACAAGTTTAATGGATTGTCAAACATGATGTGACCAAAAGAATTTTCACATGATATCCTATGGAGCATAACATCACAACTAGGCAACTCGACATGCTCATCATCATATTCATCATAAATAGGTAAGTCATGACATGAGGAAGTCGTACTAGCATGAAGCATGGGAATAGGTGTGTCAACATCATGCAAGCAATCATTCGTAAAATAGTCCACTAGTGGGACGAGAGAAGCACCATCACCTATGTTACCTTTGGAGCATCGCTCATGTGTTGTAGGTGAGGTGTCAAAGATCAAGTCGTGGTCATCTTCATCTTGATGGAACCATGTGGGGGTGCATCTTCTTCCACCATGGCCATCGTTGTCTCCATTGGAGGTATGGACTCGTCGAGGATAGGCGTGTCATCATGTTGGAGACCTAGCACCAAAGAAGAAAACACACTAGGAGTAGAGGTTAAGTCATTAGAAATCAAAGTGGCCTCACATGCTGTCTCAACTACCTCACTCACTAAGTGTTGTGGCTCACTCACTCCCTCTTGGATGCTCTCACTCATATGGTTGGTGGAGTCACTCAAATGGCTCTCAACCTCACATAGGATGTGTGGCATGTTCTCAAGCGTGGGGCTAGTGGTGGTCACACTCATCCTCTCATAGGAAATGCTCTCAATGTCACGTATGGTGGAGTCACTTATGTCACTCATGTGGTGGTGGCTCTCCTCACATGGCAATTGGGCATCTCTTCATATGTGGGTGTCGGAGAGATGTACGTGCAAATGTATCCATGCTCAATCATATCGTAGTCATAGCCATGGATGAAGGCCGAAGATGGCACATCATCACTCTCCTCTAAGACCAAAGATAATGTCTCATGTGCGGTCCCGTAGCTTGACTCGGAGAATGAGTCCTTTGGGGGAACCTTCTTCATGTAGTTGAAGAGGTTCATGCTTGTTGCCGTGGTCGAAGGGGATGGCCCTTGCTCGACCTTCTTGTCACCGTCTTGTTGTTGGAGGCCCATATGATGTGGCACCTCGTAGCTCATCTCCATGACCGAAGGGAATTTCCCATGCTCAGTCATCTTCCTTGAGGAGCTTCTGAAGATGAAAGTGTCGCCCTCGCTTGTAGTTGGTCGCCTTGTACTTGATGATGTCGATGTAGGCGTACTCATGGGAAGTAGGCTAAGATGTCGTACGTCCAAAGGCGAAGATGCCTTGATAGCACTTGGCGAAGATGCCGAAGTGGTTGTTGTAGCCGTAGCACCGTCTTGGTTGTGGTCGTCTCGCGGTCTTCTCTTTTGCTCACGAAGCTTGGACTTGGCGTGAAGTAGGGCTTGTTGGGACTTGTGCATTTGCGCTTGGCGAGCATCTTCATGATGATGGTGTCGTTGTTGTGCTTGAGCTCGATGGGGTTCATCGTCGTCGTGCACATGATTCTTGGAGGTGACTTGCCCTTCATGACGATGTGGATCACGAACGTGATGGTGGTCGCCATGGAGATGTGGATATGGACGACTTGCATCATTTTTGTGCTCCGAAGATGATTGACTTGCTCGTCGTTGCCTTGAGGATGATGAAGGGGAAGAACGTTTGGCCAAGAAAGTCCAAATCTCCTTCATCCTTGCATCTTGATCCTTCTTTTGTGCGGAAAACTTGTTGTCGAAGTAGTTCGCACATGATGATCCAAGATGATCGGATATGACAATCTTATGCAATGTGGTATGATGCTATGGATATTTCTTACAAGCTCTTTGCTCTTTCTCTTTTGCTTAAAGCTTATTCTTCGTTTTTTTGTGTATTGCCACTATTGCACAATGCAAAAACCAAGATAGCTTTATGTATATGCGGGAACAAACTTGAGGCACACAAGATGATATGATACCAATATGATATGGTATGTATGCAATGGATGGTGTAGGTCACTAATGTGCACAAGTAACATTGACGGCAATACTCAAATGGCTAGTCTCGATAGGCAAGTGATGCAAAATAGGCTAGGGGTTATCAATGCAATGGCAATGGAATATACAATGGAGGGATACCATGATACTAAGATGATACCGATATGGAGGTTACCATCGAAGGTTTCTCGTTTGTAAGCCACAGACGGATGATGGTGAGTGGCGGTGATGAGTGGCAGTGTTCTTTATGTAGATACCAAGATGATGGAGACTCATCCCTAAGTAGCCGAAACACCTTAGGAAACAGAAAAAAACGCGAACTCAAAATCTCAAATGACAAATGTCAAATGGTGGTAGTGGGATGTGGTGGTGGTGTTGCGGAATCTCAAAGGATTGCGGAAATACAATGATGGGTTATGCAAGTAGGCAATGCGGAAGTGGAGGGTTATTGGGTTATGTGAGACGGAGTTGAAGGTCACCGTCCCTAAGTAGCCGAAACACCTTAGGAGACACAACTCACAACTCAAACAAAATTGGGTTAAGTTGGGCTGGCGGAAGTGTATGTTGGGTAAGCCTATGCGGTAGTGGTGGTGGTGGTTGATGAAGAAGCAACAGTCCCTAAGTAGCCGAAACACCTTAGGAGACTTGAATCACTACTCAAGCAACCACTAATGCTATAAGGATCACAATGGGTTAGGTTGTGGAAGTCCGTGGTGGTGTAGCGGAAGATGTGGTGGAAGCCCTGGGCAAATATGCCAAAGTTCCAAAAATTTGATGGAGTCAAAGGTGATGGTAGTATTTTTGTGGGAAGGGGGATATCAATAGCTTCACAACAAGATAGAGAACATCGAAATCGGAGTTCGGATGAATTAGTCATGGACAAAACAAAAATCAGCCGAAGTCTGAAACTACAGGTATCAGACGTCCGGAAATGGACGGATGTCCGGAGGCCAGACGTCTAGTGGGCTCGGAAATCCGTAAATTTGGCTCAGGTTTGGGGTTCCGGTCGACCGGAAGGTTGCGGACATCCGGTCTTTCCTGTGGCTCCCGACGTCCGTAAAGTGGCGGTCGTCTGGTGGGTCGGTGTCAACGCGAAATTTCAGATCCGAGACGCGGATTTGGGTGGAAAATGGGGATTTTGTGGTCAAAATTGATGAGATTTCGTGGATGAAAGATGGGGAAACTTGGGGAAATGATAGATCCACTTGAAACCAAGCAAATCCATGGATCAAATCCAACAAATCTTCATCACACCAACAAATCACAAAAAAATTGGGGCTATTTTTGGTGGGGATTTTCAAAATTGGGGAAGAACACAACAAAATCAAGCTAGAAAATGAAGAGGGGAGGCTCCGAAATCGTGATCAATGTGGCTCATGATCCCAAGATAATATAGGGTGGAACCCTAGATGATCGATCTTTCACAAAAGGAGCGGATCCCACGAAGAACACGAAGAACACGAGGGGAAATACGAGGGGAAACAAGAGGGGAAACATGAGAGAATCACTCAAACCAACAAGAACGATCACACATATGCTAGATCCTCGAAACACAAAGAGAGATACACGATCCACAATCAACAAGGGACGATACACGGTAACCGGTTCTTCTCCAAAGGAGGTCTTGATGGGGGCCACCCAAAAGGGGTCTTGGATCCAAGAGGATCTTCTTCGTAGAGGGGTTGCGGTCTCTCTCGTGGAGTATATCCCAGGTGGATGAGCGAGGCTCTATCTCTAATATGAGCTATCACAATGTTAACTCTCAAATGGTGGGGGTCGAGGAGTATATATAGTCTAGAGCCACGAAGGGGTAGGTAGGAGAGGGATACAATGCCAAAGGCCCGGCTGCGGACAGGCAGGTACCGGTCATCCGGTGGGTACCGGTCGTCCGGTGGCTCAGGAGGGACCGGTCGTCTGCTAGTCGCCGGACGTGTACTGAAGATGTTCTACGAAGAGGCACCGGACGTCCGGTGTCCTCGGACTTCCATTAATATTATCAGTCGTCCGGTGGGGGCCGGACGTCCGCTCGCTGGTAGGTGGTGTAGCTCGAGTTGGCTGTGCTTCAGGCGTTGGTCGATCGGTGGGGGCCGGACGTCCGCTCGTTGGAGCTTCTTTAGCAGCTTCTTGTACTTGGTGTCCTCGCCGTCTTATCCATGGTCTTCCTCTTTGTTCTTGGTCATGCATAGCACATATATTTGAGGTAGTAGCCATGTCTCACATATGGAAAGTGATGGTTCGAAGAGGAGCGAGTTCACCTTGTGTCCAATGATGTATAATCGAGGTCTCGTCTTATGTATCCTTGGGGCTAGGAGAGTAGTCGGAGTGTACATGGGGATGAACGTGGGATGCTCCGCATCAGTCTTGCTCTTTCAGGTTTAGTTATGTTGGATTGAGTATTGAATTTGAGAACACTTGATATATGTCTTCCGATGGGATATCTATGGTGACAATGGGATGTTCTATTGATTCACTTGATGTATGTTTTGGCACTCAACTCGCAGATTCTCGAGATGAAATTGGGGTAATCTATGCATAGGGGTTGATGCACGTTTTCGTATTATGTTCTCCGCGATAGGAACTTTGGAGTGACTCTTTGTCGCACGTTGAGGGATTGCCATATGATTTAGTTATGCTATCATTGTTGAGAGACTTTGCACTAGTGAAAGTACGAACCCTAGGCCTTGTTTTAAATCATTGCAATACCGTTTTTGATCACTTTTGTCACTAGTTACCTTGCTATTTTTTATTTTTAGATTACAAAAACATATATATATATATATACTATCCACATTACACTTGTATCACCATCTCTTCGCCAAACTAGTGCACGTATACAATTTACCATTGTATTGGGTGTGTTGGGGACATAAGAGACTCTTTGTTATTTGCTTGCAGGGTTGTTTGAGAGAGACCATCTTCATCCTGCACCTCCCATGGATTGATAAACCTTAGGTCATCCACTTGAGGGAAAATTGCTACTGTCCTACAAAACTCTACGCTTGGATGCCCAACACGAGTCTACAAGAAAAAGGTTGCGTAGTAGACATCAAGCTCTTTTCTCGCGCTGTTGCCGGGGAGGTGAGTTCTTGAAGGTATATCTTGATCTTGCAATTGAATATTTTAGTTTCCTATTTTATGACTAGTTTAGTCTATAAAAGAAAACTACAAAAAATGGAACTGAGGTTGCCTCATATGCTTCATCTTTTTAATGTCTTTCCTGAAAATGATGGAAATGAAAATTGTGCTCAAGTGCTAGAAGAAGAAGTAAATAAAATGTTTGGCATTAAATCTTTGAATGATAAACATGATCGCAATGCTGTTAGTGTGCTTGCTATGAATCTTCATGATACTAATGATAATTTCCCTAGCCATGATAAAGATGTTTCTTATAAGCATGTCATTTTTTGTGGAGTGCATAGAGTTTGTGAACGCATGCCTTATAGGGATGATAGATTTTGTAAGAAGCATAAACATGATGAAACCAATGTGTGGCTTAAGGTGATAGATAAATTTTCTACAAAATTATGGTCTGTTCGTCCCATTACTTGTGAACTTTGCAATAGAGTTGGTCATATTAATTTCCAATGCACACTTTTTCATGATCGAATCGTGGCTAAATATAGCAATAACTTGGTCACCCTTGAACGTTATAATGAACTTTGTTTATTTTTGGGGTGTGAAGAGTTGTCACACAAAAATAGTTGGTTTGAAGCATTCATATTCACCGACCATGTTGAAACTACTCTTAAAGAAATATATATGTTTTGCATGGTAAATTGCAATGAAAATGCTTATATTGCCAACTATGGAAAGATGGGATGGTAAATTGCAATGAAAATGCTTATATTGCCAACTACAGAAAGATGGCGAAACTAATAGAACATAAAATAAATACCAATGAAAGGGTAAAGCTCTCTACTTTCCCTCCTATGTCTCTCGTGATGAAACAAATTACAAGAATGAGCTTCCTATGCAACCAATATCATCAATAAGGAGCTCCAAAAGGTTGATTAAACCCACACATGATGTGGAGAAGAAAAATAAAAGACGGAGAAGCAAAGGTACAAAGGTATCCCTCCCAAATGATATTGCTCCTATTATTGTTATGCCTCTTGAGAATGAATCAAAAATAAATGTGGGAGATGATATACTTGATGATGATATTGATTCTTTGTCTTATGGTACAATGTCTGAAGAAACTATCGATGATGATTTTGTTATGCTTATTACTCATTGTGATGATTATGATTGGGAAAATAATGATACTTCTTATAATCTTGAAAATCTTTTTTGCACCAACTTAGAAAATTGTGATGATGATGATAATTGCTATACTATTAGTGCCATTCATACTATTAATGATGAGAGTGATTATGCTTATGATATGCAAAGCCACAAACTTGGGGATGCTATGTTTGATGAGAATGACATGTTTGAGAATTTATTTGATGCAATTAATATTTGTCCCGAGCTTGGGGATGCTATGTTTGATCAAGATGATATTTTTAGTCCCTCAAGTTTTGATGAGCA
This sequence comes from Triticum aestivum, assembly GCF_018294505.1. Taxonomy (NCBI): domain Eukaryota; kingdom Viridiplantae; phylum Streptophyta; class Magnoliopsida; order Poales; family Poaceae; genus Triticum; species Triticum aestivum. The sequence continues at coordinate 304,265,448 of NC_057809.1, forward strand.
AATTTATTATGATGATAGCATGCCTCATATTTATGATGAATGCAATATTTATTAAAGTGGGGTTGGAAGAGTGTCAACTTTAGATAATAATTATCCCACTATTTTGGAGGGTGTTGAATCTTATGATAATGATAAAAGTGGATTTGTTGAGGTCATGACTTTATTTAATAATGATTCCACTATCTTGGAAGAGGCTTCAATTGATTTTGATGAGAACAAAGTTGCTACTTATGATTATTATTGTGATGACACTTATGTTATAAAAAGTAGTTATGTTTATATTTATAAAACTTGTCATAATTATGATTACACTTTTCTGAACATTACTCTTTTAATATGGAAACAATTTATAGTATTCGAGTTTCTTATGACACTCCCACTATTTTGAATGAGAAGAATTTTGCTTATGTGGAGAGTAGTAAAAATCCTATGCTTGTGCATCATGAAAATAATGCTTTATGTTATGGTTATATTGTTGAATTAATTCATGATACTACTGAAAATTATTATGAGAGAGGAACATATGCTTCTACATATTGTAATAATATCAAGTTTCCTCTCTATGTGTTCAAAGTTTTGAAGTTTTGCTTGTTTTGCCTTCCTATGCTAGTTAATTCTTGCTCACATAAATTGTTTTCTCACAAAATCCCTATGAATAGGAAGTGGGTTAGACTTAAATATGCTAGTCATATGTTTCACGATGCTCCCATTATGTTTCAACTCTTATCTTTTATGTGAGCGTCATTAACATCATCATGCCTAGCTAAAATGGCATTAAAGAAAAGCGCTAGTTGGGAGACAACCCAATATTTACCCCTACTGTTTTTTGTGTTCACATGATTATGCTATTGTAGTAATCATGTTTTATAGCTTTCATTTCAATAAAGCGCCAAGTAAGACCTTTGGGATGGTCTATGGTGATAGTTGATTTGATCTTGCTGCAAAACAGAAACTTTTATGCTCATTGCGAGAATTTTAGAAATTCACAGAAGCGTGTTTTTGATATGATTTTTTTACACAAGATTGATATACAAATTGCCTAGATTTTCCTAATTTTTCAGAATTTGTGGAGTTACAGAAGTATACGAAGTTTCAGATTACTACAGACTTTTCTGTTTTTGATAGATTATGTTTTCATTGTGTTGTTTGCTTATTTTGATGAATCTATGGGTAGTATCAGAGGGTATGAACCATGGAGAATTTGGAATAAGTAGATATAACACCAGTATAAATTTAGGATGAGTTTACAACAGTACCTAAGTGGTAATTTATTTTATTATACTAACGGATCTTATGAGTTTTCTGTTGAGTTTTGTGTTGTGACGTTTTCAAGTTTTGGGTAGAGATTTGATGGACTATGGAATAAGGAGTGGCAAGAGCCTAAACTTGGGGATGCCCAAGGCACCCCAAGGTAATACTCAAGAACAACCAAGCATCTAAGCTTGGGGATGCCCCGGATGCCATCCCCTCTTTCATCTTCAATCCATCGGTAAATTTACTTGAGTCTATATTTTTATTCACCACATGATATGCTTTTTATTCGAGCATCTTGTATTATATGAGTATTTTCCTTTTAGTTTGCCACAATCATACTTGATGTACACAACTTTTGAGAGGGCGCAAATTCATCATGAATTTATTAGAATACCCGATGTTCTTCACTTATATCTTTTGAGTTGGGTATTTGCCCAAGTGCTTCACTTATATCTTTTTAGAGCACGGCAGTGGTTTTACTTTGAAGAAATTGATGAACTCTCATGCTTCACTTATATTATTTTGAGTGTATTGAAATAGCATGCTAATTTCTTAGGTTATGAATTTAATTCTAATTGTAAATGCGTCTAGTGCCCCTTAGTGATTTTGGTGTATTGAAGACTTATAGGTTAAGGGACTAATGTGTTTGTGAGTGTACACAGGTTCTATAAGTCTATGAGGAGTTTGATATTTATGATGAAAGTCGACCCCTAAAAATAAATTTCTTCAGTTCTAGACTTTGGTTTTCTTGAAGACTTTGGAAGTGAGGAAATTGGTGTGACCTTGAAGACTTCGATATTGATGCAAGGATTACGAAGCGTGAAGACTTTTGTTTTTGTACTTTCATTTTTCTCTTTCTTGAGTCATAGCAAACACCATACTGTTAAAGGGGGTCGAGGTAAAACTAAGGAAAAGTTTCCAAGTGATGCTCATCTCAAAATCCTACACCTACCCAATCCTTTCGAGTGAAGCCATGGGAAATCTCATACAGTTCAGTCAATTTCTTCAGTGACAGAGACGACGTACTTCTGGTCTCTAGGAATTTGTTCTGACTAAGGAGTTCGGAATTCGCCAGTGTGGATTGCCTACAGGTGAGGAACATGATAGCCCTGAGGAATTTGAGAGCTCAAATTTTCGATCGTTGCTGTGCTATGCGCCAGCTGTCCAAAATATACTATCCACCAAACGGTCATATCATTGAAGGGCATTTATGTCTTATGATGTCGGGCTGCTCCTAGGCTATAAATAGCCACCCCCCTAGAGCCACTAGTTGGTTGGCTGCTCCGAGAGAAACTGGCACTTGTCATTGAGAGCATCCCATCCTCCGAGGACTTTGAGCAAAAATTATAAGTGAGAAAAAACCCAAACCCAAACACCAACAAACCCAAAGTGATTGAGCATCACTGAAGAGATTGTTCCTGTGTGGAACCGACGCTTGTTACCTTTGAGGACTGTGCATCCTCTAGATGGTTGGCGTCATGGTCCAGAGCATCCAAGAGGAATTGTGGATCACTGAATGACCAAGTCTGTGAAGGTTTGGAAGTCACCTGAAGACTTACCACGACTGATTGAGAGAGGTCCGTGTGATCTTAGCTCAAGGAGAATACGGTGAGGACTGTGTGTCCCCACGTTTTAATACCTGGCCTCTCCAACCAGACGTACGACTGTCACACCAGTTGGAACTGGTCTACCAAATCACCGTCTTCACCAAGCTACTGGTTCTATTTTCTCAACCCTTTCATTTCCTCATTCATGTGTTGACGTACTTGATCGTTACTGTTTGAATACTTTGATTGAAGACTTTCTCAATTTCCTCAATGTTAATTATTTAGTCACTTTGTCTTCAGCCTGCTTATCATGTTTACACGCTACCTGTGCTATGTGTATGTTTCATTTCATCATGATGACTATGCTACTGCTTTGTTATGATGCACTTGAGTACTCATTCCGCTGCTTTGTAGTTCGTTGCTTAGGAAAATTCCTCAAGTTGAATTTCCCGAGTGACGAATTTGTAAATATCGCCTATTCACCCCCACTAGTCGATATAATGCACTTTCAATTGGTATCAGGGCAAGGTTGTCCCTTGTTCTGTGTGATTTTGGTTTAACCACTTGGACTTTTAGTTATGTCGACTGCAGGCATGATCGAGGTCTCGGCTGGGTGTCCTACCTTCGATGGGACAAACTACCCCTACTGGAAGAATAAGATGTGAATGCCTCTTGAGGCAATTGACAACGATCTCTGGTACGTTGTGGAAAATGGCGTTCCCTCCATCACTCCTTCCATGAACGTGGCTGATGTGAACAGATTCAAGAAACTCGACTATAAAGCGAAGAATATCATATGTGGCCATCTGAGCAAAGGATAGTATGACAGAGTGAGTGCTTTGGAGATAGCAAAGCTTATCTAGGATAGGCTGTCCAAGGTCAACGAAGGAGTCTCAACTCAGTGTGACTCTCGAGTTGATGTTCTTCGCAATCTCTTCAACCGCTTCAAAAGACTCGACAATGAAAATGTTCAGGAAACCTTCGATCGCCTCACTGACATTTCAAATAGGCTTCAAGCACTTGGTGCCACTAACATCACCGACCATGAGGTGGTGAAGAAATTGCTTAGATGGCTTCATTCCTCATTCGATACTCTTGCACTGATGATTCAAGAACGAGGAGACTACAAGTCACTTGATCCTGCTGATATGCTCGAGAGGCTAAATACTCATGAGTTCCAACTTGCTGAGAAGAGAGACCTCTACGGACCGAGCTATGCAAGATCTCGCGCACTAAAGGCCAAGGCAGTTTCCGAGTTTGAAGGAGAAGATTCTGATAGCAGCCTTGGTGATCCTGAAGAACTAAGCCAGGAGCTAGCAATGCTCGTGAGGAAATTTTAGAAGTTCTCAATATGTGGTCGCTTTGGAAAATCTTCAAGAGGTGATGACATGAGATCAGATTCCTCATCCCGAGACTACAAGAAGAGGACTTGCCACAAATGCAAGAAACCTGGCCACTAAATTACTGATTGTCCTTAGTGGGCGAAGGAATCAAAGAAGGAGAAGAAGAATTACAAGGATGAAAGCTCAGATGACTCAAAGAAGAAGAAGAAATCTTCAAAGTCTTCCACATCAAAATCTTCAAAGTCTTCATCTCACAAGAAGAGTAGTTCCAAAAAGGCTCGGGCATTTATTGGCAAGGAAATGGACTCTGAAGCTGAATCTGAGGAAAATGAGGATGAGGAGGAATCTGAGGAGTCATACCCTGGTGTGGCGAGCCTAGCCCTCGCTACTGCTTTCGTCATCAAGTCCATCTTCAACACTGAGGAAAATGTCTTCCCCAACACCGCTGGAGACGGCGACGATGACTATGCTCCCAGCTATTGCTTCATGGCAAAAGGTGCCAAGGTACTCAAATATCCCTCCTCTGAATCAAGTGAGGATGAATCTGATGAAAATCTCAAACCAAGCTATTCCAAACTTGCTAAGATTTCCATCAAACAACAAAAGGCTTTTGAAAAAGGTTCAAAATCTGTTAGACAAAAGCGATGACCTGTTGGGTGAGGAAATGGATCGAACTCAAACTCTGACTGGAAATCTTCAGTGACTTCAGTCTAAGTTTGATAACCTTCAGATTCATCATAACACCCTCTTGGACGATCATGAGAAGCTTTCTTATGAATTTCTTCAAACAAAGCAAGATCTTGAGAAGCTAAGGGTGAGTTATGAAGATCTTCGAAAGGAAAATGATTTATTGCTTGCTCAAGAGATCAGTTCTGCTTAGGAGAATTCATTCCACCATGTTTGAAATGCATTGAATGTGAATATGCTAATTCTTCACCTGAAAGTTCAAATGCTTCTATTGCTGCAAATTCTTCAACTGTCTCTGTGGTCACAAATTCCTCATTTGTGGATACCACACATATCACTGACGATAATGCAGGGCTTAAGGAATTGTATGTGACATGCATGTACAAAAGCCTCAAAGGGCATCGGGCTCTTTGTGATGTGCTTAAAAAGTAGATCCTCAACGGAAACCCTAGGAAAGAGGGTATTGCCTTTGAGAGGAAACTCAATGCTGATGGGACCTACTGGAAACCTGAGCAGTATCCCAAAACCTCATGGGTTGCTGCAAAAGGACCTCCCGTAGATCCATCCACTTTATCTAGCTTTACATGTGAATCTTCATATTCATCTGATGAGCCATTTGACTCCAACAATAAACTGTTCAAAAATTAGAATGGTGAGGTATTTGCTAGATATGTTGGTACTAACTGCAGGAACGGTCCCCCTATGAAGAAAAATTGGGTTCCCGAAAGGTGCCTTAAAAGTCTTCACGTGAATATCCTCAAGACAGTACCTGTGAAGAATAGGAACCCTAGATCAAATTCTTCATATGGACCAAATCCTCACATGGATCAAATTCCTCACGTGGATCCAGATCCTCATATGATCATTATCGTGCTAATGCTTCTGTTTCGCAGGGAAAGCCTAAGAGCTATGAATATGTGCAGAATTCTTCAAATCATTATGTCATAAGTCCTCAAAGAATTTCTCTGCTTATTCATATGCTTACTCTAACCCCTCTTCTGTGAAATGAAGTGCACTGGCTTCAATGCCACCTTTATCTTATGGAGCTCGCGGAATGATGAACTCTTTGCCACTCCTCCAGATGTGGGTGGTGAAGAAAAAGAACTAATCTCTTATGCAGGGTCAGATCTCCAGACGAACTTGAACGTTTGATGAATTTGCTAGAGACCTGAATATGCTTGAAAGGACGCAAGCTAATCATGAAGAAATGAATTACTCATTTCTCATGTCCTTATACTACTATATCTGTTGTACTGCTTGATGAAATTCAATCTGATGAATTTTATGTCATATTTTTCACTGATGAAGTATATGAGTCTGTAAGATGCACTAATTCATCTACAGGATGATCAACCCAAAGCTACTGAGTGGGTCCTCAACAGTGGATGTACAAAACACATGACCGATGACAAGAACTTATTGATGGACACTGCTTTATCTCCATCGCATCTCAAGCATATCACTTACGCTGACAAAGGCAAAATCAAGGTATTGGGTCTAGGTAGGGTTGCGATCTCGAAGGATCGACACATGGACAAGTCATGCTTGTCGAGTCCTTAGGTTTCAACCTCATGTCTATCTCAATGCTTTGTGATCTTGATATGGTTGTCGTCTTTGGCAAATACCGTTGCATTGTGCTCATGGAATTTGACAATTCCAAAGTATTCGAAGGCTTTAGGAGATGAGAGTTGTATATTGTTGATTTCTCTAGAAGACCACAGCCTGCCACATGTCTACTTGCAAAAGCTTCAGAGGGCTGGTTATGGCATCGATGACTAGGTCATGCTGGCATGAGGAACTTACACACACTCGCAAAGAAGAAGCATGTCATTGGCATCGAGGGTCTCAGATTCCTCAAGGACCATCAGTGTGGGGCTTGTGAGGATGGAAAAATGACCAAATCCAAGCATCCCTCAAAGACTATCATGACTACCACTCGTCCTTTTGAATTGCTTCACGTGGATCTCTTTGGCCCTACTCATTATGCCACACTAAAAAATGCAGAATCTCTATATGGCTTTGTTATTTTTGATGACTACTCTCATTACACATGGGTGCATATCATCACTTACAAAACTGAAGTGCAGGAAGTCTTCAAACGATTTTCCTCAAGGGCCTCGACAAACTTCGGTGTGAAGATCACGCACATCAGGAGTGACAATGGGACCGAGTTCTAGAATACCGGTCTTGATGACTATCTTGATGAACTTGGTATTACTCACGAGTTATCTACCCCTTATACTCCTCAGCAGAATGGCATTGTGGAGCGCAAGAACAGGACTCTTGTTGAGATGGCCCGCATTATGCTTGATGAATAAAATACGCCTCGTCACTTCTAGCATGACGCTATTGATACTGCGTGCCACATCATCAACAGGGTATATCTTCACAAATTCTTCAAAAAGACATCATATGAACTCCTCACAGACAAGAAACCCAATGTAAGTTATTTCAAAGTCTTCGGTGCTAAATGCTAGATTAGAGATCCTCATCACAATTCTAAATTTGCATCGAAAGCACATGAGGGTTTATGCTTGGTTACGGAAAGGGCTCGCACACCTACAGAGTCTTCAACACCTTTCACCACAAGGTTGTTGAAACTGTAGATGTGTGGTTCGATGAAACTAATGGCTCGCAAAGAGAGCACCTACCTCCTGTGCTAGATGAAATGTCTCCTGAGGAATCCATCAAGTTCAAGGCTACTGAGGATGCCATACCCTCTGAGGAATCTGCTGAAGAAGTCATTCTAGAACAGGAAGAAAATCATGCCGGTGCATCTGAGGAAAAATGGTTCTAAAGAAAATGCTAAGCCCACTCAACGTCGTCAACCCTGGTCATCCTCTCGTTGAAAATGAGGTGCAGATTGAGAAAATCATCGACGACATCAACGCACCAGGTCCTCTCACATGCTCAAAAGCTTCAAATTTGTCTAACTTTTGTGGGCACTTTGCTTTTGTCTCTATCACAGAGCCCACCAAAGTTGATGAGGCATTTATGGAGCTTGAGTGGATTCAAGTGATGCAAGAGGAATTACATCAACTCGAGATCAACAATGTTTGGGAGCTTGTCAAGCAACCAGATCCTCGCAAGCACAATATCATCGGTACCAAATGGATCTAGTGTAACAAGCAAGACGAAAATAGCCTTGTGGTGAGGAATAAGGCTCGTCTTGTAGCTCAAGGCTACACATAGGTTGAAGTAATTGATTTCGATGAAACTTTTGCACCTGTTGCAAGACTTAAGGCTATTCACATATTGCTTGCTTATGCTAATCATCATAATATCATCTTATATCGAATGGATGTGAAAAGTGCATTCCTCAATGGTAGGCTTGAGGAAGAAGTATATGTTGATCAACCACCAGTTTTTGAATATCCTAAGCATCCTGACAAAGTCTTCAGACTCAATAAGTCCCTCTACGACCTCAAGCAGGCCCCTCGGGCATGGTATGGTACTTTGAAGGAATTCCTCATGAAGAAAGGCTTCAAACCCGGTTCACTTGACCCAACTCTTTTCACCAAAACTTATGATGATGAATTATTCGTGTGCCAAATATATGTTGATGATATTATCTTTGGTTGTACTAACCAACATTACAGTGACGAATTTGCCTATATGATGAGTGAGGAATATCAAATGTCTATGATGGTAGAATTGAAATTCTTCTTAGGTCTTCAAATTCGCCAACAACGGAACGGCATCTTCATATCTCAAGAGAAATACCTCAAGGATGTGCTGAGGAAATTCGGCATGCAAGATTGCAAAGGCGTCAAAATCCCTATGCCCACAAATGGTCATCTATGCACTGATGAAAATGGTATAGACTTCAATCAAAAGGTATACCACTCCATGATTGGCTCTTTATTGTATCTATGTGCATCTAGGCCAGATATTATGCTTAGTGTTTGCATGTGTGCCCGTTTTCAAGCTACACCGAAGGAATCACACCATAAGGTTGTGAAACATATTCATCAATATCTTGCTCACACTCCAACACTTGGGTTATGGTATCCCAAGGGCTAGGCTTTTGATCTCATTGGATATTCTGACTCTGACTATGCTGGTGATCGAGTAGATCGCAATTCAACATCAATCACATGCCATTTCCTCGGATGATCCTTCATATGTTGGTCCTTGAAGAAGCAGAACTGCGTATCACTCTCTACTGCTGAAGTTGAGTACATTGTTGTTGGTTCTTGCTGTGCTCAATTGCTATGGATGAAGCAAACCCTCAAGGACTACGGTATCAACATGAAGAAAGCGCCACTCTACTGTGACAACGAGAGTGCCATCAAGATTGCTCATAACCCAGTTCAGCACTCGAAGACAAAGCACATCCAGGTTCATCATCATTTTCTTCGTGATCATGTGTTGAAGGGTGATATCTCCATCGAGCACGTGAAGACTGAATAACATCTAGCGGATATCTTCACAAAGCCCTTGAAAGAGAAGAGATTTAGCAAGTTGTGGTGTGAGCTAAATATCTTAGAATTTTTGAATGTTCTTTGAAAAGGACACACATCCTAACACTTATGCAAAATTGATGACTTAGATGTGCAACACACAAAGTAACGTTTTTCTTCAATCAATGAAGACTAACCCTCTAAGTGTGAAGAAATTAATAAAGAATTTGATTCTTAGAACCCTACAACAATTGTACGCGGTGTCTGAAATCATCATTCATATACGATGGGTCACGCCACCAAAAAAAGTTGAAAATCTTCAATTTGAGTTTTTCTTCATCTTGCAAATTCTTCAAATTTTCAAATTCCTCAATTGGTTAAATTCTTCAACTTTACAAAGTCTTCACCTATTCGACAGATGTTCATGTCCTCAACAACATTCACTTATTGCTAATTCTTCAAGTTGATTTTTCTTCTAAGTGAATGTGATCGGACCCGTTCCCCTTCTATGCTAAACTCAACCCAGTCTGTTCAAAAATTCTTCATGTGCGTTCTATTTGAAACCCGTTCAAAATCTTCACCGTGTCCTACTCAGCTAAAATATTTGCGAAAGAAATGTTAAAATTTTCATGTCTGAATTTTCGGCTTTTGCCACTCAAACCGTTCCACATCCCACGATAAGATTAAACTACTTACCCACGATCTACCATGATCTCCACCTCTCAGTATGTGGGTGACACATGTCGCTAGGATGGCAAGGGTCAGGGGCACGTTCGTCCAATTTCTTTGGACAGACAGTTTTTCACCGTGGCTATAAACACCCCCTCCCTTCCTCAGACCTCATTCACTCCTCTCGACCTCTCCTCGCTCGAGCTCTCAGACCTAGCGCTGCCGCTACACTCCATCGTTGTCGGTGAGGAAGAGCTTCACTGCCTCGACCTTGTCGCCGTCGTACTTGCACCGGCCACGGAAATCTTCACTCCACCGCCGTCGTAGTTGTCTCTCACCGCCGAGTTAGGGCGTGGGAGATCTGAACGGACGAACTTCTCCACTTCCACTCCCAGTTCGTCGTGTTCTTCGTACAGGGTAATTAAAATCTGATTTTACTACCCTACTTTGATTCTGATGATTTCCACAAAATCTTCAAAAGGTGTTTATTCTTCAACTCTGTATGCTTGAACACCCAGTTGCATCTGTTCTTGATTTGTTTCTCTAAGCTATGTTTTTCTTCAAGATTCCTCAATTGTGTGGATTTTAAAATCTATACAACTCTAGAACCTAAGTCGAGAAAGCTTAGTGAAATTACTCAAGACACCCATGGTCAAATTCCTCAAACTTGATTCTTTTGAAAAAATTCTGAGAACGCACATGACCTCTCCAAATTCTTCGCACATATACTCTTTTCACAGGTACAAAATGTCTACTGCTGAATCACTAGGTTCTCATCAACTTAACTCATTTGCAGCGTTCCTTGAAGATAAATTACATACTTCCTCAGAAACATTAATTGTTCAAAATCCTCAAGTGAGGAAAATGGCTGATAGTAAAAGACCTCAGAAGGGAGAAAAGAGACCAGTGAGAAACACTACTTTCTAAATCCCTGATGACATTTATGCTGGGTATTTCACATATGATGAAGCCACATATGGCAAAGAAAACAAGAATCAGCGCAAAGTGTGTATATAGAGGATTGAGAGGAGATGGGCAAGGGAATGGAGGGAATATTGATATGTTACTCCAAAGTACATGAAGAAATTTTTTCTACACCCTCCATGGCCAAGACCTCCATTTTTTCCAGGCCAAAAGGCTGATCCCTCAAGCATCAGACGAGGTGAGGAATTCCCCAAAGAATGGGCCAAGCGCCAAGCCAAGTTGGCTAAATTGGCAAAGGAAGCAGTGAAGAAATTCAATGAAGAATCTGCTGCTACTGCTGAGGCCTCTGCTAGCAAGCCTAAGAAGGCTCTGCCTAAGAAATCAGCTGTGAAGCCGAGTTCCTCAACTGCTAAGCCCTCATGGCCAATTCCTTAGGCAACCTCTTCAAGGGCAGCTCCAATTCCCTCTATTGCCACTAAATCCTCAACTGCTGCTGCAAAGTCCTCAACACATGTGCATCTTGCCACGTGCCAACGGACTACAACAGTCTCTATTGCTTCAGGAGCCTCTGCAAGTTCCTCAGCTCGACCATTATCCTCAACTCGTCCAACTCTGTTGAAGAAAAAGGCCAACGTTGGACGTGGCTTGAGGCCAAGTCCTCATAAGAAGCAAGTGGCGGACCAAGTTCAGTTTGATGATGATGAAGCTCATGATGAAGAACTTGCTGAGATCATCAGAGACAGGCAAGAAAGGGATGCTACAGCCAAAGGCGGTGTTGTGCCTCTTATGCTCGATCCAAAGAAGATCCTTGAGTTCGTTGATCTATGGAACAAGGATCTGAACACTCCTATGCCTGACTTGAACCTCACGTATGGTCAAAGTCACACATTAACGACCTTCATCAATGAAGAAAAATGGAAATTTGAGAAGGCCAGACAAGTCAAGAAGGCTCAGTACAAGAAGGAGCGTTTTCTGAAGACAAATGTTGTAAACATGTCTCCTGAAGAACTTGTGGCTCTGCAAAAAGGAGATCAAAGACCTTAGTGACGAGTTTGACAAATATTGTGCAGATTGGCTAGGTGCCAAAGTCACATTCGTCAGACTCTCAAACTCCCTCAAGCTCAATGTTGCAACTCCATCAGAAAAAGAAATTCCTCACGCTAAAGCATCTTCTTAGCCTACTGAAGAAAATGCTAGAACAACTGATGAAAATCAGACTATTGATGATACTGAGAGTACCAGGGTTGCTGAAGAAATTTCGGCTCCTGAACAAACTGCCAAGGCAACCACCAATGTTGCGCCTAAAGAACAACCCGGGCTAGCTTAAGAATCTGCTGCTGTGCTTGAAGAAACTAAACAAGCCAGGGCAACTGCAACAGTTGTGCCTGAAGAAAATGAACCCACTTCATCTGCTCCTCCTGCCAAACCATCTAAGGTGAAGAAAGTCACTCTTCCTTTTGCATCAGAAGTGAAGAAAACCAAAGTTGCGGAGAAGGCAACTATGAAGAAAAGGAAAGCATCAGCAAAAGACTATGCGACAAGTTCATGGTTGCGGAGAACACAAAGATGGACTCTTCAAAATTGCTTTCTCATCCCTTGTCGGAGTCAAGTTCACGGCAGGAACCTGCAACTCCATGTAGATGAGAATGAATGCAGGATGCTATCCTATCTATATGCATATGCAAATGCTCATGAAATGCTTATGCAGTGATCTAGGTGTGCTCGTGCATGCATGCGATCTCGATCCCCCCCCCCCACAACGCTTCTTTATTTAATCTTGCACGGGGTCATCGCCCCAGCTTTGTACAAGGGGTTACATGCAACTGAGGCAAGGCCTGTACAAAAGGGTGGCTGCCAGGCAGTGCCCGACAGCTTCGCACCTTACGGGTAGTACTTACGGAGATGCTCAATATTCCATGAGTTTTGCAACTATGTGCCATCTCCGGTCTCCAGACAGACTGCGCCAGGTCTGGTGACTCATACCACCTGGTAAGGGCCTTCCCACTTCGGTGATAGTTGTTTGTACCCTTGGCCTACTGAATGCGGCTAAGGACAAGGTCACCTTCCTCAAAACATCGGGCATGAACCCTGCGGCTATGATAGCGACGTAGGGCTTGCTGGTAGTGTGCAGCAGCGTAGCAGCCCGAACACGGTTCTCCTCAAGTAGCACAGCGTCGTCACGCCGGTGCTGATCTTATGCTACTTCATCATAGGCAAGCACTCGAGGGGACCCGTAAATGAGTTCCGTGGGGATAACTGCTTCTGCCGCATAGACCAGGGAGAAGGCAGTCTACCCGGTAGCTCGGTTAGGTGTCATTCTAAGGGACCAGAGAACTACTGGCAGCTCCTCAATACACCGCGATGTCATGTTTCCGCAGCGTATCGAAAGTTCTTATCTTGAGTCCATGAAGCACTTCACCGCTCGCCCTCTTAGCTTGTCCATCTCCGGGGGTATGCCACAGAAGCGAATGAGATTTTGCATCCGAGGGTGTGAACGTATTTCATGAAGGCGTGGCTCGTGAACTGGGTGTCGTTGTTAGTGATGATCCGTGCCGGGACTCCGAAACGACACACCAATTCTTTCAAGAACTTGATAGCTGACTCAACAGTCACCTTTCTCACGGCAGTCACTTTCAGCCACTTTGTACACTTGTCGATGGCAACGAACAAGAATTCAAAGCCCCCGATTGCTTGGGGGAGGGGGCTGAGGATATCGAGCCCCCAGACCGAAAATGGCCATGATAGAGGGATTATCTGAAGGGCTTGGGAAGGCAGGTGCATTCTCTTGGAATGGAACTAACAGGCTTCAGATTTCGTGATGAGCTCAACTGCATCTTGGAGGGCTGTGGGCCAATAGAATCCTTGTCGGAATGCTTTCCCAACTAATGCCCTTTGATAGAGGCGAGGGTGTCCCGATCTTTCGATGAGATGATAACTATCGATTTGGTGGAGACGACTTTGACGATCCGACTACAAACGTGCACGACATTGGGCCTTAGCAATCGCTAAACCAATCTCCCGAGGTTACTGACGATGCTGGAAGCACGATCAGCCTGACCACGAAGGTCTATTCCTGCACGCAATCAAAGAACAAGCAAGAATATGATAATGCAATCTGAATATTGCGAATATATATGAAGTGTTGACAATGGTGAGGATCTGTAAGCGGTCTTGGTCTGGTCGTTGGACACAAATGAAGTACACGAAGTTGCAATGACTAACTTTTAACTAAACAAATCCCAAGGGAAAAGCTACTAGATGAATCTACTTATATAGGAGCAAGGGGTGGCGGCCAAGGAGGTGGGAGGACGTCCCAAGGCAGCCTAAAACTAACCCTAGGTCGTACAAGGCTCATGGGCCCAAGTGGAGGTGATGCAACACCTTTGGGCTTGTAGTTTGACTCGGATTCTGCTGCAATGTCAGATTGTTTTGTCCATAACTCAACGCTCCGGACAAATTTGAAGGTGAATCCAATTGGGTTGGAAAGAGCACGAAATCTAGTTTCCAACAAAAAAATAATCACCCAATTCGGAGTATGTATGAAAAAGTTGTTGGCATTTTGAGTCAGGTATGTCTGTGCAGTCCGAATCTGAATCCAGAACGTGAGAGACTTGGACTCATCTTCTCTTGGCCCAAAAGTGACGTGAGAGGACTTTTTGAATAGAACCTAAACTTCTCCTTTTCTGTTATCTTCATATGTGGATTGTACAAATGTCCCATACACCTGCAATTAGACAAAACACAAAAGTGTGTGAAGTATTTTTGTTCTGGATAACATAAATAGATTATTGAATAGTTTGCATTAGAAATCACCTGACAAATATGCATGTATGCAATATTTTTTGTCGTATCCAAGATAGTCATGTCCTCGTCATCATCCCCTTTTTGAAAACAAAGCCGTCCTCGGTGTTGCTTAATCTGAAATGTGGCTAACAAAAGAGACAAGGTGTACATATTGTACATGTATATGTCATCCATTTTAACTTCCCTTGATTTTTGCACATATGACACATGTATACATGAGTAACTTTCATTGTTCATAAAATCTAAAGCCAAAAAATTATCACAAGAAGTAGAAGGCATGAAAATATTGCAACTCAGTTTGCACATATAAGTGAAGCTCTTATTCATTTCAAAAGATTGGCAATGTTCATCATTAAACCATCCTAAATTCGATGAATAAACCTTACTTGCATCAAATTTACATGCTACAACATGCTTAAATAAGCAAACATGCAATAAGTCATTGGACACAGAATCATCATCAAGATTAGAGGTCATATCAAAATTATTAAACATTGGTTCTTTTGCATCAACAGTTAATTCAATGGGTGCACTCAAAATTGTTGATATTTCAGTTGTTTGATCACATGACGCATTCATGACAGTAACAAGAGTCTCTAAAATAGGTGGTGTGCTCAAATCAACAGGTAACTCAACACATGATGCATTCAAGTTAACTAGGCATGCATCATTCTCATGTGAAGTTATATCATCAATACCTTTACTGTTACCTTGTCGCAGAGATGCAGCTGATGTAGGTACGGACGTTGCAATGTACCATACTCTTGAGATGATATCGCGCTCACAATCCGAGGTGGGGCTGCTCTAGTAGGTGCAATAGTGGAGTAACCAACCGGCGGTGGTGAGCATGAACTGGAATAGTAGTTGTTGTAGTCACCCAATGCATCCTCCTGTATCTGTCTCTCAAAGGTACAAGCATGGACATACATACCAGTAATGCAACGAGGAATATACTGAAATCTTGCCTGAATATCATGGTTCAAACCACCAAAAAATCTATCCATTGTATCATCCTCAGATTCTTCTATGTCACAATGATGCATATAAGATTTGAACTCTTGGTAGTAAGCATGAACAGTGTTACTGCCTTGTTTTAATTGCTCCAATTTGCGACACAATTCACGATGATAGTAAGGAGGAAAAAAATGTTGTCTCATTACAGCTTTCAAAACTTTCCAAGTTGTGGGTTGGTTATCAATGTTTTTCTTACAATGTACACTCCACCAAACAGAAGCAAAACTAGTAAATGCTCTAGTGGTAGATCATACTCTCTCAAGTTCAGAAAAATCATGATGACTAAAAACTTGTTCTACTTCAAGCTCCCAAGCTAGATAAATAGCAGGATTAAATCTACCCTCAAATGATGGTAAAGAGATAACCTGACCATATGCTTGTGTGTGTTGTCCCAACTCTCGTGATGGTGAAGATGTATCCGTCGTCCAAGAACTTCTATCTCTGGAACCTGTCATGATTAGTAGAAATAAGAACCAAAATTTGAGAATAATGTTCCTATGAACTACTAGGATGTGGTTGTAAAGTGCTCACAGTAAAGCAAATATCAATATCTTACAAGTTCTTACCATGCGGCAGGTGGTGACAGGCAACCAGCGGTGTCAAATAACTCCAAAGATTGTGTAAAGCGATTGCCAGGGGAACGTACGTATACACGGTGTAGAAATATGTGGAGCTGGGTTAGCTATATATGGTAGCAAAAGATTAGAAATAATCAATTTAGAGATGCAATGTTGAATAAACGCTCAACGACGGTACTGTGCTGGTCCTAGGCTAGACTAAACTAGAGACGCAAGCCTAGAACACTAATGAGGTCACGTTGTAGCATAACTAGCATCAATGAAGGATACAAAGTAGCTCTGTACAGCAAGATATAAGTGAAGATCACAACGGCAGTAAAGATAATGATGTGAAACAACAACCAAGCATGATATATCAACAACTTTGTCTCCAACTTTCCTTTGAAAAAGTTTGTGCCGATTTTTTGATAATTTTTTTTCAAGAATGGTATTGACTCAAGCTTTCAAACACAAAAGGAATCACTCAATTCCGATTTGATATGAGGACTCAAAAAATTTGAAAACTGGCCTGAAAAACTGGAATAAGCTGTGTTCATGAACTTCGGAGGGCAAAAAGACCTATTTAGAAGCCGATTTTGAGGTGCCAAATATTGAACTAGTTTCTTCAACTATTTAGATGCGGCTCGTCTCTAGCTTTCGTTTTAATACTTGCAGAGCCAAAACGGACTTCGTATGAGGACGTTATGCCTATTTTACTGAACAGTGCACAAAACAGATTCCAATCCGAATTCAACTACGAGATTGAGTCTAAAAAGATCCAAATTTTGTTTTTTTTTTCTTCTCTCTTTTTTTTCCTCATACTTTTTTTCTTTCTCTCCTTTTTTCTCTGACTTTTTTAACTTTTTTCTCATTTGTTTTCTCTCTTTTTTTCTTCCTCTTTCCAAAACAAACTAGATAAGATGCAGATTGGATCAAGCGAAGATGTGAACGATCTCAACTATTATTATGACAATGAACGGTGGGTAGCACGTGGTGGAAATTGATGGATGGGTGGTGGACAGCGGAAGAGATAATGATGCAGTGGCGGCGTGACTAATGTGAACAGAACTCTAAACTCTAAACGAACTACACACTAAGACCAGCAACTCGACACGACGATGCAACCGATAATTCAACTATGCAAGCAAAGAAAAGAAAATTGCAAAGGCTCAAACTGGCTTGGACAAAGGATGAATATATCTAACCTTTTTGTGGCTTTTTCTTGGACAATAGGTAAGAAAATAAATCTAATCTAGGAAAAACTGGAAATTCTCACCGAGCAACCTGAAAACTGATATCACTTGATAGAGGCGAGGGTGTCCCGATCTTTCGATGAGATGATAACTATCAATTTGGTGGAGACGACTTTGACGATCCGACTACAAACGTGCACGACGTTTGGCCTTAGCAATCGCTAAACCAATCTCCCGAGGTTACTGACGATGCTGGAAGCACGATCAGCCTGACCATGAAGGTCTATTCCTGCACGCAATCGAAGAACAAGCAAGAATATGATAGTGCAATCTGAATATTGCGAATATATATGAAGTATTGACAATGGTGAGGATCCGTAAGCGGTCTTGGTCTGGTCGTTGGACACAAACGAAGTACACGAAGTTGCAATGGCTAACTTTTAACTAAACAAATCCCATGGGAGAAGCTACTAGATGGATCTACTTATATAGGAGCAATGGGTGGCGGCCAAGGAGGTGGGAGGACGTCCCAAGGCAGCCTAAAACTAACCCTAGGTCGTACAAGGCTCATGGGCCCAAGTGGAGGTGATGCAACACCTTTGGGCTTGTTGTTTGACTCGGATTCTGCTGCAACGTCAGATTGTTTCGTCCATAACTCAACGCTCCGGACGAATTTGAAGGTGAATCCAATTGGGTTGGAAAGAGCACGAAATCTAGTTTCCAACAAAAAAAGAATCACCCAATTTGGAGTCTGTATGAAAAATTTGTTGGTGTTTTGAGTCAGGTATGTCTGTGCAGTCCGAATCTGAATTCAGAACGTGAGAGACTTGGACTATATCTTCTCTTGGCCCAAAAGTGATGTGAGAGGACTTTTTTAACAGAACCTAAACTTCTCCTTTTCCCTTATCTTCATATGTGGATTGTACAAATGTCTCATACATCTGCAATTAGACAAAACACAAAAGTGTGTGAAGTATTTTTGTTCTGGATAACATAAATAGATTATTGAATAGTTTGCATTAGAAATCACCTGACAAATATGTATGTATGCAATATTTTTGGTCGTATCCAAGGTATTCATGTCCTCATCACCCTTGATCCAATGTGTGAGCCGCACATTTCTCTGTGAATCTCAGCCCACAGTTCCTTTCCATCCTCCTGGCAAACACACTTCAATTTCACACTATTGGGCCTCCTTCTGTATAGAGTGTCATCAACAAACTGATACATACTGGCCCTCCGGGTTACTCTTTTAACTTCATCTTGGTTGCTAGGGAGTTCTCCGATTTGGAGGAAGTGGACAACGTGCCTTGCCAAAGTTGGGGCTGGGCAACAAGGACTAACGGCACCTCCTCTGTTGCGGGAGCACCAGCCTCGTTTGCGGGGTCCATAGGCCCGGCTGGAGGGGGTGGTCCGGCAGGCTGTGAGGAGTTGTTTCCGGCAGGGTCTCTGCCGGGAGCGGATGGCTCTGCCGAGAGAGGCTTACCGCAGTCCAACTTTCTCCTCTTCTGGGCCATTGTCGCTGGTGATAGGAGGGTTGAGAGAGATGGAGAACAAAAGTTCCTGGTTCCACAGGAAGCTTCTACGCAACACACTTTGATAGGTTGAAAGTGCTAGTGATCGACTAGAGGGGTGTGAATAGGCGATTTTTATGGAAGTCTTCAAAACATGGAAGTTTTGAAGACAAACGATAGAAATAAACATATTACCATGCAGCGGAAGGTAGACTACACTAGGCAAACCATAGTCAAGTATTCAATGAAGTGAAAGCACAATGACTAATAGCAGCTAGGCAGTAAAGATCAGGTAGGAAGATATTGTGAAGCCAATCAGAACAAGCAGTCACTCGGTGAAGACAAAAGATAATGCAATCATACAGTGACTTCACAAGGACCAACAGTAAGTAAAGGGAAGGGAAGGATGAAACCAGTGACTCGTTGAAGACAATGATTTGTTGGACCAGTTCCAGTTGCTGTGACAACTGTACGTCTGGTTAGGGAGGCTGAGATTCAACTCAGAAGACCTCGTCTTCACCTTATTCCCCTTGAGCTAAGGACACCCAGTCCTCGCCCAATCACTCTGGTAAGTCTTCAAGGTAGACTTCCAAACCTTCACAGACTTCGTTCACCGGCGATCCACAATGACTCTTGGATGCTCAGAACGCGACGCCTAACCGGCTGGAGGATTCACAGTCCTCAAGTGTAATAAGTCTTCAGATCACACAGACAGGAAGACTTAAGTGATGCCTAACACTCTTTGGCTCTGGGTGTTTAGGGCTTTATCCTCGCAAGGAATTCTCTCTCAAAGGCTTCGAGGTGGGTTGCTCTCAAACGACAAAAGCCGTACTCTAACTCTGAGCAGCCAACCGTTTATGGTTGTAGAGGGTGGGCTATTTATAGCCACTAGGCAACCCGACCTGATTTGTCCGAAATGACCCTTGGTCACTAAGGAACTGACACGTGTTCCAACGGTCAGATTTCAAACACACACGGCAACTTTACTTGGGCTACAAGCAAAGCTGACTTATCCAACTCTGGACAAGATTTGCTCTCATAGTCTTCACTCGAAGACATAGGATTTTGGTTAAGCATCACTTCAGTCATTCTGACTGGTTCTCTTGGACCCCACTTAACAGTACGGTGGTTCCTATGACTCAACAAAGAAAAACACAGAACGACGAAACTACTAAGTCTTCGCGCTCCATAGTCTTCACGCGATGTCTTCTCTTGTCATAGTCTTCAATGTGAATGTCTTCACATACCACCTTTGACTTCAATGTCTTCATACATTTTTAGGGGTCATCTCTGGTAGGAAAACCGAATCAATGAGGGACTTCTACCTGTGTTATCCTGCAATTCTCACAAACACATTAGTCCCTCAACTAGGTTTGTCGTCAATACTCCAAAACCAACTAGGGGTGGCACTAGATGCACTTACAATCTCCCCCTTTTTGGTGATTGATGACAAACTAGTTGAAGTTTTCAACGGGGAATAAAATATGTGAAATTGTAAAGGATAGGGTATTGTCTTCATAAGTGGCAAAGGCTCCCCCTGAAGATGTGCATATAAGTAATTTGCTTTTGGTATGCAAATGCACATGGCAGGTTGTACTTGTGGAGATCCTCTTCAACTTATGATGACAATTTATCATGCATGAAAAGTATGTGAAGATAATGACATGCATAATGAAAAATGGACGTCTGCAAAATGATCTAAGTGCGGAATTTATCGTCGCACATGCGGAATTTATCATCGCATCACAGAATAGCAAATAAGTAGCAGACGACCATCGAGTTTAAGTGTTACAACTCAGAGAACCAAATGTATCAAAACGAGAGTTGTAAACACTAGGCAAAATATAAAGCAACCGCCCATATGGACCCGCTTGAAGACTATCAAACTCATATGCTTCTCCCCCTTTTGTCAGTAAGGACCAAAAAGGTTTGAAGACATAGAGCATCTACTCGTTCCCATGAGGAGTAGGTGAAGCAGCAGGGTCGTCGGTGTTGTTAGGCGGTGCAGACGAACTCGGGGCAGTGTCGATGCGTGCAGAAGTAGGGGGCGGTGAAGTAGCATCGTCTTCATCATCGATCACTCTGGCATTCACAGTTGCCGCAGAGGAGGAGAACTCAGAGTCTTCAAGAGACGGAGTTCGTCGCAGCACAGTCCTCCTTGGAGGTGTTGAGTCAAACTTGAAGCGTTCAGAGAAGCCATCCTCTTGAAGATCATCTTCAGAACACATAAGCGTCAGCCCTTTCCATGTACGCCGACAGGTTTCATGGGCAACAAAGGCATTCTTGGTGGCAAGGTTGCCAATCCTGTTTACGTCCACCAAGAGGCTTTGCATTTGGCGCTTCAGCCATTCATGATGCTTATCCTGTTTCTGATGAAGGGCAACCAGAAGTTCTCAGTCGTTGAGAACACGAGATCGCTTCTTGGGCCGTTGGGCAATGGTGCTTTCAGTGGCTTTAGTGAGGGCACGATGAGGTGCACGTGTAGTACCAGCCAGAGGATAAACACGAGTGACTGCTTGAACTCCTTCAATGTTTAGAGAGAAGCTTTGATTCTCAGCGTTTTGAAGACTAAGGGGCTCCTTGGAAGGCTCTGGATAGATGGCTTCAACTAACATATCGACGTCAGGCAGAAAGATCCTATGATTGCGAGTAGAGGGCTGATAGGTGACAGCTGAGTGTAGTTTGATCAGCCGCATAATCCATGGAGCGTAAAACTTCAAGCCAAAGAGATCAGATCCTGAGGCAGCAAGTTGGCGAATAAAGAAGTCTTGTGCATTGAAGCTTTTGCCATGAAGAATATGAAAGACCAACGTCTTCATTGCGCCTTCTAGCTTGGTATGTGGAGAATGTCCTTTGATGGGCCAGAGAGTTCGCCTTATGATGTGATAGATAGTGTGTGGCAGATACTCCAGGTCTTCAACAAAGAACTCCTTAGGATATTCAGCATCTGGAGGCAAAGGCTTCATCATGCTAAGCATCTGACTCATATTGGGCTCAGGCTTGTGGAAGATGCTTTCCATAGTAGCACTGTGAAGCTGACAACCAGGTTCATACAAATCTCCTGGAGTGGGCAGGCCAGTAAGCTCAATGATATCAAAGGCTTTGGCTTCATGATGAACATTGCCTGTCATCCACTCGAGGACCCAAGTCTTTGGATCCCTGTTGTAGCCACGGATATGAAGAGTGGCATAGAATTGGAGCAGTAATTCTTCATTCCAGTGCTCCTTATCAGTGACGAACTGCAGCAAGCCAGACTCTCTGAAGCAATCCAGAGCTTCTTCCAAACAGGACAGTCCAGTTATGGCTTCAGTGTCAAGACGCATATGTGGGAAAATGCGACCTTGATTGTACAGAATGCATGAGTAATAACTACGCTGTTGATAGCTCCAGAACCGATCAGAAGATATTCTTGCCGTGGTGTAGGGGTTCTTTGTGCTATCAAAGAAGGTGTTGTGTGCCTTGAAGCCACTGATATTAAAAGATCCGGGTGCAGATGCAGTACCTGGAAACATGGGCAACCTTGGCATTGGCTTCTGAACCTGAGGCATGTGCTCAACATGATAGTCAAACTGAGGACCAGCAGCAGGCGGAGGAGTCAGAATAGGCCATTTGACATTGATAAGTTGGCCATCGTTGAAAGCTTGCTCGATAGTGTGTGGCCTTGGTGGCAGAACAGGAGCACTGGCATCAACAGAGGCATCAGGCTGCACATCTGTTGCAGGTGCATCATTGGCTTCATTGGCCTCTGGCACATTGGTTGGTGCAGGCTCCACATTTGCTTCAGCCATGACTACGTCATTGGCTTCATCTGTGTTGGTGGTGGCAGCCTCAAGATTCTCAACCTCCACTTGACGAGCTGGAGGGTCGGGCACAGACACGTTCACTTCAGGAACAGCTTCTTTAGAGTTTGGGGTGTAGGGACACGATCTTCTTCTTGTTTGTCATCGGCTGATGCAGTCGGATTGTCTTCAGCACCTTTGGCTTCAGACTCAGAGACAGTCATAGTAGGAGTGGCATCTGGAAACACTTGATGTGCAACAGATTGGTGGTGCACTTCTCCTTCTGGAACGCTCGGAAGAGGGACTTGAGACCTTGGTCCTTTGCGAAGCCTGCGTAGCGCTGGCGACGCCTGTGGAGATGGAGTTGGCTGGGCCTCAAAGTCATCCTCTTCTTGCACTGATGGGGTTGCTTGGGGAGAGCTTGGAGTGTCTTGTCTCTGTGGGTGATCAGCCCATGATGCATCCTGAGCAGTTGGCGTCAGAGGACGACCAATGCTGATGAGTTCGCTGTGCGTAAGCACAGGCGATGATACCAGTTGGTGCTCGATCTGAGGAAGGACTTCATCATCTTCAACATTGTCATGGTGACCAATGTCTTCAGCAGCGGTGGGGTCAACTGCTGGAATGTCTTCAGCTTCAGGAGCCTCTGTGGAAGCAGGCTCATGAACAATCAGTTGGCGCTCGTGGTGTTCAGATGCAGGGCGAACCATTGAGATAGGTTCAACAACTAAGGGCTCTATGGGAGCAGCCCGATCCTTCTTGGTTTTGCGCTTCTTCTTAGAGGGAGCGACATCAGAAGCTTCAGGATTTTTCCTTTTTCTGGCTTCAGCCTCGGCAGTCCTCGTCTTCTTCAGTTCTGAAGCGGTTGACCTGACCTTTGGCTTCGAGCCAGTCATGCTGCTTGGGAAGACTATGCGAGGTTCTTCCTGCCTTGAAGGTGCAGATTGGTCAGTTGAGGGCTTCTTCTTCTTTGCAGCCATTCTTGGGTCGATGCCAGGACGACCAAGAGCCTTGCGCTTCTCAGCCTCATTGTAGGCTTGCACACACTTGTCAGCCAGGCTCTTCATGCGTTCACGAGAACCTTGAGCTTCTTCACGCTTCTTGAGAAAGGCTTCCTTGAGCTCGTGCAGCATAATCTTGAAGTTTTTCACATCTTGCACGCTGAGCTTGGCCATGTGCTTCTTGAACTGAGCTTTCTCATAGTCGATCTTTTGCTTCAGTTCAACGATGCGCTGAGCTAGAGATAGCTCAGAAGCAATGGCGCCATGGAAGGCGACACTGAGGCCAATTGGAAGTTGCAGATCTTCAAAGCTGAGGTTGGGCGTGTCAAACCACTCATCAATGAAGTTATGGAGGATTGCCACATCAAAGAGAGGCAAATCATTGAAGATCTCTGCTTCTTCCTTGCTCTTAATCAGTTGCTCAAGAGCGTCATCTGCAAGATCTTCATCGTTGGACAGATCAATGGCGTCATTGCGCAGAATAGCAGCAGCAGTCAGTGCCTGATCAGTATTCTTTCTCATCTCAGTCTTCTTGGAGATACGTGATAGATCTTCAGACTGCACACTGTCTTCAGGAGGTGCAGTAGCCAGTGGCTTCGCCCGTAAGATTTTTGGTGCTGAGGCAGACTTTCAAGCTTTAGGCTTCTTCAGCTTCGCTGGCTTCGGCGGTGCAGGCGCTTCATCAGATTCAGCGTCATCTGCAGGCTCATCCACGGCTGTCCCTTGAACCATGATATGAGTGATGAGACCTTCCAGGTTGTAGAAGGGCCCAACAAGATTGGGTTCAGCTTCGCGGGTGCCATCGGCACGGGGAGCAGAAGGACCAGGGTTGAAGTCTAGTCCCAATGACTTGTTTTGCTTAGCCGAATTCTTGGCAAACTGGAAGTTGCGCTTGAACAGATTGTCGTCACGACACATAGCAGTGACGATGGGTCTGCATCCGTAGGCTGTGGTCCACGGACCATGCAGGGATAGAAGCCTTGTTCAATGGCTTCATCTCTGGACCTGGGTTGAAGATTTCTGTATAGGATGTCTCCCCATGGTCGCTTGATGGCATTCTTCTCAGCATATTCCTGGGTCACAAATTTGTACTTGAACCATTGCTCGGCCCAGTATCTTCGAATCCATTGGATTCATGTCTTGCGCTGATTGTAATCCTCTTCTGGATCTGTCTTGTACAGCTCTGAGAGGTCATCAGGCAGATCTTTTGATGTTCCCCCTCGATGTTGTCTGCCACCCTTCCTTGTTGATTTCTCTGTAGCCATGAACTTCAAACTGAATGGCTTCAATACATTAAAAGGTTTCAAAGGCTTCCGCTTGCTGGTCAAACAGGAACTGGCTTCGGGAGAATTTATATGATGCTATAAGAATTCTGCAAATGAATGCAGACTATGAGAACCAAGGGATTCTCCCACGGACATGTACCTGTGACAGCATTAAGGTGCGAGGGAAGGGGAAGAGGTCATATGCATTCTCATAAGATTTTGAAGATAAGTCAGTTTAGAAGACATTGACCTCATAGTGCGAAGACATTCACTCATAGATAGAGAGTTGGTTCCAGATTTGTACGAATCCATGAATAAGTACAAGTGAGGAATCTAACTACTTTGTGAAGCATAAGTGAACATACTAGGCATATTATGAGATGCAGTATGAAATAGATCCAACTTGTGTGAACAGAAACTGCTTGTGGTAGAAAGTGATGAATCTATAGGATCAAAGGGGCCGTAAAAGGAAGTTTTATTTACCACACGAAGAACTGCTATACGGAGTGGGAGAGGAGGCCGAGCAGTTCGATCGTCCATGCCCTAACTTGGCAACGGAGGACACCTACGGCGACGGCGGAGAAGACGATGTTCGCGGCCAGCGTGAAGACAGCGTCGGTGAGGTCGCGGCAGCTAAGCGCTTCGTCGACGGCATCGTCGAGGGCTAGCGGTGGCGCTAGGGTTTGTGCGAGAGTGGAAGAAAGGATAATGACTGTGGTGAGGCGCGTATTTATAGAGACAGGGACGGCACAGTGTTATTACACAGGTGCCCCTGGCGATTCACATCTGAAGGACACGTGGCCATCATGCAACATATCGGAGGTTGTTCCACGTTCCCACGCACGCCTGGATTGTCGGGTGGTCGTTCCCACTTCTCTGGGTTTCAGGTGAAGGAATTAGCATTGAAAACGGACTTAATGTTTGTCTCTGTATCTTCTACTGACAAGGACGCAGAGAAGATATTCGACAGTTTCAATAGAATGCATATGATTTGGAGAGATAGAGTTTGAGATAGAAAGCATAGAGAGGTTAGGGTCCGATCACATTCACTTAGTTCAAAAGATTCAACAAGAAGACATAGCTATAAGTGAATGTTGTAGAGGACAGAACACTAGTATATATATATATATGAGAAAGACAATCAAATCAACATAGTGAAGATAATCATGAAGACAAGTTGAGATTGAAGCCAAACCAAATGTGAAGACATACCAAACGTAACGCCATGAGTGAAACACTTCAAACAGAAAAATTTGGTGGTGGCGTTACCCACCGTATAGGAAGTATTAGACCCAGACACGGCGCACAATTATCGTGGCGCTCCGAAGTCAAATTCCACATTAATGTATTCACACTTAGAATGTAAGTCTTCATTGATTGAAGATATACTTTACTTCATGTGTTGCACACCTAAGTCATCAATATGCATAAGTGTTAGGATGTGTGCCTGATCACAGGACATTTGAGGATTCCAAGATATTTAGCTCACACCGTAACTTGCAAAACCTCTTCTCATCCAAGGGCTTGGTGAAGATATCTGCCAATTGCTCTTCAGTGTTGACGTGTATGATATCAATATCTTCCTTCACAACATGATCTCTGAGAAAGTGATGACGAATTTCAATGTGCTTTGTCTTCGAGTGCTGAACTGGGTTGTTGGCAATCTTGATGGCGCTTTCGTTGTCGCAGTAGAGTGGCACTTGCTTCAGATGAATGCCATAGTCTTTGAGTGTTTGCTTCATCCATAGAAGCTGAGCGCAGCAAGATCCAGCAGCAATGTATTCAGATTCAGCAGTGGAGAGAGATACACAGTTCTGCTTCTTTGAAGACCAACATACAAGTGATCGTCCCAGAAAATGACATGTGCCTGATGTAGACTTGCGATCCACCTTGTCACCAGCATAATCAGCATCCGAGAATCCAACCAGATCAAACTCTGAGCCCTTTGGATACCATAATCCTAGTGTTGGGGTGTGAGCCAAATATCGAAGAATTCGCTTCACAGCTAAGTGATGCGATTCCTTTGGTGCCGCTTGGAATCGAGCACACATGCAAACACTAAGCATAATATCTGGCCTAGATGCACATAGATAAAGTAAAGAACCAATCATGGAGCGGTATACCTTTTGATCGAACTCTTTACCATTGTCGTCGGGACCCAGATGATGTTTGGCTGGCATTGGCGTCGTGAAGCCTTTGCAGTCTTGCATCCCAAATTTCTTCAGGCAATCTTTGAGGTACTTCTCTTGAGATATGAAGATGCCGTTGCGTTGCTGACGTATTTGAAGACCAAGGAAGAACTTCAGCTCACCCATCATGGACATCTGATATTGCTCTTGCATCATATATCCAAACTCGTCAGTGTATTTCTGATTGGTGCAGCCGAAGATAATGTCATCCACATATATTTGGCACACAAACAGTTCACCATCATATGTCTTCGTGAAGAGAGTGGGGTCGAGGGAACCAGGTTTGAAGCCTTTGCTCTTCAGGAAGTCTTTGAGTGTGTCATACCAAGCCCGAGGGGCTTGTTTGAGGCCATACAGTGCCTTGTTGAGCTTGTACACCATGTCAGGATGTTTTGGATCTTCAAAGCCAGGCGGTTGTGCAACATACACTTCTTCTTCAATCTTGCCATTGAGAAAAGCGCTCTTCACATCCATTTGATACAGAAGAATGTTATGATGATTTGCATAGGCCAGCAGTATGCGTATGGCTTCAAGTCTAGCCACAGGAGCAAATGTTTCATCGAAGTCAATCCCTTCAACTTGAGTGTACCCTTGAGCAACGAGACGAGCTTTGTTTCTGACAACTTGACCATGCTCATCTTGCTTGTTGCGATATATCCATTTGGTGCCTATTATATTGTGCTTGCGAGGATCAGGACGCTTAACCAGTTCCCATACATTATTCAGCTCAAACTGTTGAAGCTCTTCTTGCATAGCTTGAATCCATTCAGGTTCCATGAAGGCTTCTTCAACTTTCTTGGGTTCAGATATTGAGACGAATGCGAAGTGCCCACAGAAATTTGCTAGCTGTGTTGCCCTTGAACGAGTGAGTGGACCTGGTGCATTGATGCTATCAATTATTCTCTCAATCTGTACTTCATTTGCAACACGAGGATGTACAGGACGAAGATTTTGCTCTTGCTGATCATTGTCATCGTTAGAAGGATTGTCTTCAGGCTGAGCATTGTCTTCAGTTTGATCAGGTGCGGAGATGATAAGTTCCTCTTCAGGCTGAGCTTCAGAAGGTATGATTTCTCCAGTTCCCATAAGTTTGATTGATTCACTGGATGGAACTTCATCTAGCACATTTGGCAGGTGCTCTCTTTGTGAGCCGTTAGTCTCATCGAACCGCACATCCACTGTTTCAACCACTTTATAGTGAAAAGGTTGAAGACTCTGTAGGAGTGCGAATCCTTTCCATATCCAAGCATAAAACCTTCATGTGCTTTTGGTGCAAATTTTGAAGTGTGATGTGGATCCTTGATCCAGCACCTGGCACCAAATACTCTGAAGTAACTGACATTTGGCTTCTTGCCAGTAAGGAGCTCATAGGATGTCTTGTTCAGAAGCTTGTGAAGATAAACACGGTTGATGATATGGCATGCAGTATCAATGGCTTCAGGCCAGAATTTTCTTGGAGTCTTGTATTCATCAAGCATCGTCCGAGCCATCTCAATAAGTGTTCTGTTCTTGCGTTCGACGACGCCATTCTGCTGTGGCGTGTACGGAGCTGAGAATTCATGTGTGATGCCCAAAGTATCAAGATATGTATCTAGGCCAGTGTTCTTGAATTCAGTGCCATTGTCACTTCTGATGTGCTTTATCTTGACGCCATAGTTGTTCATGGCTCGATTGGCGAAGCGTCTGAAGACATCCTGCACTTCAGTCTTGTAGAGGATTATATGCACCCAAGTATATCTTGAATAATCATCAACAATGACAAAGCCATAGAGACAAGCAGTAGTAGTAAGAGTTGAGTAATGAGTGGGACCGAAAAGGTCCATGTGGAGCAGTTCGAAGGGTTGAGTCGTTGTCATGATTGTCTTCGAGGGATGCTTGGCCCTCGTCATCTTTCCTGCTTCACAGGCACCGCATAAGTGATCCTTCTTGAACTTGACGCCCTCGATGCCTATGACATGCTTCTTCCTTGCAAGGGTGTGGAGGTTCCTCATGCCAGCATGCCCTAGCCTCCGATGCCAGAGCCAGCATTCAGAAGCTTTTGCTAGAAGACATACGGCAAGTTGTGGTCCTGCTGAGAAATCTACCACGTACAAATCATCTTTCCGATACCCTTCAAACACTAGAGACTTGTCAGATTCCATTAGAACAAGGCAACGATATTTTCCAAACATCACAATCATGTTTAAATCGCAAAGCATTGAGACAGACATTAAGTTGAAACCAAGGGATTCAACAAGCATGACTTTATCCATGTGTTGATCCTTTGAGATTGCAACTCTACCTAGACCCAATACCTTGCTTTTACCAGTGTCAGCAAATGTGATGTGACTTTTGTCAGATGGACGTAAGGTTGAGTCCATGAGAAGGCTTCGCTTGCCAGTCATGTGATTAGTACACCCACTATCAATAATCCATTCTGAAGCAGCTGGTGTCGTACCCTACAGTGCAGTTAGGGGGATAGGCTTCACGAAGAGAATTGTGAAGCAAAAACATTTGACGAGCCAGTGGATTATGAAAGCTTAGATCGAGATTAGGACTGATAGGGCAAGTAGCAAGCGACTCAGGAACAAATACATAATAAGACCATTTGGGCATTTGATCTTGCGCCCTACAAGATGTTTAAGGTCCCCAGCAATAGCTTCAGACGATTTTGGTTTTCGGCTGGAGACCTTTCCCTGCAAAAGAGAGTTAAGCTTTCTTAGCCACCCACATCTTCAAGGGTGGCTTCGAAGCAATGAGTCTAAGTGCAGCATCTGAGAACTTTGGCTTTGGAGCCCTAGCAAAAAGTCTTGCAGGTGGACAATAGTACTCATAAGAATAAGCAGAATAGTTCTTGGTCTTATGAACATGGCGGTTTGATGAACGCGCTCATATTCATAGGCCTGAGTATGGCTTCCCTGCAAAACATTTGCATTAGTGCGACTCAGGTGAGTCCTCTGTCTATATGAAGCCTTTGGGCCGTATGAAGCCTGTGGTCTGGGGTTTGTCTTCTTCACTTGTGGTGTCATGACGACATTCACAGGAAGATTCTCCAAACACCTTTTCGGCACCCAGACCTTCTTCATAGGCGGCCCATTCCTGCAGTTAGTACCAATATACCTGGCAAACACTTCACCATTCTGATTCTTAAACAGTTTATAGTTTGCATCAAAGGATTCATCAATAACAATGGGATTAGCACAAGTGAAGCCAGATAGGGTGGATGGATCCGCTGAAGGTTCCTTTGCAGCAACCCATGTGGTTTTGGGGTACTGCTCAGGTTTCCAGTAAGAGCCATCAGCATTCATTTTCCTTTCGAACCCAACACCCTCTTTCCTAGGGTTTCGGTTCAGGATCTGCCTTTTGAGGACATCACATAGTGTCTGATGCCCTTTGAGACTTTTGTACATCCCTGTTTCAAGCAATGTCTTCAACCTAGCATTCTCATCAGCAATAGCAGTGGTATCCTCAGCAGAGGGGTTAGTTACCACATCAACAGTTGAAGATATTGCAATAGTAGCAGCAGTAGAACATTCAGCAACAGAAGTAGCGTTATCACGCTCAATGCATTTAAGACATGGTGGTTCAAATCCTTCCTGAGCTGAACTGATCTGTTCGGCGCGAAGTGACTCGTTTTCCTTTTGAAGATCTTCATGAGCCGCTCTCAATTTCTCAAGATCTTGCTTCCTTTGAAGATAATCATAGGAAAGCTTTTCATGAGTTGTTGAGAGCGTTTCATGACGACTTTCAAGTTCCTCATACTTAACGTGAAGATTTTTTATGTCTTCAATTAAGGACTGAGATCGAGTCATTTCAGCGTCTAACAGATCATCGCTTTTGTCTAACAGTTTTTGAATATGTTCCATAGCTTTCTGTTGTTCAGTTGCAATTTTAGCAAGTGTTTTGTAGCTGGGTTTGGAACCACAATCAGAGTCATCTTCACTAGATGTTTGATAGTGAGTAGTGCGTGTGTTTACCTTGGCACCGCGTGCCATGAAGCAGTAGGTAGGAGCGGAGTAGTCCTTGTCATTTGCATCGGTGTCGGTGATGAAGTCATTGTCTTCAGTGTTGAAGATGGACTTGGCAACGTATGCTGTAGCCAGACTCGCAACGCCAGAATCGGACTCCTCCTCAGACTCCACCTCCGCCTCCTCAGAAGCGGACTCCTCCTCTGAATCCATTTCCTTGCCAACAAACGCACGTGCCTTGCCAGATGAGCTCTTCTTGTGTGATGAAGACTTTGAGGAAGACTTGGAAGAAGACTTTGAGTATTTCTTCTTCTTCTTGTCGTCAGAGTCATACTCCTTGCTCTTCTTCTTCTTCTTGTTCTCATTGTCCCACTGCGGACACTCAGAGATGTAGTGGCCAGGTTTCTTGCACTTGTGGCATGTTCTCTTCTTGTAGTCATGAGCAGAAGCTTCATCATTCCTTGAGCTTGATCGTGAAGACTTTCTGAAGCCTTTCTTCTTGGTGAATTTTTGGAACTTCTTCACAAGCATAGCAAGCTCCTTTCCAATGTCTTCAGGATCATCAGAACTGCTGTCAGATTCTTCTTCAGATGAGGAGACAGCTTTTGCCTTCAAGGCACGAGTTCGCCCATAGTTGGGACCGTAGATGTCTCTTTTCTCAGAAAGCTGAAACTCGTGTGTGTTGAGCCTCTCAAGTATGTCAGACGGATCGAGTGTCTTGAAGTCAGGACGTTCTTGAATCATCAGGGCTAGGGTGTCAAACGAGCTGTCAAGTGATCTCAGGAGTGTCTTGACGACTTCATGCTTGGTGATCTCAGTGGCGCCGAGAGCTTGAAGCTCATTTGTGATGTCAGTGAGTCGATCAAACGTGAGCTGGACATTCTCATTGTCATTTCTCTTGAAGCGGTTGAAGAGGTTGCGAAGGACACTGATTCTCTGATCTCTCTGGGTTGAGACGCCTTCATTGACCTTGGAGAGCCAGTCCCAGACTAGCTTAGATGTTTCCAAAGCACTCACGCGGCCATACTGTCCTTTGGTCAGATGACCACAGATGATGTTCTTGGCAGTGGAGTCCAGTTGAACGAACTTCTTGACATCAGCAGCGGTGACACCTTCACCAGCCTTGGGAACGCCATTCTTGACGACATACCATAGGTCGACATCAATGGCTTCAAGATGCATGCGCATCTTATTCTTCCAGTAGGGATATTCAGTTCCATCGAAGACGGGGCATGCAGCGGAGACTTTAATTATCCCTGCAGTCGACATAGCTAAAACTCCAGGTGGTTAAACCGAATCACACAGAACAAGGGAGTACCTTGCTCTGATACCAATTGAAAGTGCTAGTGATCGACTAGAGGGGGGGTGAATAGGCGATTTTTATGAAAGTCTTCAAAACATGGAAGTTTCGAAGACAAACGATAGAAATAAACCTATTACCATGCAGCGGAAGGTAGACTACACTAGGCAAACCATAGTCAAGTATTCAATGAAGTGAAAGCACAATGACTAATAGCAGCTAGGCAGTAAAGATCAGGTAGGAAGATATTGTGAAGCCAATCAGAACAAGCAGTCACTCAGTGAAGACAAAAGATAATGCAATCATACAATGACTTCACAAGGACCAACAGTAAGTAAAGGGAAGGGAAGGATGAAACCAGTGACTCGTTGAAGACAATGATTTGTTGGACCAGTTCCAGTTGCTGTGACAACTGTACGTCTGGTTAGGGAGGCTGAGATTCAACTCAGAAGACCTCGTCTTCACCTTATTCCCCTTGAGCTAAGGACACCCAGTCCTCGCCCAATCACTCTGGTAAGTCTTCAAGGTAGACTTCCAAACCTTCACAGACTTCGTTCACCGGCGATCCACAATGACTCTTGGATGCTCAGAACGCGACGCCTAACCGGCTGGAGGATTCACAGTCCTCAAGTGTAATAAGTCTTCAGATCACACAGACAGGAAGACTTAAGTGATGCCTAACACTCTTTGGCTCTGGGTGTTTAGGGCTTTATCCTTGCAAGGAATTCTCTGTCAAAGGCTTCGAGGTGGGTTGCTCTCAAACGACAAAAGCCGTACTCTAACTCTGAGCAGCCAACCGTTTATGGTTGTAGGGGGTGGGCTATTTATAGCCACTAGGCAACCCGACCTGATTTGTCCGAAATGACCCCGGGTCACTAAGGAACTGACACGTGTTCCAACGGTCAGATTTCAAACACACATGGCAACTTTACTTGGGCTACAAGCAAAGCTGACTTATCCAACTCTGGACAAGATTTGCTCTCATAGTCTTCACTCGAAGACATAGGATTTTGGTTAAGCATCACTTCAGTCATTCTGACTGGTTCTCTTGGACCCCACTTAACAGTACAGTGGTTCCTATGACTCATCAAAGAAAAACACAGAATGACGAAACTGCTAAGTCTTCGCGCTCCATAGTCTTCACGCGATGTCTTCTCTTATCATAGTCTTCAATGTGAATGTCTTCACATACCACCTCTGACTTCAATGTCTTCATACATTTTTAGGGGTCATCTCTGGTAGGAAAACCGAATCAATGAGGGACTTCTACCTGTGTTGTCCTGCAATTATCACAAACACATTAGTCCCTCAACTAGGTTTGTCGTCAATACTCCAAAACCAACTAGGGTGGCACTAGATGCACTTACATAGGTGATCAGCTATGCTATTTTCTGCACAGGGGTATGTGCTCTGTTTGCAACCCATCAAAGTGCTTCTCCAATCTCCTTACTTCCTCGACGTATGCTTCCACCAATGGCTTTGGTAATCCTTGTTGACTTGTTTCACCACGAGCGGTGAATCTCCTCGAATGATCAACTTCTTAATTCCCAATTCTGCTGCAATCCTAAGCCCGGCAAGGAGCCCTTCATACTCTCATGTATTGTTGGTGGCTTCTTCTCGGGCAAAGTGCATCTGGACAATGTACTTCAAGTGCTCCCCGGAGGGGGCAACAAGAAGCATGCCAGCCCCTCCACCTTGTAGGGAAAAAGCACCATCAAAATACATAATCCATTCTTGGGGTGATTCCTTGCTGGGAAGAGTTGTTTCTGTCACTTCTTCATCAGGGGTTGGCTTCCATTCTGCAATAAACTCTGCCAATGCCCTGCTCTAAATAGTTGAAGTGCTCTCAAACTTCAAATCAAAGTTGGATAACTCCAAAGCCCATTCCACCATTCTGTCAGTTGTCTCAGGGTTTCGGAGTATCCTTTGCTTTTCTTGCCAGAGTACCTCGAACTAGCCCCCCCCCCCCCCCCCGTAGCAAGGAGCTAACAAAGTACACTGGGCACTTCACCACTTTCTTCCTTGCCACGTCCTTGGGGTTGCCCTCATTCATTGCTATCCTGATTCTTTTCTGACTCTGCCGTGATCTGGCCGCTTTCTGCCTCATCTACCTCTCATTGTGCTACCAAGGCCGCATTGACCACTTGGTTGGTTGCCGCCAAGTAAAGCAATAATGGCTCTTTGGGTTTGGGTGCGGCCAAGGTAGGCACAGACGATAGGTAGGCTTTCAATTCCTGCAGAGCTTCATCTGCTTCCGGGGTCCACTTCACAGGCCCCGCCTTCTTCAAAACCTTGAAGAACGGCAGGGCATGCTCGGCAAACTTGGAGATGAATCTGCTCAGGGCGGCAACGCATATCGTCAAGCACCTCACATCCTTAACTGTCCTTGGCACTTGGATCTACTCAATGGCCTTGATCTTGTCGGGGTTGGCTTCGATCCCCCGATGGGACACGAAGAACCCAAGTAGCTTGCCGGAGGGAACACCAAATACACACTTCTCTGGATTAAGCTTTAGATTGATCTTGTACGGATTGGCAAATGTCTCTTCCAAATCCTGGATAAGGGTGGCCTTATCCTTGGTTTTGACCATGATATCATCCATATAGGCTTCTATATTTCTGTGCAACTGTGGCTCAAAACTAATGTGGATTGCCGTTGCAAAAGTGGACCCAACACTCTTTAGTCTGAACGGCATACGGACAAAGCAGTATGTACCACACGGAGTCATGAATGATGTCTTCTCTTCATATTCCTTGGACATGAAGATCTGATGATATCCTGAGTATGCATCCAGAAAGGAGAGCAAATCACATCCCGAAGTAGAATCCATGATCTGGTCGATGCGCGGCAAGGGAAATGGGTCCTTCGGGCAAGCCTTGTTGAGGTCTGTGAAATCAATGCAAGGCCTCCACTTCCCATTAGCCTTCCGGACCTCTACTGGGTTTGCTAACCATGTAGGATGCAGTACACCTCTGACCAAACTAGCAGCCTCTAACTTCTTGATCTCTTCGGCAATGAACTGCTCCCTCTCCAAGGCCTGCTTTCGTACTTTTTGTTTGACAGGTCAGGCATGTGGGCAGACAGCAAGGTGGTTCTCAATTACCTCCCTGGGAACACCGGGGATATCAGATGGTTTCCAAGCAAACACATCGATATTCGCCCGCAGGAAGGCAATGAGCGTGCTTTCCTACTTGTCATTGAGAGTGGCACTGATAGTGAAAGTACCATCAACGCCACCCTACCAGGACCCTCTTCACTTGGGGTGCAGTAACCTTGGATCTCTTGCTGTTGGAACACTCTGGCACGTCGTCAACGCGTGTCGTGCACTCAAAGGGGGCACGCTTCCCGGACTCCTTGCTAGAGGTCATATAATCCCTCTTCTTTCCTTTGCTTTCCTTGGCGGGAACTGCTGCTACTGCAGCCTCTGCTGCGACTGCATCCCGATACATCTTATCCACATAGATAATTGCATCCTTCTCATCTGACAGGATAGTGAGGACTCCTAATGGCCCAGACATTTTTAGGGTGTTGTAAGCATAGTGGGATGCTGCCATAAACTTGGTCAGGGTTGGTCGTCCAAGAATCCCATTGTACGGCAGGGGGAGATCAACCACATCAAACACAATCTTCTCTGTCCGATAGTTCAGCTCTCCCCCAAACGTCACCAACAACGTAATCTTCCCCTTAGGATGACTCCTGCTAGGATTAACTCCTTGAAACATGTTGGTGGCCTCTAGCTCCTCTTCTCCTATTTGAAGCTTGCAAATAACTGGTGGGGAAATCAGATTCAACCCGGCCTCGCCGTCCACTAGCATCTTTGTGACCTTGAGGTTGTGAATAGTTGGGGAGACCAACAAGGGCAAACACCCCACCGCAGTGGTGCGATCAGGGTGATCCTATTCGTAAAAAAAATATGGGTGTGCGGGACCATTTGAGCGGTTTCTGGGCCTCTCGCGCTGGTTCCACAGCATTGACCTCTCATGCACATCGCTTGAGTTGGTGATGAGAGGAGTGCAAAGATGCACCCCCATCAATGCATAGGGCATCAGTGGCCTTCTAAAATTCTTGCTCACTAATTTCCTCCTCATCCCCTCCATCACTGGCATCATCACAGGTTTCCTTTTCTTGGCCCCTGGCGGGTTTTCCTTGGTTCCGAAAGGGTTTGCCGGGGCGATTTGCTTCACCGCCTCGGCCCTTATCGCCAGCAGTATTCAGACCTTTTTCACTATCACGCTTATCATACTTTGCCTCTGTTTCATGACAAGCTACTCAACCTGATAACACTCCTGAAGGTCGTGGCCTTTGGTCTGGTGGATCTTGCAGTACGGCCCATCACCTTTCCCAACTTTTTCCGTGCCAGCGGCTTCCCGGTAGACAGTGCACGCGGTAGCTTCCTTGCCGGGGGCCTCAGCCTTGGCCTTCTTGACGGTACTAGGTGTGCCCGAACCTTCTACAGTCATCAATGCCTTATCTCCTGGCTTCTTACTGCGCTTCTTGCCCTTCCTCTGACTAGTTGATTCATCTTCATCCTCTGAATCAACATTAATGAAATCCTCCTCTCCAGGCAACTTCCTTCCTTCTTCCATCTGGGCACATTTGTCCACCGGCGTATATAGTTCTTTCACACTCTTGGGAAACCGCACATTCATTTTGGAACGAATGCGGCAGTTGCGCACATTGGACTGGAAAGCTACTATAACAGCTACCGGATGGATATTTAGAATATTTCTATGAACTTTACTGAATCTTTGAAAATACTTGTGGAGGGTTTCTCCTTCCTTCTGCTGGAGAAGTTGCATGTCGCTGGGCCTGTCATGCTCTTGGTGGCCACCGATGAAGGCACCAATGAACTCGTGGCATAGGTCTGCCCATGACGAAATGGAGTTCTCCGGTAGGTGCATCAGCCAAGACCTCACATTGGACTTGAGGGACAAAGGGAAGTAGTTGGCGAACACCTTCTCATCTCTTCCCACGGCAGCCTAAACAGAGATGGTGTAGATGCTCAGAAACTCTGCCGGGTTCAGCCTCCCGTCGTACTTCTTAGGTATCTCTTGCTTGAACAACGGACGGCCAATAGACTTGCCGCAGCTCATGTGTAAAGGCAGGGCAGCCGACCTCGAAAGGTAGGCACCCGCCAACACCAAGCGCAGGCTCGTCGATGTTTCGGCCGTCGCACCCATCGGTCTGGTGGGGTCGTTGCGGCGGCGTTGGGCGACGACACGCGCATCTCCCCGCTGCCTGTCTTCCAGGATTGGACGTTGGCCTGGACGTGCTCGAGGGTCAGAAGAGGCCATCGAGACGTCTTCGGGGTCTTGATTCTGCTGCGCCCTCGCCGGCTGCCGCAGCAGGGACTGAATCGTGGGGACGGCCCCCTTTGTACAACTAGCGGCGCGGGTGGTGGCTGTTGCTTGGGGAGGTTGTAGTGGGAAAGCTTGTCGCGAGCCCCCAGCTTCCGCAAAACCGAGTAGGCTTTGGATGGTGGCACGCCACTCATCCATCTGCTCGGCTGCTGGCGGGAACCTCAATAATAGTTGAGCTCGCACCATGGCTTTCGTGGCCGTGCTTGGCATGGATGTCGATGACATTGACCGCACCATCGCCTGGCTCCGGATGGTGCCAGCGGTGGCGATGGCGGCGGCGCTGCGCCCACGCTGCTGCGGGATGACCACCGGGATAGCAGGGTCGCGTGATGGTGGTGCTCGAAGATCAGCGGCTCCATTGAGCGCATCGGCCTGGTTGGCTTGTCTGGGAGGAGGCACGTGCACCGCGGCCTCTCACGTGGTGGGGGTGACCGGAGGGTGATGGCTCGCCCCGGACCGAGCATCGTCTCTATGGCTGTGCTCGTCGGCAAGAGGAGGGGGCGCGGCCGGAGTGACCCCCTCGCCCGCACCTTGCAGAGCTTCACCGTCGAGACGCTGCTGATGTTGTTCTCCTCTGGTAGCTCCGGCCCCCGTGTCCCCCGCGGGGGAGGTGGTAATGGAGCCACCTGCTCCAACCACGCCCCCAGCAGTGTCCATGTCCTCACCCGCCCCCGTGTCCCCCGCGGCGTTAGAGGCTATGGGCCGTGGAGCCTTCGAGGTAGATGGATGGGCCGAGGTGTCAGATTTCTTCTTGGGTGCCATAGTCGATGGCGCTGTCGAGGATGAAGATGGTGATGAAGATGACGTGCGGCGTGCACTTTCAGGTTCGCGCAAGTGCTCCCCCTACCTGGTGCGCCAAAGATGTCGCGGGATTTCCACGGCCACCTATGGGACCGGGTGGCCCCTTGTTGGTTCAGCGGGGGGACGACGCGTTGCACAAAGAGCAGACCAGCGTACGGCAGCGCGGCAGAGAGCACACAAGTGATTTACCCAGGTTCGAGCCACCGCGAGGCATAAGACCCTACTCCTGCTTTATTGGATTGATGGTGGAATGAATGTGGTGGTGTGTAGTACACTTGCCCGACAAGGTTTGCCTCGGGGGCGCAGCGACTACGCGCATGTGGTGGCTTGGGTTTGTCAACTTTCCAACCTTCTCACCTCTCCTACGAGTGCCATGGGCCTCCTTTTATAGATTAAGGGGTAACCACAGTGGCAAAGTGGTCGTTATCCACTGGTATGATAGTGAATAGTGCTAGCATACCTAACTCTACGGGCTGACAGGGTGCATTAAATGCGCTGCTGAGTGTCACATCACCGATCGCCCGGCAGGGCCTGCCGGGCTATCTTGCCAGCTCCGCACTTGCTCTCTTAACACGTCGCAGGACAGGTGTCATTTGTAGGCTTCTTCCGTAGGAAATGGCTGCCATGTGGCGAATAGCTGCCACTTAACCATCTTGCGGCTTGACACCGCACTGATTGACGACGTGGGTCGTGCTTGAGTGGTTGGTGGGGTGGTTCTGCCCCCGCGAGCCCTGGCAGGCTCTGCCGGGGAGCCTCGATTAATTATTTCTGGTGGTGGCCTTGCCCCTTGCCGGGCTCGCTTTCCCGGCAAGGGAGGCCCTTCTCTTACCGATATCTTGCTCCTTAGGCTCAATCTTGGTCCCTCTGAGCTGCATGTTGGTTCTTCAAATCTCTTGGTTCTTCAATCTCTGATTTAAGCTGGTGCTTCAATCTTGATCTTGTACCTATGCACAATTGGTCAACAGACCCAGGGTTTGTTGCATCGACATGAAGACTTATAGGTTAATGGACTAATGTGTTTGTGAGTGTACACGGGTTCTATAAGTCTATGAGGAGTTTGATATTTATGATGAAAGTCGACGCCTAAAAATGAATTTCTTCAGTTGTAGACTTTGGTTTTCTTGAAGACTTTGGAAGTGAGGAAATCAGTGTGACCTTGAAGACTTTGATATTGATGCGAGGATTACGAAGCGTGAAGACTTTTGTTTTTGTACTTTCATTTTCTCTTTCTTGAGTCATAGAAAACACCATACTGTTAAAGGGGGTCGAAGTAAAACTAAGGAAAAGTTTCCAAGTGATGCTCATCTCAAAATCCTACACCTACCCAATCCTTTCGAGTGAAGCCATGGGAAATCTCATACAGTTCAGTCAATTTCTTCAGTGACAGAGACGACGTACTTCTGGTCTCTAGGAATTTGTTCTGACTGAGGAGTTCGGAATTCGCCAGTGTGGATTGCCTACAAGTGAGGAACATGATAGCCCTGAGGAATTTGAGAGCTCAAATTTTCGACCGTTGCTATGCTATGCGCCAGCTGTCCAAAATATACTATCCACCAAACGGTCATATCATTGAAGGGCATTTATGTCTTATTATGTCGGGCTGCTCCTAGGCTATAAATAGCCGCCCCCCTAGAGCCACTAGTTGGTTGGCTGCTCCGAGAGAAACTGACACTTGTCATTGAGAGCATCCCATCCTCCGAGGACTTTGAGCAAAAATCATAAGTGAGAAAAAACCCAAACCCAAACACCAACAAACCCAAAGTGATTGAGCATCACTGAAGAGCTTGTTCCTGTGTGGAACCGACGTTTGTTACCTTTGAGGACTATGCATCCTCTAGACGGTTGGCGTCATGGTCTAGAGCATCCAAGAGGAATTGCGGATCACCGACTAACCAAGTCTGTGAAGGTTTGGAAGTCACCTGAAGACTTACCATGACTGATTGAGAGAGGTCTGTGTGATCTTAGCTCATGGAGAATACGGTGAGGATTGTGTGTCCGGGACTATGTGTCCTTGGGTTTAAATATATAGCCGCTCCAACCAGACGTACGACTGTCACAAGAGTTGGAACTGGTCTACCAAATCATCGTCTTCACCAAGCTAATGGTTATATTCCCTCAACCCTTTCATTTCCTCATTCATGTGTTGATGTACTTGATCGTTACTGTTTGAAGACTTTCTCAATTTCCTCAATCCTAATTCTTCAGTCACTTTGTCTTCAGCCTGCTTATCCTTTTTACACGCTACTTGTGCTCTGTGTATCTTTCATTTCATCATGATGACTATGCTACTGCTTTGTTACGCATGCACCTGAGTACTCATTCCGCTGCTTGTAGTTTGTTGCTTAGGAAATTTCTCAAGTTGAATTTCCTCAGTGACGAATTTGTAAAAATCGCCTATTCACCCCCTCTAGTCGATATAACGCACTTTCACTAATATGATAGGCATCCAAGAGGGATATAATAAAAAACTTTAATATAAAGAGCATTGAATACTAAGAGAAGTTTGATTCCTTATGAATGTTTTGAGATATAAAGATGGTCATATTAGATTCATGCTAGTGGGTAATTTTAGACTGGTAGAAATACTTGTGTTAAAGTTTGTGATTCTCGTAGCATGCACTTATGGTGAACCGTTATGTGATGAATTCGGAGCATGATTTATTTTTTTATTGTCTTCCTTATGAGTGGCGGTCGGGGATGAGCGATGGTTTTTTCCTACTAATCTATCCCCCTAGGAGCATGCGTCTAGCACTTTGTTTCGATGGCTAATAAACTTTTGCAATAAGTATGTGAGTTCTTTATGACTAATGTTGAGTATATGGAGTATACGAACTCTCACCCTTCCACCATTGCTAGCCTCTCTAGTACCGCACAACTTTCTCCAGTGCATTAAACCCACCATATATCCTTCCTCAAAACAGCCACCATACCTACCTATTATGGCATTCCATAGCCACTCTGAGATATATTGCGATGCAACTTCCACCGTTCCGTTTATTATGACACATACCATCATTCTCATATTCCTTTGCATGATCATGTAGTTGGCATAGTATTTGTGGCTTGGCCACCATTCATATTTTAATACATGTCTGATGCGGAGCATCCCAAGATCATCCCCATGGACGCACCCACACCTCCAACGACACCACTTGGACCAATGACACGATCCCGAGCCAAAGCTATCGAAGATAAGGTGAACTCACTCCTCTCTGAACTTCCACTTTCTATGCATGAGACATGGCTACTACCTAAGTCCGAGGTGTTGTGCATGATTAGGTACCAAGAGGGTCCTCCCGAAGTTGTGCATGAAGATGTACAAGTCCCCAAGTCCACGAAAGAGGAGAACCAACGGAAGGAGCCAAGAGCATCTCCCAGGCCCCGGACATCCGGCCAAGGCCCCGGACGTCTGGCCCCTGGAGCGTCTTCCACTACAGCAGCCCAGTCGCAGAAGGCTACAGGCCCCAGACATCCGGCCCCGGCAGCCTGGACATCCGGCCTCTCCCGAGCCCCCGGACATCCGGCCACCGGCTCGAAAATCCGGCCCCTCCGAACCCGAGAGCAACAAATGCCACCGCTCCAGCCCGGACATCCGGCCCGACCAGCCCGGACATCCGGCCTCCCCTGTCTGCGCACAGTGAAGGGCCGAGGCCTATGTATCCCTTCTCCCCCACCCCCCTAGACTATATATACTCCATCATGTACAACTTTCCAGGGTTAGCAAAGGATTAGCTCATATTTTGTGTGAGAGCTTTGCTCATCCACTTGGTTACCTTCTCCTCGGAGATTCGAGCCTCCACCGGAGAAGATCCCCCAAGTGGATTCAAGACCCCTCTTTAGGGAAGAACATCAAGACCTCCTCACGGAGAAGAACCGGTTACCCTTTTGTATCGTCCCTAGTTGTCCGTGGATCGTGTATCTTCTCTTATGTATTCGAGGATCTAGCACATGTGTGACTTGTTCTTGTTAGTTTGAGTGTTCCTCTTGTGTTTCCCCTTGTGATTTCCCTCGTTTGCCTCTTTGTGTTCCTCGTGTTCTTCACGGGATCCGCTCCTTTCGTGAAAGATCAGGCGATTAGGGTTCTACCCTACATCATCTTGGATCAGAGCCAACTTGTCTCATGATATCATCTTGGTATCTAGTGCCACGTTGATCACGATTTCGGAGCCTCCCCATTGTGTTTTAGCCTTGTTTTTTTGTTTTCGTCCTAATTCGAAAATTCCCCACCAAAAATAGCCCCAACTTTTTTTTTGATTTGTTGGTGTGTTGAGATTTTGTTGGTCCGTGGATTTGCTTTGTTTTGAGTGGATCTAGCTTCCCTTCCATTTCCCCCAACTTCCATCCACAAATTCCTCCGAATTTCGCCCGGATTTAACCTCTCCACGCGGTGTTCATCCCGTTTCGTCCCCGGATCCAGAGCGCGGACATCCGGCCCGTCAAGCCCGGACATCCGGCCATCCACCCGGACATCCGACCCCTGACAGCAACATCTCCATCCACTGCACCGTTTTCCGCCCAATTTCCACCAAATTTTGTTCCGGTGCCCACCATATACCATTTATACTTCCGCATACCTCCACCACTTCCGCATAACCCAACCATTTTTGGACCGTTTCGCTCTCCGACACAATTGATACTTCGAGGTTTGAGAATTTGAGTTGCGGCACCATATCCTAGTGTGTTTCGGCTATCTAGGTACGGTTCGACATCGACATCACCACCGCTCATTTTCGCCACGGACGTGTCCTACATCATCACCGCCGTCCTACATCGTCATCAACAACGACCACCTCGACTACATCTTGGTATTCGTGCCACCATTTTGACACCATACTTGAAGCAAGACCGGTAACCTCATCGTGGTATTGGACATATCACTCTTGCCATTACATTGATAGCCATCATAGCCTTACTCATTTGCGTTGCTTACCCATCGAGACTAGCCATCGAGTATTGCCAGCAACGAGACTTGTGCACATTAGTGATCATACTTCCCATAGCATACATACATCATTGTTGCATATATTGGTATCATCTCTTGTGTCACAAAGTTGTCATCGCATACTCATTTGCTATCTTGGTTTGTCAAGCATTGCATGAGAAAAGAGCTCAAACATCAAAGAGCCAAACAAGCTTTTAAGCAAAGAGAAAAGATAAGCAAAGAGCTTTTAAGAAAGAACCATAGCATCTTACAACATTAAGATTGTCATACTCGATCATCTTGGATCATATCATAGCAACACCTT
This sequence comes from Triticum aestivum, assembly GCF_018294505.1. Lineage (NCBI taxonomy): Eukaryota > Viridiplantae > Streptophyta > Magnoliopsida > Poales > Poaceae > Triticum > Triticum aestivum. The sequence goes on from NC_057809.1 coordinate 304,309,246, forward strand.
GCATAGAACATATTTGGGATAGAAGTCCTTGCATTTTTGCTAAGTAGGTTGTGCACAAGTTCTTGTATCCGCCTATTCTGCAATCGTGCTAGAGTCTCTCTAGTGTTGTGCAACAAGAGCATTTTTGTGGATTCCACATTTTGGCTCACCCTTGGTTGCACAACCCCACTTATCTTTTTGTGTGTGTGTTTCCGTGTACCTTATATGCTTGGTCTACTTGTTACATTGCATATTGTGAATCTTTTCCAACATTATTGAAGCTCACTTACAATTGCATCAAATTTTGTGCCACCATCCTAACCAAGCTCCACCAAAATCTTTTACTTGTGTAGGTGTGAGAAACCGACAAAAGCTAGTACCAATTGTGTTATTTCCTTGTCCTACATTGGAGTGATCCTCGATCCACTTTCAACTTCGGTCAAGGTACATTTGGTACTCGTTCTTCTCTTTCTACCACTCACATTTGTCTTGGAATGATGGATAGACCAAGTACTTCTACAACCCACTCTTCATGGAGCAAGACGACAACATGAACTCCTTCGTCACCAAGAGTCACCTCTTTGGTGCACAACGTGCTTTGCATCAAGAGCAACAAGCTGTGAGTGAACGCATCGACAACCTTGCCGCCGACTTGCGACTTTCCGAGCAGCATACAAGGGACTACTTCGACCACAAGCTCGATGATCACAAGCAAGAGAATGACACAAGGATGGACGAAATTCGTGCTTTGTTGCTCAACCGCTCATCTTCCACTTCAAGAAGGAGCCGTTCAAGCCGCCACTCTGACTTCACCCTCTCCGGCTCAAGTACACCGACATCGAACACTCTTCGTCGGGCCGCGCGCACCAATCGTCAAGCAAGCCTCAGTCCGCTACGTGACATCGACTCTCAAGAGCGCCGACAACGTCAAACTCAAGAGGCCTTTGCGCTAGCCCGAGAACAGCAACGACAACGCCAACATGAAGAGGAAGAGAGAGCGCATCTACACCAAAATGCTCAAGATGTCGAGGCACAATGTCAAGAACAACAACTCCGTGACGCTCAAGCACTTGCGGCGCAACAATCTCTACGCGATTCGAGTCGAGCCGTTGCCGACCGAAGCCGACAAGCCCGTGAACAAGAGGAAGCACTTTGCGAAGAAATTCAAGAACGAAGATTTCAAGCTCGCGTGCATCATCAAGTTCCTCCTCGAGCTCGACAAGCTCCTCCACAATCTCGCCAAGAACAACAAGTCAATCAAGAGCATGAAGACAATGGAGATCCTCCACGATAAGAACAACATGACGATAACTACCCCCCGCGCCAAGAGCACCACGAGTTGCACAATCATCAACAACATGGGCGTCATCATCCCCGACCCCAACACAATGAAGAGCAACGTTATGGCAAACTCAAGTTCACCATTCCCAAGTTCAACGGAAGCAACAATCCCGAAGAGTACCTTTCATGGGCATTGAAGGTTGACAAGATCTTCCGTTTGCACAATTATGAAGAAGAGAAGAAGATCGCGATGGCATCCCTTGAGTTCCAAGACTATGTCCTCATTTGGTGGGAACAAATCATAGAGCGCCGAGAGGCAAGAGGTGAACCACCCATCACTACTTGGGCGCAAATGAAGGATGTCATGAGAGCACGCTTCGTACCTACCTACTACAACCGCGACCTCTTCAAGAAACTCCAACAACTCAAGCAAGGAACAAAGAGCGTTGATGAATACTACAAGGAGATGGAGATTGCAATGATAAGAGCCAATGTCACGGAAGATGATGAGCAAACAATGGCACGTTTCTTGAATGGACTCAATCATCCCATCAAGAAGATCGCCGACTTCCAACCATACTCCAAATCTCATCGAGCTAGTGCACCAAGCTACCAAAGCGGAACGCCAAGTGCAAGATGATTTCAAGTATGCCAAGTTCTCATCCAAGTCCTACGGCTTCTCCAACAACCAAGCTTCAACGACTCCAACACCGACTACAAAGCCTTCTACTTCCAACATCGACAAGTCAACTTCCAAGAAAGCTTCGTCAACTACAAGCCATCCTCCTACGAGCAACTTCAAGCCGAGAGCTTCATCATCATCAACCCCAACCGATGAGACCGTCAAGACGAGTTCCTTCAAGTGTTTCACTTGCGGAGGCCGAGGCCACAAGTCCTACGAGTGCACCAACAAGCGAACCATGGTCTTCAACGACGATGGCACTTATGACTCCATGAGCGAAGGCGAAATGGAAGCCCTCGAGCAAGTCGCCATGCACCGCCAAGTGAACAATGAAGAAGAACAAGTCTTTTGTGATGAAGACTCAAGTCCCGCACTTGTTGTCTCCAAAGTCTTGACTCTCCAACATTACCAAGAAGAAGACCAACAATGCCACATATTCCACACCAAGGCCGGCATCAATGGACGATCCGTCAAGGTCATCATCGATGGAGGGAGTTGTCATAATCTCGCAAGTGAAGAACTTTGCTCCAAGCTCCAATTGCCCAAGACGAAGCATCCACATCCATACAAAGTGCAATGGCTTAGTGACTCCGGCACCATCCAAGTCGAGCACCGAGTACAAGTCTCCTTCAAAATCGGCGCCTACGAAGACACCTTGGAGTGCGACGTCGTTCCAATGACCGTTTGTCATCTTCTCCTTGGACGGCCATGGCAATTCGATAGAGGAGTCGTCCACAACGGCCGAACGAACCACTACATCTTCAAGATGAAGGGCAAGGAGTACGTCCTCCGTCCAATGTCGCCAAGTCAAGTGATCGCCGACAAGCAAGCCACCCATCGTGGAGATCATAGTGAGAGAGCGAGCCACCAAAAAGAGAGTGAGCGCCACAAGCCAAAATTGAGTGCCTCCACGATGAGCGAAAACAAGAACCTAGTTCTATTTGCCACCAAACGTGAGATAAGAGAAGTGTGTGAGAACCCATCTAGTGTCCTACACTACGTCCTCGTGTGCAAGGACAATGCACCACAAACTAACACTTCTCACACTCTTCCTCTAGTGTTGTCTTCTCTTTTGCAGGAATTTCAAGATGTTTTCCCCGATGAGCTACCTCCGGGTCTACCTCCTCTACGAGGCATTGAGCACCGAATCGACCTCATCCCCGGAGCACCTCTTCCGAACAAAGCTCCATACCGTGTCAACCCCGACGAAACAAAAGAAATACAAAGGCAAGTAAAGCATCTCATAGACCATGGACATGTGCGTGAAAGTTTGAGCCCTTGTGCCGTTCCGGTCATTCTTGTGCCAAAACGTGATGGTAGTTTTCGCATGTGCTCCGATTGTAGACCTATCAATGCTATCACCGTTCGCTATAGGTATCCCATTCCACGCCTAGATGATATGCTTGATGAGCTTAGCGGTGCCACTATATTTTCCAAAATTGATCTTAAGAGTGGTTACTATCAAATCCGCATACAAGAGGGTGATGAATGGAAAACCGCCTTCAAAACCAAGTTTGGTTTGTATGAGTGGTTAGTCATGCCTATGGGTCTTTCGGAAGCACCGGGCACTTTTATGCGCCTTATGAATCATGTCTTTCGCCCTTACATTGGTATATTTGTTGTGGTCTACTTTGATGACATTCTTGTGTTTAGCAAATCTATCAAAGAGCATGTCACCCATGTCCGCACCGTTTTGCAAACTCTTAGAAAAGAGCGCCTCTATGCTAATATGGAGAAATGCCTTTTTGGTGTTGATAAGCTCGTTTTCTTGGGTTTTGTTGTTTCTTCTAAGGGTGTTCATGTTGATGAGTCCAAGATCAATGCTATTAAGACTTGGCCGCAACCAACCAACTTGCATCAAGTGCGTAGTTTTCTTGGCCTTGCGGGTTTCTATCGTCGCTTTGTGAAGGATTTTAGCACCATTGCTTCGCCTTTGCATGCTTTGAGCAAGAAGAATGCGCCTTTTGTTTGGGGACCATCCCAAGATACCGCATTCAATGAGCTTAAGAATTTGCTTACTCATGCTCCCGTGCTTGCTTTACCCAACTTCGACAAACCTTTTGAAATTCATTGCGATGCTAGTGGTAATGGCATAGGAGGTGTGTTAACGCAAGAGAAGCGCCCCATAGCTTACTTTAGTGAGAAACTTTCCGGAGCGCAACTCAATTATCCCATCTATGACAAAGAGCTATATGCTTTAGTCCGCGTTTTGCATGAATGGGAACATTACCTTCGTCCCCATGAGTTTATCATTCATACCGATCATGAGACTCTCAAGTATCTTAAGGGACAAACAAGTTGAACAAGCGTCATGCTAAATGGAGTGAATTTATTGAGTCTTTTCCCTATGTCATCAAGTACATCAAGGGTAAAGAAAACATCGTAGCGGATGCTCTTTCCCGCATATGCATGCTTGTCACGCAACTTGAGTTAGATGTCATTGGCTTCGAGCATATCAAAGACTTGTATGAGCATGATGCAACTTTTGCTACTCCTTATGCCAAGTGTTTGTCGAATACATCTTGGGAACGCTATTACATCAAAGATGGATATCTTATGAGAGCTAACAAACTCTGCATCCCCGAGTCCTCTCTTTGTTTGTTGCTTTTGCAGGAATCTCATGGAGGAGGCTTAATGGGACACTTCGGACGCGACAAGACGTTCGCCACGCTCTCGAAGAACTACTTTTGGCCAAAGATGTTTCGGGACGTCAATCGTTTCACCAACCGATGTTCTACATGTCGCAAAGCTAAGTCCAAAGCTCAATCTCATGGCCTCTATATGCCTTTACCAATTCCATACCAAACGTGGGAAGACATTACCATGGACTTTGTACTTGGTTTGCCTAGGACTCGAAATGGGAAAGATTCCATATTTGTCGTTGTGGACCATTTCTCAAAAAATGGCACATTTTATTCCTTGCAACAAGATAGACGATGCTTCACATGTTGCTAATCTCTTTTGTAGGGAAATATTGCGTCTCCATGGTGTGCCAAAGACCATCGTCTCGGACCGCGACGTCAAGTTCCTTAGCTACTTTTGGAAGACCCTATGCGCCAAGCTCGGAATCAAGCTACTCTTCTCCACGGCGTACCATCCTCAAACCGACGGCCAAACGGAGGTGACAAACCGCACACTCTCCGCTCTACTTCGAGTACTCATCAAGAAGAACATCAAGGAGTGGGAGGAGTGTCTACCCATCGCCAAGTTCGCCTACAACCGAGCAAGACACTCAACAACCGGCAAGTCCCCTTTCGAGGTCGTCTACGGATTCAACCCTTTGTCACCATTGGATATTCTCCCTCTACCACTCCAAGAGCGCATCAATTTGGATACAAGTGCACGAGCGACCCATCTCAAGAAGGTGCATGAAGATACAAGAAACACCATCGAGCGCCAAGAACAACGCCTTGCAACCAAGCTCAACGTCAAAAAGCACCCTATGATATTCAACATTGGAGACCTCGTGTGGCTACACCATCGCAAGGACCGCTTTCCCCAAGAACGCAAGTCCAAACTTCGACCACGTGCGGATGGACCATTCAAGGTGCTTGCATGCTACAACAACAACGCATACAATATCGACATCCCTCGTGACAAGTACTCCGTGAGCGACATCTTCAACATCAAAGATCTCTCGCCCTACCATGGTGATGAGGATTTCGATCCGGGGACGGATCTTTCCCAAGGGAGGGGAGATGATGCGGAGCATCCCAAGATCATCCCCATGGACGCACCCACACCTCCAACGACACCACTTGGACCAATGACACGAGCCCGAGCCAAAGCTATCGAAGATAAGGTGAACTCACTCCTCTCCGAACTTCCACTTTCTATGCATGAGACATGGCTACTACCTAAGTCCGAGGTGTTGTGCATGATTAGGTACCAAGAGAGTCCTCCCGAAGTTGTGCATGAAGATGTACAAGTCCCCAAGTTCACGGAAGAGGAGAACCAACGGAAGGAGCCAAGAGCATCTCCCAGGCCTTGGACATCCGGCCAAGGCCCCGGACGTCCGGCCCCTGGAGCGTCTTCCACTACAGCAACCCAGCCGCAGAAGGCTACAGGCCCCGGACATCCGGCCCCGGCAGCCCGTACATCCGGCCTCTCCCGAGCCCCCGGACATCCGGCCACCGGCCCAGAAATCCGGCCCCTCCGAACCTAAGAGCAACAAATGCCACCGCTCCAGCCCGGACATCTGGCCCCCTAGCCCGGACATCCGGCCCGACCAGCCCAGACATCCGGCCTCCCCTGTCTGCGCACAGTGAAGGGTCGAGGCCCGTGTATCCCTTCTCCCCCTAGACTATATATACTCCATCCCGTACAACTTTCTAGGGTTAGCAAAGGATTAGCTCATATTTTGTGTGAGAGCTTTGCTCATCCACTTGGTTACCTTCTCCTCGGAGATTCGAGCCTCCACCGGAGAAGATCCCCCAAGCGGATTCAAGACCCCTCTTTAGGGAAGAACATCAAGACCTCCTCACGGAGAAGAACCGGTTACCCTTTTGTATCATCCCTAGTTGTCTGTGGATCGTGTATCTTCTATTATGTATTCGAGGATCTAGCACATGTGTGACTTGTTCTTGTTAGTTTGAGTGTTCCTCTTGTGTTTCCCCTTGTGATTTCCCTCGTTTCCCTCTTTGTGTTCCTCGTGTTCTTCGCAGGATCCACTCCTTTCGTGAAAGATCGGGTGATTAGGATTCTACCCTACATCAATGTCACTCTTGATCATTGCACATCCCGGTACACCGCCGGAGGCATTCATTTAGAGTCATATCTTTGTTCTAGTATTGAGTTGTAATTCTTGATCTGTAAGTAAATAAAAGTGTGATGATCATCATTATTAGAGAATTGTCCCTTGTGAGGAAAGGATGATGGAGGCTATGATTCACTCACAAGTTGGGATGAGACTCCGGACATAAAAAAATAAAAAGATCCCAAAAAGCGGCCAAAGAGCCCAAACAAAAAAAGAGAGTGAAAAAGAAAAAAAGAAATGAGAGAAAAAGAGAAAAGGGGCATTGCTACTATCCTTTTCCACACTTGTGCTTCAAAGTAGCACCATGTTCTTCGTGATAAAGAGTATCCTATTTTGTCACTTTCATATACTATTTCATTATAGAACCTGGCTTGTATATTCCATGACGGGCTTCCTCAAATTGCTCTAGGTCTTCATGAACAAGTCATGGCTCGTGTCTGCGTCAGTATTTTCCCCGAAGAGGAAGGGATGATGCAACATAGCTACGGTAGGTATTTCCCTCAGTGATGAGACCAAGGTTACCGAACTAGTAGGAGAACCAAGCAACACTATGTAAATGGTACCTGCACACAAAGAACACATACTTGTAACCCAACGCGTAAGAGGGGTTGTCAATGCCGCCTGGGTAAAAGACATATTGGTTTGTAGTAGATTGGATAAATAGATCTCGCAGAAACGCGAAATAAAATAAATAACAAAAAATTGCAGCAAGGCATTTTGGGTTTTTGGAATAATAGATCTAAAAATAAAAGTGGCAAATAATAGAATGATAAAGAATAGACCCGGGGGCCATAGATTTCACTAGTTGCTTCTCTCGAGAAAGATAGCATACAGCGGGTAAACAAATTACTGTTGGGCAATTGATAGAACTTCAAATAATTATGACGATATCCAGGCAATGATCATTATATAGGCATCACGTCCAAGATTAGTAGACCGACTCCTGCCTGCATCTACTACTATTACTCCACACACCGACTGCTATCCAGCATGCATCTAGTGATGCAGAGCATCCTACGGTCATCCCCATGGACCTACCATCGCCTCACGAAGTGCCAAGAGGACCCATGAAACGAGCACGAGCTAGAGCTCTCGAGACCGAGGTGACTTCTCTCCTTAGTGATATTGCATATGATCCCCTCGAGACATGGCTACTACCGAAGTCTGAGATGTTGTGCATGATTAGGTACCAAGAGGACCCTCCCAAAGATGCACGTGAAGACGGACAAACCGCCAAGTCCACAGATGAAGAGGAACGCCGAAAGGAGAAGAAGGCAGCTCCAGGGCCCGTACATCCGGCCCCGAGCCCGGACATCCGGCCGCTGGACACTTCAACTACAACAGCCTCAAGCCGCCGAGCATCTACACGCCCCGGACATCCGGCCCGACGCCCGGACGTCCGGCCTCCCCTATCTGCGCACAGTGTAAGGGCCGAGGCCCATGTACCCCTTCACCCACCTAGACTATATATACTCTTCTCCTACCTACGTTTTAGGGATAGCATTGGTTTAGCTCATATTAGAGACAGAGCATTGTTCATCCACATCGGATCTACTCCATGAGAGAGACCGCGGCCCCTCTTCGGAGAAGATCCCTTTGGATTCAAGACCTCCTTACGGAGAAGACCTCAAGACCTCCTCACGGAGAAGACCGGCTACCTTTGTATCGTCCTTAGTTGTTCGTGGACTGTGTGATCTCTTAAGTACTTGAGGATCTAGCATATGTGTGACTATTTCTTGTTGGTTTAGTGATTTTCTCGTGTTTCCTCTCGTGTTTCCTCTCGTGTTTCCTCTCGTGTTTCCCCTCGTGTTTTCCCTCGTGTTCATCACGGGATCCGCTCCTTTCGTGAAAGATCGGGCGATTAGGGTTCTACCCTACATCATCTTGGTATCAGAGCCAGCTTGTCTCATGATATCATCTTGGTATCTAGAGCCACGTTGATCACGATTTCGGAGCCTCCCCGTTGTGTTTCTAGCCTTGTTTTTGTTGATTTTGTCCCTAATTCGAAAATTCCCCACAAAAATAGCCCCAAATTTTTTTCGTGATTTGTTGGTGAGATGAAGTTTTGTTGGATTTGATCCGCGGATTTCGTGTGTAGCAGGTAGATCTAGCCTTCCATCCACTTTCCCCCATTTTCCAACCACAAATTCCTCCGAATTTTGCCCGGATTTGACCTCTCCACATGGTGTTCATCACATTCATCCCCGGATCTAGATCCCGGACATCCGACCCAATAGCCCAGACATCCGGCCATCAAGCCCGGACATCCAGCCCCTGGCAGCATCACTTCCTCTCCACCGCCCGTTTTCCGTCCATATTTCGCCAAATTTTGTTCTGGTGCCCACATATACCTCCGCATACCACCACCTCCTCCGCATAGCACCTCTTTATACCACATACACCACCATCGCTTACCACTCCCAACTCCGACTATTTTGGTCCAATTGTGCTTTGAGAATTTGAGTTGCGGTTCCATGTCCTATTGTGTTTCGGCTATCTAGGTACGGTTCGACATCAACATCACCGCCGCTCATCTTCGCCACGGACGCGTCATCGACAACAACCACTTCACCAATTTTGACACCATCAACCGCTTCTTGCTTACAAGGAACCAACGAACGGTAACCTCACCATGGTATTGGACATATCATTCTTGCCATTACTTTGATAGCCATCATAGCCTTACTCCTTTCTGTCGCTTACCCATCGAGACTAGCCTTTGAGTATTGCCGGCAACGAGACTTGTGCACATTAGTAGTTGCTACCTCTTGAGCACTGCGTTTGTTTTCCCCGAAGAGGAAGGGATGATGCAGTAAAGTAGCGTAAGTATTTCCCTCAGTTTTTGAGAACTAAGGTATCAATCCAGTAGGAAGCTATGCGCGAGTCCCTCGCACCTGCACAAAACAAATAAATCCTCGCAACCAACGCGATAAGGGGTTGTCAATCCCTACACGGCCACTTACGAGAGTGAGATCTGATAGATATGATAAGATAATATTTTTGGTATTTTTATGATAAAGATGCAAAGTAAAATAAAAGCAAAGTAAAAAAGCAAAGGAAATAACTAAGTATTGGAAGATTAATATGATGAAGATAGACCCAGGGGCAATAGGTTTCACTAGTGGCTTCTCTCAAGAGCATAGGTATTTTACAGCGGGTGAACAAATTACTGTTGAGCAATTGACAAAATTGAGCATAGTTATGAGAATATCTAGGTATGATCATGTATATAGGCATCACGTCCGAGACAAGTAACTGACTCCTGCCTGCATCTACTACTATTACTCCACTCATCGACCGCTATCCAGCATGCATCTAGATTATTAAGTTCATGAAAACAGAGTAACGCCTTAAGCAAGATGACATGATGTAGAGGGATAAACTCATGCAATATGATGAAAACCCCATCTTTTATCCTTGATGGCAATAATACAATACGTGCCTTGCTGCCCCTACTGTCACTGGGAAAGGACACCGCAAGATTGGACCCAAAGCTAAGCACTTCTCCCATTGCAAGAAAGATCAGTCTAGTAGGCCAAACCAAACTGGTAATTCAAAGAGACTTGCAAAGATAACCAATCATACATAAAATAATTCAGAGAAGATTAAAATATTGTTCATAGATAGACTTGATCATAAACCCACAATTCATCGGTATCAACAAACACACTGCAAAAAGAAGATTACATCGAATAGATCTCCACAAGAGAGGGGGAGAACATTGTATTGAGATCCAAAAATTGAGAAGAAGCCATCTAGCTAATAACTATGGACCTGTAGGTCTGAGGTGAACTACTCACACTTCATCGGAGGGGCTATGGTGATGATGTAGAAGCCCTCCGTGATGGATACCCCCTCCGGCGGAGCTCCGGAACAGGCCCCAAGATGGGATCTCGTGGATACAGAAAGTTACGGTGGTGGAATTAGGGTTTTGGCTCCGTATCTGATCGTTTGGGGGTACGTAGGTATATATATGAGGAAGGAGTACGTCGGTGGAGCAACAGGGGGCCCACGAGGGTGGAGGGCGCGCCTGGGGGGGGGGGTAGCGCGCCCCCTACCTCGTGGCCTCCTCCTTTGTTTCTTGATGTAGGGTCCAAGTCTCCTGGATCATGTTGGTGAGAAAATCACGTCCCCGAAGGTTTCATTCCGTTTGGACTCCGTTTCATATTCCTTTTCTTCGAAACCCTAAAATAGGCAAAAAAAACAACAATTCTGGGCTGGGCTTCCGGTTAATAGGTTAGTCCCAAAAATAATATAAAAGTGGATAATAAATCCCAATAATGTCCAAAATAGTAGATAATATAGCATGGAGCAATCAAAAATTATATATACGTTTGAGATGTATCAAGCATCCCCAAGCTTAATTCCTGCTCGTCCTCGAGTAGGTAAATAATAAAAACAGAATTTTTGATGCGGAGTGCTACTTGGCATAATTTTAATGTAATTCTTCTTAATTGTGGTATGAATATTCAGATCCGAAAGATTCAAGATAAAAGTTCATATTGACATAAAAATAATGATACTTAAAGCATACTAACTAAGCAATTATGTCCTCTCAAAATAACATGGCCAAAGAAAGTTCATCCCTACAAAATCATATAGTTTAGTCATGCTCCATTTTCATCACACAAGAATGCTCTCATCATGCACAACCCCGATGACAAGCCAAGCAATTGTTTCATAATTTAGTAATCTCAAACCTATAAACTTCCACGCAATATATGAGCGCGAGCCATGGATATAGCACTATGGGTGGAATAGAATATGATGGGGGTTATGTGGAGAAGACAAAAAAGGAGAATGTCTCACATCAACGAGGCTAATCAATGGGATATGGAGATGCCCATCAATTGATGTTAATGCAAGGAGTAGGGATTTCCATGCAACGGATGCACTAGAGCTATAAATGTATGAAAGATCAACAAAAGAAACTAAGTGGGTGTGCATCCAACTTGCTTGCTCACGAAGAACTAGGGCACTTGAGGAGGCCCATTGTTGTAATATACAAGCCAAGTTCTATAATGAAAATTTCCCACTAGTATATGAAAGTGACAAAACAAAAGACTCTCTATCATGAGGATTATGGTGCTACTTTGAAGCACAAGTGTGGCAAAGGATAGTAGCATTGTCCCTTATATATATATATATATATATATATTATTTTTTATTTGGCCTTTCTTTTTTTTGGCCTTTCTCTTTTTTTTAGGACAATGCTCTATGAATGATGGTCATCACACTTCTATTTACTTACAACTCAAGAATTAGAACTCGATACTTAGAACAAGATATGACTCTATGTGAATGCCTCCGGCGGTGTACCGGGATATGCAATGATCCAAGAGTGACATATATGGAAAAATTATGAACGGTGGCTTTGCCACAAATACTATGTCAACTACATGATCATGCTAAGCAATATGACAATGATGAATGTGTCATGATAAACGGAATGGTGGAAAGTTGCATGGCAATATATCTCAGAATGGCTATGGAAATAACATAATAGGTAGGTATGGTGGCTGTTTTGAGGAAGATATAAGGAGGTTTATGTGTGAAAGAGCGTATCATATCACGGGGTTTGGATGCACCGGCGAAGTTTGCACCAACTCTCGATGTGAGAAAGGGCAATGCACGGTACGGAAGAGGCTAGCAATGATGGAAGGGTGAGAGTGCGTATAATCCATGGGCTCAACATTAGTCATAAAGAACTCACATACTTATTGCAAAAATCTACAAGTCATCAAAAACCAAGCACTACGCGCATGCTCCTAGGGGGATAGATTGGTAGGAAAAAACCATCGCTCGTCCCCGACTGCCACTCATAAGGAATACAATCAAATAACACCTCATGTTTCGAATTTGTTACATAACGTTTACCATACGTGCATGCTACGGGACTTGCAAACTTCAACACAAGCATTTCTAAAATTCACAACTACTCAACTAGCACGACTTTGATATTATTACCTCCATATCTCAAAACAATCATCAAGCATCAAACTTCTCTTAGTATTCAAAACACTCATAAGAATTTTTTTACTTATCTTGAATACCTAGCATATTAGGATTATGTAAGCAAATTACCATGCTATTTAAGACTTGGAAAATAATCTAAGTGAAGCATGAGAGATCAATAGTTTCTATAAAACAAATCCACCACTGTGCTCTAAAACATATAAGTGAAGTACTAGAGCAAAACTATATAACTCAAAAAGATATAAGTGAAGCACATAGAGTATTCTAACAAATTCCAAATCATGTATGGCTCTCTCAAAAGGTGTGTACAGCAAGGATTATTGTGGTAACTAAAAAGCAAAGACTCAAATCATACAAGACGCTCTAAGCAAAACACATATCATGTGGTGAATAAAAATATAGCTCCAAGTAAAGTTACCGATAGAAGTAGACAAAAAGAGGGGATGCCTTCCGGGGCATCCCCAAGCTTTGGCTTTCAGGTGTCCTTAGATTATCTTGGGGGTGCCATGGGCATCCCCAAGCTGAGGCTCTTGCCACTCCTTGTTCCACAATCCATCAAATCTTTACCCAAAACTTGAAAACTTCACAACACAAAACTTAAAGTAGAAAATCTCGTGAGCTCCGTTAGCGAAAGAAAAAAAAGACCACTTCAAGGTACTGTAATGAACTCATTCCTTATTTATATTGGTGTTTACTGTATTACAACTTCTCTATGGTTTATAAACTATTTTACTAGCCATAGATTCATCAAAATAAGCAAACAACACACGAAAAACAGAATCTGTCAAAAACAGAACAGTCTGTAGTAATCTTTAGCTAGCGCAAGATCTGGAACCCCAAAATTTATAAAATAAATTGATGGACTTGAGGAATTTATCTATTAATCATCTGCAAAAATAATTAACTAAATATCACCTTCTAAATAAAAATGGCTGCAGTTCTCGTGAGCGCTAAAGTTTCTGTTTTTTTACAGCAAGATATCAAGACTTTCCCCAAGTCTTCCCAACGGTTCTACTTGGCACAAACACTAATTAAACACAAAAAACACAACCTAAACATAGGCTAGATAAATTATTTATTACTAAATAGGAGCAAAAATCAAGGAATAAAAATAAAATTGGGTTGCCTCCCAACAAGCGCTATCGTTTAACGCCCCTAGCCAGGCATAAAAAGCAAGGATAGATCTAGGTATTGCCATCTTTGGTAGGTAATTCCTTAATGAGGCATATACAATCTTTAGAATTTATTTATTTTTATTGATTATCAAACTTTTAGGCACAAGATCAAAAAATTCATTTGTAACAAATGGTTCCTTAATGATAGCAAAAAGACTGGGATGAATACTTATAGATTTGAGATCCGCGGTTTCCTTACTAGAGGATTCACCCTTATTTTTAGGAACATACACAAGCTTGGAAATTTTAGTGGGAGGACTTGGAGTATTCTTTACGGAAGAAAAAGCGGTTCCCAAGTTGGTAATAATATCCTCAAGTTTATCGATCCTAGTGGAATCGTGATTTATTTTCTCATTAACTATGGGTTCCTTCTCTTTAATATTTTTCAAAGTGACTCCTACTTTAGATCCATATTGAGAGATTTGGTTGTGGATCTTTTTATCCAAATTTTCAATTAACTCTACGGTAGCAACCTTATTTTCAATAATTTCAAGCCTTTGCATTACATGCTCCAAAGTTAATACAGTTCCATTAACCAAAAGAGGGGGTGAGCCAAACAAATCTATCATAGCATTATAAGAATCAAAAGTATGGCTACCCAAAAAGTTCCCTCCGGTAATAGTATCAAGGACATATCTGTGCCAAGGAGTAGCGCCTATATAAAAATTGCAAAGAAGAACGGAAGTAGACTGCTTCCTGGTAGATTTATTTTGAGCATTGCAAATTCTATACCAAGCGTCTTTTAGATTTTCTCCCTCCCTTTGCTTAAAATTTAGAATTCCATTGTCGGGAGACAACGGAGAAGATAAGGGACTAGCCATAACAACAAGCAAAAGGAAAAGAGGCGAACGGAAAAAGAGAGGGAGGATAGAGAGAGAGGGGGGGCGAATAAAACGGCAAGGATGAAGTGGGGGAGAGGAAAACGAGAGGCAAATGGCAAATAATATGAGAGCTAACAAACTTTGCATCCCCGAGTCTTCTCTTCGTTTGTTGCTTTTGTAGGAATCCCATGGAGGAGGACTAATGGGAAATTTTGGACGCGACAAGACTTTTGCTACGCTCTCCAAGAACTATTATTGGCCTAAGATGTTTCGCGACGTCAACCGCTTCACCAACCGATGCTCTACATGTCGCAAAGCTAAGTCTAAAGCTCAATCACATGGCCTTTACATGCCTCTCCCAATTCCATACCAACCATGGGAAGACATTAGCATGGATTTTGTACTTGGTTTGCCTAGAACTAGTAATGGAAAGGATTCGGTATTTGTTGTTGTGGACCGTTTCTCTAAGATGGCACATTTCATTCCTTGCAACAAGATAGACGATGCTTCACATGTTGCAAATCTCTTTTGTAGGGAAATATTACGTCTACATGGGGTGCCAAAGATGATCGTCTCGGACCGCGATGTCAAGTTCCTAAGCTACTTTTGGAAGACACTATGTGCCAAGCTCGGAATCAAGCTACTCTTCTTCACGGCTTACCAACCTCAAACCGACGGCCAAACGGAGGTGACCAACCGAACACTCTCCGCTCTACTTCGAGTGCTCATCAAGAAGAACATTAAGGGGTGGGAGGAGTGCCTACCTATCACCGAGTTCTCCTACAACCGCGCAAGACACTCAACTACCGGCAAGTCCCCCTTCGAGGTTGTCTACGGATTCAACCCATTGTCACCATTGGACATCCTTCCTCTACCACTACAAGAGTGCATTAATATGGACGCAAGTGCATGTGTGAACCATCTCAAGAAGGTCCATGAAGATACAAGGCACACCATCGAGCACCAAGTACAATGACTTGCGACCAAGCGCAACATCAACAAGCACCCCATGGTATTCAACATTGGAGATCTTGTGTGGCTACACCTTCGCAAGGACTGCTTCCCCAATGAACGCAAGTCCAAACTTCGACCACGAGCGGATGGACCCTTCAAGGTGCTCGAACGCTACAACAACAACGCCTACAAGATCGACCTCCCGCATGACAAGTACTCCGTGAGCGACATCTTCAACGTCAAATATCTCTCACCCTACCATGGTGATGAGGATTTTGATCCAAGGTCGGATCTTCCCCAAGGGAGGGGAGATGATGCGGAGCATCCTACGGTCATCCCAATGGACCTACCATCACCTCATGAAGTGCCAAGAGGACCCATGACATGAGCACGAGCTAGAGCTCTCGAGACCGAGGTGACTTCTCTCCTTAGTGATATTGCATATGATCCCCTCGAGACATGGCTACTACCTAAGTCCGAGATGTTGTGCATGATTAGGTACCAAGAGGACCCTCCCGAAGATGCACATGAAGATGGACAAACCGTCAAGTCCACGGATGAAGAGGAACGCCGAAAGGAGAAGAAGGCAGCTCCAGAGCCCGGACATCCGGCCGCTGGAGACTTCGACTACAGTAGCATCCAACCGCCAAGCATCTACAGGCCCCGGACATCCGGCCCTAGCCCGGACATCCGGCCAGGCCCGGAAATCCGGCCTCAAGCCCGGATATCCGTACACCACGGAACCAGAGAGCAGCAAGGCTGGCGCCTCCAGCCCGGACATCCGGCCACCCTAGCCCGGAGATCCGGCTCGACGCCCGGACGTCTAGCCTCCCCTGTCTGCGCACAGAGTAAGGGCCGAGGCCCGTGTACCCCTTTGCCCACCTAGACTATATATACTCTTCTCCTACCTACATTTTAGGGTTAGCATTGGTTTAGCTCATATTAGAGATAGAGCATTGCTCATCCACATCGTATCTACTCCACGAGAGAGACCGCGGCCCCTCTTCGGAGAAAATCCCTTTGGATTGAAGACCTCCTTGCGGGGAAGACCGGCTACCTTTGTATCGTCCTTAGTTGTCCGTGGATCGTGTGATCTCTTATGTACTCGAGGATCTAGCATATATGTGACTATTTCTTGTTGGTTTAGTGATTTTCTCGTGTTTCCTCTTGTGTTTCCCCTCGTGTTCTTCGTGTTCATCGCGGGATCCGCTCCTTTCGTGAAAGATCGGGCAATTAGGGTACTACCCTACATCATCTAGTGTATTAAGTTCATGGAAAATGGAGTAATACAATAAGAATGATGATATGATGTAGACAAGATCTATTCATGTAGTAATAGATCCCATCTTGTTATCCTTAATGTCAACGATCAATACGTGTCATGTTGCCCCTTCTTTCGCTGGGAAAGAACACTGCACAACCGAACCCATCGCAAAGCACCTCTTCGCATGGCAAGAAAAATCGACCTAGTTGACCTAACTAAACCAAAGATTCAAAGAATAAATACAAGGATATAAGTAATCATGCATATAAGAGATCGAATCTCAAATAAGTTTCATGGATAAAATAGATTTGATCATAAACTCAAAGTTCATCGGATCCCAACAAACACATCGCAAAAAGAGTTACATCAGATAGATGTCTAAGAGACCATAGTATTGAGAAACTAAAGAGAGAGAGGTAGCCATCTAGCTACTGCCTACGGACCCGTAGGTCTACAATGAACTACTCACGGATCATCGGAGAGGCACCAATGAGGATGATGAACCCCTCCGTGATGGTGTCTAGATTGGATCTAGTGGTTATGGAACTTGCGGTGGCTGGAATTGTGTTTCGTCGACTCCCTAGGGTTTTTGGATTTTCAGGGTATTTATAGAGCAAATAGGCAGTGCGGGAGACTTCCTAGGTGGACACAACCCACCAGGGCGCGCCTGGGCCCCCAGGTGTGCCCAGGTGGGTTGTGCTCCCCTCGAAGCCCCCTCTGGTACTTCTTTGGCCCAACAGGTGTCTTCTGGTCCAGAAAAATCTCCAAAACATTTCACTGTGTTTGGACTCCATTTGGTACCGATTTTCTGGGAAGTAAAAAACAAGGAAACAGCAACTCACAGTGGGCACTATGTCAATAGGTTAGTCCGAAAAAATGATATAAAGTTGCTATAAAATTATTGTAAAACATCCAAGAATGATAATATAACAGCATGGAACAAGCAAAAATTATAGATACGTTGGAGATGTATCAGCATCCCCAAGCTTAATCCCTACTCATCCTCAGGTAGGTAAATGATAAAAACAGAAATTTGATGTGGAATGCTGCCTAACATGTTCATCAAATATTCTTTTCTTTTGTAGCATGGACATTTGGACTTTTATATGATTCAAAGCAATAGTCTAGTTTTGACATGAAGATTTAAATACTCAAACATATCAACAAGCAACCATGTCTTTCAAAATATCAACACTAAAGCAAGTTATCCCTAGCCCATCATGCTCAATCATTAATCCATTCATGAAACACAGTTTCATATTAGCTACACCCAATGCTCAACTACGATCATAGTGCTCCTTAGTTGGTGCTTTATAAGAGAAGAAGCAGACTCAAAAAATTGCATAAAGTAAATAGAAAGGCCCTTCGCAGAGGGAAGTAGGGATTTGTAGAGGTGCCAGAGCTCAAAGCGAAAAAGATAGAGATAAAACATTTTGGGTGGCATGCTTTTCCTGTCAAAGAAAATGATCGAGCAATTCCCAATACTTTCCATGCTAGATATATCATAGGTGGTTTCCAAACAGAAAATAAAGTTTATTCCTTTTTCCACCATACTTTCACATTCCAGGGCTAGCCGTATCCACGGGTGCCATCCATACCAACACTTTCCAAGGAATTTATTATTTGACAACATAAAGTAAATTCATTTTTTTTATTTCGGGACTGGGCATCCCTAATTCCTTTGTCGTACTCTCGTGCAATGACAAGTGAATAAACACTCACCTTGAGAATAACACATCTAGCATGGAAAACTATCAACCACCCCCAACCGTTTCATGAGTGGTACGAGCACACAAAAAAGGAAATTATTTTGAAAGAGAATGGCACATACAAATTTGCTTAGAGCGGCAAGAGAATACCGCATATAGGTAGATATGGTGGACTCATATGGCAAAACTGGTTTTATGGATTTTGGATGCACAAGTAGTATTCCTACTTAGTACAAGGGAAGGCTAGCAAATAGATTGTGAAGCATCCAACCAAGAAACGAAAATTCACATAAACGAGCATTAAGTATAACTAACACCGAATAATGCACCACAAGTAGGATGTAATTTCATTGCATAACTATTGACTTTCATGCTTGCATAGGGAATTACAAACCTTAACACCAATATTCTTACTAAAGCATAATTACTCACCAACATGACTCACATATTATTATCATCATATGGCAAAACTATTACATAGAATCAAGTTTATTTTGTCCAATGATCTTCATAAAAGTTTTTATTATATCCCTCTTGAATATCTATCACTTTGGGACTAATTCATATGTTGCTTTTGACAAGCTCAAAAAAATCTAAGTGAGGAACATGAGCATAAAAATTTTATCTCTCAAAATACTATAAGTAAAGCATGAGAGAATTTCTAAAAAAATACTAACTCTCAAGTAAATCTAAGTGAAGCATGAGAGCATTTCTTCAAAAATATTAAAGCAAAAAATGCTCAAAAAGATATAAGTGAACCACTAGAGCAATTCCATAGCTCAAAAAAATTAAGTGAAGCATAAAGAGCAATTCTAACAAATCATAACATAATTTTGGCTCTCTTAAATAGGTGTGTCCAGCAAGGATAGATGACACAAACTAAAAAGAAAAACAAGCAAAGATTCATATAATACAAGACGCTCCAAGCAAAACTCATGATATGTGACGAATAAAAATATAGCTCCAAGTAAAATACCGATGGTCGTTAGAAGAAAGAGGGGATGCCACTCGGGGGCATCCCCAAGCTTAGTTTCTTGTTTCTCTTTGAATAATAGCTTGGGGTGCCATGGGGCATCCTCAAGCTTAGGCTCTTCTTACTCCTTATTCCTTCATCCATCGTGATCTCACCCAAAACTTGAAAACTTCAATCACACAAAACTCAACAAAACCTTCGTGAGATCCGTTAGTATAAGAAAGCAAATCACTACTCTAAGTACTGTTGCAAATCCATTCATATTTTAGTTTTGCATTATATCTATTGTATTCCAACTTTTCTATGGCTTAGACCCCTTGATAAATTCCATAGATTCATCATAATAAGCACACAACGCAAAGAAAATAGAATCTGTCAAAAACAAAACAGTCTGTAGCAATCTGAAAACTTCGTATACTTCTGTAACTCCAAAAATTCTAAAACATTAGGAAGATGTAGGCAATTTTTATACCAATCTTGTGTAAAAAAATCATAATTTTTCATCGCTTTTGTGATTTATCAAAATTATTGTACTCTACATAGAAGTTTCTGTTTTTCAACAAGATCAAATCAACTATCACCCAACATGATCCCAAAGGCTTTGCTTGGCCCAAACACTATCTAAAACATAAAAACACAACCATAACAGAGGCATAATTGCGCAAACACTCAAGAACAGAAAGAAAAAGGCGAAAATAAAATTTATTCATTGGGTTGCCTCCCAACAAGCGTTGTCGTTTTACGCCCCTAGCTAGGCATAGAGCATAGATCTAAGTGTTGTCATCTTTCTTCTTATTTTCCTTAGATGTGTTTTTGTCAGCAGGTTTTGCAAAAATAACTTGAAACACATTGTCCATATTAACTTTAGCACTATCAAGTTGCTTAGCATCATATCCCCTTTGATTTCCGGCAACAATCCAAGAATAGTGTTGATTAACATCATTGAAAACTTGGTGGATTATATCTAAAACGGGGATTTCCTTTTTAAGATTATCATCGAAAATTTGATTATTTCCAACCAAGTGTCTCAACATATAATCACTATTATAAAGGATCTGATCTATCACTGGTTTTTCATGGTTCATACCTTAAAAATCAAAAAAAATCCCTAGCTTCTTGTATTATGTAATCAAATTCATTCATAAGAACAAGGGTAGCCAACTTTTTAGCTTTGGGATTCTTTATAACAGGTAGCTCATAAAACAATCTTTGCAAGGTAGGATGGGTATGGATAAATTTATTTTCAAGTTTCATAACTAATGTTGAAATAGCTTCCGCATAAGAGTTAGTTCTTCTAAGTATAGGGGCATCATCAAGAGTCAAATTTCCAACACAATTGAAAAAATAGTGGATATGTTCTTTTCTCATAATATTCCCTTGCCCCCAATCGAAAATTTTAGCATCCATATTGCCAGATCGTCCAATTTTACGAGTTGGGCCATCATCTATTTTTGCCATACCAAAATCACTCATGATGACAAGTTCAATCAAGGAAGAGATCTGACTAAAAGCCGACGAACAAAAAAGAGGGCGAATAAAACGACAAATTTTTTTGAAGAGGGGGAGATGAAAACGAGAGGCAAATGGCAAATAATGTAAATTGTGAGGAGATGATATTTTTGATTAGGAACATGATAGATGTTTATGATGTCTCCTCGGCAACAGCGCTAGAAATCCTTTCTTTATGGCTCGTGTCCGTGTTAGTATTTTCCTCGAAGAGGGAGGTATGACGCAGCAAAGCTACGATAGGTACGGTATTTCCCTCAGAGATGAGACCAAGGTTACCGAACCAGTAGGAGAACCAAGCAAAACTATGTAAGCAGTACCTACACACAAAGAACAAATACTTGTAACCCAACGCGTAAGAGGGGTTGTCAATCCCTCCCGGGTAAAAGATAGATTGGTTTGTAGTAGATTGGATAAATAGATCACATGGAAACGCAAAATAAAATAAATAACAAAAATGCAGAAAGGTATTTTTGGGTTTTTGGAATAAGAGATCTGAAAATAAAAGTGGCAAATAATAGAATGATAAAGAATAGACCCGGGGGCCATAGATTTCACTAGTGGCTTCTCTCGAGAAAGAGAGCATACGGCCGGAAAACAAATTACTGTTGGGCAATTGATAGAACTTCAAATAATTATGACGATATCCAGGCAATGATCATTATATAAGCATCAGGACCAAGATTAGTAGACCGACTCCTGCCTACATCTACTAATATTGCTCCGCACATCAACCACTATTCAGCATGCATCTAGTGTATTAAGTTCATGGTAAAACGGAGTAATGCAATAAGAACGATGACATGATGTAGACAAGATCTATTCATGTAGGAATAGACCCCATCCTGTTATCCTTAATGGCAACGATCAATATGTGTCTTGCTGCCCCTTCTCTCGTTGGGAAAGAACACTGCATGACCAAACCCATCACAAAGCACCTCTTCCCATGGCAAGAAAAATCGATCTACTCAGCCTAACTAAACAAAAGATTCTAAGAAGACATACGAGGATATAAGTAATCATGCATATAAGAGATCAAAACTCAAATAAGTTTCATGGATAAAATAGATTTGATCATAAACTCAAAGTTCATCGGATCCCAACAACACACCGCAAAAAGAGTTACATCAAATAGATCTCCAAGAGACCATTGTATTGAGAAACAAAAGAGAAAGAGGAAGCCATCTAGCTACTGCCTACGGACCCATAGGTCTACAATGAACTACTCATGCGTCATCGAAGAGGCACCAATGAGGATGATGAACCCCTCCGTGATGGTGTCTAGATTGGATCTGCTGGTTCTGGAACTTGCGGCGGCTGGAATTGTGTTTCGTCGACTCCCCTAGGGTTTTTGGATTTTCGGAGTATTTATAGAGCAAAAGAGGCAGTGCAGGAGGCGTACGAGGTGGGCACAACCCACCAAGGCGCGCCTGGGCCCCCAGGCGCTCCCAGGTGGGTTGTGCTCCCCTAGGAGCCCCCCTCTGGTACTTCTTTTGCCCAACAGGTGTCTTCTGGTCCAGAAAAATTCTCCAAAAATTTTCGCTGCATTTGGACTCCGTTTGGTACTGATTTTTTGCGAAGTAAAAAACAAGGAAAAAACAACAACTAGCACTGGGCACTACGTGTCCCAAAAAATGAAATAAAGTTGCTATAAAATGATTGTAAAACATCCAAGAATGAATATAACAGTGTGGAACAAGCAAAAATTGTAGATACATTGGAGACGTATCAACAAGGAAGTTGGATGCACACCCACTTAGTTTTCTTTTGAGCTTTCATGCACTTATAGCTCTAGTGCATCCGTTGAATGGCAATCCCTACTCACTCACAATGATATCTATTGATGGGAATCTCCATAGCCCGTTAATACGCCTAGTTGATGTGAGACTTTCTTCTTATTTTTGTCTTCTCCTCACAACCTCCATCATATTCTATTCCACCTATAATGCTATATCCATGGCTCACGCTCATGTATTACGTGAAAGTTGAAAAGGCTTGAGAACATTAAAAGTATGAAACAATTGCTTGGCTTCTCATCGGGGTTGTGCATGATGAAATACTTTGTGTGATGAAGATAGAGCATAGCCAGACTATATGATTTTGTAGGGATAACTTACTTTGGCCATGATATTTTGAGAAGGCATGATTGATTTATTAGTGTGCTTGAAGTATTACTATTTCTATGTCAATATTAAACTTTTGTTTTGAATCTTATGGATCCGAATATTCTTGCCACAATAAAGAAGATTACATGGGTAAATATGTCAGGTTGCATTCCACATCAAAAATTCTGTTTTTATCATTTACCTACTCAAGGACGAGCAGGAATTAAGCTTGGGGATGCTTGATACGTCTCAAACGTATCTATAATTTTTTATTGTTCCATGGTACTATATTATCTATTTTGGATGTTTTATATGCATTAATATGTCATTTCATATTATTTTGGCGATTAACCTATTAACTTAGAGCCCAGTGCGAGTTTCTGTTTTTTCTTGTTTTTGAGTTTTATAGAAATGGAATATCAAACAAAGTCCAAACGAGCTGACAATTTACAGTGATTTTTATGGACCAAAAGAGACCCCCGAAGCACCAGAGTTGGGCCAGAAGAGTCCCGAGTGACCACAAGCCTGGGGGGCGCCCCCTGTCGGTGTCAAAATCAGCGGATCTCGAGTAGGGGGTCCCGAACTGTGCGTCTAAAGTTGATGGTAACAGGAGTCGAGGGACACGAAGTTTTACCCAGGTTCGGGCCCTCTTGATGGAGGTAATAACCTACGTCTTGCTTGATTGATATTAATGAATAGGATTATTACAAGAGTTGGTCTACCACGAGATCATAATGTCTAAAACCTAGAAGTCCAGCATGTATGACTAAGGTATTGAGTATATGCTTTCCGGACTACACCCTCTGGTTTATATAGACACTGGGGGGATCTAGGGTTACATAGAGTCGGTTACATAAGAGGGAATCTCCATAGCTATTCGCCAAGCTTGCCTTCCATGCCAAGGAGAGTCCCATCCGCACATGGGTACAGTGTTCGGTCTTCATATCCTCACAGCCCATCAGTCCGGCCCATAGATAACCGATCGGACGCCTGAGGACCCCTTAGTCCAAGACTCCCTCAATAGCCCCTGAACCTGGCTTCAATGACAAGGTATCCGGCGCATAGTGTTGTCTTCGGCATTGCAAGGCGGGTTCCTCCTTCTGAACTTCCGAATAATCTCTAGACGAATTGATCATGTCCGGACCTATAACACACACCGCACATAACCGTAGAGAGAATATAATAACACACAAGTCCAATCTGCTGACAACTTTAGTAATGCGACGTCACGCCTGTCCGGTCATAATTTCAAACCGTTTTTCTCCCCACGTTTTGAGACGCGGTTGTCATTGGCATGTCTTGTCAAAGCAGAGATCGTGTCCCCTTATTACGGGATTTTCATCAATACGAGCATGGGTAACCCAACCATCCTGCGAGAAAGATTCCTTAGGAATAGGCAGGTTCTTAGGCTTAGGAGGAGGCATTCAATACCGGAGGCCTTTATAAAGGAACCAAGGGCCCTCTTTTTTACGCCCAACTTCTCCTCAGCCTTTCCAACCCCGAGTTCCAGCACCCAAGGCTTGACTCCATTGCTTTCAGCTTTCCCATCATGTCCGGATCCGGCTCCCAAGGCTGATGGGTGGCTTCCTCCGTTACAGAGGAGGATATTGCAAAGCTTCGGGCGGCCAGATATCTGACCGCAGAGATGCACCACCGGCTTCCTGCTCAAGGACAAGTTATTCCGACCCCCAGATCCTGGGAGAGGGTTGTGTTCATCCCCCACTTCCTCCGGGGGTTAGGGTTTGCTCTTCACCCCTTTGTCCGGGGGCTAATGTTTTATTACGAACTGGATTTTCACGACCTTCCCTCGGACTCGATTATCCATGTCTCGGCGTTTATCATTATATGCGAGGCCTTCCTTCGAATCCCCCCACACTTCGGCTTATGGCTCAAGACCTTTAGTGTGAAACCGAAGATAGTCGATGGGGAACAGGCGGAGTGCGGCGGTGCTACCATCAGCCAACTCGTCAATACTCCCTGGCCAAAAGGTTCTTTTACCGAGACTTCCAACTACTGGCAGCGGGAGTGGGTTTACATTATAGAGTCCCGCGGTACTAAGTGGGTTGCTGCACCCACCTTCCGTCCAGGCCCACCGTCACAACTTGCATCATGGGTCAACAAGGGGCTGGACTGGGGATCGGTTGATGAAGTACGGACTTTACAGAGACGCATCTGAACCCTCCTCGAGAGAGGCATCGATCTTGTCGGCGTGATCCGAGTGACGTTGGTTCGCCGAATCATGCCCTGTCAGCGTAGGTCTCGCTGCATGTGGGAGTTCAATCCAGAAGGTCCACGAACCCTCCAACACCTTTTTGGCACCACACACGAAGGGATGTGGAAGTTATTTTTTTGGAAGCGGAAACATTGGCCGGACACTGTCGAGGACGCCAACCTTAACTGCAATCGTCCGGATACTCCGGTAAGCACTTGGCTTTCGAATACTTTTGTAGTTATACATACTGCAATATGGTACTGAGCAAAGCTATCTTCTTCCAGGGCTGGATAAAGAAAGCGGAACTGATTATGTTTTCGGCCCCTCTGCCCGAGGGCCCAACGAATCCTATTCTAACTCGGATGCTGGCCCCGGCACCATACCAGATGCCTGTGAAGGAGGGCGAGGCGGAGAGTGAGAAGACCAAAGACGGCCCCAATTCCAAAGGAATATCGGAATTTGTGCCCGGAGAAATCCAAATCCTCTTATCTAAAGGCAAAAGAGAAGGGAGGGGCACCGTCTCCTTCCCTCCTAGGGGGAAGAGGGCCGCCTCCGAAGATTGGGAGGAGCAAGCTCCTAAGCAAGGTAAAATGCCTCTGGAGGGCGGCTCGGACCTGGAGGGCGTCAAAACGCAGTCTCGTGACGAGGATAAGTCTCCAGCCAAATCGTAAGTGAACAAGGCTGCTTTAAACATATCACATTCTTTTCTTGTGATGTCTGTAATATATATATATATATATATATATATATATATATATATATATATTTGTTTGTAGCTCAGCGTGTAGTCCCCTTCCACAATCCTCTTCCTCGGAGGACCTTCTCCCGGAGATGATGGAAAGCAAGACGCCCCCACCGAACTCTCCGTCCGATAGGACAGACGACTTTGAGGTGTCGTCGCGGAGGGTCTCCCCTGACCGACAAGTGGTGCAAGGGACGATGGAGATGTTACGCGAAGGTGAAACTTCGGCGGCCCGGGGGACAACAATAAAGACCCCGAACAATCCGAAATGCAGCCGAATACAAATAAATGAATCCCTTTGAAGGGTGGCCGTACTCCTGTGGCTGCCTCCGGAGACCCAGAAGCGTCGGATATCTTGACGAACATGTTGCGGAAGGCATCCGTTTCAGAGGAACATCGTATCTTGATGGGTATGGTGGTTGAAAAGGTCCTATCCGCGAAGCGCGGATTGAATGAGGCCTTTGCGAGCCCGCTGAGAGGCTTCAAGATTTGTAATGTAACGTGTGCAATTGTGCTTTACCTGTGTATAGATAGTAGCCCCTGAGACTCAGGTTGGCTTCCCATGGGAGGCGAACGGAGGATCAAGAAGAAATTTTGGAGGACTAATCTGATTAACTTTGAACACAGGCTGCCTCCCCCTAGCTACTTCCCAGACTGCGGATATTGCCGAACTGCAACGGAAGCTTCATGTGGCCGGGGATGACATTACGTTGATCAATATGAGTCTTGGTGAGTTGCGAGGTATGTATTCGGAGCAATCTCTGTACGTACATTTTTGTGATATAAGCATGATGCTGAAAGTTGTACCTGGCTGCAGATGGTGTTGCCGTCGTTGAAATTCTTCGGGCGGAGCTAACCTGGGCCAAGGAGCAGGCCCGGTGTAGTAATGCGTCTGCCGAGAAGGCATTGGCTGAGTTAGAAGCCGAATGAGCTGCTCGGCATCAAGACGAGGAGAAGATATACATGATGGCACTCAAGCTAAAAAGTGCTGCCAGCCACTGTGAGCTTCTTGAGAGGGAGAAGGAAGCCAAAACAGCTGAAATTGAAAAGGCCTTACAAGAAGCAAGAGAAGCACGGTCTGAATCCTGAGCGCCCCGTGAGGAGATCTGGCAAGCTGGGGAGATTGTGGCTGGTAAGCCATTATTGCTACAGGCTAAGTTCGTCGATCTGAACTATGATCAGCTTAACCAATTGTGGAGTTCTCCGAATGAGTTTTTAGACTTGCCGAAGAGTTCTTCCGATGCGGCGCAGTATTATCACGCACGAGAGGGGTACGCAACAGAGAAGCTTTTCTGGTCACAATTCGGCGCCTCGAAGCGCCCCCTGTTGCTGAATGAGCAGATGTCCCAGTGGGCCGAGCTTCATAGGATATGTGGTGCTGCTATGAAGAATGTCATAATCCGGTTATGGCCAACTGAGCCTGTTCCGAACTGTTACTTTGGCTTGGTGCAGCGGCTTGTTAACACCGTGCCGTGTATCAATGATGTGAAGCGATCGGTGTGCATCGAAGGTGCATGGATGGCTTTTGCCTGAGTCAAGACATTCTGGGGAATATGAAGGCCATCGACGTTGCAGTGAAGAGTCCGCCCAAGGGTAAGGACCGCCACGAACCGGAGCATTATTTTGAAGACGTCCTAGTAGCCGCCCACTTAATAGAGGGTCAATGCTCGAAAGACATAATGTTTGAGTGAGGTGTATAAGAATTGCACGAGACAATTTTATAGTGAATCTATTTGTATATTTTGTTCAAAAGCTTGTGTTCCTCTTGTGCGCCGTTTTAATATAATCTGAAAGATTTCTAGTCGTCGGCTTCAGCCCCCTTGTAGGAAGTACAGGGGTGTTCGAAAAAGCATCTGATCACTCTTGACCCAACGGCTTGGTCCGTGAAGGAGATGTCAATGCGGCGAACCAGGCAACCAGACTATAGGGCGTTAACACTTTCACTTAGCCATAGGAGTTTTATGGTGGGTCTACGACATAGCCCCTAGTATGTATGCGGCTTATTCATATGATGTGTTTACATAATTAACCGGAAAAGAGGTCCTTCGTGTGACACGAAGGAATCGCTAGAGACTCCGATAAGTCATCGAGTGGTTGACCAGCTCTCGCCGCATCATGACAGTCAGTTTTCGGCTTTCTCTACTAAGATGCGTCACCAGTTGAACCGGTAGCACAATCGTAGTAGTTCTCCCTTTACTACCCTAGCCGATAGAGTGGAACGTAGGATAGCAAGCACAGGAGCCGGGCAACCCAACTATTGACCCAAGACATGATTCGGAGTTGATGCATATAAAGTCAAACTCGCGACGCTGAAGTACGCTATAAAAGCTATTCGGACTTTGTTGGCAACTCATTTGTTCCCGTACCGAGCCCCTGGCAAGTAAGCCGGGGTATATTTGTGAAACAACCATGGGAGGCGTATTCATTTGCGGAAAGACGCGGGTAATTAATTCGGATAGTGTTGACTGGGACCTGAGCGATATGCCAATGAGTAATTGATACACACACACACACACATCTGGGCTATTGTGTTTCGCGTAACAGAATATTATTCTGTTATCCAACTTGAACTGATGGTTCCAGGCGGTTATACTGATGATTTTCATCTCGTCGAACTGATCGTCTTTTCGTCGAGATGAAGCGTGTAATATATCGTTGGAAAGCTCTTGACATCTACAATACAAATATATAGGAATTTTTTGCAAAGTCATCATGGTTTAAGAGCAGTTTTGAAAAAACCGTTTTTTCCAAAACCAAAAACGCGAATCGTATTTTGGACTCAATTTTCAAACGGTTTGTCGGAATTGAGCAAATAATATGGCATTGGAAAGCTGGTAAAAATCCGCATCTTCCATATATCTACTGTTTTTTCAAATTATATACTACTTAAAAGTAATTTGAAAAATGGTGAAATTCTGGGCGAAATGTATTTTCGCGTTTTTTCGCAAATGGTTGCTCGGATTGATGCAAATGATATGACGTTGGAAAGCTATGGAAAATGCGCAACTTTTTTGTATAGAAATGTTTTTCTAATTCCTTACGATTTAAACTCGAATTCGAATACGGTCAAATTTGATTTCAAACGCGATTTTTTTACAGTTTGTCGAAATGTGGCAAATAATATACCGTTGGAAAGATATCAAAAATGTGAAACTTAGTCATGTTGAATGTTTTCTCAAACTCGGAACCATTGAGGAGTAATTTTGAATATGGTGAGACCCGTCGTGATGTTTCCCGTTAGAAAAAACAGAGTACTTGTACTGATCTAGGGGTGTCTCTGTACTGATGTATTTCTCACAGAGTAATTTTGAAAGATTCCGAAAAAGAGTACTTGAACTGATGTTCGTATAAGTTTGTACTAAGCGTGTTTTCACAAACTAGAATTTACTTTGTTGTTTCGGTATTGTTTTCCTCGTAGCTTTTCAACGGTTTATGGTATCATAGTCCTCAAACTTGCATAGGTTATATCATTGAACTGAATGATAATTTTTCAAAAAGAAAGTTTTTCGTGTGTTCTTCCTTTTCGTAAAATAGAGTAATTGTACTAATATATCTGTGTGTTTGTACTGAGGTATTTTTCACATTCAAAAAACGTTTTGGGTTCAGCAACCAAACTTTCATCATCGAACCTGCATGGTTTATATATTTTTTTTTAAATAAACATCCTCTTTATTTATTAGTAATAATGGTTACATCGTCTATAAGAAAATTTACAATATCATTCATAGGTTCCTCAAACCAGTCCTTTGTCTCAGAAAATTTGGCTACTCTAGCAACTTCATGAGCTACTTTATTTGCCTTCCTATTACAGTGTTCAAATCTAACTAACGAAAAATCACAAACCAAAAAATAACAATCATCAAACATAGTTGCCGCCGCTCCCGCTGTATGTCCTCCATTCTTCATCGTGTCAATTACTTCCATATTATCAGAGTTAACAACAAGTTGGTTACTTCCCGCCTTTTGTGCAAGTAATAAGCCAAAACGTAGTGCCATGGCTTCTGCTGTTAAAATATCTGCACACCAATCCATCTTCCAATTCCCTCCAACAATAAATCTTTCTTTATCATCTCTAAGTACAGCTCCCGCTGTGCCTCTAAGCATGTCTTGATCAAAAGAAGCATCGACATTTAATTTCACAAAACCTAGAGGGGGTCTCGTCCATCCCTCTATTTTATTTGTTGCCTTGGAGGATTGGGCAATAACATAGTTCGTCGTTATAGCACGGGCTCCCATCGAAATTTGGTATGCATCTTGGGTCTTCCCCTGATGAACTAGCGAACGTCTTTCCCACCATAAATACCAGGCTGTTATAGCGATCAGTTCGCGAACATTCTGTGTGCCCAATATAGATAGCTCATGTTCTGGCATAAAAATTAGAAATTCAAGTACTGCCTCTCCCGCACGATCGACCGCACAGGCTTTTTTAATGGCTTCGTGCAATCCCAGTTTCTCCCACACCTCTTTTGCCTTTTGACATAAAAATAATAAGTGTTTTGTATCTTCATGCCTGTTTGAACATGATGGGCAGGTGGGCGAAACTTTCATATGTCTATTAGCAAGTGTAACACGACACGGGAGGGTTCCATGTAAGGTACGCCAAATAAAGATCTTCACTTTTGCTGGACAAGATAATTTCCAAATCTTGCTCCAAATAGTATTGATATTTATTCCTCCAATGCCATCTGAGTGTTGCAATTTCCTCCCATGTTGGGCTTTCCATTCCTCCATATAAGCAGAACGAACCGTGAACAGTCCATTCTTTGTAAAGCTCCAAGCTATGAAATCCGACATGTCATACGTGGGGAGGGGGATCGTAAGCACTCTCTGGACATCAATTGGCCACAACGTTTGTCTTACCAAATCTTCATCCCAGCAATTGTTGATTGGATCTATAAGATCAGCAACTTTTGTTAGAAGCTGCCCTCTTCTAGGAGTGATAATTTTCCTATTTGCCCCATTCGGGATCCATGCATCTCTCCAGATATCAATATTCTGTCCATTACCAACTCTCCAAATATAACCTTTTTTGAGAGAATCCACTCCGGCCATGATGCTTTGCCACGTGAAAGAGGATCCTTTTTTCAAACTCGCATTCATTAAATCTCCATCTGGAAAATATTTAGCTCTCAAAATTATAGCACATAGTGAATCAGGGTTATCAAGCAGGCGCCACGCTTGTTTGGCTAATAAGGCCAGATTGAAACAATGTATGTCTCGAAAACCCATTCCTCCTTGGTCTTTTGGTACACACATCTTCCACCATGCCATCCAATGCATTCTCTTCTGATTGTCTTCATCACCCCACCAAAAATGCGACATCGCGTCAATGATTCCTTTACAAATCTTTTTAGGAATTTTAAAGACGGACATTGCATAAGTTGGGATAGCTTGTACAACCGATTTGAGAAGGATTTCCTTTCCTCCTGCTGATAGCAACTTTTCCTTCCAACCACTGATTTTCATAACAATTCGGTCTATTAAGAATTGGAAACAATCACTTTTGTCCATACCCACATTTGAAGGCAGACCCAAATATTTGTCATTGAGAGCTTCAGTCATAATGTTCAGAATAGTACATATATGCGCCTTATCTTCCACTTTCGTGTTGGGACTAAAAAATATACTAGATTTTTCAACACTCACCATTTGCCCCGATGCAGCACAATAAGCATCCAAAACTGCTTTCAGCGCCTCCGCGTTCATGGAATTAGCTTGCATCAGGATTAATGAATCGTCCGCAAAAAGGAGATTTGAAATAGATGGGGCATCTCTGCTAACTTTAATTCCAGAAATACTTCTATTCTCCTCTGCATTAGCTAGGAGTGCAGTCAGGCCTTCCGTACATAACAAAAATAAATATGGGGAGAGAGGGTCCCCCTGCCTCAGTCCTCTAGATGGTTTGAAGCTCTCTGTTTCTTCCGTGTTAAAACGAACCCGATATTCCACCGAGGTCACACATTGCATAATTAAATTCACCCAATCTTGCTGAAAACCTAGTCTCAACATGATTTCCTTTAAAAAAGGCCACTCCACTCGGTCATATGATTTGTGCATCTCTAGTTTTATTGCACACAGGCCCTCTTTACCGGTCCTTTTATTTTTTATTTTATGGAAACATTCATAAGCCACTAAGATGTTATCTATAATCATTCTTCCAGGCACAAAAGCACTTTGGGTAGGGCTAATAATATCTGGGAGGATTGTCTTCAGACGAGCAGCAATCATCTTTGAAATGACTTTATACACCACATTGCACAAACTGATTGGTCTAAATTGAGTTACCTTTTCCGGGGAGTTAACTTTTGGAATCATTACTATTGTAGTATCATTCCAACCATCAGGTATAGTACTATATAGCTAAACTAAAATAAACTTTTTCCGCAATAAATGTGTTGTATTTTTTCTTTTTATTTCTTTGAGCATATATTCCTTAGGTCCATAGACGAACTATCTCAATTTCCATAGACGAATAAACAGCTATTTATTATCTAAATATATATGCTAGTAATAATTGAACTTTCCACACAATGTTTGTCTGTTCATGGACATCAACCAAAATAGGCAGAAGAGAGTACTCGAACTGATAATAGTTTTTTATTCATACTGATCAATGTTTTTAATTCAAACCATTTTTGCCTTTCTTGAGAAACATCAAACTATCATGTACACTTTCTTTTAAGAAGTACTTCCTCCGTCCGAGAAAACTTGTCCCAAGCTTGTTCCTCAAATGGATGTATCTAGCACTAACTTGGTGCTACATACATCCATTTGAGGGACAAGTTTTTCCGAACGGAGGTAGTAGCAATCATGTCATCATAGACGGAATAACTTGCAGCTGCTGCTATGTGTACGGATTGCATGTTTTAGTTGTCCTCATTGCCTGCATCGTATACTTCATCCTTGGCCTGCTTGGTTTAGTACAAGCAGCTACAACCATTGACTACCAAAGATAACACATGCACACATGTTTAGTCTGCATCATTGACTACCAAAGATAACAGAGGCACACATGTTTAGTACAAGCAGCTACAACCAGCCAAGTTCATCTGTGACAGTATAGCCGCACTAGTGTTGTAGCAGCTCGCTGCATACACATGAGGGCATGCTTCACGCCTCGTCTTGCTGCTCACCTCAATACACTTGCCGTCTAATACTTATGGTACCCTGCACACACACACTAGCCACCAATTAACACATATGCACAAATTGATGTAAAAAAAACTCATGCACAAACTGAAACCGAGTTTAATTTTGACCGCTGCTCCGGTGCCATTGGCGGCAACTTCTCTGAACTTGGCATATACGAGCAATAGAACTTCTCGACCTTCCATATGCGCACTGAAGACATGTACCAAAGAATATCATGCATCATGATTCAGAAGACATACAGTAGCTACACAGACATACAATAGATTTT
Source organism: Triticum aestivum (assembly GCF_018294505.1). Lineage (NCBI taxonomy): Eukaryota > Viridiplantae > Streptophyta > Magnoliopsida > Poales > Poaceae > Triticum > Triticum aestivum. The sequence goes on from NC_057809.1 coordinate 304,342,801, forward strand.
TGTAGCAGCACATGCACCTAGCTTGCAGAATTTTTCTTCAACTTATTTTAGGTGATTGCATCAGTACTAGTATGATTGGAAAAAATCATTCATATTTGTAGCAGCGCACACACGAAACTACAGAATTTTATGGAAATGCACTAGTTCTGATTTTTTGAACTCCTCCAATGGTAGCACATGAACTGACCCAGGCGACCAACAAAGGCCCTATTTTTGAACTTTTTGGTTTTGCTTGAACTTTTCCTTTTCTTTTTCTAGAACTTCACAAAATATGATAAATGTACTTTCAGTACATTTTTCTTTGTCAATGTTCCCTTTTACTGTGCACGAACTATTTGATTTATTTTTCATAAGGGAACTTCTCGCGCGAACGCACATGAACTGATTATGATTTATCTCAAGCACCACAGGAACCAAAATGAAATTCTTTCTCATTTTCAGTTGAAAATAAAAACAACAAAAAATAAGCTTCTTTGGCTCATGCATTATTGCAAACACCTACTGTGCAACACATGTGTCACAGCCTGATTCAAAATGCCGATGAAGAAGTCATCGAACCAACCATCTCGTCTAGGAGATGCAGGGGCGACGATGGGAGGCAAGAAGTTTACCTTGGCAGCGGCGCTATGGCACACCGGTCAGTGCAGCGAGGGGAAGGGGGGTACAATGGTGGGATGGGCTTCAGGCACCGGCTGGATCTTGCTCATCCCGATGCGAGGAGGAAGGAGGAGGGTTGGGGCGGCGGGCCTCGTCGGCGGGTTTGGGCACGTCGTCAGGGAGTTGGTGGTCCTTCGCCAGTAGGCGCCATGCCATGGCGAAGCTGGTTGGGTCGGGTCCTGCAGGTAGAGACAACATGCAGATATAAGCAAAATGAACTACCAAAATTTCCCAACCAGTACTGTAGACATTAGCAAAAACAACGGCAAACGTAAGACAGTTGGAGACCTCAAACTGTAGTAGCCAGTACAACCTCATGTGGTTTTTTGTCAAATTCCATACCTGGAGCCTTTTCAATCAATTGACGGAGTGCAGGAAATGCTTTGTCATAGTCAGTCACTCTATTTATTACATGCATTTAGATCTACTTCATACTTACATAAGTGCACGTCCATGGCGGCAGTGTGCAGCAGTCGAGCATGTACTGCGTGTGCTGGCTGCCAATGCTGTTTGTGGCGGCCGCTATTTTGCCGAAAGCATGCTGGCCACATCGCCGACAAGTTGTCTGTGCTCGATTTGGATGGCTTTGCAGCGCTTGGTGAAGATGGTAGCCGCGATTCTACTTGAACTGATGTCCGCGCTCCACTTGGACAACTGCCAGTAACCATGGTGGACGAGCTCATGGCCGAGGGTGGCCAAGGCGACCACCGGGAACTGTAGGTGGTCGTGCTTGTTCTGGGCAGCGAACTCACACGAGGTGTAAGTGATGACGGGAAGCAGGGATCACGGGTGGCATTTACACGGGGTGCTCGCGCTCGTGGATGTAGGAGGACGGGATACCTGAAGTGACTCTTGTGAACTCTGAACTTTTCTGGAGCGTTTTGTTGAACTGAAGCATGCTTTGGAGCAGAACGAGATTGGGTAAATTGCGAGGAAGCTGAGCAACATTCGTTTGCAGCACTAGGACTACTGATGGGCATGTCCCTAGTCCTACTGCATGTGATCATAGTATCAGAAATTTACATGCTTCTGGAGTTAATAGTGAACCCATTTGTATTGTTGATCATCACCGCTTTTGAGTTCTAAGGATTGCAGCACTAGGACTAGAACTAACAGCAGTTGAAGTAATAACACAAATAGTACCATGAGAAAGACTAAAGGTGTGAACATCCGACGGTGCGTGGGAGGCAGGGCTAGACAATGACAGGGGTCAGGGAGGAGATGGCGACGAGGTGGTGGCTGGATTTTTAGATTCAAACCTTTTTTGAAACATCTAACTGGTCATTATTTTTATTCAAACTACCATGTTTATATTTTTTGGTGCCGTTTTTTTTCTTGTTTTTAATTCAAACGGATCATTGTTTTAAATTTGAACTGATCATTGTTTTTAATTCAAACGGATCTTTAATTCAAACTGATCATTTTCTTTAATTCAAACTGATCATTTTCTTTAATTCGAACTGATCAGTTGTTTTAATTCAAAACGAATTTTCCATTTCTTGCACACACACACACATCAAACTGTCATTTACATTTTCTTTTTATGCACAAAATGCATGTTGGACTGATAAACCTACTCTATTCCCAGGCACAAACCAGTGCAGCAATGGAGTGAGCAGAGCACAAACCAGTGCAGCAATGGAGTGAGCAAAGCACAAAACCAGTGCATCACTTGCCTCAATTCATAGGCAGCAGCAGGGTGTTTTTATTTGTTTCATCAAATAATAAAAGTGCATTAGCAAGGCACAAGCGACTGAGCTAGAGACGGATAAATACAGGAGATGGGAAGTGACAACAAGTGGACACTACAGTGCATGCATTCTTGTGATCTCCAACACCATACAATCTTGCTATACATAAGCCTGGATGCCTGATAACCATTCCATTCGAAACGTAAGAATTTCGCGGCAAACAATTCAAAAAATGACTACCCCGTAAATGTGTCTGACACTTCCTGTAATCGCTCTTTAATTATTTTTTAGTTTAACTGAGAAAAAATATCGGACAGAAACTCAGAAATTAATTCCTTCTCAAGGATTGTTTACTTCTATAATATGAAATCCTCTTAATCACTTGTTTATGTCCTCATTATAATTTTTTTGAGACAAACCATGACTAATAGGATTTACATAGAATCTGACTGGAGTAGAATATTGATTCTGAATATGTTGCAAGACCGTAAGGTTCTAACTGTTTATTACTATGCCAAATATGAATTTCAGTGTCTCCACTCTTTTTGCCTTCTCCACCTTATGCTAGCTGAATTTTATGGTTGAAACAGAGACAACTCAAAGAATAGGAATACATGGCTAACCTTGTCATCGTTGGGAGACTTGTTTCTCATGCATTCTTCCTCCAAATTGTTCGATTTTGGAGCAGCAACTGAGCCCCCACTGAAACATTCACAAGAAAACATTTTCAACACCTAATTCAGTAGAGATGTTTCTCCAAGGAAACCATCTTCTGAGCAACTGATGAACAATGAATAATTCCGTATAACTGAAGAACAAAAATTCCCCCCACCTTGGTGTCGTCAGTTATAAAAGAAAACACCTAAGAGGCACAACTCTCCCATGCATCTCCATTAACACATTTTTTTTTCTAAAATTTCCTCCTAGCGCTGACTAAGACAAGCACGAACCAATAATCACATGTACACCCATTAGAAGCAGCGTTAGTGTAGAATTGGAAAATGGGCAAAAATCCTGTGGAGTGAGAGGCAAAGAAGAATACGAAGATGATGTCAGACCGGATGGCTGAGTGGGACGCGGGGTCAGGTTGGACTGAAGGAGCAATCTGAATACAAAGCACTAGTGATAATAATAAGGTAGTCAAGCATCTAGTTTTGGCACACCCAATAATAGCTGTACTGAGATGGTCAACTAATTGTACTGAGATAGTGAACTTATTTATTGCAAAAAGAAAGTCTAAATCATGGCTGAAATTTAGTCTAAATCATAAGACTGATGGGAGGATAAGGTAACACAAATAGAATAGTAAGCTCAGAAAAATGGTTCAGAACTAAAGTCCCTCGGCACTTGCACAGTAGCAAATGTAAGGTACAGAAACGATGCGAGATCGATCAGATAGGGAGAGGCAGTTAATTCACCGACCTGATCGAGCATTGAAAACTTTCTGTCTCTATTCAGTATAAGAAATTAGAAAGTTTGAACACATAAAACTGCTATAGCTCAAAAATAAGAAGTAATCTTCTCATAGCTCAAAAACTGAAAAATAATTAATAGGTTGCAATCATGCATCTTAATGCCTTTTCGAAATTTCAAAATTGCACATGCCTGCAACGCATTACCTTCAGACCAACTTTTCTCTCTGAACTTATAGGACTGCACATTTTTTAACTTACCTACTTTTGTTTTTCCTTTATTTGGTACTAGCAAAACATTCCTTTTTATGGCTATGACACAATTTTTGCACTATAAGAATTTGAATTGAAATAAGAAACTGAACAGAACTTCATGATTGTCTTTTCCCATAGTTAACTTTTTTTATGAACGGCACAACATACACAACATTTTTGCACTATAAGAATTTGAATTGAAATAAGAAACTGAACAGAACTTCATGATTGTCTTTTCCCATAGTTAACTTTTTTTTATGAACGGCACAACATACACAAGAAAAGAACCTGCAGCAGATGCGTGCGTCGATGTAGTGACTCTAGGAGCTCGACCGGCAGCAGGTGGCGAGAAGAGAAAAGGCTGCACACACAAAAAAATGCAAGATAAGAATTTTGCAAAACAGAGCAAGCACACGCCCGTCGTAGGAAGATTGTATGGTTAAAATTCATCTAAAACATAGGAACAACAACATCAAATTTCATCAAAATATGTTGGTTCTCGTAGGAATTTCGGGAAGCACCTATAGAACAACAACATCGCAGTTTGCAAACTCTGCTGCACATCCACAAATAATCTCATGCTATAGGAAGAATATGGAAAACATATGTAATTCAGTATTGGACTTACGATCGGCAAGTACATGAACTGAAAGAATACAAAGACCTATTTGTGCTACACGAAGAACATGGAAACACAAATGAAATTGGACTTATGATAGCCAAGTAGATGAACTGAACAGAATACAAAGCCCTGTTGTTCTATTATAAGTAGTACACGCGCCATGGCAACGTCTGAACTGAACATCTCCATTTTTCTGCGCTTGAATACTTACTGACACCACAGATGGGGGGGCGTGAGAGCTGGGGTGTTGAACAGGCTCTGCTGGCAGTGCTAAACGGCCTGGGGTCGCGAAGGTGGATGGGCTGGCACCGGAGAGCTGGACTGGGGCGTGACGTGTGTTGTTGGCGAGGGCGCTTCGCCGGGAGGAGGCCACACATGGCGCGGTGAGAGCACGATGCGACATTGCGAGAAGCAGGGCCACCGTGTTGGCCGACAGCGGTGGTTAGGGCGCAGGGCCACAACGATGGGCCAGGACGACATCTCACGTCGTTCTTGGTCCTTGAGCGGAAGAAAGCTGGGCTGGCGGCGGAGGGTGGAAGCAGGGGGCACGGCGGCGGTGGCGGTGGGTGGAAGCAGGGGGCGCGGAGGCGGTGGCGGCAGGTGGAAGCAGGGGGCGCGGCGGCGGTGGCGGCCGGTGGAAGCAGGGGGAGCGGCGGCGGTGGCGGCCGGTGGAAGCAGGGGGCGCGGCGGCGGTGGCGGTGAAAGCAGGGGGCGCGGTGACTGCGGCGACGGGTGGGAGCAGGGGAGGATCCGGCGCCGGTGGGTGGAAGCAGGGATCTGGCGGCGTCGGCTGGTGGAAGCCGAGGCATCGGGAGGTTAGGGACGCGCCTGGTGTGGGTGGGCTTCTCTTTTTTCTTTTGGGCACACCGGTTCGGCTGGGTACTTTCTGTATTTTGGAAATTGGCGTCGGTTCTTATAATGGGCCGAGGGGTAACAGAATATTATTCTGTTATTAGTAAATAGAATAGTCCAACCCTACATATATTCTGCCACGACCTTGATCATTTGATATGGCCTGGGTCGAAGGCAGAGAAAAAAGGCATGTTACAGGCTCTAAAAAAGAGTGCGGTCAACAAAAGTTAATTTTGGACCTCCTGTCGCACGTCTGCGTCGCCTGTCCTCAGCGAGGGGAATCCCCGTAGGTGAGTGTATGGATCCGAACTCTAATGGAGTCGGTCTTAGGTGTTTCTCCTTTGCGCTACCTGCTTTTAAGAAGTATTGAAGAATGCAAAAATAAGGAAAGTATATATATATATAAAATGTTACCGGAGTGTTTGCAGACTTATTCGTATTGTGCTTCCGCCCGATGCCCATGGTATTTAAGTGCGTAATTATGTATGCGCGGTATAGCTTTATCATGTATATGAGATGGGTGGCGGAAGCCGAACTGCTATTTATGTTCCGGATTTGATCGATCTTCAGGGGAAATTGCTTCTGGCCCTCTGCATTTAGCTGGTGAACCATTCCGTCGTCCCTATTGCCTAGCGGCCCCCTTCCCTTGTGTTCGGTATTGAGCTTGCCGGCCTGCTTGAGCACCCAACAGCTTCTGTTGGTATGATTAGCTGGTTTATTGGGGTGGCCGTGAATCTGGCAGGGTCGGTCTAGTATCATGTCTAGGTTGGATGGACCGTCTCTGTTCACCTTGAATGCCTTTTTTCGTTGACCGGGCTTGGGATTGATGAATCCGGCGTTAACCGCTATGTCGCGTGATCTTTCATTATCATTGTGACTGTTGTATTTGCTTCGTCTTGGCTTGCCATTGCCGTCTCGGATTTCGGAAGTACCCGAGTCGCTGGCACTATTGCTTCTACGAGCGAGCCACCTGTCTTCTCCCGCGCAAAAATGGGTCATTAGAGCGGTAGGGGTTGTCATGGATCTAGATCCTTCTTGACCGAGGTCGCGTGCAAGCCATTCATCCCGGACGTTGTGTTTGAAGGCCGCAAGGGCTTCCGCGTCCGGACAGTCGACGATTTGATTCTTTTTAACTAAGAACCTGGTCCAGAGCTCCCTTGCTGACTCTCCGGGCTGCTGGACAATGTTACTTAGGTCATCGGCATCCGGTGGCCGGACATAAGTTCCTTGGAAGTTGTTGTGAAAGGTGTCCTCCAAGTCCTCCCAGCTGCCAATAGAATTTTCTGGCAGACTGTTTAACCAGTACCGAGCTGGTCCTTTGAGTTTTAGTGGTAGGTATTTGATGGCGTGAAGGTCATCTCCATGGGCCAGGTGGATATGGAGGAGGAAGTCCTCAATCCATACCGCGGGATCCGTTGTTCCATCGTATGATTCAATGTTCATGGGTTTGAACCCGTCTGGGGATTCATGCTCCATTACTTCATTTGTGAAGCATCGAGGGTGTGCGGCTCCTCTATGTTGGGCCACGTTGCGGGGTACCTCTGACGGAGTCCATTTGCGGTTTTCGACCCGGGCGTGGTTAGATTTGTCACGTCCGAATAGGTGTCTGTCGTCACGTGTCGAGGTGTGTCCTTGCGATCCATAGATCGCTCTTGGGTGTCCTGTTTTACTACCCCAGCCCTGCTGAAGGTTGTATGTACAACCTTGAGGTGTTTTGTTCCTGCCTTTACGGCGAGGTGGGGCGGTCTGTTGCTCGGCTTGAGTTACCGCTTGAACCGGACCAAGTTGTGGTTGGCCTGCCGCATTGTGCGATGATCGTACGGGCTCGAGCGCCTTATCGTTGCCCTAAGGTAGCGATCTATGCTTCGGGTAGCTTTTAGCTGGGCCACCAAGGCCATATTTTTCAGCGGTTAGGACTTCGGTCCATCTATCATTAAGCAGATCTTGGTCGGCTTGAAGTTGTTGTTGCTTCTTCTTCAGGCTCCTTGCAGTGGCTATTAGTTGGCGCTTTAAGCGCTCCTACTCACGAGGTTCCTCGGGCACGATGAAATCCTCGGCGCCGAGGCTCACCTCATCCTCAGAGAGCGGAAGGTAATTGTCCTCCTCTGAATCTTCACGTGTGGCCTATTTACCGGGGCTATCCTGCCCATCGTCCCGTTCATCTTGTTCATTAGTTATATCAACGGGGTCTTCGTTGTCTCCGACATCATTGTCCATGCCGTCAATATTCTCGGAGTCATAATCAAGTGTTTTGGTCGAATCCTCGACTATTGCTATGAAGTGGGTGGCGGGTGGGAAGCGAAATTCTCCATCATCAGACCCTAGTTCGAGCCGGATATAGTTCGGCTGAGAGTCCTTCGCCAAGGACAAACTTTTTAACGAGCTTAGCACATCGCCCAGAGGCGAGTGCTGGAAGATTTCTACGGCGCTGAATTCGAAGACCGATAAACGATCAAGCTCGGCGTCCGCGGGCTCGCGTGGTTCAGAACCTATGGCCGGAGACGAGTCCGGCGTTCCTGGGGCATAGGCATCGTGCGGGACTGGTCCCATGTGCGGCTGCAACGCCGTGGAATCTGCGGCCTCCGTGGTGGTGTTAATCCTCCTGTCTTTGGATGGCACGGCCTGCTCCGGTTCTAGGGCCAGAGCGGTTACGGGAGTGATCTCCTGGATATGGCCCGATGACAGATTTAGGTCATGATCATCGGGGTGATCGGGAGCAGCTACCGCGGCATCGAATCCGGCAAAGATCAAGTCTCCACGGATGTCCGCGACGTAGTTCAAGCTCTCGAATCTGACCTGATGGCCAGGGGTGTAGCTTTCGATCTGCTCCAGATGGCCAAACGAGTTGGCTCGCAGTGTGAAGCCGCCGAATACGAAGATCTGCCCGGGGAGGAAAGTTTCTCCGCAGACAGCGTCATTATCGACGATTGAAGGGGCCATCAAACCTTTTAGCGACAGCACAGAGGAACTCTCAATGAAAGCGCCAATGTCGGTGTCAAAACCAACGGATCTCGGGTAGGGGGTCCCGAACTGTGTGTCTAAGGTTGATGGTAACAGGAGTCGAGGGACACGAAGTTTTACCCAGGTTCGGGCCCTCTTGATGGAGGTAATACCCTACGTCCTGCTTGATTGATATTGATGAATAGGAGTATTACAAGAGTTGGTCTACCACGAGATCGTAATGGCTAAACCCTAGAAGTCCAGTCTGTATGACTAAGGTATTGAGTATATCCTTTCCGGACTACACCCTTCGGTTTATATAGACATCGGGGGGATCTAGGGTTACATAGAGTCGGTTACATAAGAGGAAATCTCCATAGCTGTTCGCCAAGATTGCCTTCCATGCCAAGGAGAGTCCCATCTGGACACGGGTACAGTCTTCGGTCTTCATATCCTCACAGCCCATCAGTCTGGCCCATAGATAACAGGCCGGACGCCCGAGGACCCCTTAGTCAAGGACTCCCTCACCCCCTCCCCCCCGGCGCGCCTCCCTAGCTTTTGGGCCCCTCGGGCACCCCTGACTTGTTTCCAACGACAAAAATTCTTATTAATATAGAAACCTCCGAAAGTACCCTAGATCAGAAGTTCCACCATCTCAAGCCTCTATAGCCACGAAAAACAATCGGGAGCCCATTCCGGCACCCTGCTGGAGGGGGAAACCATTGCCGGAGGCCATCTTAATCATACCGGTGGTCTCCATGATGAGGAGGGAGTAGTTCACCCTCGGGGCTAAGGGTATGTACCAGTAGCTATGTTTTTGATCTCTCTATCTCTCATGTTCTTGATTTGGCACGATTTTGATGTACCGCGAGCTTTGTTACTATAGTTGAATCATATGGTGTTTCTCCCCTCTACCTTCTTGTGATCAATTGAGTCTTGCTCTTTGAGGTTTCGTTATGTTGGATTGAGTAATGGATTTCAGAACACTAGGTGTATGCCTTGCAATGGGATATCTGTGGTGACAATGGGATATTCTATTGATTCACTTGATGTGTGTTTTGGCACTCAACTTGTGGATTCCCGAGGTGACATTGGGGTAACCAATGCATAGGGGTTGATGCATGTTTTTGTCTTATGTTCTCCATGATAGGAACTTTGGAGTGACTCTTTGTCGCACGTTGAGGGATTGCCATATGATTCAATTATGTTATCATTGTTGAGAGACTTTGCACTAGTGAAAGTATGAACCCTAGGCCTTGTTTTCAAGCATTGCAATACCATTTTTGCTCACTTCTATCACTAGTCACCTTGCTATTTTTATATTTTCAGATTACGAAAACCTATATCTACTATCCATATTATACTTGTATCACCATCTCTTCATCAAACTAGTGCAGCTATACAATTTACCATTGTATTGTGTGTGTTGGGGACACAAGAGACTCTTTGTTATTTGCTTGCAGGGTTATTTGAGAGAGACCATCTTCATCCTACGCCTCCCACAGATTGATAAACTTTAGGTCATCCACTTGAGGGAAAATTGTTGTTGTCCTACAAAACTCTTCGCTTGGAGGCCCAACACGAGTCTACAAGAAGAAGGTTGCATAGTAGACATCATCAGGGAGTTACGGGATCTCATGGTTTAAGGAATAGATACTTGACATGAAGAAAGCTACAGCAAATAAACTAAACGATCTGATGCTAAGCTTACGGTTGGGTCTTGTTCATCACATCATTCTCCTATTGATGTGATCCCGTTATCAAATGACAACTCATGTCTATGGTTAGGAAACGTTAACCATCTGTTATCAACGAGCTAGTCTAGTAGAGGTTCACTGGGGACACTGTGTTGCCTATGTATTCACACATGTATTTAAGTTTCCGGTCAATACAATTCTAGCATGAATAATAAACATTTATCGTGAACAAGGAAATATGGTAGTAACCAATTTATTATTGACTCTAGGGAATATTTCCAATAGGTATCCTCTTCTGAATGATTCGAGTGGCTTGACTTGGCACATGTTCACACATGTGCTTGATTCAAAACCAACAAAGCCTCCACTCCTATCTAATTATTCATGGCGTTTATGTCGTACTCATGCTCATGTTCAATGTTAGTTATTCTCAATGCATAATTATGATCGTTGTCGCTCTTTAGTTGGTCGTTTCTCAATCTATTTGCTAGCCTTCACCTATACTAAGTAGGAACACTGCTTGTGCATCCAAATCCTTAAAATAAAATTTGTTCCAGATGAGTCCACCATATCTACCTATATGCGGTATTACTTTGTCGTTCCAAGTAGATTTGCATGTGCCACCTCTAATTATTCAAATAAGCATCTATTTTGTGTGCCTGTACTGCTCATGAAGCAAGAGGGGGCGGTCAGTATCTTCTATGTTAAGCGGGTTATTCTCATGATGGGTGTTTATTCACTTGGCATTGCACGAGAGAGGCTGGTGATTGGGATGCCCAGTCCTATAATCAAAATAAAGAAAGATATAATAAGACAAACTCCCTTGGAAAGTTGACTGTATGGAGGGCACCCGTGAATTCAGCTAACCATGGCATGTGTATGTATGGTTGATGGGGAGTAAACTTTACCTTTCTCCTTGGAAGATGATGTGTTTAGCAGGGAAGATATTGAAAATCCTCGGTCATGGCATTGGTAGGAAAAGCACACCTCTCAAAATGTATTTGTATCTGTTTTAAGCTTCAAGCTCTGGGACCTCTGCAAATCTCTGCTTCCCTCTGCGAAGGTCCTATCTATTTACTTTTATGTTATTTACTTTTATTTTTGAGTCATCACCTTCTCATTCAAGCACCAATCTTAAGAGCGCTATTGTCATTCTTATGCATTAAGTCTATTTAATGTTGGATGTGACCACAACTAGATCTCTTCTACCATGAATTACAATCTACTAGCTAATGTTGAACTTCATAGGTGCTCCACATTTATGTTTTGCGGTCTGAGAAAGGGCTAGCAAGATACCATGTTATCATATTATATCATGATTGTATTGAAAAATTGTTCGCATTCAAGATATCTTATTATTGCTGGCTAGTTGGTTATGTCATTGTCATGAGTAAATGTGAGACCTAAATGTTATCATTCACATGGTTAATTCATAATATTTGCTGAAAACTTGAACACTAGTTAAGTATATATACAATAACAAGAACAAAAGAGTTTGTAAAAGGTTTTTCTTTATCACTTTTAGTTTATCACCTAGATTTCCTGAGGACAAGAAATGAGTTAAGCTTTGGGGAGTTGATACGTCCTAAACATATCTACTTTTCCAAACACTTCTGCTCTTGTTTTGGACTCTAATTTGCATGATTTGAATGTAACTAACCCGGACTAACGCTGTTTTCAGTAGAACTTCCATGGTGTTATTTTTGTGCAAAAATAAAAGTTCTTGGATTGAGCTGAAAATTTATGAAGAATATTTCCGGAATATATAAAAAATATTGGCGAAGATACACTGGTACAGCGAGGTGCTATACAAACGCTTTTCAACCCCTTTCCGCGACGGCATTTGGAAACGTCACCTAATGACTGTGGGCGATTGGGGGGGTCCTTCCCACATGACCCAGAAACCGTCGGGGATAGGACCTTTGGTCAAACACGCTGGACAAAATGAGCTCGTGTGCGATGGGCGAGCAATCAAATACGGTTATACATATAGTTGTGTTAAAAAATACAATTATATAGGCCCAATCGTTTCCGGTCATAACTGCATCCCACACAGTCAGTCCCAGACAAACAACTTTGTTTGTATGTACATTCCACATAGTCAATCCAAGGAATACGTTTCCGTCCATATGTACATCCCACATAGTCAATCCAAGAAGTATGTTTCTATTCGTATGTACATGCTACACGGTCAATCCAAGGAAAACGTTTTCGTTCGTAGGTACAATACACACAATTTTCCCCATTAAAATCGTTTGTGATAGCGTTGCCATTGCAGACGATATTAACAATTTTACCGTTTGCATTATTGAATGCATCACACACTGTGCGTAGAAGCAACTATGTGGCATAGGTTGTCCACCAGACACACTTTTTATGTGGTGAATGTTTGCACATGGTGGCATAACGCAAATAGTTTTCAAGAGAAAATTGTGTGTGATTGTTCATTGATCTAACATGTTTTCTTGCTAGAAACTGTGTGCCTTGTGTGAGGTCATCGCCCATGGTGTTTTATCAATAATCGTTTGCAATAAAAAATCAATTAGCATGCTAATTGGCCTATTATTGGTAATCCATTTATTAATCAAATTGACATTTCATTTTCGTATTACAGAACCAGGATTTCATAATTGAAATACATCAGAGTACATGTAGCTTCAACACACAGTTACACCATATAGGCATAAAGCTAACTACCCCATTACACAACTGCACCAGCACCAAGTTTCACATGCAACATCTATAACCTTTATAAATTAGCATCAGAGACGGTAGATAGACAGGTGAATCTCATCTGGAAACTGTTGAAGCGGAAGGCGAATATTGAACCTTCATTGATGTTGAAGCTCCTTGTAACTTTAAGACAGTGCCTGTGGATGATTGATCGTCCATCGTTCGTCCTCTTGAGGAAGACTGCAACATTGTACCTGGATGTTGTATGAATACCTTCCTCGTGGTTTGAGAGGTAATCATCAGTGAACTGCTTAAGGAAAGCCTGAAAACAAAGATATGCATAAATATCTTCTTTAAATTCGAAAATGGCACAAAGGAATAAAAAAATAAGGTATAATAATTAGTACCATCCTGTGGTGCACTGATGTCTTCTTCATTTTGCAGAAAAAGATCTTGTTTTTCCTCGTCGCTAGTTTCTTTATCCTAACAATCTTTTTTAGTTTCTTGACTTGGCTGATATTAATGGATAACTCATTTCCCCACATGCAAAAAGGGTCAAATAGTGGGTCAAAACTTCTGATAGCAGGACCTACATGTGCAAGACCAAATTGTTAAAATACTAAATATTAGAATGGTTCTTATAATTGCGCAATAATATGCTATTAGACAAGGACCATGCATGTGCACACCTTGATTGTAAACCTCAGTGCTTCCCATTGTTCCCCTGCAACACATATAAGGTAGATATTGATCACGTTAAGTCGGGATTGGCATACTATCAGTAAAATATGTTGATGAAAACAAACACGTTGCATATTCAGTAGATTAACTCGAGCCACATGGAAAAGCCATTTATCGAAACCAAGCATGATTAAAAACTTGGAAATATAGCAATTGTATTTGTTTCTCATGTACTTAGTACATCCAAATTCGATTTATTCCTCACATGCATAACAATACAAAATTGTACCCACAATAGTTGAATATCGCATTACAGACATGAACCAGACAGTTAACTAAACACCACAACAAATGAACCAACAATTAACTATGCACCACATTGCACAATATATAACATACTAGAAGATCAGACAGTTAAGCAAACGAAGCATGCTTGACAACTTGGAAATATAGCAATTGTATTTGTTTCTCATGTATTTTGTACAGATAAATTCAATTTATTTCTCACATGGAAGACAACACAAAATTGCAGCCTGAAGAGTTGAACATCACATTACAGAACTGAACCAAACAATCAACTGGAATCGACAACTAATTAACCAAACAGTTAATAAGTGAGCACCACATTGCATGACATATAGAACATACACACTAGAGCAACAGATTGCATGGTAAGAGTAGATAGGACAATTCACTATAATTTGTTAAGGAAAGGAAGGAGCAGCACATGCAACGGGTAAAATGAGCATGCTTAATCGGCGTAGCTAGCTAACTGAACGTAGGTCCTTATAGTGAGCTAATAAGACAAGCTACTCCTCATCGTCGTAGATATCGATGAAGATTGGCTCCCTAGACATGGAAGAGGGCGAGTCCTCCACATCGTGGGTGCCCTCCTCGTAGTGGTGAGTTGCCTGAGCCGCTCCGGGCACCAACATGTCGGCTCTCGAGTTGAGGTAAGCACGGGCACATAGAGAAGACACCTCATAGTCTTCGTCGAAGGCCCCGACGGTGGCCTCAAGAAAATGCCATGAACTATTGTTTAAAGCAGCCAACCGCGTCGTGGCGTCGGCACGTGAGGCATCGATGGTGTCCTCAACGGCGAGAGGCTCCTCCAAGATCTAGGGGTCGGCACAAATGGCAGCCATCGCTGTAACGCCCTCGATGCGGCTATATCTCCCATGTGTCGAAGCACGACTTAGAGGCATAACCACATTGAAAGCAATCTCGCAAGTGAGGTAATCTTCGCAAACAACCCATGTAATACAATAAGGGAAAAGATACATTGTTGGCTTACAATCGCCACTTCACACAAATACATGAATACAACATTACAACATCCAAATACAATCAAGGTCCGACTACGGAACCAAAATAAAAGAAGAACCCCAAATGCGACAAGGTCCCCGACCGACCCCAAATGGGCTCCACTACTAATCAACTAGAACGAAACAACATAAAGGACAAGATCTTCCTCGAGCTCCTCCTTGAGCTCGGTTGCGTCATCCGCACGGTTCAATGACACCTGCAAGCTGGTTTTGGAAGTATCTGTGAATCACGGGGACTCAGCAATCTCACACCCTCGCGATCAAGACTATTTAAGCTCATAGGTAAGGTAAAAGGTATGAGGTGGAGCTGCAGCAAGCGACTAGCATATATGGTGGCTAACATACGCAAATGAGAGCGAGAAGAGAAGGCAAAAGCAGGGTCAAACAACTATGATCAAGAAGTGATCCTAGAACAACCTACGTCAAGCATAACTCCAACATCGTGGTTCACTTCCCGGACTCCACCGAGAAGAGACCATCACGGTAACACACGCGGTTGATGTATTTTAATTAAGATCAACTTCAGGTTTTCTACAACCGGACATTAACAAATTCCCATCTGCCCATAACCGCGGGCACGGCTTTCGAAAGTTCAAATCCCTGCAGGGGAGTCCCAACTTAGCCCATCACAAGCTCTCACGGTCAACGAAGGATAAACCTTCTCCCAAGACATTCCGATCAGACTCGGTATCCCGGTTCTACAAGACAACTTTGACAAGGTAAAACAAATCCAGCAACACCGCCCGGATGTGCCGACAAATCCCGATAGGAGCTGCACATATCTCGTTCTCAGGGCACACCGGATTGTCCAAGGTACGGGTAGGCCAGCCCAGAGTTGCCCCTGGTGGCCACCGGCAGCTGACAGGTTGGACCAACACTCAGAGGAGCACTGGCCCGGGGGTTTAAATAAAGATGACCCTTGAGTCCGCGGAACCCAAGGTAAAAAGAGGCTAGGTGGCGAATGGTAAAACCAAAGTTGGGCATTGCTGGAAGAGTTTTATTCAAGGCGAACTGTCAATGGGGTTCCCTGTTGGGGAACGTTGCAGAAAACAAAAATTTTCCTACTCGTTTCACCAAGATCATCTAGGAGTTCATCTAGCAACGAGTGATTAGATGCATCTACATACCTTTGTAGATCGCGAGCGGAAGCGTTCAAAGAACGGGGATGATGTAGTCGAACACGACGTGATTCGAATCACCGGAGATCCTAGCACCGAACGGACGGCACCTCCGCGTTCAACACACGTACGGAAACAGCCACGTCTCCTCCTTCTTGATCCAGCAAGGGAGGGAGGAGAGGTTGAGGGAGATGGCACCAGCAGCAGCACGACGGCGTGGTGTTGATGGAGCTGCAGTACTCCGGCAGAGCTTCGCTAAGCACTAAGGAGGTGGAGGAGGTGTTGGGGATGGAGAAGGAGGCAACCAAAGGCCAAGGACTCAAGGTATGAAGTCCCTCCTCTCCCCCACTATATATAGGGGTGCCAAGGGGGGGTGGCCGGCCCTAGGAGATCCAATCTCCTAGGGGGTGCGGCGGCCAAGGGGGGTTTCCCTCCCCCCCAAGGCACCTAGGAGGTGCCTTCCACTAGTAGGACTCCTCCCCCTTGGCAACCCTAGGCGCATGGGCTTAGTGGGGCTGGTGCCCTTGGCCCAAGCAGGCCAAGGCGCACCCCCTACAGCCCATGTGGCCCCCGGGGATGGGTGGCCCCACCCGGTGGGCCCCCGGGACCCCTCCGGTGGTCCCGGTACAATACCGATAACCCCGAAACTTGTCCCGATGCCCGAAACAGGACTTCCCATATATAAATCTTTACCTCCGGACCATTCCGGAACTCCTCGTGACGTCCGGGATCTCATCCGGGACTCCGAACAACATTCGGGTTACTGCATATACATATCCCTACAACCCTAGCGTAACTGAACCTTAAGTGTGTAGACCCTACGGGTTCGGGAGACAAGCAGACATGACCGAGACGACTCTCCGGTCAATAACCAACAGCGGGATCTGGATACCCATGTTGGCTCCCACATGCTCCACGATGATCTCATCGGATGAACCACGATGTCGAGGATTCAATCAACCCCGTACACTATTCCCTTTGTCCATCGATATGTTACTTGCCCGAGATTCGATCGTCGGTATCCCAATACCTCGTTCAATCTCGTTACCGGCAAGTCACTTTACTCGTACCGTAATGCATGATCCCGTGACCAGACACTTGGTCACTCTGAGCTCATTATGATGATGCATTACTGAGTGGGCCCAGTGATACCTCTCCGTCATACGGAGTGACAAATCCCAGTCTTGATCCATGTCACCCAACAGACACTTTCGGAGATACCCGTAGTCTACCTTTATAGTCACCCAGTTACGTTGTGACGTTTGGCATACCCAAAGCACTCCTACGGTATCCGGGAGTTACACGATCTCATGGTCTAAGGAAAAGATACTTTGACATTGCAAAACTCTAGCAAACGAACTATACGATCTTGTGCTATGTTTAGGATTGGGTCTTGTCCATCACATCATTCTCCTAATGATGTGATCTCGTTATCAATGACATCCAATGTCCATAGTCAGGAAATCATGACTATCTGTTGATCAACGAGCTAGTCAACTAGAGGCTCACTAGGGACATGTTGATGTCTGTTATTCACACATGTATTACGATTTCCAGATAACACAATTATAGCATGAATAAAGACAATTATCATGAACAAGGAAACATAATAATAATGCTTTTATTATTGCCTCTAGGGCATATTTCCAACAGTCTCCCACTTGCACTAGAGTCAATAATCTAGTTACATTGTGATGAATCGAACACCCATGGAATTCTGGTGTTGATCATGTTTTGCTCTAGGGAGAGGTTTAGTCAACGGATCTGCTACATTCAGGTCCGTATGTACTTTACAAATCTCTATGTCTCCATCTTGAACATTTTCACGAATGGAGTTGAAGCGACGCTTGATGTGCCTTGTCTTCTTGTGAAACCTGGGCTCCTTGGCAAGTGCAATAGCTCCAGTGTTGTCACAGAAGAGCTTGATCGGCCCCGACGCATTGGGTATGACTCCTAGGTCGGTGATGAACTCCTTCACCCATATTGCTTCATGTGCTGCCTCCGAGGCTGCCATGTACTCCGCTTCACATGTAGATCCCGCCACGACGCTTTGCTTGCAACTGCACCAGCTCACTGCCCCACCATTCAAAATATACACGTATCCGGTTTGTGACTTAGAGTCATCCAGATCTGTGTCGAAGCTAGCGTCGACGTAACCCTTTACGACGAGCTCTTCGTCACCTCCATAAACGAGAAACATTTCCTTAGTCCTTTTCAGGTACTTCAGGATATTCTTGACCGCTGTCCAGTGTTCCTTGCCGGGATTACTTTGGTACCTTCCTACCAAACTTACGGCAAGGTTTACATCAGGTCTGGTACACAGCATGGCATACATAATAGAACCTATGGCTGAGGCATAGGGGATGACGCTCATCTCTTCTATATCTTCTGCCGTGGTCGGACATTGAGCTGAGCTCAATTTCATACCTTGCAACACAGGCAAGAACCCCTTCTTGGATTGATCCATATTGAACCTCTTCAATATCTTATCAAGGTATGTGCTTTGTGAAAGACCTATGAGGCGTCTTGATCTATCTCTATAGATTTTGATGCCTAATATATATGCAGCTTCTCCAAGGTCCTTCATTGAAAAACTTTTATTCAAGTAGGCCTTGATGCTGTCCAAGAGTTCTATATCATTTCCCATCAAAAGTATGTCATCTACATATAATATGAGAAATGCTACAGAGCTCCCACTCACTTTCTTGTAAACGCAGGCTTCTCCATAAGTCTGTGTAAACCCAAACGCTTTGATCATCTCATCAAAGCGAATGTTCCAACTCCGAGATGCTTGCACCAGCCCATAAATTGAGCGTTGGAGCTTGCACACTTTGTCAGCATTCTTAGGATCGACAAAACCTTCCGGCTGCATCATATACAATTCTTCCTTAAGGAAACCATTAAGGAATGCCGTTTTGACGTCCATTTGCCATATTTCGTAATCATAGAATGCGGCAATTGCTAACATGATTCGGACGGACTTCAGCTTCGCTACCGGTGAGAAAGTCTCATCGTAGTCAACCCCTTGAACTTGTCGATAACCCTTAGCGACAAGCCGAGCTTTATAGATGGTCACATTACCATCCGCGTCTGTCTTCCTCTTAAAGATCCATTTATTTTCTATGGCTCGCCGTTCAACGGGCAAGTCAGTCAAAGTCCATACTTCGTTTTCATACATGGATCCTATCTCGGATTTCATGGCTTCTAGCCATTTGTCGGAATCCGGACCCGCCATCGCTTCTTCATAGTTCGAAGGTTCACCGTTGTCTAACAACATGATTTCCAAGACAGGGTTGCCGTACCACTCTGGTGCGGAACGTGTCCTTGTGGACCTTCGGATTTCAGTAGGGGCTTGATCAGAAGTATCTTGATCATTTTCATTAACTTCCTCTCTAGTCGGTGCAGGCACCTCAGGAACATTTTCTTGAGTTGCGCCATTTTCCGGTTCAAGAGGTAATACTTCATCAAGCTCTACTTTCCTCCCACTTACTTCTTTCGAGAGAAACTCTTTCTCCAGAAAAGACCCATTCTTGGCAACAAAGATCTTGCCTTCGGATCTGAGGTAGAAGGTGTACCCAATAGTTTCTTTTGGGTACCCTATGAAGACGCATTTTTCCGATTTGGGTTCGAGCTTTTCAGGTTGAAGTTTCTTGACATAAGCATCGCATCCCCAAACTTTTAGAAACGACAACTTAGGTTTCTTCCCAAACCATAATTCATACGGTGTCGTCTCAACGGATTTCGACGGAGCCCTATTTAAAGTGAATGCGGCAGTCTCTAAAGCATAGCCCCAGAAGGAAAGCGGTAAATCGGTAAGAGACATCATAGATCACACCATATCTAACAGAGTGCGATTACGACATTCGGACACACCATTACGCTGAGGTGTTCCAGGCGGCGTGAGTTGTGAAACTATTCCACATTTTCTTAAGTGGTGCCCAAACTCGTGACTCAAGTATTCTCCTCCACGATCTGATCGTAGAAACTTGATTTTCCTGTCACGTTGATTTTCAACCTCACTCTGAAATTCCTTGAACTTTTCAAAGGTTTCAGACTTGTGTTTCATTAAGTAGATATACCCATACCTACTTAAATCATCAGTGAGGGTGAGAACATAACGATAGCCACCGCGAGCCTCAACACTCATCGGACCGCACACATCAGTATGTATGATTTCCAATAAGTCGGTTGCTCGCTCCATTGTTCCTGAGAACGGAGTCTTGGTCATTTTACCCATAAGGCATGGTTCGCACGTGTCAAATGATTCATAATCAAGAGACTCTAAAAGTCCATCAGCATGGAGCTTCTTCATGCGTTTGACACCTATGTGACCAAGGCGGCAGTGCCACAGGTATGTGGGACTATCATTATTAACCTTACTTCTTTTGGTACTCACATTATGAATATGTGTAGCATCACGTTCGAGATTCATAAGGAATAAACCATTCACCATAGGAGCATGACCATAAAACATATCTCTCATAAAAATGGAACAACCATTATTCTCAGATTTAAAAGAGTAGCCATCTCGAATTAAACGAGATCCCGATACAATGTTCATGCTCAAAGCTGGCACTAAATAACAATTATTAAGGTTTAAAACTAATCCCGAAGGGAGATGCAGAGGTAGCGTGCCGACGGCGATCACATTGACCTTGGAACCATTCCCGACGCGCATCGTCACCTCGTCCTTTGCCAGTTTCCGCTTATTCCGCAGCCCCTGCTTTGAGTTACAAATGTGAGCAACTGCACCGGTATCAAATACCCAGGAGCTACTACGGGCACTAGTAAGGTACACATCAATTACATGTATATCACATATACCTTTTGTTTTGCCGGCCTTCTTATCCGCTAAGTACTTAGGGCAGTTCCGCTTCCAGTGACCGCTTCCCTTGCAATAAAAGCACTCAGTCTCGGGCTTGGGTCCATTCTTTGGCTTCTTCCCAGCAGCTTGCTTGCCGGGCGCGGCAACCTCCTTGCCGTCCTTCTTGAAGTTCTTTTTACCCTTGCCTTTCTTGAACTTAGTGGTTTTATTGACCATCAACACTTGATGTTCCTTTCTGACTTCTACCTCTGCTGATTTCAGCATAGCAAATACTTCAGGAATGGTCTTTTCCATCCCCTGCATATTGAAGTTCATCACAAAGCTCTTGTAGCTTGGTGGAAGCGACTGGAGGATTCTGTCAATGACCGCATCATCCGGGAGATTAACTCCCAGCTGAGTCAAGCGGTTATGCAACCCAGACATAGTGAGTATGTGCTCACTGACAGAACTGTTTTCCTCCATCTTACAGCTAAAGAATTTGTCGGAGACTTCATATCTCTCGACCCGGGCATGAGCTTGGAAAACCATTTTCAGCTCTTCGAACATCTCATATGCTCCATGTCTCTCAAAACGCTTTTGGAGCCCCGGCTCTAGGCTGTAAAGCATGCCGCACTGAACGAGGGAGTAGTCATCGAAACGTGCCTGCCAAGCGTTCATAACGTCTTGTTCTGCAGGGAGAACGGGTGCGTCACCAAGCGGTGCTTGTAGGACATAATCTTTCTTGGCAGCTATGAGGATGATCCTCAGGTTCCGGACCCAGTCCGTATAGTTGCTGCCATCGTCTTTCAGCTTAGTTTTCTCTAGGAACGCGTTGAAGTTGAGGACTACGTTGGCCATTTGATCTACAAGACATATTGCAAAATATTTAGACTAAGTTCATGATAATTAAGTTCAACTAATCAAATTATTAGTGAACTCCCACTTAGATTAGACATCCCTCTGGTCATCTAAGTATTACATGATCCGAGTTAAACTAGACCGTGTCCGATCATCACGTGAGACGGACTAGTCAACATCGGTGAACATCTTCATGTTGATCGTATCTTCTATACGACTCATGCTCGACCTTTCGGTCTTCTGTGTTCCGAGGCCATGTCTGTACATGCTAGGCTCGTCAAGTCAACCTAAGTGTTTGCATGTGTAAATCTGTCTTACACCCGTTGTATGTGAACGTCTGAATAAAACACCCGATCATCACGTGGTGTTTTGAAACAGCGAACTGTCGCAACGGTGCACAGTTAGGGGGAACACTTCTTGAAATTATTGTGAGGGATCATCTTATTTACTACCGTCGTTCTAAGTAAACAAGATGCAAAACATGATAAACATCACATGCAATCAAATAATAAACGTGACATGATATGGCCAATATCACATAGCTCCTTTGATCTCCATCTTGGGGCTCCATGATCATCTTGTCACCGGCTTGACACCATGATCTCCATCATCATGATCTCCATCATCGTGTCTCCATGAAGTTGCTCGCCAACTATTACTTCTACTACTATGGCTAACGCGTTTAGCAATAAAGTAAAGTAATTTACATGGCGTTTCTTGATGACACGCAGGTCATATAAAAGAATAAAGACAACTCCTATGGCTCCTGCCGGTTGTCATACTCATCGACATGCAAGTCGTGAATCCTATTACAATAGCATGAACATCTCATACATCACATATAGATCATTCATCATTCATCACAACTTTGGCCATATCATATCACAAACCACTTGCTGCAAAAACAAGTTAGACGTCCTCTAATTGTTGTTGCAAGTTTTACGTGGCTGAATTAGGGTTCTAGCAAGAACGTTTTCTTACCTACGTTAAAGCCACAACGTGATTTGTCAACTTCTATTTACCCTTCATAAGGACCCTGTTCATCGATTCCGCTCCAACTAAAGTAGGAGAGACAGACACCCGCCAGCCACCTTATGCAACTAGTGCATGTTAGTCGGTGGAACCGGTCTCACGTAAGCGTACGTGTAAGGTTGGTCCGGGCCGCTTCATCCCACAATACCGCTGAAGCAAGAAAGGACTAGTAACGGCAAGAAAGTTGACAAATCTACGCCCACAACAAATTGTGTTCTACTCGCGCAAGAAGAACTACGCATAGACCTAGCTCATGATGCCACTGTTGGGGAACGTTGCAGAAAACAAAAATTTTCCTACTCGTTTCACCAAGATCATCTAGGAGTTCATCTAGCAACGAGTGATTAGATGCATCTACATACCTTTGTAGATCGCGAGCGGAAGCGTTCAAAGAACGGGGATGATGTAGTCGAACACGACGTGATTCGAATCACCGAGATCCTAGCACCGAACGGACGGCACCTCCGCGTTCAACACACGTACGGAACAGCCACGTCTCCTCCTTCTTGATCCAGCAAGGGAGGGAGGAGAGGTTGAGGGAGATGGCACCAGCAGCAGCACGACGGCGTGGTGTTGATGGAGCTGCAGTACTCCGGCAGAGCTTCGCTAAGCACTATGGAGGTGGAGGAGGTGTTGGGGAGGGAGAAGGAGGCAACCAAAGGCCAAGGACTCAAGGTATGAAGTCCCTCCTCTCCCCCACTATATATAGGGGTGCCAAGGGGGGGTGGCCGGCCCTAGGAGATCCAATCTCCTAGGGGGTGCGGCGGCCAAGGGGGGTTTCCCTCCCCCCCAAGGCACCTAGGAGGTGCCTTCCACTAGTAGGACTCCTCCCCCTTGGCAACCCTAGGCGCATGGGCTTAGTGGGGCTGGTGCCCTTGGCCCAAGCAGGCCAAGGCGCACCCCCTACAGCCCATGTGGCCCCCGGGGATGGGTGGCCCCACCCGGTGGGCCCCCGGGACCCCTCCGGTGGTCCCGGTACAATACCGATAACCCCGAAACTTGTCCCGATGCCCGAAACAGGACTTCCCATATATAAATCTTTACCTCCGGACCATTCCGGAACTCCTCGTGACGTCCGGGATCTCATCCGGGACTCCGAACAACATTCGGGTTACTGCATATACATATCCCTACAACCCTAGCGTAACTGAACCTTAAGTGTGTAGACCCTACGGGTTCGGGAGACAAGCAGACATGACCGAGACGACTCTCCGGTCAATAACCAACAGCGGGATCTGGATACCCATGTTGGCTCCCACATGCTCCACGATGATCTCATCGGATGAACCACGATGTCGAGGATTCAATCAACCCCGTACACTATTCCCTTTGTCTATCGATATGTTACTTGCCCGAGATTCGATCGTCGGTATCCCAATACCTCGTTCAATCTCGTTACCGGCAAGTCACTTTACTCGTACCGTAATGCATGATCCCGTGACCAGACACTTGGTCACTCTGAGCTCATTATGATGATGCATTACCGAGTGGGCCCAGTGATACCTCTCCGTCATACGGAGTGACAAATCCCAGTCTTGATCCATGTCACCCAACAGACACTTTCGGAGATACCCGTAGTCTACCTTTATAGTCACCCAGTTACGTTGTGACGTTTGGCATACCCAAAGCACTCCTACGGTATCCGGGAGTTACACGATCTCATGGTCTAAGGAAAAGATACTTTGACATTGCAAAACTCTAGCAAACGAACTATACGATCTTGTGCTATGTTTAGGATTGGGTCTTGTCCATCACATCATTCTCCTAATGATGTGATCTCGTTATCAATGACATCCAATGTCCATAGTCAGGAAATCATGACTATCTGTTGATCAACGAGCTAGTCAACTAGAGGCTCACTAGGGACATGTTGATGTCTGTTATTCACACATGTATTACGATTTCCAGATAACACAATTATAGCATGAATAAAGACAATTATCATGAACAAGGAAATATAATAATAATGCTTTTATTATTGCCTCTAGGGCATATTTCCAACATTCCCATTATTACCCAACCGCTTAAGGAACGCAAAATCCGGGAACATAACACCGATATGACGGAAACTAGGGCGGCAAGAGTGGAACAAAACACTAGGCAAAAGGCCAAGCCTTCCACCCTTTACCAAATATATAGATGCATTAATTAAATAAGAGATATTGTGATATCCCAACAAGTAAACATGTTCCAACAAGGAACAATATCTCCATGTTCCAACAAGGAACACACTTCAATCTTCACCTGCAACTAACAACGCTATAAGAGGGGCTAAGCAAAGCGGTAACATAGCCAAACAACGGTTTGCTAGGACAAGGTGGGTTAGAGGCTTGGCTTAACAATATGGGAGGCATGATTAGCAAGTGGTAGGTATCGCAACATAGGCATAGCAAAAGAGCGAGCATCTAGCAAGCAAAGATAGAAGTGACTTCGAGGGTATGGTCATCTTGCCTGAGATCCCGCAAGGAAGAAGAACGAATCCACGAAGAAGACAAAAGAACGTAGTCGAACGGATCCTCACAAACGCGACGTTATCAGAACCAACCCGAAGAAGCAACACTGGAAAGAAGCAAAACACATAGTAAACAACCACCACATGAACAT
This sequence comes from Triticum aestivum, assembly GCF_018294505.1. Classification (NCBI taxonomy): domain Eukaryota; kingdom Viridiplantae; phylum Streptophyta; class Magnoliopsida; order Poales; family Poaceae; genus Triticum; species Triticum aestivum. Next base: position 304,368,022 of record NC_057809.1, read on the forward strand.
GACATGATGCACAATCAAGTATGATGCATGTCCGGTTTACTGAAGCATGGCATGCCAAAGTGCACAAGCAATCCTACAAATTAAGTGGAGCTCAATATGCAACGGGTTACATATTGATGGAACACCACTTCAATCATTTAGTTTGATCTCGTTTATGTACTCAACAATATTAAATGTTGTTTAACATGGCAAGGGTTGAAGCACAACAAAACTACCTACCTAGGCAAGTTTAAATGAGGCTGGAACAACAAACAACAAGTCCGGAAACTCCTCATGTGCAATATTTTAGGTTTGGTAATGTTATTCCCTAAAGCATATTTTAGAGTTGTTAAGCATGCAAAGTAGAACTACCATGTTAAACTAGGCATTTTTCTACCCCATTTACATATAAAGTTTGTTAGGTTTGGAGCTACGGTTATTTAGTTATGAAATAAACCGTTTTAGCATAGCAATAGGCAAATTTAAACAAACAACATTTATAACATAGATGAAAGTGGCATATTATTAAACTAGATGCAATTCTAAGCATTTTACATATCAAGTTTAATTAATTCTGATGCATGGTTATTTAATTATGAGCAATGCAAGAAAATGGCATACTTCTGTAAATTATGAAATGCACTAGATATTAGGAAAAACGTCAGCAGGGAAAAAATGTAGCCGGGGCGAATCTGGTCTACCGGGCTGCAAAGGACAGTGGGCGCCGGGGGTGGCCTCGCGCTAGTGGGCTGAGGCCTAGTTGGTAGGGAGGAAGCCGGGCAGGCCGGCCCGCTTGCTGGATCGGGTCGAGGCAGACCCAGCGTGGTCAACGCGCTCATGCGCTCGTGCCTGTATAGAAGAGACGCGGGGCGGGGGCGTCCTGCTCGAGCAGAGGCGAAGCAGAGGAGCTCGACAGGGGCGCAGCGGGCACGATGCAGAGCAGTAGATGAGCTTCGGCGAGCGGGCAAGCCGGAGGGAGAAGGGCGGCGACGAGGACCACTTCGTCGAGGCAGGAACTTGGCGCGGAGTCACCGGAGGAGCGACAGAAGAGTTCCGGGACAACAGCGGCGATGCTGCTCCTGCGGCTTGGACGGGTGACCTACGGCAGTTCGCATGACTTGGAGCTCGGGGAGGATCCGGGCGGCGGAGGCTTGCAGCCAGGGAGGAAGGCGAGGCGGAGGAGCGGGAAACGACGAAGAAGAGGCCGATTCGGGGCGATGCAGTCAACGCGCAGGGCGGTTGCAGCGACTGCAGCTGCCGCTCATTGCAGAGGAGAAGCGGCGTGGCGAGGGACATGCCGCCGCGGGTGCGACGGAGGCCAGGACGGAGGTCCGGCAGGGTGTGAGGGCGCGGAGGAAACCGGCAGTTTGGCGTCCACGGAGGCCCTGCGAGGAGGCAGCGATGACCCGGTGGTGGGCATCCATGGCGTCGGGGAAAAACCTAGGGCGGTGCCATGGCTCGATCTGTCGCAAACAGTGGAATAAAGGTGAGGAGTGAGGGGAAGTAGAGGAAGGGAGGAAGGTGAGCAGGGCGCGAGGCACTCATCTCCGGCACGGCGGCGGTGGCGCTCATTCTGGTTGGAGGAGGAGCTCGGGCGTCGGGGGTGAGCACGGGGACGGAGGAGGTTGCGGCTTCCTGGGGATTTGGGTGGCGTAGAAAAGATGGGAGGTGGTCGGCTGTAGTGGAATGGATCTGGGAGGGGGTGCGGCTCTGGTTGGCTGGGCGATGGGATCGAGGGAGATTGAGTGAGGGGATCTCGAGAGGATTGGAAGTGGCAGCGGGCGACGGGACACCTCTCCTAGATTTTAGGGTTTGATCCGATTTGGGTAGGGGTTGGTATATATATAGGGACAAAAAGATTAGGTTTGGACCCTCCGATCAAAATCGGACGGTATCGGATAAATAGGCTAGGGAGCCCAATGAAGAAAACGGAGACGTTTTGTAGATGTTTGGGGATGATCTGGACACAAAGGTGGCGACAGTTCGGGTCGGGTTCGGGACAGCTTTCGGACGCGCGAGGGGGTCGATGCACCGTGCAAAGAGGGTTTGATGGACAAGGTCAAGTGTGTGGTTGGACTGCGAAGAAAAAGGAAAGCAACCCGGCAACCGTTTCCGGAGACTGAAAACGTCCGACGTTAGACCGGCTATATTGTCGCTATAGTTAACCGTTGGGGCATCAAACGGACTCCGAATGCGATGAAATTTGGCAGGCGACCTACTGACAACATAAAAACACCACATGCCAACTCTCAACCCATTCCAAGAACATTTTCTGGCCACTTATAAAATAATATTTCGGACGTGTCACGGGCGCGTGCAAGTGTGTCTGGGCTCAGAACGGACAACAGAAGGAACGAGGAGACCGGGACGGATGCAAGTTTTGAAAACATGATGATGCAATGCATATGATGACATGACACGATGCAACACGCAAGCAAATGACAAGGCAACAATAGCGAATAATTAGACGACACCTGGCGCAACGGTCTCGGGGCGTTACAACACTCCACCACTACGAGAGGATCTCGTCCCGAGATCTAGAATGGCACCGGAGGGAAAAGGAAGAGGAAAGGTAAAACTAGTTGCTTCTTTGACAAATGAGTGAAACCAAAGAACCTTGAGAAGTTGAACAAATTGAAAGAAAGAATGTAATGGAGATGAACGAAGTTGAAAACACTGCATTAGGAAAGAGGAACAAGGAACATCACGAGAACCCTGTAGGTTGAAAGACATGAGAAAAGGGTTGCAGTGAACAAGAAGTACATGCAAGCACTCCAGTAGAAAACGAGAAGTACAAGGAACGATAAGGATCAATTACGATAACACTCCAGTTAACAAGATAGAGAAGGAATAAGAATGATATAATTTGGACAGCACTCCGACTGTAAATGGAAGGAATTGAACACGATCTTGACAAGATGAGGATACTTGATGAGATCAACAACACACTAACTCCGGAACTATTGAAAGAATGGCACAATGGGTAAAAGATTTCAGACAGCACTCTGGTTGAAAAGTGAGGCAATACTTGATAAGATGAGAGAACTTGAAAAGAGGGCACGATACTCCGGTTAAATGGACAAGCACGAAAAGAACATGATATTGACAATTCGAGATGATGATTGAAAAGAGCAACATCACAAGGCCTCCAGAAGAAAGAATAGAAGAAATAAAAGAATGGAGAAGAAAACGCCATCTTATGCCACAAAAGAGCTTGAGAAGGCATCCTTAGGAGACGGGTCGAGCGGAGTTGTTGGAAAACCAACAACGAAAGGATAAGCTTGATATGGTCTTGTGGAGTACATGTCGAATTAGATGACAACCTGCCACTCACAGGAAAAGAATTGGATTGATATGAACAAGGAGACGAGAAAGTAGTTCACCGGGAGGATAAAGAAGAACTTGGGTCCTTTATAAGAACCATAGATAGCAACAATCCTTAGGGAAGGCTTTAGGTGAAATATAACCCAAGGTAACTCCAATGACGAGATTGATGGATTTAAAATACCTCATTCTTAATAACATGTGAATCATGAAACATTAACTCAAATTATCAAGAATGACATAATACCACCTCCAATGATTCGGAAGAAAGAATTACACTCCGGATAGCAAGATGAAGAAAAACTTGAGCTTCTTAGCAAAGAATGTCGATGAACACTTCGAGAAGGAATTAAATCCTTGATGAATCCATCATGTAGAACCTTCATGAAGAACTCCGGTAATAAAAGAATGATCCAAAATAATTGAATGATGAAAAGAATAAGATTTTAGCCTCGCAATGATTTAGATAGAGATCCCCGTTATAATATAATTGAAAGAGGTTGGAACTCCGGGAAAAAGAGAATATGAAACAAATGAAACCGGGAATTTGAAGGGCCTCCGGAATAAAGAATTAATCATTAGGATGAAACAAGAATAAGAATTACATTATGATTGTCCTTCATCAATTAAATTTATGATAAACAATGGATTTGGCACACTACTTATTCTCGTACAAAGGATTTAAGATAGATATATCACAAACTTGAGAAGGTCTTCAACGAACCACCGTTAGCATTTGGAAAGCATGAACGAATTGATATGAAGATAAATCTTGAACGAACCACCGTAAGAATTTACAACGATTGAAGAAAAGAAAAAGGAGCACCGGGAAGAATTAGCAAATGAACGAAGATGCTTGAGAGAATTTAGATACAAGAGAACGAAGAGATCATGAGCTGATTATAGATCACTTGAACGATGCACCGGTAAGATTGGAGAACGAGAGCTGAAAGCTGAGAAATGAATAAACCTGAAATGATGGACTCCGGATAATCAAGCTGAGAAGACTCTTGAATAGCTCCGGATGGGTGAAAAGAATTCTCACAACAATAAAAAAACAATTATGAGAGGATGGCCGAGAATGGGGCAAGATTTAAAAGAAACTCTTCTTCGGTCTTCAAAATCTGAGAATTACGATGAGAAACACCATCATGAATTGTTGAGTTACTCCGAAATAAAGAAGAATGGAAAAAATTGAACCAACGATGAAAAGAATTTGAAAGATCTTGGATAAATACATATGGCTGATGATGAATCATTCTTACGTCAAAATTTGAAATGAATTTGAGGATCTCCGGAAAAATTAGAAGAGTCAGGTAAGATCCGGGTAAAAGACCTGTGGGTTAGGGCCCACTAAAAAGAAACACCGTTGAACGATTTAAGAGAGAAAACACCAGTTGAATTAAATGGTTTGAATTTGGTAACCACCTTGAAAGAGCTTGAACTAATGCAGAGTGGAAACACGAATCTTCGAGATATCTTGAGCACTCCGGAACAATTGAATAGCAAGAAGTGGATGATTAAGAGGTGCGCCGGTATGAGAAGGCGTTTGAAATGAGGAAAGGATATGATCAACACCAAAAGCTTGAATTGAATCCACCATAGAAGGAAAAGAACGAAGAATGATGAGCTTGAAGCTCCATTAGAATCTTCATGAAAATCACTGGATAAGAATATTGACGGAAAAGAATGGAGAGGCTTGCCATCACTAAAAGGATACTTGAATAAGAAATCCGAGTCCTTGAAGAAAACAAAGGGAGGGATGGGTGGGAAAAAACAAAGGCAACTTGGAGACGGATGAAACAAACACCTTGAGAAGAACTGATACTTGATCAAGCGGATGTTGAAAACGATTGGATCCACTTGAAAAGAAACATGCCGGTGAAAAAGGATTTACATGACAATCTCGATTATCATGAGGGATTAGTAATCATATAGGAGTATGAGAACACCGTTTAGGAAAGGTATGGAATCAACATTTGACTTCGAAGCAACTCGAATACCACTACTCGAAACAAAAACAAAGGGTTGGCTTGCAGAATAAGCCGGAACAAACATATGATAGAGATTCCGTCCGAAGTTTTCATGGTGGGGCCTACATGGGCTCGATCGTACAACACCATCATGTACAAGGCAGTGCACATGACATACAAAGCGTCCTCGAGTCGGCATAGCCAAGGACTCTTTAAGACACAATGAGACCACTGTAAAACCAACCGTGGATAGGCGGACCACTAGACGTCGAACCCCAATTTCGTATCATACATCTGTCGGAAAGATATCCTAAGAGCTACTTGAATTCCCACTAATAAACTCCCGAAACTTTCTGGTTATGCAATTTGGTGTTGGGGATACAGGGGAAGCATAATATCTCACCCGAAACTAGCAAATCCTACATCCAGCTGTACCCATCCTTCAACACATAACCAAGAAACCTTCGGAAATCGTTTACCTCAACCTTCGAAAAGCATCCGTTATACGAGTTATGGCAATACTCCCGAACTCCCGCCCCAGTACTGGGTGGCATCAAGGTTATCTCACCAACAACTGCATAAAAGAGATTTTCGATGTCGGCAAACTAAACTCAGGTATTCCAGAACTACAACGATAAAATTGTGACGACAACACCTCGGAGCTCAACTTCCCAGGACACTGCCACAACCCCTAAATGACATGACGTACCAAGAACAATGTTCTCATCACAAAACCATCGAAACGATTCTAAGATACCCGCATGATCCTAAAAAATTTTGTAGTGAAATTTGAGAAGAGAAGAGTCAAAACTCTACGTCGGGATGCCTTACCAGAGCGATGAAGGGACTGGGGAGTAAAAAGAATTCCTAAACTCTCCGATATATAATTCCTAAATGACTCAAAACATTTTTCTAGACTCAACAACGTCAGCTAATTCGATGAAGCAGGGGGGTCCTAAGGTCGGGGAAGGCTATGATTACCAACTTGTAACGCCCTCGATGCGGCTATATCTCCCACGTGTCGAAGCACGACTTAGAGGCATAACTGCATTGAAAGCAATCTCACAAGTGAGGTAATCTTCGCAAACAACCCATGTAATACAATAAGGGAAAAGATACATAGTTGGCTTACAATCGCCACTTCCCACAAATACATGAATACAACATTACAACATCCAAATACAATCAAGGTCTGACTATGGAACCAAAATAAAAGAAGAATCCCAAATGCGACAAGGTCCCCGATCGACCCCAACTGGGCTCCACTACTGATCAACTAGAATGAAACAACATAAAGGACAAGATCTTCCTTGAGCTCCTCCTTGAGCTCGGTTGCATCATCCACGCAGTTCAACGGCACCTGCAAGCTGGTTTTGGAAGTATCTGTGAGTCACGGGGACTCAGCAATCTCACACCCTCGCGATCAAGACTATTTAAGCTCATAGGTAAGGTAAAAGGTATGAGGTGGAGCTGCAGCAAGCGACTAGCATATATGGTGGCTAACATACGCAAATGAGAGCGAGAAGAGAAGGCAAAAGCACGGTCGAACAACTATGATCAAGAAGTGATCCTAGAACAACCTACATCAAGCATAACTCCAACACCGTGGTTCACTTCCCGGACTCCGCCGAGAAGAGACCATCACGGTAACACACGCGGTTGGTGTATTTTAATTAAGATCAACTTCAGGTTTCCTACAACCGGACATAACAAATTCCCATCTTCCCATAACCGTGGGCACAACTTTCGAAAGTTCAAATCCCCGCAGGGGAGTCCCAACTTAGCCCATCACAAGCTCTCACGGTCAACGAAGGATAAACCTTCTCCCGAGACATTCCGATCAGACTCGGTATCCCGGTTCTACAAGACAACTTCGACAAGGTAAAACAAATCCAGCAACACCGCCCGGATGTGCCGACAAATCCCGATAGGAGCTGCACATATATCGTTCTCAGGGCACACCGAATTGTCCAAGGTACGGGTAGGCCAGCCCAGAGTTGCCCCTGGTGGCCACCGGCAGCTGACAGGTTGGACCAACACTCAGAGGAGCACTGGCCCGGGGGTTTAAATAAAGATGACCCTTGAGTCCGCGGAACCCAAGGGAAAAAGAGGCTAGGTGGCGAATGGTAAAACCAAAGTTGGGCATTGCTGGAAGAGTTTTATTCAAGGCGAACTGTTAAGGGGTTCCCATTATTACCCAACCGCGTAAGGAACGCAAAATCCGGGAACATAACACCGATATGACGGAAACTAGGGCGGCAAGAGTGGAACAAAACACTAGGCAAAAGGCCAAGCCTTCCACCCTTTACCAAATATATAGATGCATTAATTAAATAAGAGATATTGTGATATCCCAACAAGTAAACATGTTCCAATAAGGAACAATATCTCCATGTTCCAACAAGGAACAAACTTCAATCTTCACCTGCAACTAACAACGCTATAAGTGGGGCTGAGCAAAGCGGTAACATAGCCAAACAACGGTTTGCTAGGACAAGGTGGGTTAGAGGCTTGGCTTAACAATATGGGAGGCATGATAAGCAAGTGGTAGGTATCACAACATAGGCATAGCAAAAGAGCGAGCATCTAGCAAGCAAAGATAGAAGTGACTTCGAGGGTATGGTCATCTTGCCTGAGATCCCGCAAGGAAGAAGAACGAATCCACGAAGAAGACAAACGGACGTAGTCGAACGGATCCTCACAAATGCGACGTTATCGGAACCAACCCGAAGAAGCAACACCGGGAAGAAGCAAAACACATAGTAAACAACCACCACATGAACATGGCATGATGCACAATGAAGTATGATGCATGTCCGGTTTATTGAAGCATGGCATGGCAAAGTGCACAAGCAATCCTACAAATTAAGTGGAGCTCAATATGCAACGGGTTACATATTGACGGAACACCACTTCAATCATTTAGTTCGATCTCGTTTATGTACTCAACAATATTAAATGTTGTTTAACATGGCAAGGGTTGAAGCACAACAAAACTACCTACCTAGGCAAGTTTAAATGAGGCCGAAACAACAAACAACAAGTCCGGAAACTCCTCATGTGCAATATTTTAGGTTTATTACTGTTCTTCCCTAAAGCATATTTTAGAGTTGTTGAGCATGCAAAGTAGAACCACCATGTTAAACTAGGCATTTTCTACCCCATTTACATATAAAGTTTGTTAGGTTTGGAGCTACGGTTATTTAGTTATGAAATAAACCGTTTTAGCATAGCAATAGGCAAATTTAAACAAACGACATTTTTAACATTTATAACATAGATGAAAGCGGCATATTATTAAACTAGATGCAATTCTAAGCATTTTACATATAAAGTTTAATTAATTCTGATGCATGGTTATTTAATTATGAGCAATGCAAGAAAATGGCATACTTCTGTAAATTATGAAATGCACTCGTTATTAGGAAAAACGTCAGCAGGGAAAAAATGTAGCCAGGTCGAATCTGGTCTACCGGGCTGCAAAGGACAGTGGGCGCCGGGGGTGGCCTCACGCTAGTGGGCTGAGGCCGGGCAGGCCGGCCCGCTTGCTGGATCGGGTCGAGGCAGACCCAGCATGGTCAACGCGCTCGTGCGCTCGTGCCTGTACAGAAGAGACGCGGGGCGGGGGCGTCCTGCTCGAGCAGAGGCGAAGCAGAGCAGCTCGACAGGGGCGCAGCGGGCACGATGCAGAGCAGCAGATGAGCTCCGGTGAGCGGGCAAGGCGGAGGGAGAAGGGCGGCGACGAGGACCACTCCGTCGAGGCAGGAACTTGGCGCGGGGTCACCGGAGGAGCGACAGAAGAGTTCCGGGACGGCAGCGGCGATGCTGCTCCTGCGGCTTGGACGGGCGACCTGCGGCAGTTCGCAGGACTTGGAGCTTGGGGAGGATCCGAGCGGCAGCGGCTTGCAGCCAGGGAGGAAGGCGAGGCAGAGGAGCGGGAAACGACGAAGAAGAGGCCGATTCGGGGCGATGCAGTCAACGCGCGGGGCGGTTGCAGCGACTGCAGCTGCCGCTCGTTGCAGAGGAGAAGCGGCGTGGCGAGGGACATGCCGCGGCGGGTGCGACGGAGGCCAGGACGGAGGTCCGGCAGGGTGTGAGGGCACGGAGGAAACCGGCAGTTTGGCGTCCACGGAGGCCCTGCGAGGAGGCAACGATGACCCGGTGGTGGGCATCCATGGCGTCGGGGACAAACTTGGGGCGGTGCCATGGCTCGATCTGTCGCAAACAGTGGAATAAAGGTGAGGAGTGAGGGGAAGTATAGGAAGGGAGGAAGGTGAGCAGGGCGCGAGGCACTCATCTCCGGCACGGCGGTGGTGGCGCTCATTCTGGTTGGAGGAGGAGCTCGGGCGTCGGGGGCGAGCACGGGGACGGAGGAGGTTGCGGCTTGCTGGGGATTTGGGTGGCGCAGAAAAGATGGGAGGTGGTCGGCTACGGTGGAATGGATCTGGGAGGGGGTGCGGCTCTGGTTGGCTGGGCGATGGGATCGAGGGAGATTGAGTGAGGGCATCCCGAGAGCATTGGAAGTGGCGGCGGGCGACGGGACACCTCTCCTAGATTTTAGGGTTTGATCCGATTTGGGTAGGGGTTGGTCTATATATAGGGAAAAAAGATTAGGTTTGGACCCTCCGATCAAAATCGGACGGTATCAGATAAATAGGCTAGGGAGCCCAATGAAGAAAACGGAGACGATGTTTGGGGATGATCGGGACACAACGGTGGCGACAGTTCGGGTCAGGTTCGGGACAGCTTTCGGATGCGCGAGGGGGTCGATGCACCGTGCAAAGAGGGTATGATGGACAAGGTCAAGTGTGTGGTTGGACTGCGAAGAAAAAGGAAAGCAACCCGACAACCGTTTCCGGAGACCGAAAACGTCTGACGTTAGACCGGCTATATTGCCGCTATAGTTAACCGTTGGGGCATCAAACGGACTCCGAATGCGATGAAATTTGGCAGGCGACCTACTGACAACATGAAAACACCGCATGCCAACTTTCAACCCATTCTGAGAACATTTTCCGGCCACTTATAAAATAATATTTCAGACGTGTCGCGGGCGCGTGCAAGTGTGTCTGGGCTCAGAACGGACAACAGAAGGAACGAGGAGACTGGGACAGATGCAAGTTTTGAAAACATGATGATGCAATGCATATGATGACATGACAAGATGCAACACGCAAGCAAATGACAAGGCAACAATAGCGAATAACTGGACGACACCTAGCGCAACGGTCTCAGGGCGTTACAATCGCGACCTCATCCGCACGTGCGGCCGCGATTTGCTTCTTTGCTACCAAATGCTCCTTGAGCTCCTGGCTATACTACGTGCACCATGGCTTAGGGCGGTGCTTATTTGGGGGAGGGTGAGGTGATTTGGGTGGAAGGTGTCATAGCGGCGGTCGGGGAATGTGGGATGTGGAAGGAGGATGAGGATGGGGGTCGGGTGTGGATTACCTGCTTGGATCGACGAGGCCGGGCAGCATGAAGGATAGTCGCCGGCGATGAGGTGGCGCTGCAAGCAAGGAGTGAAGGTTTGAACTTGGCAAGGAAGGAGTAAACAGGGGAAATGTGGCTTTTGGTACGGCGAAGGAGCGGGGAGGTAGATATTTCCGTGGAAGACGAAAATTCTGGATCGGTGGAGTGAAAAAACTGGTGTGCAAAGTCTAAGAACCTTCTCACGTAAGCTATATACTACTCCGACGGTGCTCCAAGATATTTTGTACTGCATCACACACGGTTGGTGATAATAAAGTGCATGTGACCAACTTGATTTTTCGTCTTGATTTGAAATAGATAATGGAGTCATAGCGGCAAAGGAGGGTGTTTGAATTGCCAAAAAATTTATCTGCAATGAACATGCAACTATGGGTGTGTAGTAAAAAAAATTGATATTACTCGGGGTTCGTTTGGACATTTATATACATTAACTAAGTTTGTAGGCATTTAAGGTGCATAATTCAAAATTAAACTATATGCACATGCTCCGCTGCACCAAAATGGGTTGTAAAATCATATATGTGCCCATGGCTGGATGCTTATGTACAATGCAAGAAATGGGAATGGATTTCAAACACCTCGGCACCGTGGGTCACCGGTAAACATTGAGATACTTGGTTTTTAAATCCATTAAATCAAAAACTCATCTGAAATTCATGAAACTTGGCATGCCATCATGGAATGGCACGAAAATGCTATGGTAAAAAAATTGTCCCATTTGGGGCAGATTTGGGTATAAGCTTCTCAAAAACCAGAGTTTCTCACAAGAAGCCTCATGGTTCCGGTAGGGGAACGTGGCACCTTTGTGGACGGAACGATATTTGTTGCATTTTTTTGCTTTCAAATTTTTTCTAGTGTCAACATAGAACAACAGGAGTATCATTTTAAATTCTGCAATTTTGGGGGGGTTCGTTTGGACATTTTTATAAATTAACTCATTTTCTAGGCATTTTATGTGCATAATTCAAATTTGAACTACAGGCACATGCTCTAGTGCAAAAAATGTGTTGAAAAATCATATGTGTGTCATTCGGTGCATGCTTTGGTCCCAAGCAAGAAATGGGAATGAATTTGAAACACCTCGACATCGTGGGTCGCCGGCAAACATTGAGATACTTGGTTTTGAAATTCCATTAAATCGAGAACTCATCCAAATTCATGAAACTTGGCATGCTATCATGGAATGGAACAAAAATGATGTGCTAAAAAAATTGTCCCATTTAGGGCAGATTTGGGTATAAGCTTGTCACAAACTAGAGTTTCTCATAAGAAGCCTCATGGTTCCGGTAGGGGAACATGTCACCTTTGTGGACTAGATGATATCCGTTGCCTCTTTTTGCTCTTAATTTTTTTCTAGTGTCAACACAGAACAACAAGAGTGTCGTTTTAAATTCCATAATTTTTGGGGGTTTGTTTAGACATTTTTATAAATTAACTGATTTTCTCAGCATTTTATGTGCATAATTCAAATTTGAACTACATGCACATACTCTTGATGGAGGCGAAGGTGTCCTGATGTTTCGATGAGATGGTGGCTATCGTTTTCTGTGGGAGTCGACCTTGACGATCTGACTACGAACGTGCGAGACATCGCGCCTTAGCAATTGCTAAACCAACTTCAGAGGGGTTATTAACCATGCCAGAGCATGATCAACCTGACCACGAGGGTCTGTTTCCTGCAAGCAAACAAAGAACAATCAAGAAACTGAGATTGCAATCTGGATATTGCGAATATAAGAGGAAAGCTTTATTAATGAAGGTGGGGTTCTATGACGCCTTTATCTAGTCGTTGAACACAAACAAAGTACGCGAAGTTGCGTCTATGGCGAACTTTTAATCTAAACAAAACTCAAAGTCTAAACGATGCCCTAAGGGCTGTATATATGGAGGAGAGAGGGGCAAAATTCGTGTCCCTTGGAGGAGGGGTCCGAAACCAACCCTAACTCTTGTTTTCCCACACATACGGACTCTAAAAACAGCCTATAATCAAGTATTTCAAAATTACATGGGCCTAGCCCAATATAAGGTGACGCAGCACCTAGAACAGCCTCTGGTAGAAATTTATGAAGTGGAATCTTGTATATTTCGTCCAAGGCTTCATGCACTCATTATGGTGGCTTCAAAGTGCACACGAACAGTACGTGTTACCTTAACCTTGCCGATGTTGTTTAACCATTGGATGTAGTAAGGATGTGGATGTGGTCTAGTGGTGAGGGATAGCTTCTCCACCATCTCCATGCTAGCCAAGTTGTTGCTGCTCCCTCCATCTATGACGACGCGAACAGATTGTTCCTTCACAACTCCCTTTGTGTGGAACAAATTATGCTTCTGATTTTGCTCAGCTTGTGTGACCTGCACACTAAAAACACGTTGAGACTCTAAACATTCATACCTGTCAGCGTCTTCAAGAGCCATGTATTGCGTCTCATGATCAAAATAATCTCCACCATGTTCTTCACATGTAATAAGAGCCAAAGTCTCCTCATCATAGTCACTAGAGGACTCATACCCACCATCCTCAGTAACAATCATCACACTCTTACATGGGCATTGTCTTGCATAATGACCTCTACCCTTGCAAGGACGACAAATAGTATCATGTGTTTGCCCTGTTGATGCCATGGATGAAGAAGAGCTGTGTGCAGAACCGGAAGGTGTGCTCTTGGCAGATAGTGGTGGTTGTGCCTGCTTGCTTGTATCACGGCTAGAGGTGGCAGATGATAGAGGTGTTGGTGTAGCAGAACGTGTGGAAGTACAGGATCCACACGGTGTCCATGATGAAGGTCGACCTACAAAAAAGTTAGTTCGCGCCAATGCCTGTCGATCCTGCACTTCACGTTCAGCTTTGCAAGCAAGATGGAATAAACGAGTGATATTATTATATTTCTTATACTCTAGAATGGTCTGAATCTCTTTATTTAATCCACCCACAAAACACGCAAGCATAACTTCATTATCCTCAACAATACCGCATATAATCATACCAGTTTGTAATTCCAGATAATATTCTTCTACATAATTTTTTCCTTGTCTCAAACACTGCAATTTTTGAAGCAATTCACGTTGATAGTATGATGGAACCCAGCGAGTATGCATAGCAATTTTCAAAGCAGACCAAGTAGCTGGAATAGGATATAATCTACAATGTTCAGACCACCAAACGCATGCAAAACTAGTGAAAGCACAAACAATAGCAGGAACATGTCGCTCCTCAGGATATTGTAAACATGTAAATCGTTGTTCAGTTTCTAACTCCCAAGTAAGATATATATCAGGAACATATCTACCCTCAAATGGTGGAATATTCAATTTTAGTTTAGGAAGATGGTCATAATCTCGTACCTTAGGTGGTGGTGCAGCCCTACCGTTGTGATGATATGCATGAGGACGACCTGGTGGTGGTGCTCGTGGTTGCACGTAGTTCTGATTTTGATCAACCTCATCCTCGTAATGGTCCTCCACCTCTACAGTAGCAGCAGGAGCTACAGAAGCATCAATAGCGGCACCAGAATTTTGACCGGGCTCAAGGGGAACGCGCAGTGCTCGTCCCACTTGATTTGGAAGGCGACGTTGTTGTTGTTGTAGAGGTGTGACAGGTGTAACCGGCGGTGGTGGTGGAAAATGTGCAAGCAATTAAGTAAACTTGTTATCGAGCTTCATTTCGAACGTCTTCTCCATGCCATCTATCTTCTCCATGGCCTCTTCAAATCTGTTTAGCACATCTTGCACATGTCCACTCATCATTTGCTGAAACTTATCATGAAGCTCCTTGTTCGTCAAGTTCTCCCTGTCAATCTCGTCGGCTTGTGATCCTGCCATGGTTAGCAGCAATAGAAACACACAAGAATATGATCCTACAGACTACTAACAAGTGGTGGTGGTGGGTGTCACAAATCCGTCAAGCAAATCTCAAATTCTTACCAGTTCTTACCAAGCAGCGGGCGGTGATCGGCAACCGCTGTAGTCAAAACTCTCAAAGCTTGGATAGAGCAATTACCAGGGAGAGTCAAACGCACGACATAGATCTATGTGGAGCTAGGAAGGCTTATAATATGGTAGCGAAAAAGGTCAGCAATGATCAATTCAGATATGTAAAGTTGAATAAATGCTCAACGACGGTACTATGTTGGTCCTAGGCTAGACCGTACTAGAGACGCGAGCCTAGAACACGAACAAAATCACGGCGCGGCACGTAAACTAGGGAAAAGTACACTCTGGAAAAAAATGTTCTGTTTTTTGGCGCTCTTTTTTTGCGAAAAATCACTATAATGGCGAGTGTCTCAAAATTCTTCCCAGGTCAAAATGACAGGATGGGCACAAATTTTTTTTGACATCCCTTTTTTGGAAATCAGGGCAGCCGCGATGAAAAAGTGCGACAAAAATCACTATGATGGCACGTGGCTCAAAAGACTCAGAAAAGCCTAAAAATAGGATAGGGAAAAAATATGTTTGCCTCCCGAAAATTTTGGCATAAAAACTGCTCAGGGGTCTCTAGACTCTTTTTTTTCGAAACC
This sequence comes from Triticum aestivum, assembly GCF_018294505.1. Taxonomy (NCBI): domain Eukaryota; kingdom Viridiplantae; phylum Streptophyta; class Magnoliopsida; order Poales; family Poaceae; genus Triticum; species Triticum aestivum. Next base: position 304,383,305 of record NC_057809.1, read on the forward strand.
TACTCAGGCAAGGAAACACGAATCGGAAAATAGATGGATCTCGAAAAAAACTAATATGATAAGAAATCGGATTGGTGCTGGATATATGGTGGTAGGATATGGCAACGGTGGTGGTATATGGTAGAGGTGGTGGTATATGGATACAGATCGGTGGTGGTATATGGATTCAGATCGGTGGTGGTATATGGATTCAGAGCGGTGGCGGATAAGCGGTGGTGGTAGATGGTGGCCTCATGCACTCATTATGGTGGCCTCAAAGTCCTGGAATCATCGCTTGTAACTCCTTTCTTGTTCCCCTTGCGCATGCCATCATCTTCATGCTTGAACTTGCTCCAAGGTTCATCTTTCTTGTCCAAGCTAGGCCCTTCATTTGCAAGCAAAACAAATGTATCCAATTTAGGCAGCATCATATTCTCATGAACATTAGAATCGTTACCAAGAAATGAAAGTACCTGGAAATTGAATTGGCGTGCGCGAGCTCTAGTAATTGGTCCAGTATGTATACCAGCAGGGGCTGTGGGTGTAACAATGGTATTGATGTCCTCATTAGCTCTAGTGCAGAAAAATGTGTTGAAAAATCAAATGTGTGTCATTTGGTGCATGCTTAGGTCCCACACAAGAAATGGGAATGAATTTGAAACACCTCGGCACCGTCGCTCGGCCGCAAACATTAAGATACATGGTTTTCAAATTTTAGTGAATTCAAAACTCGTCTAAAATTCTTGAAACTTGGCATGCTATCATGGAATGGCACGAAAATGTTGTGGTAAATAAATCCCGTTTGGGGCAGATTTGGGTATAAGCTTGTCACAAACCAGAGTTTCTCACAAGAAGCCTCATGGTTCCGGTAGGGCCGTTGTGCACGAAACGATACTTCTTCTTGCTTTCAATTTTTATCTAGTGTGAACATAGCACAACAGGAGTGTTGTTTTAAATTTTGTACTTTTCCGCGGTTTGTTAGGACATTTTTATACATTAACTGAGTTTTCTTGGCATTTTATGTGCATAAATTAAATTTGAACTACATTCACATGCTGTTGGAAAATCAAATATGTGTCATTAGGTGCATGCTTAGGTCCCACGCAAGAAATGGGAATGAATTTCAAACAACTCGGCATTGTCGCTTGGCCACAAAAATTGAGATACATGGTTTTTAAATTCTAGTAAATCCAAAACTTGTCTGAAATTCATGAAACTTGGCATGCTATCATGGAATGGCAACAAACACGTGGTAGAAAAATTGCCCCATTTAGATTTGGGTATAACCTTCTAAAAAACCAAAGCTTCTCACATGAAGCCTCATGGTTTCGGTAGGGAACTTATGACCTTTGTGGATGAAACGATATTTGTTGCCTATTTTTTCTTTCATTAGAACCTCATGGTTCTGCCTAGTGGCAACATAGACCAACAGGAGTGTCGTGGCTAAATTTGAAAAAAATTCGGGTTCATTAGGACATTTTTATACATTAACCGAGTTTTGCGGGAAGTTTATGTGCATAATTCAAATCTGAACTACATGCACTTGCTCCAGTGCAGAAAATGGATTGAAAAATCAAATGTATGTCCTTGACCCATGCAAGAAATGGGAATGAGTTTCAAACACCTCGGCACTGTTGCTTGTCGGCAAACGTTGAGATACTTGGTATTTAAATTCCAGTAAATCCAAAACTCGTCTAAAATTCATGAAACTTGTCATGCTATCATGGAATGGCACCAACATGTTATGGTAAAAAATTTGTCCCATTTGGGGCAGGTTATGGTATACACCCCTCACAAACCAGAGCTTCTCACAAGAAGCCCTGTGGTCCGGTAGGGAAGGTGTGTCACCTTTCCAGACGAAACAACATTTGATGCCCCTTCTTGCCTTGATTTTTTTTCTAGATACAACACACACCGATAGGGGTGTTATGTTAAAATTTTGGAATTATTCGCGGTTTGTTTGGACATTTTTATACATTAACCGAGTTTACTAGGCATTTTATGTGCATAATTCAAATTTGAACTATAGGCACATGCTCCAGTGTAGAAAATTGGGTTGAAAAATCATATGTGTGCCCTTGGGTGCATGCTTAGGTCCCATGCAAGAAATGGGAATGAACTTCAAACACCTGGGCATCGTGGCTTGGCCGATAACATTGAGATACTTGGTTTTAAAATTCTACTAAATCCACAACTCCTCTGAAATTCATGAAACTTGGCATGTGCTATCATGGAATGGCACCACATGTTGTGTTATTTTTCGTGTCCAATTTGATAGAAGGCGCACGAATTAACGGCCAGCAAAGGCATTTTGAAAACAAATAGTTGCCTCGTTATATCTCAAACATTTGTATAATTTAAATCGTGGGCATTCTGCTAACCATTCACGTGACGCCACACATCAAACTTTTAATGGCTAGGAGGTGCCGTGCGGACAGCTGCTTGAGTAGATGAGAGGCATGCGAGCGCAGTCCGCTGCGCAGGCTGCCCGGGAGTCGTGCAAGCAGTCCACCGGTGTGCAGGCTCACTAGGAAGCGTGCGAGTTGTATGGTGCGCAGGCTCACTGGGAAGCGAGCCCTTTAACTTTCATGGCCGTGCCCCCTCAGCGTCATGGGACGCTTCCGTCGACCGCTACATCGCAGCATTGGCATAGCACGTCGCCTCCACCACCGCCGCAATTAGTATCTCGGTCGTATATGGTTATAGAGTCACAGTGTTACTGAATGAAACCTATGGTTTGAATGTACAGACTTATCAAATATATTAAAAAACATAAATGGTTTTCAAATTTAAAACACTCATCACAAACCATTTACACAAAACACCCGCATGCAAACCGACAGCTTCCTCTGTAAGCCAAGGGAAATGTATTGCGCAGGATTTGTGCATCTCTCCATCGCAAACATTTTAGATAGAACACCCGTATGGAAAGCGAGAGCTATGGTCCTTCTCCACTAAGCCAAGGGTAAATTTTCCGTGCGGGATTTGTGCATCTCTTCATCTCAAACAGTTCATATTGAACACGTTATGCAAAGTGAGAGCTATGGTTCCTTCGCCACTAAGCCAAGACAAAATGCGGCGTGCGGGATTTGTACATCCCTTCAGCGCAAACGGTTTTTTCTGATGACCCGTGTGCAACCATATACAGAAAATTTGGTAAGGTTTGCATATGTCATATTGGGTATATTGCCATTTGTCAAGCTGGAAAGATTGACATTTGTCGATCTAGTAACATTGCCCTTTGTCAACCTTGTAACCCTGCCATTTGTAAAAAAATGCAGCTAAAAATCACTAGTACTATCTAACTTTCAGTAATCATAGATTTCATTCATAGATTAAGCAATCGTTCTTTATACAAACAGTTCAACTTGACAGCTGAAACGACCAAACTTTTCCCCATTTGTTGCTAACCACGTACTGAAATAGCTAGTTCAGCTATATATACTAGCTAATTTTAAGTACATAGTATAGTTCAACCACATCTATAGTCAGATGAACTGAACAAAATAGCCCCTAAATACTACTACGGATGGGCTTTGTATTACTTCTAGCATCCTCTCCTCTGTCGAGCGCGCTAAGTAAGAGGCAGAGGAGGAAGAGCCTACCGACGAGCTAGACAACTGCAATACGGTGCCTGCCGCTGCTGCACCTTCAGCAACGCTCACCTCTAACGCCCTCTGCCATTCCAGATGACCCCACTTGAAGCGGCGGGACCCCTCATAGATCTCCTCATTCCTCGCCTCTGCGGTGGCGTGTGCTGCGACCACAGCGGCGGTAAGGCTCTTTGCGTACTTGACGAGGCGCTCCTCCTCCTCCCGCAGGAACTTGATGTAGCACGCAAGGTCGCTGGCGCACGTGCAGGCCTCCACCTCAGCCTCCCTCCTTTAGGCGGCAGTGGCGGAGCAGGTTATGACCCCAGCGGTCAACGGTGGGCTGGCGGACACGGCGGCCGACGATGGGATGGCGGCCACGACCACCACCTCCCACCTTTGGGCCGCGATGGCGGAGTGGGTGATGGCATAGTGGCTGATAATGGGGTGGCAGCCACGTCGGCCACCTCCCGCCTTCGGTCTATGGAGGTGGAGCGGATGATGGCCCTGGCTTTCGATGGTGGTGTGGCTGCCACGGTGGGGTGGCGGCAATGGCGGCCGACAATAGCTACCGACGGGAAGCGGCGGCGGAGGGTGTGATGGGTGTTCCGCGCACACCCAACAGGGATGCCACGCGCACTACACTACGTCGGGGAATGCCTCCACCTTGGTGTAGCCTCCGAGCTGGAGCTATCCTCTAATGAGGGCGGAGTGGCTGAGCGATGATGGCGGACCGGTGCCATTGGCGATTGTGGGAGAAGCAGACAAGATAAGCTATAGGGAGGGAGGGGCAAATGCGACGCGGGACTTGCCGGTCGTAAGGGTTTATATAGCAGGCTGGTAAATATTCTGATTTTGGGGGATTTCGCCGAGTCGGGCGGGAAGCTTGCGCGGCTATGCATGGGAACCTGCGCGGTTGCACGGGAACGGGCTCACTTACGATTCATTGGCACCACTTAGAGTCATTGTTTGACCAAAAGGACGCATGCGCGGTGCTGAAGTTTGTGCTCGAAGCTGTCTGCGGCAGCGGGGTGACAAGACTTTCGAGAGGAGGACGAAATGACACGTACACATACGGTTAATAAATAAAAAACGTTTGCGATTTAATTACCTACTACCTCCGTCCTGCTTTATAAGTCATGTTTGTATTTTTGTGCCACATTTTGACTAGAGATTTAACTAATAAAATACGAACGCATGCCACAAAAGAGTATATCCTTGGATTCGTATTTGAACATTGTTTCCAATTATATTATTTTCCATAACATGCATCAACATTTTGTTAGTTAAATTTAAGGTCAAAATATGGCACAAAATATAAAGGGGATTAATAAACCAGGACGGAGGTAGTAGCACATGTCCGCTCTCTACACACGTCGCGAACGATTGTTCAACCACCGTGTGATGTGGAATGGGACGTAGTTTCACATCATGTCGCTGGCTCGCAACTGCCGGCCAAACTACTCTATGTGTGTGGTTGCTCGTGGTTGAGGCGGCCGCGTCGCTCTCCGCTCGTGTCCTGCCGCACACGCTCTCCTTTCCATCCCTCCGTGCACTCTGCCAGCGTCCCTCCACGCATGCTGCCAGCGTTTGGGGATGGCGCACGATCACCTACGTTCGTGCTGCCATTATGCATGCGGTTGCACCAGGCGCGGCGCGACGATGTAGTTACCTGCTGCAAAAATTGTCATGCGGACGTGCCGAGAATCCAGGCCGCCCGACCCCCATTTATTTCCACGGCCATTTACCTTCATCTCTTATGCCCCACGACACAATAATTAAGCACACCCACGACGACACATACTGAGAGGATATCCAGCAACTCCAATGTCACTCCCCGTGGCTGATGACAACAACAGACGATAGTTCACCTCGCCTCATGTAGTGGACACCCACATGAGGGGAAAGGACCTCTCGGTGGTGTACATGAATGAGCCGATCTTGGTGGAGAGCTCCATCCAAACTATGGATCAGTTGCTTGCCGAGGACAAGTACCATGTGGTCGGCTTCGACCTCGAGTTCACCGGCGGTCATGCCGGGCGTGATCAGAAGGTTACCGTCGCCCAGTTGTGCAAGCGCCATCACGTCCTGGTCTACCACTATTGCCTGGCCACAAGGCCTTGCGAGCGTTTCTCCAGGTTTATCAACAGGCGCGACTACAGTTTCGCTATGGTGGACATCGTCAATGATCTAAAAGCGCTCAAGGTTTCGGGCTTGGTCTGCTAGAACCTTGTCGACATCCGCCACCATTATAGGGTCTGGGGCAGCCCGAAGAACAAGCAGAACTCCCTGGTTGACCTCGCCTCGGCCATCATCGACCCCTACTACAAGAACATGAAGGCTGCGTGCAACAAGGACAAGACTGCATGGCACAGTGCCTAGGAGCAGAGACTAGATGAAGAACATGTCAAGTACGCGGTCAATGACGTGTACACAAGCTACAAGATGTATAGGCAGATCGTTGACATGAGGACGTGCCTCCGTCCTGCCCCAGACGAGGGATCGAGCTACGGAGGAGTGGGGGCAGCCTCAGAAGAGGTAGATGATTGGATGATCGTTCCTCCTAGTTTATAATGCATGCGATTGTTTATTGAGGTGTGTGCGAATGTTTTGTATAGTCACTTATGTAATTGGATGTTTATTTTTGGTTATATATGTTGTTCATCTGAAGACAAAGCAAATAACATTGCACACGGAGTAAACTAGGGAACCCTTTGATGACCCACAAGTATAGGGGATCTATCGTAGTCCTTTCGATAAGTAAGAGTGTCTAACCCAACGAGGAGCAGAAGGAAATGATAAGCAGTTTTCAGTAAGGTATTCTCTGCAAGCACTGAAATTATCGGTAAAAGATAGTTTTGTGATAAGGTAATGTGTAACGGGTAACAAGTAATAAAAGTAAATAAGGTGCAGCAAGATGGCCCAATCCCTTTTGTAGCAAAGGAAAAGCCTGGACAAACTCTTATATAAAGGAAAGCGCTCCCGAGGACACATGGGAATTATCGTCAAGCTAGTTTTCATCACACTCATATGATTCACGTTTGGTACTTTGATAATTTGATATGTAGGTCGACCGGTGCTTGGGTACTACCCTTCCTTGGACAAGCATCCCACTTAGGATTAACCCCTATTGCAAGCATCCGCAACTACGAAAGAAGTATTAAGGTAAACCTAACCATAGCATGAAACATATGGATCCAAATCAGCCCCTTACGAAGCAACTCATAAACTAGGGTTTAAGCTTCTGTCACTCTAGCAACCCATCATCTACTTATTACTTCCCAATGCCTTCCCCTAGGCCCTAACAATGGTGAAGTGTCATGTACTCGATGTTCACATGACACCACTAGAGGAGAGGCAACATACATCTCATCAAAATATCGAACGAATACCAAATTCACATGACTAGTTATAGCAGGACTTCTCCCATGTCCTTAGGAACAAACGTAACTACTCAAAAATCATATTCATGTTCATAATCAGAGGGGTATCAATATGCATAAAGGATATGAACATATGATCTTCCACCAAGTAAACCAACTAGCATCAACTACAAGGAGTAATCAACACTACTAGCAACCCACCGGTACCAATCTGAGGTTTTGAGACAAAGATTGGATACAAGAGATGAACTAGGGTTTGAGAGGAGATGGTGCTGGTGAAGGTGTTGATGGAGATTGACCCCGTCTCGCTGAGAGGATCAAGGGTGATGACGATGGTGATGATTTCCCCCTCCCGGAGGGATGTTTCCCCGGCAGAACAGCTCCACCGGAGCCCTAGATTGGTTCGGCCAAGGTTCCGCCATGTGGCGGCAGAGTTTCGTCCCGTGAGCTTGCTTATGATTTTTTTATGGACGAAAGACCTCATATAGCAGAAGATGGGCACCGGAGGCCTGTTAGGGGGCCCACAAGGTAGTGGGCGCGCCCAGGGGGTAGGGCACGCCCCCCACCCTCGTGGATGGTGGGTGGCCCCCCTTTGGTTCTTTCTTCGCCCAATATTTTTAATATATTCCAAAACGTGCCTCCGTGAAGTTTCAGGACCTTTGGAGTTGTGCGGAATAGGTCTCTAATATTTGCTCCTTTTCCAGCCCAGAATTCTAGCCGCCGACATTCTCCCTCTTCATGTAAACCTTATAAAATAAGAGAGAATAGGCATAAGTATTGTGACATAATGTGTAATAACAACCCATAATGCAATAAATATTGATATAAAAGCATGATGCAAAATGGATGTATCACCCTTCGGTGATGATTTCATCAATCACTGACAATTACATACCAGCAAGTGTTTGCCCACAACAGGCACGGGTATTAGCAGCAATCGTCTGTGTTATTATCTGTCTTCCGACACATTTCTGATTACTCACCTGTTTGCCGCGTATCACACACATCTTGTTAAATTGAACCATTTCTGTTGTCTTGGCTCATCGCAAATAGTTCATCTGAGTAAACTGTATGCCCTATATCGCACACACCTTGATCTGGATAGCTGTTTCTATTGTGTTGCGTAATCACAAATAGTTCATCCGAGTGAACTATATGACGTATATCGCACACACCTTCATGTGGCAGACCGTTTTTGTTGTTGCGATCATTGCAAATAGTTCATTCGAGTGAACCCTATGCCGCCAATCGCACACATAACATAGTCTGAATCATGTTTGATGTCTCCGCCATCCCAAATAGTTTGTCTCATTTTTTGACGGTTTTCTTACACCACCATTTGCGATTAATGCATCGCACACAGTTTCATCGAAGGGTCTCTGATCGTACTGTCACATTAGGACCATCCGGTAGTAGTGATAACTATTGAAGGGGGGCCACCCAGGATGCACGAGCTCAAGGGGCGTGCCCTGTGATCTCGTGGGTTCCCATGCCTTTGTTTTCCCTAAGTCCAACTCCATAAATACCATCTCACGGAGAAAAAAAATCAGAGAAGGAATCATTGCGTTTCACGATAGGGAGCCACCACCACCTCCCGTTCTTCATCGAGAGGGCTGATCTGGAGTCCGTTTGGGGCCTAGAGGGTGGAATTCGTCGCCGTCGTCATCATCAACCCTTCTCCATCAACAATTCCATGATGCTCACCACCGAGAGTGAGTAATTCCTACATAGGCTTGCTGGGCGGTGATGGAGTTGGATGAGATTTGCCATGTTATCAATTCAATTTGTTATGGCTTGGTCCCTACTATCCACTATGTTCTGAGATTGATGTTGCTATAACATTGCTATGCTTAATGATTGTCACTAGGGCCCGGGTGCCATGATTTCAAATCTGAACCCTCTATGTTTTCATGAATATATTTGAGTTCTTGATCCTATCTGGTAGTTATATGCACTTGTTATTGTTCTGATCCGTAGACCCCAAAGTGACAATAGTTGGGATACTCACAGGGGATGACAGTAATTCGAGGAGTTCATGTATTCACCATGTGTTAATACTTTGTTCCAGTTCTCTATTAAAAGGAAGCCTTAATATCCCTTAGTTTCCCTAATGGACCGATACGTCTCCAACATATCTATAATTTTCATTGTTCCATGCTATTATATTAACTGTTTTGGATGTTTTATATGCATTAATATGTTATTTTATATTATTTTTGGGACTAACCTATTAACCTAGAGCCCAGTGCCAGTTCCTGTTTTTCCTTGTTTTTTGAGTTTCGCAGGAAAGGAATACCAAATGGAGTCCAAACGGAATAAAACCTTCGCGATGATTTTTCTAGGACCAGAAGACTTGGAGATGAAGTTAGAAGATCCATGAGGCGGCCACAAGGACGGAGGGCATGCCCAGGGGGTAGAGCGCATCCCCCACCCTTGTGGGCCCCTCGTGCACCTCCTGACCTAGTTTCTTCGCATATATATATTCTTATATCCCCAAACCAACAGGGAGAGCCACGAAACACTTTTCCACCGCCACAACCTTCTGTACCCGTAAGATCCCATCTAGGGACCTTTTCTGGCATACTGTCAGAGGGGAATTCAATCATGGAGGGATCCTACATCAACTCTACTGCCCTTCCAATGAAGCATGAGTAGTTTACTTCAGACCTATGGGTCCATAGCTAGTATCTAGATGGCTTCTTCCCTCTCTTTGATTCTCAATACCATCTTCTCCTCGATGTTCTTGGAGTTCTATTCGATGTAATACTTTTTGCGGTGTGTTTGCCGAGATCTGATGAATTGTGGATTTATGATCAGCTTATCTATGAATATTATTTGAATCTTCTCTAAATTCTTTTGTGCATGATTTGATATCTTTGTAATTCTCTTCGAATTATCGGTTTGGTTTGGCCAACTAGATTGGTTTTTCTTGCAATGGGAGAAGTGCTTAGCTTTGGGGTTCAATCTTGCGGTGTCCTTTCCCAGTGACACTAGGGGCAGCAAGGCACGTATTGTATTGTTGCCATCGAGGATAAAAAGATGGGGTTTTCATCATATTGCTTGAGTTAATTCCTCTACATCATGTTATCTTGCTTAATGTGTTACTCCATTTTTTATGAACTTAATACTCTAGATGCATGTTGGATAGCGGTCGACGTGTGGAGTAATAGTAGTAGATGCAGAATCGTTTCGGTCTACTTGACACAGACGTGATGCCTATATTCATGATCATTGCCTTAGATATCGTCATAACTTTGTGCTTTTCAATCAATTGCTCGGCAGTAATTTGTCATTCACTGTATTATTTTCTATCTTGAGAGAAGCCTCTAGTGAAACCTATGGCCCCGGGTCTTTTTTCCATCAAATAAGTTTCCAATCTACAATATTAGTCTCTGATTTACTCTTTTTGCAATCTTTTACTTTCCGATCTATAAACCAAAAATACCAAAAATATTTACTTTACCATTTATCTATCTCTATCAGATCTCACCCTTGCAAGTAACCATGAAGGGATTGACAACCCCTTTATCGCATTGGGTGCAAGTTGTTTGATTGTTTGTGCAGATATTCGGTGACTTGTGCATTGTGTCCTACTGGATTGATACCTTGGTTCTCAAACTGATGGAAATACTTATTTCTACTTTGATGTGTCACCCTTTCTTCTTCAAGGGAAAAACCAATGCAAGCTCAAGAAGTAGCAGGAAGAATTTATGGTGCCGTTGCCGGGGAGATCTACGCCAAGTCAAGCCATACCAAGTACATGCCATAAACTCTCATCTCTTGCATTACATTATTCGCCATTCACCTCTCGTTTCTTCTCCCCCACTTCAAAAATGATTTTTTGAAAAGATTTGCCTTTTCTTCACCCTCTTCCGTTCATCTTCTTCATTTGCTTTTTGTGTGCTCGTGTGTCGGATTGCTTGCTTTGTCACGACGGCTCAAGGGAATACCAAATTGTGTGATTTTTTCAACACCAATAATAATGATTTTATTAGTACTCCGATTGCTCCCCATACTAATGCGGAATCTTGTGAATAATGCCGCTTTGCTGAATCTTGTTATGAAAGATCAATTTTCCGACCTTCCTAGTGAAGATGCCGCATCCCAGCTTAATAATTTCATTTATTTGTGTGATATGCAAAAGAAAACAGATGTGGATAATGACATTGTTAAATTGAAGCTATTTTCGTTCTCGCTTCGAGATTGTGCTAAAACTTGGTTTTCATCTTTGCCTAAAAATAGTATTGATTCATGGAATAAGTGTAAAGATGCTTTTATTTCCAAGTATTTTCATCCCGCTAAGATCATCTCCCTTAGGAATGATATTTTGAATTTTAAGCAACTTGATCATGAACATGTTGCACAATCTTGGGAGAGGATGAAATTGATGATACAAAATTGCGCTACTCATGGTTTGAATTTGTGGATGATTATACAAAAAAATTATGCCGGATTGAATTTTGCTTCTAGAAATATTTTAGATTCGGCCGCGGGAGGTACTTTTATGGAAATTACTTTAGGAGAAGCTACTAAACTCCTAGATAATATTATGGTGAATTATTCTCAATGGCATACCGAAAGATCTTCCACTAGTAAAAAAGTGCATGTGATTGAAGAGATTAATGTTTTGAGTGGAAAGATGGATGAGCTTATGAAATTATTTGCTAGAAATAGTTCTTTTATTGATCCTAATGATATTCCTTTGTCTACTTTGATTGTCAATAATAATGAATCTATGGATGTGAATTTTGTTGGTAGGAACAATTTTGGTAATAACGCGTATAGAGGTAATTTTAATCCTAGGCCGTTTCCTAGTAATTCCTCTAATAATTATGGTAATTTCTACAACAATTCTTATGTAAATTGTAATAAGATGCCCTCTGATTTTTAGAATAGTGTTAAAGAATTTATGAGTTCACAAAAGAATTTCAATGCTTTGATTGAAGAAAAATTGCTTAAGATTGATGATTTGGCTAGGAACATGGATAGAATTTCTCTTGATGTTGATTCTTTGAAACTTAGATATATTCCACCCAAGCATGATATCAATGAGTCTCTCAAAGCAATGATAATTTCCATTGATGAGTGCAAATAAAGAACCGCTAAGATGCATGCTAAAAAGATTGGTTTGTAAAACGCGTTCTTCTAGTTTCTGTAAAAATAATGGTGAAGATCTTAAAGTGATTGATGTGACTCCTATTGAATCTTTGTTTTCCAATATAAATCTTTATAAATATGGGACTGGAGATGAGTCAACTTTAGTTAAAAGGTGTCCCAATGATTCAGAGTTTTTAGATCTTGATCCAAAAATTAATAAAAGTGGTATTGGAGAGGTCAAAACTTTAAGTAGCAATGAACCCACTCTTTTGGATTTCAAGGAATTTGATTATGATAATTGTTCTTTAATATATTGTATTTCCTTGTTGCAATCCATGTTGAATTCTCCTCATGCTTATAATCAAGACAAAGCTTTTACTAAACATATCGTTGATGCTATGATGCAATCTTTTGAAGAAAAGCTTGAATTGGAAGTTTCTATCCCTAGAAAACTTTATGATGAGTGGGAACCTACTATGAAGATTAAAATTAAAGATTATGAGTGCCATGCTTTGTGTGATTTGGGATCTAGCGTTTCCATGATTCCAAAATCTTTGTGTGATGTGTTAGGTTTCCGTGAATTTGATGATTGCTATTTAAATTTGCATCTTGCGGATTCCACTATTAAGAAACATATGGGAAGGATTAATGATGTTCTTATTGTTGCAAATAGGAATTATGTGCCTGTAGATTTCATTGTTCTTGATATAGATTGCAATCCTACATGTCCTATTATTCTCGGTAGACCTTTCCTTAGAATGATTGGTGCAATTATTGATATGAAAGAAGGAAACATTAGATTTCAATTTCCGTTAAGGAAGGGCATGGAACACTTTCAAAGAAAGAAAATTAAATTGCCATATGAATCTATTATGAGAGCTACTTATGGATTGCATACCAAATATGGCAATACCTAGATCTATTCGTGTTTTTATGCCTGGCTAAGGGCGTTAAACAATGGCGCTTGTTGGGAGGCAACCCAATTTTATTTTTGTTTTTGCTTTTTAGGTTATGTTTTGCAATAAATAATTCATCTAGCCTCTATTTAGATGTGGTTTTATGTTTTATTTAGTGTTTCTGCCAAGTAAGACCTTTGGGATAGCTTAAGGTGATAGTTCATTTGATCTTGCTGAAAAACAAAAACTTTTGTTCTAGGAAAACATTTCTCATTTTTAACAGAAGTGTGATAAAATATTGATTCTTTTTGAAGAAGATTAATAAATCAATTTCTTATTTTTTCCTAATTGTTCAGAATTTTTGGAGTTACAGAAGTATACAAAATATCCAGATTGCTACAAACTATTCTGTTTTTTTTATAGATTTTGTTTTCTATGTGTTGTTTGCTTTTTTTGATGAATCTATGGCTAGTATCGGGGGGTATGAACCATGGAAAAGTTGGAATACAGTAGATATTACACCACTATAAATAAAGAATGAGTTCACAACAGTACCAAAAGTGGTGATTTATTTTCTTATACTAACGGAGCTTATGAGATTTTCTGTTGAGTTTTGTGTTGTGAAGTTTTCTTGTTTTGGGTAAGGATTTGATGGACTATGGAATAAGGAGTGGCAAGAGCCTAAGCTTGGGGATGCCCAAGGCACCCCAAGGTAATATTCAAGGACAACCAAGAGCTGAAGCTTGGGTATGCCCCGGAAGGCATCCCCTCTTTCGTCTTCGTCTATCGGTAACTTTACTTGAGGCTATATTTTTATTCACCACATGATATGTGTTTTGCTTGGGGCATCTTGTATGATTTGAGTCTTTGCTTTTTAGTTTGCCACAATCATCCTTTCTATACACACCTTTTGAGAGAGACGTGCATGAATCGTGATTTATTAGAATACTCTATGTGCTTTGATTTTATCTTTTGAGCTAGGCAATTTTACTCTAGTGCTACACTTATATCTTTTTGGAGCACGGTGGTGGTATTATTTTGTAGAAATTGATGAACTCTCATGCTTCACTTATATTATTTTGAGAGTCTTTAAACAGCATGGTAATTTGCTTTGTTTATAAATTTAGTCCTAATATGATGGGCATCCAAGAGGGATATAATAAAAACTTTCATATAAAGTGCATTGAATACTATGAGAAGTTTGTTTCCTTATGATTGTTTTGAGATATGAAGATGGTGATATTAGAATCATGCTAGTGAGTAATTGTGAATTTGATAAATACTTGTCTTAAAGTTTATGATTCCCGTAGCATGCACGTATGGTGAACCGTTATGTGATGAAGTCGGAGCATGATTTATTTATTGATTGTCTTCCTTATGAGTGGCGGTCGGGGACGAGAGATGGTCTTTTCCTACCAATCTATCCCCCTAGGAGCATGCGCGTAATACTTCATTTCGATAACTAATTGATTTTTGCAATAAGTTTGTGAGTTCTTTACGACTAATGTTTATTCCATGGATTATACACACTCTCACCCTTCCGCCATTGCTAGCCTCTCTAGTTGTAGCGACCCGGACCGAATGGATTGAAGTCTCTGTGCTTAAGTGTCATCCCTGGATCGGTATGCTGACACACATAGTACTCGAGGATTTATAACAGAGGTAAATCACATGTATAGAGTAACGTGAATACTATTACCTCAATCCTTATAGAGGAAGAAACAACAAAGCTTGGAGTCCTAACAACACCAACGACAAAGTTGAGTGTAGACATCGTAACCCTATCGTATCACTTACTCGTAATAAAATTCCTGCAACATGAGACATTGCAGCCATATAGGTCAGTACATTGAATGTATTGGCAATTTCACACCATAGAGGAATAATGAGAATGTCTATCTCTATATGCATATCTGGCTGGTGGAAGCCCTAAGTTTAATTTTTGCATAAAGCTAATTTTTCCCTACAACAAAGGAATACATTTTTATTTACTACCAAGTTAAATTACCCATATTGAGAAGGTAACCCCAACTCAATCCCAAAATCACCAAATCATTAATAACCCAACAATTTCATTAAATAGAGTGATGAGATCAACCAATAATTCAAATACCAGATACTCCAAATTGTCCATAACCGGGGACACGGCTAATCATGATTAGTTTGTACACTCTGTAGAGGTTTGTGCACTTCTTCCCACAAGACTCGATCTCCTCCATTGAATTTATCTCACTGCCTGATGTTTGAGAACCGAATGATCGAGACACAGTCTTTCTGAAGAGGTCCCCTTAATCGATAGATAGGTCGGTACACCTACAATTCACCTACATCGGCTAGCCTATCATGGAAAGGTTTCCCACAACTTACTCAACTATGCCAGAGCCCATAATGGCTTGTGACTGCACACGTAAGCTTCTAGGCATGAAATATCATATGATCCCTTTGAGCTTGGGTGGCATTCCATAGGATGATCACACGGGTACCCTGGGATCTCCTAGGACAACACTGGATTCCCCAGGTGCCTGCAACCAATCCATCCAGATGTGTATTAAAGTAGCCACCTTATGTTTCCCTTAGTTAATATTACTCTCGCAACTTTCATGATTCTCACATACCAATCCCCGTCTACGAGCATGGCTAAGCAATATGAGCATAACGTATATTCTCGGGGTGTTTCAAGGATCATAGGTTCCTACCTCCTGAACTACATAACAATGCCCCAATTCCCAATCCTACTCATGAAAATTTGTAGAGGTGAACTAATGCATAGTAAAAACCGGGTATAGAAAAATATGATCAAAGTGTGAACTTGCCTTCTACTATTGATGAAGATTCTTCGCACTCATAATTCCTGATATTTCTACTCGTCACACTCTGATCAATCTATCGTAAGCAAGCAATTATAACCACACATAAGCAATCACTCAAAGATCCAAAAGAAAAGGCAAAGAAACATCGCAAAAACTCCAAAAGAACCAAATCAAATTATTTTGCAAGATCATATACTAATTTCGGTGAAAAGTGTGGTGATGGCTCAAGATGTTAGATTATGCCTAGGGATTCAATTTGAAAAAAGGATTCAATTGAAAAAGCATTATAGTTTACAAGATATGATCAAGTGAAGCTTCGAGTTCAAATTTTGAATCGTTCAAATTTGAAAAGATCAAAAGTAGAAACTAATGATGCTACTAGATGTAGGAAGTCAATATGAATATGTAGGAAAAAGAATTACTAGATTGAAAGTAACAGATCGAGTAATTCAACATAGCATTGAATCTGCTTAGAATGTTGTGTAACAACTCTTTCATGGACTAGTAGAGTAACTGGCTAGGATCAAAATTATATGTTGGAAAGATGACACTAATTGTGCGAACGAAAAGATTACTTCAATACGAAGCCTATATACGGAGTTACAGATAAAAAGATATGATCAAAAGAAGTTTGAATATGAATCTGAACAAATTTCGAAATTTGAATGTTGCAAAAAGTTTATTTGATAGATTCACTAGATAGGTGGAATTAAGATGAAAATATAGGCGTTGGTTTTATCTAATTTGGATGAACGAGTAAAAAGTTATGCCTATTTCAAAAATCATGACCAAGCTGTTTTACGGAAGAAAAATAGCTATTGCTAAAAGATTTTTACACCTAAAGTGTAAATACAGAGACTAATTGATAATCTAATTATTCTATCGTACTGGTCTAGAAATAATAAGCTACGAAATTAATAAAAAATTACGAAGAAAGATACCTTTATAAGGTAGAGAAAAGACGACTTCAGAGAGAGGAGACAACTTCTAGAAGTCCCGCCGGAGAGGAGAAATATATTTTTCTTTAGTGAATCTAGTCAAACCAAAATATTGATTTAACCCCAATCGGATGATTTTTGGAGGCTCTATGGGTCTATATTTATAGGTGGAGAAAAGGTTTAGTGGTCTTTAGCTAGGCAATGTGGGACTAAACGTAGACGAAAAAAAGTGGGGAAAGAGCGCATGGGCTTAAAGCCTTCGGCCGGCTAACACGTACACTGCGGCTGTAGTTTTTTTTATTCGGTCAATTGAAAAAACTCATTTGTGAAGAAAAAAATCTAGGGAAAGAATATGGCCGGTTGGGCCTGGTCCATATAGGAGAGAAGAAAAATATGGGACACCCAACGCCACTATGTTGCGCACGTGGGCGACAGTTAGTTCCAGGCGCACGCGTAGTTTTTTTAAAAATAGAAACATAAAGGAAAACTAAATAACGAAAATAAAACAAAATTTAATATAGGCATATTATATATCAAAATTTTCAAAAAAATATTTCCTAAAACATGAACATATTTTCAGCGGCAAATAAATTTCACGAAAAATTAAATAAAGCAAACAGTGCTATTGGCTCATTTAAAAACCAAATAAAAATATTTTAAAATACCAGAATAATTTCAAACTCATTTTTCTCCAATTTTCTACTATAGGGAATCATTTTACCGTATTTTCCATATATTTATTTTTGGATAAAAATAATTTGAATAAGAACCAAATATCTCCAAATTGAAAAATGAGTTCCAAAATAACTTCAATGGACTTTCAATTTGATTCTTTGAAACTTCCAACTCTCTTTCTTAGCATTTGAATAAGTCATTTTATCTTCTCTCATGAAACTCATTGAGTTGCATAAAGTTTTCGAATTTGAAATAGTTCCAAATGGAATTCAAATCTTTTCAAACCCTTTTCATTTATTTAAATGGAAGAAGTCATATCATCTTCACTCTAGGGTTCTGTGATGAAATGAAGTTGAATTCATGGAGATCATAAATGCAAGGTGAAAGTTTTGGGAAAGTCATTTTATTCCTCCCATTCAACTTTTAAAAGTTTCAAATTTCCACTCAATTTCACACCACAAATCACGCAAGCAATCAATATTACTTAATTAATATAACATTCCAAAATTTAGAATTTTGGGATGTTACAAACCTACCACCCTTAAAATGAATCTCGCCCTCGAGATTCGGAGAGGCTAGCAAGAATTTGGTTTGGTTCGGGGGTCTCCTCAAGATCAAGCAATTATCACGAAGGTCTCGGGTGCTACCACCCTTAGAAGCATGGTTACGGTTCTAGCAAAACTCATACACTCCTTCCTTATCGTTGGCAGTGTCGATCTTCTTAGATTCTCGAGAAAATTCCTACTCTGGCTCTTCCGGTAGTGGCATAACCTTTTCCTCAATTCTTCTATACTTTTATCTTGGTACGGTCCTCCTGTGACTAGGTCTTCTTAGCTGATGGGTCTGGCGCCAATACTAAACAACTATCGATATCTCATGGTGGTCATCAAATAATTTGACTAGGTCCCTACAGAAAATGGGTCTGGGTTAAACCTCACCGTATGACCTATGGTTGGCAATAGTTGCCTTGTATAAGGGGGAAATTGTCATACCATTCTAAGGTTCAATCAGGCTTAATATCGCCGTCTCTCTACTATGGGTAAGTCACTGAGATTTACCATCCCATATAGAAGAGGCGAATAATAAGAGTAAGTTGGCATGATGATCAATCCATTCCGCACCCAAATCATTACCTTGTATATGGTTTAGTGAATATCGCATTATAAAACTCGGCCATCCTCACACGCATTTCAGAATTTCTCTTGTCGACGAACTAAGTTTGAATAATTCATTGATTCTGCAAGCCAAACAAACATCTATCGTTTCTTCACACTCTCAGGTTTTGCGTTATTCCTATAAGATCGTCTGTTGATAAAGTCGAAACTTCTTCTAGGGTTTTTCCTTCAGCAAGAGTGTGCTTGCTTCTTGGTAGGTCCTGGAGCCTGTGGGTTATGCGCTCACCCCATCACATTTATAGCTTCAACTCATCCTGGGGTTACAATTGCTCCATATTACCAACATTATACCCCCTTTATATCCAATAGTACTTCATCCCTTCATATTCTTGGGGCATCCGACATGTCGAGATAAAACTCTTACTTATTTTGTCCGACGTCCACTCCGTGGAATATCATTATCTTTTCCAGGGGTCAAATGTCCTCATAGGGTACTACCACCCTTGAAATGCACAAATTCTTCCATATACCATATTTCTCGTATCCTCGAAAATGGTCAAAATCTTCTTCATAGAGTAACAACTCATAAAATTCAACGTATGAAATCATGACACATGAACTTTATTGATTTCATGAACTTATTACAATCTCTTGCATATCCATTACATGCCTCAACTCAACACCTCAATAATAAAAAGAAATGTTCCCACTACTACTACTATAATTTTTTGTTGCAAACTCAACTAGTTAGCATAAGCCTCCTTCTCTTTGGGAGAATCCCTGGCAAAGTGCCCTGCTTCATTATAGCAGAAACATATTACTTCTGAAAAGTCTCATGGTTTCCTTGTGATTACATAGCCTCCTTGGGTCCTCGGCTTCCTTTTTGGGCAACTGCTGAAGTAGTGCCCTGGATCTTTGCACCTGAAATAGGTGATATGACTCAGGTCCTTCTTTGTAGAAATTGGGTTGTTCCTGGAATCCAATCTATTTCTCTTCCTGGACTTTTCCATGTCAATCAGGGATTCTATTTCCTATGGGTCATACTCTACTTCCACTGTCGGAAATGCTACTAGATCCCCCTTTATACAATTCTGGGAGATGTGTCCTTCTTCCCCACATGAATAGCATGACTTGGTGCAGGGTTTAATTGGGTTTTCTTCGGGTGTGTCCTCCACCTCTTCCTTCATCACAGTTTCTTCTAAAATTTCCATGAGGGCTCCTTTCATTGCTTGTTTCTTTTGCTGGATGGTTCTTTGAACCACGGGGTAAATGTGACACTGAGCGTGGTAGTGGGCAGTCCCTTCACATAAGAAACAAGTAATCTGCCTAGTTGGGCATTCTTCAGCTGGGAAACTTTCTTCACATGAGGGCATTCATCCTTGTGTTCTTTATGGTTGTGTCCTATTTCTCCATAGAGCTTGCAGGCACAAGGTTTCTTCGTATCATTTCCATAAGGCTTCAATTTCTGGGACACAAGTCGAGACTTTAGCAGAGTCAACTTAAATTCTTCCCAAGTGGTTACTCTTTGCCATCCATTGATGGTTTGGTACATCCTTCACCAAGTAGCAACACCTCTTTCAAAGCACTGAAGAGCATGCCGGGCCATATCCTTTCTGGCTATAGTGTTATTCTTCATGTGATCTTCCATGTTCTAGATCCATTGGTCCGTCTCCAATTGAGTCATCAGTCCAGAAAATATGAATTCATCTCCATTCATCCTCTATTGGTTCCAAGGGCTTTGGGGTGAGATAAGAGAGATAGAGAGGGATACACACAATACAAACAATAGTTTTGAGGAGACAGATTTTATTTTGTGGCTGTCGGAAAAGCATCAAACAAATGACATCTCACAATCGTCGCATCTAACGTAAGTATATAACAGGGGTTTGGTCTTCTTCTGATCGTGCTTGTTGATCTTCTCAAGTTCTTCCATGTCATTTCTGTTGACGCGAAGTCTCTCCTGACGTCCTTTAATATTCTGGAGTTGTGTTCCAAACTTTTGGGTTTCAACCTCCTTGGCATGAACCATGGTCCTACTGTCCTGCAGTTCGTGACGAATCTCTAGGATCTCGAGGTTTTTCTCCTCCAGCTTGGCTACTTTCAGCTTCTGGGTCCTGAGTTCTTCACGAAATGCTTCCTTGTCAAATACAGCTTCCTGTAGGTCCATCTTAAAATTCTTGATGTAATACTCCAGATCCTGGCAATACACCGGCTAAGGTTAAAACTTCATCTTTTGCTGACAGGTGCTCCATTAGCCCTTTTGTCATCCAATCATTCCGGAGAAATGCATGCTTAACTC
Source organism: Triticum aestivum (assembly GCF_018294505.1). Lineage (NCBI taxonomy): Eukaryota > Viridiplantae > Streptophyta > Magnoliopsida > Poales > Poaceae > Triticum > Triticum aestivum. The sequence continues at coordinate 304,404,087 of NC_057809.1, forward strand.
AGCACGGTGGCAATAGCATAAGCGAGCGATAACATCATGGATAGCCGTGTTTATCCCCATGTCATTGCCATGACCTATCATTCCTTAGTTGATATATCCTGCCTTAGGGTTTTCTTGACAAAAACTTTGAGTTTTAACGCTCCATGCTCTGGTCTTTTTCCGACACACCTTGATCTCAGGTATTGGCAGCTTCAATAGTTTAACAAGTTCCATAAGGGTAGCTTTCCTAGTTCATACCAGTCTGGGAATTCTTCAGAGCCTTCAAATTCTCTTAGTCTTCAGAGTCTTCAACCGTTGTAGTTTCATTTATTCTGATGCCCAGTAAAATCCTCTTTATTCTAAAATGGTCTTAGTTGTCCGATATCTTGTACTTCTTGGAGTGGTCTCATCATTCGAATCTTCGCGTGGTCAAAAGGGAAAAGGGGGGTATAGTCTAACTAAAAGGGAATATTTGATAAAGCTCAGAAAAAGAGAGGTAAGCGATCTTTTTGAAAATAAAGTTTTAGAGAAATTCTTTCCTATGGGCTTGCAAGTTCCTAGGGGTCATGTCCTATAGTCAACATGTGCTTTGATACCATCTTGTAGCGACCCGACTCGAATGGATCGAAGTCTCTGTGCTTAACTGTCATCCCTGGATCGGTATGCTGACACACACAGTACTCGAGGATTTGTAATAGAGGTAAATCACATGTATAGAGTAACATAAATACTATTACCTCAATCCTTATAGCAGAAACAACAAAGTTGTGGAGTCCCAACAACACCAACGACAAAGTTGAGTGTAGACATTGTAACCCTATCATATCACTTACTCGTCGTAAAATTCCTACAACATGAGACATTGCAGCCATATAGGTCAGTACATTAAATGTATTGGCAATTTCACACCATAAAGTAATAATGAGAAAGTCTATCTCTATATGCATATCTGGCTGGTGGAAGCTCTAAGTATAATTTTTGCATAAAGCTATTTTTTCCTACAACAAAGAAATACATTTTTATTTACCACCAAGTTAAATTACCCATATTGAGAAGGTAACCCCAACTCAATCCCAAAATCACCAAATCATTAATAACCAAACAATTTCATTAAATAGAGTGATGAGATCAACCGATAATTCAAATACCAGATACTCAAAATTGTCCATGACCGGGGACACGGGTAATCATGATTAGTTTGTACACTCTGCAGAGGTTTGCGCACTTTTCCCCACAAAACTTGACCTCCTCCGTTGAATTTCTCGCACTGCCTGATGTTTGAGAACCGGATGATCGAGACACAATCTTTCTGAAGAGGTCCGCTTAACCGATAGATAGGCCGGTACACCTACAATTCCCCTACATCTGCTAGCCTATCATGGAAAGGTTTCCCACAACTTACTCAACTATTCTAGAGCCCATAATGGCTTGTGACTGCACACGTAAGCTTCTAGGCATGAGATATCATATGATCCCTTTGAGCTTGGGTGGCATTCCATAGGATGATCACACGGGTACCCCGGGATCTCCTAGGACAACACTGGATTCCCCAGGTGCCCGCAACCAATCCACCCAAATGTGTATTAAAGTATCCACCTTAAGTTTCCCTTAGTTAATATTACTCTCGCAACTTTCATGATTCTCACATACTGATCCCCGTCTACGAGCATGGCTAAGCAATATGAACATAATGTATTCTTGGGGTGTTTCAAGGATCATAGGTTCCTACCTCATGAACTACATAACAATGCCCCAATTCCCAATCCTACTTATGTAAATTTGTAGAGGTGAAATAATGCATAGTAAAAACTGTGGTATAGAAAAATATGATCAAAGTGTGAACTTGCCTTGTACTGTTGATGAAGATTCTTCGCACTCATAATTCCTGATATTTCTACTCGTCACACTCCGATCAATCTATAGTAAGCAAGCAATTTTTTTGAGGGTACTACGGCGGGCAAAGCCAGCCTGAACTCATTTATTAATTTGGAGTTTAACAAAGAATATGTACAGGGGGGATGAGAGGAAAATAAACTAAACACTAAGTTACATCAAGACGGGACAAAATGATTCCCCAATCTAATAAGGATTGTTTGCGGTCTTCCTTGGGGCCGCGATTGGCCGAAAGGAAGATGTCTTCGGCCGCACATCGAAGGACGGATCCCAGAGACTGAACTTCATGATTGAAAACTTTTGCATTTCTTCTTTTCCAAAGGTTCCAGAGAATAGCCAAAACAACAGTGTTCCGGACTTTGCAAGAATGTTGAAGATTCTGGAGGTCGCTGATGGTTGAGCATTCAGCCGAGTTGATGAAGAGGGACACCACAGTTAACCAAGCATCGGATGCAATGGCGCAGTGAAGTAGCATGTGTGAAGTTGTTTCTACGTCCGAACAAAAGGGGCAGGATGCCGAGTCGGTCAAGCCACGACGGAATCTGCGATCGTTAGTGAACAATCTTCCACGGTGCGCCAACCAGAGAAACAACCTGCACTGGTTAGTCGCATAATTCTTCCCCCAAATGAAATCTACGAACAGATCGACATGCCTGGAAGAAAAAGCTGCCTCGTAAGCAGAAGCATTGGAAAGGGGCCAGTCATTGATCCTACATAATCGGGAATCCGAAACCAGCGGCTTTAAGATAACAGTGGCTAATAGGGCACATAAGCCTGCCGGTTCAATGGTAGCAGCATTGGAAAGGCGCGGCTATAGCATGAGATGGAGGTCCGGGGCCGAGAGCACAAATGCAATCGAGACATGAGTCTTGGTGACATGAGAGAACAGGTTTGGGAAGCGAGCGTCGAGAGTACTGTCATCGAGCCAAAGGTCAAGCCAGAAGGCAGTGACGACGCCGTTGCTGACGATAACACGAGTAATAGAGCGGAAGGACGGGAGGCTGGATGTTATGTCTTTCCAAATGGGGGTATGTAGCCGATTGGTATCGCCGACGTAATGACCTCCCTCCCAGCCATAAGAGTTGGCGAGCCAACAATCTAATGTGCTGGTGCCAGGAGAGTGGACTTTGCTCAGGGTTTTTAGGAGGAGACAAGTGTTGTGGGTACGTAGGCAACGGAAGCCGAGGCCTCCTCTGGAGGTAGGGGCACAGACGTCATCCCAAGCAACCTTGCATTGGCCCCCGTTAACATGGTCATGCCCGGCCCAAAAAAAGGCCCGACAACGCTTGTCAATCTCAAGGATAGTGCCAGCATGAAGGAGCATAGTGCTCATGGCATATGTGGGGAGGGCCCTAATGACGGATTTGATGAGCACCGCCCTCCCGGCAGCAGAGAGAAGGTGGCCTCTCCATTCGGCTAAGCGCTTATCCACCTTCGCTATTAACGGATGGAAATCCATGAGACGTAACTTGTGAGTAGATAGGGGGAGGCCTAAGTAATTCTGTGGAAAGGCGGCAACAGGGCAGCCAAACATACTGGCCATACGGGAAGCAGTAGTAGAGTCAACATGGATTGGGGCAAAAGTACTTTTGTCCAAATTGATTTGAAGACCGGTAGAGAGGGAGAAGGAGAGCAGAATGGACTTGAGATTTGCAAGGTGTTGTTCATCGGCTTTAATGATGATTAACGTGTTGTCGGCATATTGGAGAAGGGGCAAGGAAGATCAGGAGAAATGGGGTGTTGGAGGAGCCCGTGAGAGGAAGCATCCAGAATCATATGCTGGAGAATGTCGGCGATGGTAATGAAGAGGTAGGGAGAAATCGGATCGCCCTGGCGGAGACCATTTTTGCATTGGATCCAGTTCCCTGGAACGCCATCTAGAAGAATGGCTGATTGGCTTGTATCATTTAGCATCATGATCCAACGCACCCAAGTTTCTGGGAAACCTTTAGCTCTAAGTATGGTGTAAAGGCTGTTCCAAGCGACGGAGTCGAAAGCTTTTCGGAAGTCTAATTTGATGACAAGGGCAGGGCATTTTTGTTTGTGACAAGCTTGGACGATATCAGCTGCAAGGATGAAATTTTCAGCAATATTCCGCCCTTTTACAAAACCGGATTGGTCAGCATGGATAAGATCGCAGATAACTGGCTGAACTCGGTTGGTGAGGCATTTGGAGCAGAGTTTGACGGAACAGTTTTGCAATGAGATCGGACGCATCTGGTCTGGGTCATTGGCACCGGTTTTTTTGGGATGACGACAATATAGGACTTGTTGATGCGCCGAAGATCTGCGTTGAGCGAGTGGAAGCTAGAAAGAAGGTGGAAGAGATCATTCTTAACGAGCTCCCAGTTAGATTTGTAGAAGGCCGGCCCAAAACCATCAAGACCAGGACTAGCATTGTCGTTCATGGAGAAGAGAGCGATTTTAATCTCATCCATAGTGAAAGGGAGAGTTAAGGCATTAGATTGAGACAAGCGGAGGCGGGAGCTCGAGACAAGATCTTGGAGTTGTTTGGGCGGGTCGCCCGAGCAGGAAGATCCTATGATATTATGAAAATAGTCACGCAGAGCGCGGTGCTTGCCAGAGTGCGAGGACACGTCAGTGCCATTGACATTTAGAGTTTTGATATGATTCTTGCGCAAGCGGATCGTGGCGCGGAGGTGGAAATACTCAGAATTTTCGTCCCCAAGGACGCAGTCTTTGATTTTTGCACGTTGGCGCCAGTAGAGGGCAGTCAGAGCATTGTGTCAATGCAGGGAGAGGGCGACCTGAGTACGTAAGGAGCATTCTAGGGAGGAAAGCAACTGAACCTCTTCAATCTTATCAAGGAAGGTGATAACAGTTTTGCAGTTTTTTGAGATCACCAGGGAAGACCTAGCATGCTTCACCCATGATTTTGCCACCGCACACACATGTTTGAGCTTGAGGCAAAAATGTCTGAGGTGGGTAGATAGAGGGAAGTTGTTCCAATTTTGAGCGACCAGGTTTTTGAAGGGCAAGAGGCGCATCAGTCCGTTGTTAAAAGCGAAATATCGAGGGCTTAGGAATCTTGGACGAAGCGGTTATGATGAGAGGCACGTGGTCGGAGGTCGAGCGACAAGAGGAGGTGAGAGTGGAGTCTGGGAGTAAGGAACTCCATTCGATGTTAATAAAGGCCATGTCTAAGCGGACAAGAATGGGAGAGTCTTGCTGGTTTGACCAAGTGAAAAGCCTATCTAGAAGAGGTAGTTCCTGAAGATTTAACTGGTTAAGGGTGGAAGAGAAGAGGGATGCTTTAGAGGCGTTGAAATTATCATTAGATCGCTCAAAAGGCTTGAGGGTGAAGTTGAAATCACCAATGAGGGCCCAAGGTCCAGAGATTAAGCCACCGAGATGAAGGAGCTCATCAAAAAAGCCTGTTTCTCATTGCTACCGCATGGGCCATAAATGTTGGATACCGAGAAACAGTCATCATTAGCCCTAGCTGAAAAGCTTAGGGTTAAGGAGAAGGAGAGGTTAGTGACCGAGGAGCAAACAAAATCTTGATCGTCCCAGGCAGTGAGGATACCGCCTGCCGCGCCATGTGAAGGAAGAAAGTGAAAGGATCTGAGATTGGGAGGAAGAAAGGAGCTAGCTCTGAAGGAGGAGATATCCTCAAGCTTAGTCTCTTGTAAGAAGATAAAGGAAGGGGCAATGGCCGCAAGGGCTGATTTGACATCGGTGCATTTTTTTGTTCCTGCCAAGACCACGAACATTCCAGGAAACAAAGCTGGTTTTACGATTCATAGAAAACCTGGAAAACACCAAAAACATTACAAGACCGGCTGGACAGGGCCACCCACGCACACCCGAAAGGAAGGAAACTTAGTCCTGAAAGAGGAGGGCGGAAGGCCCGAGCTACGATACAAGTCTCAAGGAGACTAAGGGACAGACCGCGACCTAGCTCCGAGAAGCGGAGAGCAATGGCCGGAGCTAACCTAAGACGGATACGAGCCGAAGCACTGCGGCATGAGGGGTAGACAAAGAGCGAATAGGGTGACGGGGGGCCGCATAACATTAGGCACCCATGCAGTCACCGGAGAGGTCAAAGGCTGGCACATCGCATGCAGCGATGATGTCTAGCACGTCATGGTGACGGAGGGGTGAAGTGATCTCGAGGGCCATGTCGATGAGCTGGGCGGCAATGAGCTTCTTCCCTCCTGCAGAGAGCTTATTCCCATCCTGCATAGCCCGCTTGCGCAGCGACGCCTTCTCAAGGATGGACATGTAGGTTGGGGGCTCGATGCCGGCGAGGCGAGCGCTTCGGCACCGACCAGGAGACGCAGTGGGCGGGAGCGCCGGGTCGGGGATGGAGTCTTCAGCGGCGACCTCCTGGACGAGCGGTGTGGCAGGCCAGGAGAGGTCGAGGTCTTGGGCAGCACCAAGCTGGGAGGCACCAATGGAGGTACAGCCAGGTGAAGGAGCGGGCAGCGCACTGGTGTCGTGGCAGATGACGTCGACCGAAGTGATAGGAGTCCTGGAGGGGCCCACAGTGGCCACCTTGGTGAGGCGACCAATGGAGGCGGTAGCAAAGTTGGCGACGAGCATGCCAATGGCCGAGCTTACCACCTGCATGGGGATGCGGTAGAAGCCACGCCCGCCGGATTTGCTGACAACGACGATGTCGAAGAAGCCGTGGCGCATGTAGATGAGGACGTTGGTAGGTTTCTCAAGAAGAGGCTTGGCCTTGACCGCGGGCACCAGCAAGGCCCACATGGTGAGGCCACCGGGAAGTTGCGCGAGGCGGCCTCTGTCATCACCGGTGGTAGGGGGAGGTGGCGAAGGGGCGAGGTCGGCATCCAAGTCGGCGGGGAAGTCAGAGTAGGCGGAGTCGTCGGACGGTGGTGCGGAGGCGAAGTCAAAGCCAGCCGCAGGGAGGTTGGTGCAGGAGATGATGGTGACTGGGGCAATCGCCCCAATGCCATTGAAGCCGTGCATGGCAAGGGTGTGGGGAACATCGGAGACATCACGAGCTTTGACGGTGACGAGCAGAGTAGAATAGTCGATACCGGAGAGGCAAATGGGGTTGATGTCAAAGGGGTTGGCAAAAGGGCCGGTGGTGTGGAGGATGTGTTGTGGGAACCAATGCTCGATGGGGTAGTCCTTGATGGCAAGGGCAGCGAGGTGGCGGTGGGGGAAGAGGAAGCAGTTGTCGGTGTCGTTGTGGCGATTCAGGTGGACGGTGTGTTCGCGGCCGAGGAAAGGGCCCTCCTCCATGGCACGCTCGTGGTCGGCGGGGGTGACGAAGACAACCATGCCGATGCCGTGCGAGGCGGTGATCAGCGCGTAGGGCGGGTTCCCGGCCTCCTCCTGGAGTGCCCGATGGACGATGCCGGCCGGGTTGGCAGCAGGGGGGTTGACGTAGGCGTAGGCGATGTTGTCAAAGTGCTCGAGGGGGACGTAGGGCATGAAGACGTTGACGTAGTGCGGGCGAGAGGAGTTGGGAGACATGTTGATGTCCACCGACCCCTCGTCGGAGTCCGATGACTCGTCACCAGAGGCGAACTCCACTTGATCCGGGTCCTCCTCGGGCTCATCATCGTCGGACATGATGACGACCGATGAGGGGGACGCCCGGTGAGCAGGGTCGGTGGGGGAGGCAGGCACCATGGGGGGTGACAGAGCTTGAGCGGGGGCGGATGGAGCGGGCGACGACAGGGCCGGAGGAGCAGAGCCAGGGGCGGCCGAGGGCACCATGTCAAGCGGGATGAAGTCGGCCATAGCGCCTGAAGAACGATGACAAGGGGTTAGGTTGGGGAGAACCGACCTAGATGGCGGGGAGAGGGAAGACGGAGGAGGAGATTGCAAGAACTGAGAGGGGAGCGTACACTCACGGAGACGGTGGCCGGAGATCCAGCAGTTCCTATAGCGAACCGGGTCACGGCAGTGGCAGACTTGGTGGTCTAGGTCTAGGCAACGATAGCAGCGCATGGAGAAATTGGAGGGGAGGGGTTGCTTAAAAGGAGGAGGGGAGGCTGCAAGGTTCACGGGGCATGCAAGGCGTTCGGGGGATGCATGGGGAGGCACATCGATCCATGTAGAAGGGCATGGGCAGAGGAGATGGGAGAGGGGGAAACCGAGGCAGGCAGGGTGACGCCCAGCGCCGCAGTTGATCAAGGCGAAGCAGACGTACGCGCCAACAGAGGCAAGTCGCGGGTCAAAGGCATAGGAGACAAGGGCGGGAAAGAGGATTCCGAAGCAGAAACGGGCGGGCGGACATGGATAAGCCATGGCAGTGGGCCCTCCGGCGTCGGCAGGATGCCACGAGCACGACAGTCCAGGGTGATGGGCGGGCGTCGCGGGAACCTAGGAGGAGGGGTGGGCACGGGGCGAGCAGAGGGAGGGGATGGGGGCCACGGTGGAGAGCATGCATGCGGGCTGACGAGGTCGTGGGATTGGGCGGAGACCTGGTTGTCTACAGTGGGAACAGGGGCGCTACAGGGCCCGTGAGGCGAGGAATTGGCAGCCATCGGCCGCGTTGACGCGCTGGGCAGATCATGAGCAATCGCCACAGCAGAGATCTCGGGAGGAGAGAACACGCTGGCAGAGGCGGCAAGGAGATAGGATGGGATGCGATTGGCTGGGGAGGCTGCAGGGATCAGGGCGACAGGGTCACGCGCAGCCGGGTCAGAGGAAATGACAAACGCAGTATTTAAAAGGGCGACCTCACCACTTGGACATAGCGACGGAAAGAAAACAAACTGGTCGGAGATTTGAATCCCGGAAAACGACGCGCCGGAGCCCGCAATAGGACCCATGTGAAATGATAGTGAGACCATCCCATCACTAATACCACCCAAGGTGACTATAAACTTAGCAATGTCCGCATTAGCCACTGTTAACAAAAATAAGCCTGCACCGAATGCTCTAATAATGGGGATTTCTGACTGAGACCCGATCCAAAACTTAAGTAGAGAGAAAACAACGAGATCTTCGAGGAGAGGCGTTGGGGGAAGAAGCTTGATCCAAACCGAAGTTGGAGAGACCAACGCCGAGTTTGGATCGAGCAGCGAACATACCGGGGAAGAGAAGTTTTCCAGGGCGAACTGAAGAAGAGTGTCACCAGAGACAATCCCGGAGCTAGCTGATGACCGAAGCGGAGCGCTGCTGGTGTTGAAGGAGACAGGAACCCGCGGATGGCGCCGGGGCACCGCCCATCGGCATCTAGCGCAGGGATGGTGGAGGCTGCGAAGCGAGACGATGATGAAGGCGAAGGGTGGCCGGCCATGGAGGCGCCGCCCGGGACGGTGGTCGTCGTCGAAGAACGAAGCAACAACGGGGATGGAGTACGAGACATTGCTTGCTGGACGCCGGGCTCAGGGTGAGCAGCGGCGGGAGCTCCGGTGGGTGGCTGACGTGCCCGGTAGGGGCGCACGACAGGTGTGTGGACACCGGGCTCGCGTGAGCGTCAGCGTGTGGGGTGGCTGCCGGAGCCGGAGTGGCGGCCGGCAGGGAGCTTGCTAGCAGCGCAGCTCAAGCCCTCAACAAGAGGTACATGCTCCTGTTTGAGACATGATACTCTGGAGAGGGTCAAACATCATCGACAGATTCAACATCTTGCGTGCATGTGCTCTAGAGCCGATCTGATCTTGTAAGCAAGCAATTATAACCACACATAAGCAATCACTCAAAGATCCAAAAGAAAAGGCAAAGAAACATTGCAAAAACTCCAGAAGAACCAACTCAAATTATTTTGCAAGATCAGATCCTAATTTCGGTGAAAAGTGTGGTGATGGCTCAAGATGTTAGATTACACCTAGGGATGCAATCTGAAAAAAGGAATCAGTTGAAAAAGCGCTACGGTTTACAAGATATGATCAAGTGAAGCTTCGAGTTCAAATTTTGAATCGTTCAAATTGAAAAGATCAGAAGTTGAAACTAATCATGCTACTAGATGTAGGAAGTCAATATGAATATGTAGGAAAAAGAATTACTAGATTGAAAGTAACAGATCAAGTAATTCAACATAGCATTGAATCTTCTTAGAATGTTGTGTAACAACTCTTTGGTGGACTAGTAGAGTAACTGGCTAGGAGCAAAATTATATGTTGGAAAGATGACACACTAATTGTGCGAACATAAAGATTACTTCAATATGAATCCGATGCAGTTGGGTTCATCGAAAACGGAGTTACGGATAAAAAGATATGATCAAAAGAAGTTTGAATATGAATCTGAACAAATTTCGAAATTTTAATGTTGCAAAAAGTTTATTTGATAAATTCACTGGATAGGTGGAATCAAGATGAAAACATAGGCATTGGTTTTCTCTAATTTGGATGAACGAGTAAAAAGTTATAGCTATTTGAAAAATTAGGGTCAAGCTGTTTTACGAAAGAAAAATAGCTATTGCTAAATGATTTCTACGCCTAAAGTGTAAATACAGAGACTAATTGGTAATCTAATTATTCTATCGTACTAGCTAAAATAATAAGCTACAGAAGTATATAAAAAATACGAAAAAAGATATCTTTATAAGGTAGAGAAAAGACGACTTCGGAGAGAGGATACAACTTCTAGAAGTCCTGTCGGAGAGGAAAATATATTTTTCTTTAGTGAATCCAGTCAAACCAAAATATTGATTTAACCCAAATCGGATAATTTTTGAAGGTTCTATGGGTCTATATTTATAGGTGGAAAAGAGCCTTACGGGTCTTTAGCTAGGCAATGTGGGACTAAACGTAGATGAAAAAAAAGTGGGGAAAGAGCGCATGGGCCTAAAGCCTTCGGCCGACTAACGCGTACACTGTGGCTGCAGTTTTTTTTATTCGGTCAACTGAAAAAAATATTTGTAAAGAAAAAATTTGGAAAGGAATATGGCCGGTTGGGCCTGACCCATATAGGAGAGAAGAAAAAATAATGATGGGACGGCCGACGCCACTATGCTGCACACATGGGCAACAGTTAGTTCTAGGCGCACGCGCAATTTTTTTTAAATATAAACAGAAAGGAAAACTGAATAATACACCAAAATTTTATATAGGCATATTATATCAAACTTTTCAGAGAAAGATTTCCTATAACATAAACATATTTTCAGCGGCAAATAAATTCCACAAATAAATAAATAAAGCAAACAGTGCTACTTGCTCATTTAAAAACCAAATAGAAATATTTTAAAATACCAAAATAATTTCATACTCATTTTTCTCCAATTTTCTACTGTAGGGAATCATTTTTCCCTATTTTCCATATATTTTATTTTTGGAGAAAAATAATTTGAATAAGAACCAAATATCTCCAAATTGAAAAATGAGTTTCAAAATAACTTCAAAGGACCTTCAATTTGATTCTTTGAAACTTCCAACTCTCTTTCTTAGCATTTGAAGAAGTCATTTTATCTTCTCTCATGAAACTCATTGAGTTGCATAAAGTTTCTGAATTTGAAATAGTTCCAAATGGAATTCAAATCTTTTCAAACCCTTTTCATTTATTTAAATGCAAGAAGTCATATCATCTTCACTCTAGGGTTTTGTGATGAAATGAAGTTGAATTCATGGAGATCATAAATGCAAGGTGAAAGTTTTGGGAAAGTCATTTTATTCTCTCATTCAACTTTCAAAAGTTTCAAATTTACACTCAATTTCACACCACAAATCACACAAGCAATCAATATTACTTAATTAATATAACATTCCAAAATTTAGAATTTTAGGATGTTACACTAGTACTGCGCAACTTTCGCCGGTACCATAAACCCATCATACACCTTCCTCCAAACAGCCACCATACCTACCTATTATGGCATTTCCATAGCCATTCCGAGATATATTGCCATGCAACTTTCCACTGTTCCGTTTATTATGACACGCTGCATCGTTGTCATATTGCTTTGCATGATCATGTAGTTGACATCGTATTTCTGGCAAAGCCACCGTTCATAATTCTTTCATGCATGTCACTCTTCATTCATTGCACATCCTAGTACACCGTCGGAGGCTTTCATATAGAGTCATATTTTGTTCTAAATATCGAGTTGTAATTCTTGAGTTGTAAGTAAATAAAAGTGCTATGATCTTCATTATTAGAGCATTGTCCCATGTGAGGAAAGGATGATGGAGACTATGATTCCCCCACAAGTCGAGATGATACTCCAGACGGAAAAAAAGAGGCCAAAAATGAGAGAAGGCCCAAATAAAAAATATGAGAGAAAAGAGAGAAGGGGCAATGCTACTATCCTTTACCACACTTGTGCTCAAAGTAGCACCATGATCTTCATGATAGAGAGTCTCCTATATTGTCACTTTCATATACTAGTGGGAATTTTCAACTTCGCTTGTATATTCCAATGATGGGCTTCCTCAAATTGCCCTAGGTCTTCGTGAGCAAGCAAGTTGGATGCACACCCGCTTAGTTTCTTTTTGAGCTTTCATAAACTTATAGCTCTAGTGCATCCGTTGCATGGCAATCCCTGCTCACTCACATTGATATCTATTGATGCGCATCTCCATAGCCCGTTGATACGCCTAGTTGATGTGAGACTATCTCCTTCTTTTTATTTTCTCCACAACCACCTTCTATTCCACCTATAGTGCTATGTCCATGGCTCACGCTCATGTATTGCGTGAAAGTTGAAAAAGTTTGAGAACATAAAAAGTATGAAACAATTGCTTGGCTTGTCATCGGGGTTGTCCATGATTTAAATATTTTGTGTGATGAAGATGGAGTATAGCCAGACTATATGATTTTGTAGATATAAGCTTTCTTTGGCGATGTTATTTTGAGAAGACATAATTGCCTTGTTAGTATGCTTGAAGTATTATTGTTTTTATGTCAATACTAAACTTTTGTTTTGAATCATATGGATCTGAAAATTCATGCCACAATAACGAAATTACATGGATAAATATGTTAGGTAGCATTCCACATCAAAAATTCTGTTTTTATCATTTACCTACTTGAGGACGAGCACGAATTAAGCTTGGGGATGCTTGATACGTCTCCAATGTATCTATAATTTTTGATTGTTCCATGCTATTATATTATTTGTTTTGGATGTTTTATAGGCATTTATATGCTATTTTATATTATTTTTGGGACTAACCTATTAACCTAGAGCCCAGTGCATGTTCCTGTTTTTTCCTTGTTTTTGAGTTTCGCAGAAAAGGAATACCAAACGGAGTCCAAACGGAATAAAACCTTTGCTATGATTTTTCTTGGACTAGAAGACAACCAAAAGACTTGGAGATGAAGTCGGAAGAGCCACGAGATGTCCACAAGGACAGAGGGCGCGCCCCCACCCTTGTGGGCCCCTCTTGCACCTGCTAACCTAGTTTCTTTGCCTATATATACTATTATATCCCCAAACCGATAGGGAGAGCCATGAAAACATTTTTCCCCGTCACAACCTTCTGTACCCGTGAGATCCCATCTAGGGGCCTTTTCCGGCGTCCTGCCAGAGGGGGATTCGATCACGAAGGGCTTCTACATCAACTCTATTGCCCTTCCGATGAAGCGTGAGTAGTTTACTTCAGACCTACGGGCCATGTTCTCCTCGATGTTCTTGGAGATCTATTCGATGTAATACTTTTTTGCAGTGTGTTTGCCGAGATCCGATGAATTGTGGATTTATGATCAGCTTATCTATGAATATTATTTGAATCTTCTCTAAATTATTTTATGCATGATTTGATATCTTTGTAATTCTCTTCGAATTATCAGTTTGGTTTGGCCAACTGGATTGTTTTTTCTTGCAATGCGAAAAGTGCTTAGCTTTGGGTTCAATCTTGTGGTGTCCTTTCCCAGTGATAGTAGAGGCGGCAAGGAACGTATTGTTTTGTTGCCATTGAGGATAAAAAGATGGGGTTTTCATCATAGTGCTTGAGTTAATTCCTCTACATCATATCATCTTGCTTAATGCATTACTCCGTTCTTTATGAACTTAATACTCTAGATGCATGCTGGATAGCGGTCGATGTGTGGAGTAATAGTACTAGATGCAGAATCGTTTTGGTGTACTTGACACGGACGTGATGCCTATATTCATGATCATTGCCTTAGATATCGTCATAACTTTGCGCTTTTCTATCAATTGCTCGGCAGTAATTTGTTCACCCACCGTATTATTTTCTATCTTGAGAGAAGCCTCTAGTGAAACCTATGGCCCCTGGGTCTATTTTCCATCATGTAAGTTTCTGATCTACAATATTAGTTTCCGATTTACTCTTTTTGCAATATTTTACTTTCCGATCTATAAACCAAAAATACCAAAAAAAATTACTTTACCATTTACCTATCTCTATCAGATCTCACCCTTGCAAGTAACCATGAAGGAATTGACAACCCCTTTATCACATTGGGTGCAAGTTGTTTGATTGTTTGTGCAGGTATCCGGTGACTTGTGCGTTCCTACTGGATTGATACCTTGGTTCTCAAACTGAGGGAAATACTTATCTCTACTTTGCTGCATCACCCTTTCCTCTTTAAGGGAAAAACCAACGCAAGCTCAAGAAGTAGCATGGACCCCTGCCACGGGTGGTTAGGACAAAAGATGTCATGCGAGTTCTCAGTATAAGCATGCATTACTATATACGGAACACATGCCTACATTACATTGATGAATTGGAGCTATTGTGTGTCGCTCTAGGTTGTGACTATTATATGTTGAATATCATCCAACACAAATATCCATCGCTGATCAAATGCCTACACTTTCCTCATATTGGTCTTTGCTAAGTTACTTTCATTGCTCCTGCCGTTACAATCACTACAAACTGCTACTGTTCCTATTACTATTACTATTGTTACTGTGCTACTAAACATTTTGCTACAGAAATATAATTTCCCTGGTGTTGTTGAATTGACAACTCAACTGCTAAGGCTCATAAATATTCTTTGGTTCCACTTGTGTTGAATCGATAAATTTGGGTGAAATACTACCCTCGGAGACTGTCGCGATCCCCTATACTTGTGAGTTACCAATAATTTCTAGATTAAATTATTCATTAGGGTTGCAATTTTAGCAACATTACTACTTGTACAACACATAAGAGAGCAACACAGTAACAGCAGTAGCAGTAGTATGTAACCATTTACAAAAAACACAACATATGAGAGTAGTGATTCTCTATTCTTTGCATAGTAGAGTAGTTAATGGACTCAAATAGCACTATCTCAGATCGAGAGGTGTCCGAATATTTGGAACATAGCTAAATATGACAAGTGGCAATGATCTTTCAATTTTCTTACATACGAGAAGTGCATGGGCTTCATATTATTCACAGGGATGTGAAAAAGAGTGATAAAGTTTTGGCTAAACCTTGATTCATTTCTGTTATGCCAAATTTCTGTCAGTCAATATGTTAAACTTTTAAGCAAAGTTCATGCTGAATTTCATTTCTGTCACTCAATATGTGTGGCATTGTAATATCTCACGTTGTTCAATATTACTTTTGTAAACTTAGGTATGACAATATTGTTTAATTTGCTTACATATGAGTGGAATGGAGTGGAATTTTCTTACATATGAAAAGTGCATGGGCTTAGCCTATTATTCACGGGGATTTGAAAAGGAGTGACATAGTTTTGGCGAAATGTTGATTCATTTCGGTCTCGCCAAATTTCTGGCACTCAATATGTTCAATATCAGAAAAAGTCATGCCAAATTTTCTCTGACCATTCTTAGCCAGTTCCCCTTCTCAATATTACTTCCATAAGAGTATTCATGTCAACCATTTACAAGTGATAGGAGCATCATAATGATTATTAGGGATCATGAGGTGTAAGATCTGCCATATATGCAAATATCCATGTATGGACGGTATGGAAACTGCAGTATAATTCGGGCTCTTCTTGAAGAAGGGGTTTAAAAATAAGTGGTACGGTCTTTAACTTCAATTAGTAATCAGTTCTAACCATTTGTATAATTCGTTTTCTGACTTTACTGATAATTATTAACTGCTGCATATTGTATCCCGTGCAACGTATGGGTTGACTTCAAAAATTTATGCGGTAACGTTATTGAAAGTGTATGTGGCACTTAATTATTTTTTGGTGTGATGACGATGTGGTTAGAGGAACTAATATTGTTTGCTAAAGTTTATCTCAAGATATTGGTTCCATGAAGTTTCTTATGGAGTTGTGTGCCCTCCTCCCAATTTAGAAAGATCAAAGGCGTGTACCAGTGACTCGAAGGTTTTCGTTTTGATTCGATTTGAGTCATAGGAGAGAACACACTATTAAGACGGATCTTTGTGGATTTATGTTGTGTGGGAATGCCATCCAAAACATATACACTAGCCCTCCTGCACCCGACCACCAGAATGCATGTAGCATGCCTTGTCGAGGTGTCCAAAGAGTGTCAACAGAAAGTTTTTGGATACCCCGTGCGCACAGGGTCTTTTGACCCCCATGCACATGGGGCGCCGCATATCTCTCTAGACACCCTGTGCGCATGGGTTCTTTTGACCCCCATAGACATGGGGTGGTGTTTCAGTCTCTGAGTACCCCGTGCACACATGGTTGACTTAGCCTGTGCGCACAGGGCTAACTTAGCCCGTGCGCATGGGGTCCAACGGGTAGAAACGGCCACCCGATCAAGAACACTATATAAAGGCCCTTCTTCCACCTTCAATCCCTAACCCTAATGTCTTGTTGAGCTCCACCATTGCTACACCTCATTTTGCTCAATACTCTCAATCCCTCCACCCAAACTTGTTGAAGTTTTGGGAATTGGGAGAGCAAGACCCGATCTACACTTTGGCCAAACCAAAACGTGTTTCCCACAATATTCATCCACCATTGACTTGTTACTCTTGGAGCTTGTGCTCCTAGGCGGTTAGAGATTCCTTCAGAAGCTTCCTTTCTTGTAGTGTGCTCCAGAGAAACTTGTAAAGGTGTGGTGGTCGCCGTCAAGACCAACCCTGAGTATTTAAGGCTCGTCCATTGGGGGTGATCCGAAAGAGAATACAGTTAGCCTTCGGTGGCATTCCACAAGCTTTGGCTTCAACCCGCTCCAAATGGAGAGTAGCTCTTCCCCAAGGAAGAGTGAACTTCGGGTTAAAATCCGCATCCTCATCTCACTTGTGGTTAATCCTTTCCCACACTTTATTTTTCCTTATATGCTTGTTGGCATGCTAATTAGATTGTTGCCTAGCATATTTGGCTTTAAGCTTGCTTGTCATATAGGTTGTGTTTGTTGGGGAACCCAACAATTTCAAAAAATACTACGCACACGCAAGATCTATCTAGGTGATGCATAGCAACGAGAGGGGAAGTGTGTTGTCCACGTACCCTCGTAGACCGTAAGCGGAAGCGTTATGACAATGCGGTTGATGTAGTCATAGGTCTTCACGATCCGACCGATCCTAGCACCGAAGGTACGACACCTCCACGATCTGCACACGTTCAACTCAGTAATGTCCCGCAAACTCTAGATCCAACTAAGGCCGAGGGAGAGTTTCGTCAGCACGACGGCGTGATGACGGTGATTATGAAGCTACCGCCGCAGGGCTTCACCTAAGCACTACAACGATATGACGGGGGTAGATTATGGTGGAGGGGGGCACCGCACATGGCTAAACAATGTCAACTAGTGTGTTCTAGGGTGCCCCCTGCCCCTGTATATAAAGGAGCAAGGGGGAGGCCGGTCGGCCCTAGGGCGTGGCAAGGAGGGGAGGAATCCTCCTCCGAGTAGGAGTAGGATTCCTCCTTTCCTAGTCCTACTAGGAGGGGGAAGGAAGGAGTGGGAGAGGGGAAGGGGGGCGCCACCCCCTCCTAGTCCAATTCGGACTCAAGGGGGAGGGGGCGCGCGGCTTGCCCTGGCAGCCCCTCTATCTCCACTAAGGCCCATTTAGGCCCAATAGTTCACCGGGGGGGGGGGGGTTCGGTAACCCCCCGGCACTCCGGTTTTCTCCGAAATCACCCAGAACACTTCCTGTGTCTGAATATAGCCATCCAATATATCAATCTTTATGTCTCGACCATTTCGAGACTCCTCGTTGTGTTTGTGATCATATCCGGGACTCCGAACAACCTTCGGTACATCAAAACAGATAAACTCATAATACCGATCGTCACTGAATGTTAAGCGTGCGGACCCTACGGGTTCGAGAACTATGTAGACATGATCGAGACTCATCTCCGGTCAATAACCAATAGCGGAACCTGGATGCTCATATTGGTTCCTACATATTCTACGAAAATCTTTATCGGTCAAACCGCATAACAACATACGTTGTTCCCTTTGTCATCGGTATGTTACTTGCCCGAGATTCGATCGTCGGTATCATCATACCTATTTTAATCTTGTTGCAGGCAAGTATCTTTACTCGTTCCGTAATGCAACATCCCGTAACTAACTCATTAGTTACATTGCTTGCAAGGCTTATAGTGATGTGCATTACCGAGAGGGGCCAGAGATACCTCTTCCATACACGGAGTGACAAATCCTAATCTCGATCTATGCGAACTCAACAAACACCATCGGAGACACCTGTAGAGCATCTTTATAGTCACCCAGTTACTTTGTGACATTTGATAGCACACTAAGTGTTCCTCCGGTATTTTCGGGAGTTGCATAATCTCATAGTCATAGGAACATGCATAAGTTATGGAGAAAGCAATAGCAGCAAAGTAAACGATCATCGTGCTAAGCTAGCGGATGTGTCAAGTCAATCACATCATTCTCTAATGATGTGATCCCATTCATCAAATGTCCATGGCTAGGAAACTTAACCATCTTTGATTAACAAGCTAGTCAAGTAGAGGCATACTAGTGACACTCTGTTTGTCTATGTATTCACACATGTACTAAGTTTCTGGTTAATACAATTCTAGCATGAATAATAAACATTTATCATGATGTAAGGAAATATAAATAACAACTTTATTATTGCCGCTACAGGAAACAGACAATTTACCGTCCGTGGATCACAGACGGCAAATACCTAAATCCAGACGACAAAGACTTTGCCGTCAGGAAGCAGACGGCAAACTCAGACGGCAAAGATTAGCCAGCAAAGAATAATTTGCCGTCAGCTTTTTTATAGGGAAGACGACAAAGACTTTGCCCTCTGCCAATCCCAATAACACACGGCAAAGCAATATCTTTGCTGTCAGCCGAAACACAATCTTTTCCGTCAGCTGATCTAATTTACAGACGGCAAAGAATTTTCTAATTTAAAAAAATCACAGGACATTTTCTAAAACATTTCTCATGGCATTCTTCATAGATCAATTTACACAACAAGTCTATTACAATCTGTTCGCATAACACCTAACCATAAAACATTGGTAGCTACAACATTGTTTGTATATCCATTTACACAACTCAACATCAATATTTTCGATAATTAAGATATACATTCATGATACAGAGAAAAAGGGGCAAGCAACTCTGTAGCTCTGCTGCAGACCGCACCGAGCACGGGGCAGCGCCTGTCGACAGCCGCTCGGTGTCTTGCACCCGATGGAGATGAGCAGCAACGGCCCTCCGCGCCCGGCGCTGCTCCCTGCGATGGCCGGTGAGGCGAGTGAGGCGGGCTCCAGCAGTCGGACAACACGGCTGGAGGCGGGCACACGCGGGCAGAGGCAGGCGGCGCTTAGTGGCGCAAGCGGAGGAAAGCTCCGGCGGGCGGCGCCCGGTGGCGCGGGCAGAGGCAAGCTCCGACAGGCGGCAACCGGTGGCGCGGGCAGAGGCAAGCTCCGGCGGGCGGACACGGGCGGAGGCGGACGCGGGGGCGCTGCACCTCCTTGTCCTCCTGGCCGTGGACGTCGTCGTTGGTACCATCGTTGGAGAGCGCCGCTCCCGGTTGGCCTTGGCCAGCGCGGCGTCGAGGAGCGCCCTCATTCCGGTGAGGGGACGAGGCGGGGTCCGGCGTGGGGACGCCGCGGGGTCCGGCGAGGGGACGAGGCGGGGTCAGGCGAGAGGACACCGTGGGGTCCGGCGAGGGGATGAGGCGAGGTCCGGCGAGGGGAAAGTGGATGGGGCCGGCGGCGAGGTGCTGGCTGGCGAGGCGAAGCGAGGTGGTTGCGGGCGCTGCCCTTCTTGATTTGGATCACAGAGAGAGAAACGAGAGAGAGAGATCGTGGTTGGGGTGGGCCGCTCGGGTGGATAACGACAGCAGTGGAGCCCGTGGGTGCGTGGGTGCGTGGGGCGCGGGGGCGCGTGGGTGCGTGGGGCGTCAGGGGCACGTGAGGATGTGTGGCTCAGATCGTGCCATCTCATCGATCCAGGTGATCGATCCGTGTATTGTGTTTCTTCTTTGCCGTCTGCGTTTTTTAATACAGACGGCAAAGAGCATACTTTACCGTCTGTAATAAAAAACGTAGACGGCAAAGATTTTTGCCGTCTGCGGTTGTTATTACAGACAGCAAAGAGCATGCTTTGCCATCTGTAATAAAACACGCAGATGGCAAAGATCTTTGCCGTCTGTGTTTTGTATTATAGACGGCAAAGAATGCTCTTTGCCGTCTGTATTCTTTTTTGTAGACGGCAAAGTCTTTTTTGCCGTTAGTTTTTCTTTGCCGTCTTCTGATGACGACAAATCCACTCTTTGCCGTCGACCCGACGAAAAGCTGACGACAAAGACGCCTCCTGACGGCAAATTAGCAGTTTCCTGTAGTGAATTATGCTGCTTAGAGCGAGGAGTCGGCTTTGTTCGGCCTAGGCGTGGATAGCGCCCCGAACTCGGTCTTCCGAACACTAGGGGCTTCACTGAAATTTAAAATTATAGAATTCTATTGCTAAGTGAGAGTGTTCAAGCATTATAGTCCGATTGCCTTATTAGTTGTGTTGAGCGCCTCCCTCGAAGGACCCAAGAATGGGAAAAAGAGCGCTCATGTTTATCCCGAACACCCCAGCACTCGTGGCATGGGGGCAGAAGCCGACGACTCGCCATCTCTCAAATTTGATAAACGGTCGCACAGAAGGTAATATTTTAAATTCAAAAGCGTTGCTTAGCGCATATGAACAAGTTTTCAGCGTACATGATCACAAATGCGAGTTTACTCAAAAATTACATCTTTGGAGCATTCATCTGCTATAAGGCGGGCACCCTTCAGGACGCCCTCATAATACGCTTCCGGGATGCGATGCTCCTTGCCCGGCGGCGGCCCGTCCTTCACCAGCTTCTCCGCATCCATCTTGCCCCAATGCACTTTAGCACGGGCAAGCGCCCTACGGGCACCTTCGATGCAGACGGAGTGCTTGATTACTTCAAGCCGTGGACAGGCATCCACCAACTGCCTCACCAGCCCGAAGTAGCTCCCAGGCAGAGCCTCTCCAGGCCAAAGCCGAACTATGAGGCCCTTTATGGCCTGTTCGGCCACCTTGTGGAGCTCGACCATTTGCTTCAGCTGGTCGCTCAAAGGCACCAGGTGTCCGACCTCAGCATACTGAGACCAGAACACCTTCTCCGTCAAGCTCCCCTCCTCGGATCGGTAGTAGGCAGCGGCATCAGACGCACTGCGGGGCAAATCTGCGAATGCTCCTGGAGAGCTCTAGACTCGGGTAAGTAACAAGTAATTCACTTTCACGTGCTTGCTTTGCATAATGAATGCCTTACCCGCCGCTATCTTCTTCATCGCTTCAATTTCTTGGAGGGCTTTCTGGGCTTCGGCCTTGGCAGACTTTGCGCTTTCGAGGGCTGCCGCAAGCTCGGACGCTTGCGTCTTTGAGTCAAGCTCCAAACTCTCGTGTTTTTTCACGAGAGCCTGGAGCTCTTTTTGCACCTCCTCCACCCGCGCCTCCTGCTTCCCTCTCTCTGTGCACTCCACGGCCGCACTGTTTTCGGCCTCGGATAGCGCTTTCTTAAGGGTTGCCACCTCGGTCGTGGCCCCTATAATAGCACATTGATCATGTCATTTTTTGCAACCACATCTTCTCTATATACTTGAGCAAGGTATTACTTACCTTCCTTCTCCTCGAGTTGCCTCTTGGCATGGCCGAGCTTGTTCTCGGACCGCGCGAGGTTTTGCTTCAGCGTATCCACCTCCGCAGTCAGTACGGCGGAGGCCAGCAGCAAAGCCTACATATGCATATTGACTTGATTATGTTAGACTCCTGCGAATGTTATTAGATCCTCTATTCGGCTTTTCTTTCCGAACGCCGAACAGAGCATCAGGGG
This sequence comes from Triticum aestivum, assembly GCF_018294505.1. Taxonomy (NCBI): domain Eukaryota; kingdom Viridiplantae; phylum Streptophyta; class Magnoliopsida; order Poales; family Poaceae; genus Triticum; species Triticum aestivum. The sequence continues at coordinate 304,426,043 of NC_057809.1, forward strand.
CTACAGTCTATGCGGTAATATTTTTACATATTCTTTACTTACCTCAAAGCCTGTTAGAAGGCTGGCAACCCATAATAGTGCGGTGCTCCTCGTCAATGGAGGCGCCGTTAAGAACCTCCAGCAAATTGTCCGGTGCCTCCAGTTGGACGGAGGTCGCCGGCTCGGTAGGCTTGCTCCTCTTGGAAGGAGGCTGCGTACCGGAGTTTGGAACCGTTGAAGGTTCCGGCGCGGTGTCCGGCTCAAGGCCGGACTTGGAGCCCTTGGGGGTTCTATCCCCTTTACGCCTGGAGTCCGAGAGGTCGCCTTGCGGCGCCTCCAGGACCACCTCCTCCTGGCTTGGAACCTGTTGCGACGCCACCTCGGCGTCGTCCGTAGGGTGGGGGGAGGTAGCCGTCGGAAGCGAATTCACATTCGATGAATCCAGGGAACCGCTCAACGATGCATCGAGCCGGTCTTTGGGTGGACTGCATAAACATGTTCGACGTAAGGAAAAGTTGTGCAATGGAGGAATACTATGAATCACTCTGGTATCCGGATACTTATGATTTCGCCAGGGGCTTGGCCCTAAGCGGCCACTCCTCTTCGCCGTCGTCGGCGTTGGTGGAGTAGTCCAGAGGAAGGGTTTTCCCCTTCTTGGACCCTTCAGCCTCCCCAGTTGGGGTGGCCTTCCTTTTCTCCCCCCCCCCGCTGGAGGGGGAGAGGTCTCTTCTTCCTCCTCCTCGTCTTCACGGGAAGAGTGCGTCTTGGAGTCATCGGATGATGAATCCGACACCTCCAGGCGCCGGGCACTCTTTCGAGTCCTCGTGGCCTTCTTCTTTGCCTTCTTCTCCGGCACCACATAGGGTGCCGAAACCAGCAGCTTCGCCAGGCGAGCGTTCGCTGGGCCTTCGGGCAAAGGAGCCGGACAGTTGATTTGTCCGGACATCTCCTGCCAATCCTGTCAAAGGTAAGGGAGCTTAGATCCCGCATGGAGTCAAACTATGAAAAACTAATACCATGTAAAAGGTAAAAACAGCTTACCGCACTAGCGTGACACTGCGTGCTGAATCCGCGATCCTCGGTAGCGGATGCGGGGGCCTCGGCGCCCTTGAAAAGCACCTTCCAGGCATCTTTGTACGTCGTGTCGATGAGCCTGCTCAGAGTTCAGTGCTGCGCTGGGTCAAACTCCCATAGGTTGAAAGCCCGTCATTGACACGGGAGGATCCGGCGGATGAGCATAACCTGGACTACGTTGACAAGTTTGAGCTTCTTGTCCACCAGGGTTTGGACGCATGTTTGGAGTCCGGTCAGCTCTCCTTTTTTACCCCATGACAGACCCGTCTCTTTCCAGGAGGTGAGCCGCGTAGGGGGTCCGGATCGGAACTCGGGGGCTGCGACCCATTCAGGGTCGCGCGACTCGGTGATGTAAAACCACCCCGATTGCCACCCCTTTAGGGTCTCCATGAAGGAGCCCTTGAGCCATAGGGCGTTGGGCATCTTGCCCACCATGGCGCCTCCGCACTCCGCCTGGGTGCCACGCACCACCTTCGGCTTGACATTGAAAGTCTTGTGCCATAGGCCGAAATGGGGGCGGATGCAGAGGAAAGCCTCGCACACGACGATAAACGCCGAGATGTTGAGGACAAAGTTCGAGGCCAGATCATGGAAATCCAGGCCATAGTAGAACATGAGCCCCCGGACAAATGGGTGGAGAGGGAAGCCCAGTCCACGGAGGAAATGGGGGAGGAACACCACCCTCTCATGGGGCCTAGGGGTGGGGATGAGCTGCCCCTCTTCGGGAAGCCGATGCACAATGTCATTAGACAAGTATCCGGCCTTCCTCAGTTTTTTGATGTGTCCCTCCGTGACGGAGGAGACCATCCACTTGCCTCCTGCTCCGGACATGGCTGGAGAAGGTTGAGGTGGGGTGTGCGGACTTGGGCGCTGGAGCTCGAGTGCGCGGAAATGGATAGGCAAAGGAGGAAGAAGGCGTGGATGAAAAGGTGGATCCTTATCCCCTTATATGGGCGGACGCGACTATGCGTCCCCACCAGCCTGGTAAAACTCGCTTATCTCCCAAGCGCCGTAATCAATGGCGCGGTTGGGTTACCCACGCCCGTATTGATGAGAATCCCGGAATAAGGGGACACGATCTCTGCTTTGACAAGATGTGCCAAGGAAACTGCCTCGCTAAACGTGTTGAGGTGGGACAGTAAAACGATTGGAATGAAGACTTGGCCGTGGTGTGATGTCACGCTATGGAATACGTCAGCATATTAGATTTGTGTAAATATTATTCTCTATGGCAATATGTGGAAACTTATTTTGCAGAGCCGGACACTACCTTTGTGTTCAAAATCTTCTATGAAGTACTTGGAGGAGGAACCCGCCTTGCAATGCCGAAGACAATCTGCGCGCGGACTCGTCGTCATTGAAGCCTGGTTCAGGGGCTACTGAGGGAGTCCTGGATTAGGGGGTGTCCGGATGGCTGGACTATTCCTTCGCCCAGACTCCTGGACTATGAAGATACAAGATTGAAGACTTCGTCCCGTGTCCGGAAGGGACTTTCCTTGGCGTGGAAGGCAAGCTTGGCGATATGGATATGTAGATCTCCTACCATTGTAACCGACTCTGTGTAACCCTAGCCCTCTCCGGTGTCTATATAAACCGGAGGGTTTTAGTCCGTAGGACGAACATACAATCATACCATATGCTAGCTTCTAGGGTTTAGCCTCTCTGATCTCGTGGTAGATCTACTCTTGTACTACCCATATCATCAATATTAATCAAGCATGACATAGGGTTTTACCTCCATCGAGAGGGCCCGAACCTGGGTAAAAACATCGTGTCCCTTGTCTCCTGTTACCATCTGCCTAGACGCACAGTTCGGGACCCCCTACCCGAGATCCGCCGGTTTTGACACCGACACTACCGCTGAAGTTAAGCAAAATAAGATGCATAAGGGATAAACATCACATGCAATCAATATAAGTGATATGATATGGCCATCATCATCTTGTGCCTTTGATCTCCATCTCCAAAGCACCATCATGATCACCATTGTCACCGGCTTGACACCTTGATCTCCATCAAAGAATCATTGTCGTCTCGCCAAATATTGCTTCTATGACTATCGCTACCGCTTAGTGATAAAGTAAAGCAATTACATGGCGATTGCATTTCATACAATAAAGCGACAACCATATGGCTCCTACCAGTTGCCGATAATTCTGTTACCAAACATGATCATCTCATACAACAAAATTTAGCATCATGTCTTGACCATATCACATCACAACATGCCCTGCAAAAACAAGTTAGACGTCCTCTACTTTCTTGTTGCAAGTTTTACGTGGCTGCTATGGGCTGAGCAAGAATCATTCTTACCTACACATCAAAAACCACAACGCGGTATAGTGATTGCTTTTTGATCTTCAGAAAGAACCCTGTTCATTGAATCCGATTCAACTAAAGTTGGAGAAACTGACACCCACGTCGGTAGAACCAGTCTCGTGTAAGCGTACGCGTAATGTCGGTCTGAGCCGCTTCATCCAACAATATCGTTGAATTAAGAATCAACTAGTGACGGCAAGCAATATGTATATACCCACGCCCACAACTCCTTTGTGTTCTACTCGCGCAAATAACATCTATGCATAGACCTGGATCGGATGTAACTGTTGGGGAACGCAGTAATTTCAAAAAAATTCCTATGCACACGCAAGATCTATCTAGGTGATGCATAGCAACAAGAGGGGAAGAGGGTTGTGTCGTGGTTCTAACTCTGACAGTGATGTAGGGGGGTATGTATGGAGAGGCTAGATCTTAGCTATGGAGGAGTTGTAAGCACACGAGGATTACGAGTTCAGGCCCTTCTCGGAGGAAGTAACAGCCCTACGTCTCGGTGCCCGGAGGCGGTCGACTGAATTATGTGTGATGAATAACAGAGGTGCCAACCCTTGATACTGAGGAGGGGGGTGGCTTATATAGAGTTTGCCAGGCCCCTCCAGCCCTCAGTAATGCAAGGTTTAAAGTACATTAAGGTTGGGGGTTACTGGTAACGCCCCTAATAAAGTGCTATGATGACCATAAAAGCTACTTAATGACCGACCGTTTGCGTGCAGGGTGACTTTAGATCTCCTGGCAGTCGAGTGGTTGGAATTTGGTCGAGTGATTGCTTCGTGGTCGAGTGTCTTGAATCTGTCGAGTGGGATACCTCCAAGTCGATTGAAAGGTGACTTCTTCTAGGGATGTCCTTGGGTAGGGTACTTAGGACAGGTCCATGCCCCTATCCTAGGTACATAGCTTCATCATTAGCCCCCGAATGGATCGAGGTTCGAGTGGGGAAGGAGTTGGGGATCTTTCCGACTGGTTCTTCATGTTATATGAACGTCTTGTTTTGGATCAATTGTCATGGATGACGTCGTCAACTTCTTTCAGTCGCCTTGATCCATTCTTGGCCTCTTGTCGAGTGAATTTCTTTACTTGTGAAGTTCTGAGTGACGGTGTGAAAGGGATCTTCTGTTTGACGAGTTGTTCTGCGGCCCGCGGATTTTGCGGGATTTGAATTTCGGGAAGCGCGCGGGACGGGGGCGGCCACAGTAATTGGATGGGATAGGACGGAAGCTCCTCGATCCCCGCGCCACCTTTTTCGCCACGTACCGCGCGCGCGCCCATTGCGGGATTTGACGGGATTGCCTGGGCCTACCAGTCAGCCAGTCGGAAGCGACCTCTTATAAGCTGCCTGCTCGGGACCCCCGAACAGTGCGCCTTCACTTTTCCCCCTTCCTTCACAAGATCCTCCGCCACCTCCGCTCCCACCTTGGTGCCGTAGGTCTGTTCGAGCTTCGCCGGCGACGATGGTGAAGGAGAAGACGTCGGCTCTGGAGCGCGCGAAGAAGGCGGCGGTGCAGGGGAAGGGGAAGAAGTCCGCTCGGGGCGGATCTTCCTCGAGGACTGCTCTGCCCAAGGATTGGATCCAGGGCGACTGGATGCCGTCGGTGATTCGGCAGGATGATCTCGATGATCTGGTCGAGGGGGGATTCATTCCCCATGAATCTGCGCGCCTCCCGGGGAAAGAAGTCGAACCCCAGCCTCTTGATGGTGAGTGCGTCCTCCTCGCCACCCATATCGATCGTGGATTCTCTCTGCCTCCTCATCTTTTTTTCCGGAGCTTCTTGAACTTCTTCGGAGCGCAGCTCCATCACTTTACTCCCAATTCTATTGTGTATCTTGCTGCTTTCGTTTCCTTGTGTGAAAACTTCTTGGGTTGCCGCCCCCATTGGGGACTCTTCAAGCACATCTTCACTTGCCGCTCTCAGTCGGTCAAGAAGGCCAAGTCGAGTGACGAACGGACGCAGGTGATCCAGCTGTGCGGGGGTCTAGCGATCCAGATGAGGGGGAAAAGTTCCTTTCCGTCTATCACTTTTCCCGAGTCAGTCCGTGGGTGGCAGTCGACTTGGTTTTACTGTAAAGACCAGGTGACCCCAGGACAGTCGACTGGGCTTCCCCCTTTTTCTCTGAATCGAGCACAAAAACCTGCCTCTCTGAAAGTGACGCCGGAGGAAAAGGCGCAAGTCAAGGTGCTGGTCGGTCGAGTGGTTCAGCTTGTCCGCGAGGGTGTGACTGGCATGGACTTGTTGGAAGTCTTCCTTCGGAGGCGCATCCAACCGCTTCAGGCTCGTGACCACCCGATGTGGCTGTACTCGGGTCTCGAAGACACCACTCGGATTCACCCAGAGGAGGTCACTGACAAGATGTTGGAAGGGTGGCTGTCGAGTATCACAGGGAACAAGGACAACCCCCGAGGAGCCAGGAGGATTCCTCCACTCGACCAAACATACGAAGTGGACAAGGTCTGACCTTGCGTTTCCGACTGTGATCTTGCTTTCTTTATTTGTTCTTTTTGGATCAGTCGATTGACTTTTGTCTCGTTTGTTGTCCTCTAGGCCACTACTGAGATGTACTCGACACCCAATGGAGCACAGGAGCAGGCCGAGGAAGGAGAGGCGAGTGGAGGCGAAAGTGGAGACGAGGGAGAAGAGTGGGAATCTGACGGCGAAGGAGAGGGGGATGACGACGACGACTCCAGTGAAGAGGAGGAGGAAGAAGTCGAACCTCCCCGCTCGGAACGGCGATCCAAGCTTACACACGACCCTGCGCGGGAACGTGGTAAGGCGACTGTCCCTGTTGGGCAGTCGTCGAAGCGCCCTCGGACCTCATCTCCAGCGCCGACAGAAAAAGCTCCCAAGCACCCACGCGCGACGCCGTCCAAGCCGCCCAAGGCTCTGCCCAAGATGAAGATGACTGTCCCCACCATTTCTGGGTAATAGTAGAATTTGTTTTCCTTTGTCGAACGTGACGGACTCTTGGTCGACTCATTGAATAAGCTGACTGACTTTCGAAATTTGCAGTGCTGCCACCTCGGAGATCTCCGCCAAGGACGATGATCAAGAGATGGAAGACGCTGTTACCTCCAACCCCGGTACGATTACTGATGCTCTGCTTTTAGTCGACTGACGATTTCTTATAATTCCGGTCGATTGGATTTTTCTTGTAGCTCCTCCTCATGTCATTGACCTCCCTGATGATGACGACGAAGTGCCGCTGAGGGCGCGAAGGAACAGGAGGGCGCCGGCTGGCAAGACCCCACAAACTACTCCGGCGCCTGAGGCCGCAGTCCGGGAGGGTGGTGATACCACTCGGGTTTCTGTGACCTTCGCTGAACCTCTGACGAGTGTCCGGCCTTCGACGTCGACTGCAAATCCGCCTTCGCTTTTTGCCACACACCACGTCCCTGAGGACCAAGTGGGTGCCGCTAAAGAGGCTATACGCCAGGCGGGGATCATGATGGAGCAAGTGAAGGTGGTTCGGGAAGCCAGCCAAGCAGCTTATGACGCGAGCTCAGCTCTTCAGAGCAACGTCCAGGTCAGTCGATTCACCGCTTGTTCTGTTAGGATATGCTATCTGAAGAATCTCTTTTCCGAAGATCTTTATATCTGTACGCCCACTGGGTGTGTCTATTAATCTTTTTGACGAGTGGGGGCACGCTAAGTGCACCCACTGGGTGTAGTCCCCGAGACTACGGTGGACTGCTGGCAGTCGACTGTAGTCTTTATATTGTGTTGCTTTAGCTGAACTTCTTCACTCGGTCTGGTCAGGCCATGTCGAATGGAACTGTACACGGTCGGCTGCGGGCAGTCGATTTTTTTTGGTCGAACCAGTGGGGGCACGCTGAGTGCACCCACTGGGTGTAGTCCCCGAGACTACTGTCGAATGTTTTTGATTCGGCTGTAGTCTTAGAAACGCCATCATTGTCTCTTGGTTACTCGGAAGCAACTTATCTTGGATGTCTGTCGACTGATTTTTTGCAGAAATCCTGCGAACTTGTGGCTCGCTACACTGAGTTGGAGAACAAACAGATCCAGCTGAACCTTGACTTGAAGCTTGCTCAGGAGAACTTGCAGAAGGCGAGGGACGAAGCAAAAGGTATGGCTGGTGAGCTTTTGTCGACTGTCCTTTCTTTCTGGCCGTCCTCGATGTTGATCTCACTTGCTGTTTCGCAGACAAAATGGAGGAGGCTCTGAAGAAGAAGGATCAAGACCTTGCCGAAGCGCAGAAGGAGGCCCTGAACAAAACGAAGCTTGCTGAAGAAAAACTGGCTTCAGTCGGTACTCTTGAAAAGGAAAACTCCAGGCTGAAAACTGCTCTCGACGCGGCTAATCGAGAGGCCAGCCGTCTGAAGAATGGCAATATAGCTCTGAATGACAAGGCAAGTGAACTGGCGGGGAAGAGGAACGATCTGGAGGCTTATCTCGGTGGACTCGCCAAGAAGCTGTTCGTCATGCTCGAGGGTAATTACTCCGGCCCGACTGACTTGCAGTTACCAAATCTGCGTAGAGCCACTGACTTATCCTTGAATTGTGTTTACAGAATTCTGCCAGAACTTCGAAGAGGAGACCAGTCGAGTGGAGACAGACTTGGACCCCATCAATTCTCCAGTGAAGGACGAGGCTGCTATGAACGTGCTCCGACTGGAATCTCGTGTTGCCGGCGTTGTTGACTATCTTGCTCGGTTGAAGGTTGCGATGTCACGGATCGACACGTCGCTCTGGCCTAGGACGACGCTTCAGAATGACCTCGAGTCCCTGATGACTCGACTGAATGAAGTCCCAGGTCGAGTGGCGGAATGGAAGAAATCTTCTGCTAGATGTGGCGCTGACGTCGCTCTGTCTCTGGTCCGCGTCCACTGCAAGGAGGCGCGAGAAGAAAAGTTGGCCGCCATCCAAGTTGCCAATACCAGGAAGCACAACTTTCAAGACTTCATGGAGACTTTCATTGCTGCTGCCACTCGCATTGCAGACGGGATCGACTTGGACGAGTTCGTCGCCCCTTCCAGTCCTCTGCATGAGGAATAAATTTTTTTATGCTTCACTTTAAATTTGCCTCGGAATGCCGAGTGGATTTTGTAACCGTTAAACTCTGTCGAGCTGGAGGCTCGAGTACTTTGATCTGCGGTCTAGAACCTTTGGATCTTATCTTAACTTGATTTATCGTTGAATATCTTCATGAATTATCTGTCGAGTGGAACTTGTTCTTCACTCGAAATAACTTTGTATTTGTGGTGCAACTCCGAAGGAGAAGGTAGCAGTTGATTTGCACCTCATCGTCCTTGCGGATTGGGATGTGTTCCATACTTAGGCGAGCACTGGGCTGCAGCTAAGCCTCCGAGTGGAAGGTTTGCTCTCCACTCGGTAGGATTTTAAAAACTTAGGCGAGTACTGGACTGCAGCTAAGCCCCCGAGTGGGAGGTCTGCTCTCCACTCAGTAGGATTTTTTCAAACTTAGGCGAGTACTGGACTGCAGCTAAGCCCCCGAGTGGGAGGTCTGCTATCCACTCGGTAGGATTTTTCAAACTTAGGCGAGTACTGGACTGCAGCTAAGCCCCCGAGTGGGAGGTCTGCTCTCCACTCGGTAGGGATTTTTCAAACTTAGGCGAGTACTGGACTGCAACTAAGCCCCCCGAGTGGGAGGTCTGCTCACCACTCGGTAGGATTTTTAAATACTTAGGCGAGCACTGGGCTGCAGCTAAGCCTCCGAGTGGGAGGTTTGCTCACCACTCGGTAGGATTTTTAAACACTTAGGCGAGCACTGGGCTGCAGCTAAGCCTCGGTAGGATTTTTAAACACTTAGGCGAGCACTGGGCTGCAGCTAAGCCTCCGAGTGGGAGTCTGGCTCACCACTCGGTAGGATTTTTAAACCCTTAGGCGAGCACTGGGCTGCAGCTAAGCCTCCGAGTGGGAGGTTTGCTCACCACTCGGTAGGATTTTTAAACACTTAGGCGAGCACTGGGCTGCAGCTAAGCCTCTGAGTGGGAGTCTGGCTCACCACTCGGTAGGATTTTTAAACACTTAGGCGAGCACTAGGCTGCAGCTAAGCCTCCGAGTGGGAGGTTTGCTCTCCACTCGCTAGGATTTTAAACACTTAGGCGAGCACTGGGCTGCAGCTAAGCCTCCGAGTGTGAGTCTGGCTCACCACTCAGTAGGATTTATAAACACTTAGGCGAGCACTGGGCTGCAGCTAAGCCTCTGAGTGGGAGGTTTGCTCTCCACTCGGTAGGATTTTTAAACACTTAGGCGAGAAATGGGCTGCAGCTAAGCCTCCGAGTGGGAGTCTGGCTCACCACTCGGTAGGATTTTTAAACACTTAGGCGAGCACTGGCTACAGCTAAGCCTCCGAGTGGGAGGTTGCTCTCCACTCGGTAGGATTTTTAAACACTTAGGCGAGCACTGGGCTGCAGCTAAGCCTCCGAGTGGGAGTCTGGCTCACCACTCGGTAGGATTTTTAAACACTTAGGCGAGCACTGGGCTGCAGCTAAGCCTCCGAGTGGGAGTCTGGCTCACCACTCGGTAGGATTTTTAAACACTTAGGCGAGCACTGGGCTGCAGCTAAGCCTCCGAGTGGGAGTCTGGCTCACCACTCGGTAGGATTTTTAAACACTTAGGCGAGCACTGGGCTGCAGCTAAGCCTCCGAGTGGGAGTCTGGCTCTCCACTCGGTAGGATTTTTAAACACTTAGGCGAGCACTGGGCTGCAGCTAAGCCTCCGAGTGGGAGTCTGGCTCACCACTCGGTAGGATTTTTAAACACTTAGGCGAGCACTGGGCTGCAGCTAAGCCTCCGAGTGGGAGTCTGCTCTCCACTCGGTAGGATTTTTAAACACTTAGGCGAGCACTGGCTGCAGCTAAGCCTCCGAGTGGGAGTCTGGCTCACCACTCGGTAGGATTTTTAAACACTTAGGCGAGCACTGGGCTGCAGCTAAGCCTCCGAGTGGGAGGTCTGGCTCTCCACTCGGTAGGATTTTTATACACTTAGGCGAGCACTGGGCTGCAGCTAAGCCTCCGAGTGGGAGTCTGGCTCCCACTCGGTAGGATTTTTAAACACTTAGGCGAGCACTGGGCTGCAGCTAAGCCTCCGAGTGGGAGTCTGGCTCACCACTCGGTAGGATTTTTAAACACTTAGGCGAGCACTGGGCTGCAGCTAAGCCTCCGAGTGGGAGTCTGGCTCGCCACTCGGTAGGATTTTTAAACACTTAGGCGAGCACTGAGCTGCAGCTAAGCCTCCGAGTGGGAGTCTGGCTCGCCACTTGGTAGGATTTTTTTTACAAACTTAGGCGAAACGGATTCGCAGCTAAGCCACCCACTGGGGGATTTCACACGCAAACAAAAGCAACAACAATTATAGGAAAATTTGTAACACTCTTGTCTTTGATAAATAGACTACAGAAGTTTTTCTTATTACATCTCATCCGAGTGAGAATTCAAGTGTGAAAGGGGCGGAGCAGTTCTGCATTCCAAGCTCGTGGCTCATCGATCTGGCGATCGACATTGTAAAGGTGATACGCTCCATTGTGGAGGACTCTGGTGACGATGAAGGGACCTTCCCAAGTAGGAGCGAGCTTGTGTGGTTTCTGTTGATCCACTCGGAGGACCAAATCTCCTTCTTGGAAGGCTCGACTCTTCACATTTCTGGCATGGAATCGACGCAAGTCTTGCTGATAAATGGTCGATCGGATCATAGCCATTTCTCTTTCTTCTTCCAGGAGGTCGACTGCGTCTTGCCGGGCTTGTTCTGCTTCATCTTCGGTATAAAGCTCGACTCGGGGTGCATTGTGAAGTAGATCACTCGGCAGGACTGCTTCCGCTCCGTAAACCAGAAAGAACGGAGTTCTTCCAGTCGACCGATTCGGGGTAGTCCTCAATCCCCACAGAACCGACGGAAGCTCGTCGACCCAAGCGCCTGCTGCGTGCTTGAGATCACGCATCAGCCGAGGCTTTAGTCCTTTGAGAATCAGACCATTTGCCCTTTCTGCTTGTCCATTCGACTGGGGGTGGGCGACCGATGCGTAGTCGACTCATGTGCCTTGAGAGGCGCAAAAAGCTCTGAACTTGTCTGAATCAAAGTTTGACCCATTGTCGGTGATGATGCTATGCGGGACTCCATATCTGAATGTTAACTCTCTGACGAAACTGATAGCAGTGCAAGCATCAAGATTCTTGATAGGCTTAGCTTCAATCCATTTGGTAAACTTGTGGACTGCCACAAGCACATGTGTGAAACCGCCCGTGCCTGTTCTCAATGGGCCAACCATGTCCAGTCCCCAAACAGCGAAGGGCCAGATGAGTGGAATGGTCTTCAGGGCTGATGCAGGCTTGTGCAACATGTTGGAGTAGAACTGGCACCCTTCACACTTGTCGACTATCTCTTTTGCCATTTCATTTGCTCTTGGCCAGTAAAATCCCGCTTGGTATGCTTCAAGGATTATCTGACCTTCTTCTGGTATTATACACTTCTGACCGACTCTAGTCGCGCTTTCTCTATACAACTGTCCCTTTATGACTGTAAAGGCCTTGGATCGACGGACGATCTGTCGAGCCTCTTCTTCGTCCTCCGGGAGTTCCTTTCTCAGGATATACACGATGTACGGTATCGTCCAGTCAGGGGTGATTGCCAAAACTTCCATGATTAGGTCGACCACTGCCGGAATTTCAACTTCAGTCGGATCTGTGGCACTCTTTGGCCGCGGGGCTTCATCTGTAAAAGGATCTTCTTGGACTGATGGCGAGTGGATGTGTTCCAAAAACATATTGCTGGGGATGGCTTCTCTCTTGGAGCCTATCTTTGCCAAATCATCAGCCGCTTGATTTTTCAGTCGGGGGATGTGATGAAGCTCTAACCCCTCGAATTTCTTCTCTAACTTTCTCACTGCATTGCAATAACCAGTCATAGCTGGACTTCTGACGTCCCATTCTTTCATCACCTGATTAACCACCAAATCTGAGTCGCCATAGACCATGAGGCGATGGACGCCGAGTGAAATGGCCATGCGCAACCCAGACAAAAGTGCTTCATATTCTGCTTGGTTATTGGAGGAATCGAAGTGAATCTGGAGAACATATCTGAGCTTATCTCCTCGGGGGGAAACCAATACTACCCCAGCACTGGAACCATTCAGCATCTTAGATCCATCGAAGAACATGGTCCAGTGCTCCGAGTGAACTTGAGTCGGAAGTTGCTGTTCGATCCACTCGGCGATGAAATCTGCAATTGCTTGGGACTTGATAGCTTTCTTTGCCTCAAACTTGATATCTAGGGGAAGAAGTTCAATCGCCCATTTGGCCACTCGACCAGTTGCATCTCTGTTGTGCAAAATCTCTGATAGTGGAGCGTCGCTGACGACTGTAATGGAATGATCAGAGAAGTAATGTGCAACCTTCTTCGTGGTCATATAAATCCCATATACAAGCTTCTGGTAATGAGGATATCTTTGCTTTGAAGGAGTCAAAACTTCAGAAACATAATATACTGGGCGCTGAACTTTGAAGGCCTTTCCTTCTTCTTCCCGCTCGACCGTAAGTACTGTACTGACAACTTGTCCTGTGGCTGCAATGTAAATCAGCAAAGGCTCCTTGCTGATTGGGGCAGCAAGCACCGGCTGGGTGGAGAGCAGAGCTTTGAGCTCTGTAAACGCTGCATCAGCTTCTGGAGTCCACTCGAACTTGTCGGACTTCTTCATCAGTCGGTAAAGAGGCAATGCCTTTTCACCGAGGCGAGAGATGAATCGACTTAAAGCGGCCAAGCATCCTGTAAGCTTCTGGACGTCATGCACACGCACAGGACGTTTCATCCGGAGTATAGTACCAATTTTTTCAGGATTGGCGTCGATTCCCCGTTCGGAAACGAGAAAACCGAGTAACTTCCCACCTGGAACTCCGAACGTGCACTTTGACGGATTGAGCTTGATATCATACCTCCTGAGGTTGGCAAAGGTTTCAGCAAGGTCAGTCAGCAGGTCGGAACCCTTCCGTGACTTGACCACAATATCATCCATGTATGCCTCCACATTCCGACTGATTTGAGTGAGCAAACACTTCTGAATCATCCTCATGAACGTGGCTCCGGCATTCTTGAGGCCGAACGGCATGGTGACATAACAGAAGCACCCGAATGGAGTGATGAAAGCTGTTTTGATCTCGTCGGGCCCGTACAGACGGATCTGATGGTACCCGGAATAGGCGTCTAGGAAAGACAAACGCTCACATCCCGCAGTCGAGTCGACTATCTGGTCGATGCGGGGGAGAGGAAAATGATCTTTCGGGCAGGCCCGATTGATATGCTTGAAATCAATGCACATGCGAAGTGACTTGTCCTTCTTGGGGACCATGACAACATTGGCGAGCCACTCGGAGTGGTAAATTTCTCGGATGAACTCCGCTGCTAAGAGCCGAGCCACCTCCTCGCCAATGGCCTTCCTCTTCTGGACGGCGGACCGTCGAAGATGTTCTTTCACAGGTTTAAATTTTGGGTCGACTCGTAGACGGTGCTCAGCCAGCCCCCTGGGAACTCCAGGCATGTCAGCAGGCTTCCATGCGAAGATGTCCCAGTTCTCACGGAGGAACTGGATGAGCGCTTCTTCCTATTTGGAGTCGACCGTCGTTGAGATGTGAGTCGGAGCAGCGTTTGGATCGGTCGGGTGAATGTGAACTGCCTTCGTTTCACCGGACGACTGAAAAGCTGATTCTGAAGCAGGCTTCTTAGCTCGTAGCAACTCACTCGGATCTGCAGTCTTCTGATACTCTTGCAGCTCGACCACCGCCATCTGAGCGTCAGCAATCTTTGAGCCTTTCTGAAAACACTCTTCTGCTTTCTTCCGATTGCCTGTAACAGTGATCACACCTTTGGGACCAGGCATCTTCAATTTGAGATACACATAACATGGTCGAGCCATGAAGCGTGCATAAGCTGGCCTGCCCAAAATAGCGTGATAAGCACTTTGGAAATCCACAACTTCGAATGTCAACTTTTCCTTGCGGTAATTCTTGGAATCACCGAAAACCACATCAAGAGCAATTTGGCCGAGTGACTCGGCTTTCTTCCCAGGAATGACTCCATGGAAACTCATGTTACTGGTGCTGAGCCTGGACATCGGAATGCCCATCCCTTTCAATGTTTCTGCATACAGTATGTTCAAACCGCTGCCTCCATCCATCAGGACTTTGGTCAGTCGAGTGCCTTCGACAACTGGGTCGACCACCAGAGCTTGCCTCCCAGGGGTGGCAATGTGCGTAGGGTGATCAGACTGGTCGAATGTGATGGCAGTCTGGGACCACTTCAGATAATTGGGTGTTGCCGGAGCAACCATATTTACCTCACGGTTAATAACCTTCAGTCGACTTTTGCTCTCAACATCAGCAAAAATCATCAGGGTGGAATTGACCTGGGGGTACCCATCGTCACTATCTTCCTTGTCCTCAACTTTGTCCGACTCCTTTTCCTTATCTTTGGACTGCTTGCCCTGAAACTGCTGGATCAGAAGCCGACACTGTCGAGTGGTATGCTTTGGGTAAATGAGTTTACCCTCTTCATCTTTCTTGGTGTGGATGTGACACGGTAGATCCAAAACATCATTTCCATCTTGGTCTTTAACTTTCTTGGGGTTCCAAGGTCCTTTGGGTTTTCCCTTAAATTTTCCCTGGGTTACGGCCAGGGCCTCCCCAGGAGCGGCTGGCTCGGCTTTCCGCTTCTGTTTCCGACTGGAATTTCCTCCGGTTTCCTGGGCGACTGCTTTATGCTTGCCACTCCGGAGTCGATCCTCATCTTCACCATTAGCGTATTTGGTGGCAATCTCCATCATCCGATTCAGAGACATCTCTCCGGTTCGACCGAACTTCAGATTCAATTCTCTGTACTTAACGCCTTCTTTAAAGGCACAAACTGCTTGATGATCTGGTACATTTTCAACTGTGTGATGCAATGTGATCCACCTCTGGATGTAATCCCTCAGAGTTTCATTCGGTTTCTGCACGCAAGACCGCAATTCCGTAAGGCCTGCAGGTCGCTTGCATGTTCCTTCAAATGTGGTGACAAACACTCGGGAGAGATCCTCCCAAGTGTAAATGCTGCTGGGTGCTAACTGATTCAGCCACGCTCTGGCCGAGCCTTCTAACATGAGAGGCAGGTGCTTCATGGCTACCTCATCGTTCCCACCGCCAATCTGGACAGCCACTCGGTAATCTTCGAGCCAAGTATCGGGCTTGGACTCACCGGTGAACTTACTAACTCCAGTCGCCAACCTGAAGTTGGGAGGAATTACAGCGGCTCTGATGGCTCGACTGAAACACTCCGGCCCTGAAACATGTACTCTGCTACTGGTAGGCGCATCTCTGTCGTGGCCTTCTCGGTGAGCTCTATTCCTGTCGACCAAACCTTGAACGAGAATGGATCTCGCATCAAAGCCTGGTTCCCTGGGGTCGACTGGAATTCTCCGCCCAACACTATGAGGGCGTCTGTCCACCTGCTGTCGAGGCACATATGATCCACTCCTCGGGGGAGGGGTTGGCACTCGACGTCGATCATCACGATCGAATCGGTGATCATACTGCTCATTCCTTCTGTACTGATCACGCCGGTCTCCACGTCCCTCACGCCTCGGAGGCGATCTTGGGCTGTGAGCCGACTGGACTGTATCCGCTGCAACGGATCGACTGTGGATCCTGTTCCGCGACTGAGAAACAGCGGAATTCTGGTCTCCCGCTGCCCGGAGCAACGCTCTGATTTGCAACAAGCCTCTGCCAGCCTCTGACTGGGAGGGCTGAATCGACTCTGCTATACGGGCCGCAGCCGCCAAATTCTGAATCGGAGTACGATATACCTGCGGGGGCGGAAAGAGTTGACGTCGACTGGATTCTGGAGCCCGTTGACGCGCTCGCCCGTCGAGTATTCGCTGGAGATTCTCCAGTCGAGTGCGCTCGGCCAAGTTAGCCAAGCGCGCGTCCTCCAAGGCTCGGGCCTCGGGGGTTTCTCCAACGATAGGAGTGTGGAGTGCATCCATGTTCCGGCGGCGAAGTTCCTCCCGCTGCAACGACGTGAGAGGCTCGGGGAGATACTCCTCGTGAGGACGCGACGGGTCGCCCCCATCCGCGCCTCCGTCAGCGCGGGGGAAACCGGGAGGACTGTGTGGCCCATCGATCACCAGAACCTCTGCAGCTGGGTCACTGCTGTCGCATTCGGATGCGGTCTCTGCGGAGCCAGTCGACAGGTCGAACAGGCCGTAGAGGGATTCGTCGGGCTCGATTGCCGCGACTTGTGGGGTGGCCGACTGGCGGGCCACCGCATGCCTCACCCACCTCTGAAGCCTCGACCGACCGGAGCGCTTGCGCCGGCGAGAAACAGGGCAGGGAGATGCCACGGGAGCCGACCGATACTGGGTCGACGGCTGCCACAGGAGGACACCACGGACGCATGCGCGAAAGTGCGTCGCCCCGCGGACGGGGAGCGCGTCGACGTCGAGTGGAGCCTCCTGAAGCCAAGCGGAGTCGTCGGCGATGAACGTGAGCGCACCGAGACGGATCTCGCGGCCCTCCACCAAAGCTCCGCCCGAAACCATGATCAAGGAGATCGGAAAAAATCGCAACTTCTCAAACTAGGCGCTAAGACTCCTAGCCCCACGGTGGGCGCCAACTGTCGTGGTTCTAACTCTGACAGTGATGTAGGGGGATATGTATGGAGAGGCTAGATCTTAGCTATGGAGGAGTTGTAAGCACACGAGGATTACGAGTTCAGGCCCTTCTCGGAGGAAGTAACAGCCCTACGTCTCGGTGCCCGGAGGCGGTCGACTGAATTATGTGTGTATGAATAACAGGGGTGCCAACCCTTGATACTGAGGAGGGGGTGGCTTATATAGAGTTCGCCAGGCCCCTCCAGCCCTCAGTAATGCAAGGTTTAAAGTACATTAAGACTGGGGGTTACTGTTAACGCCCCTAATAAAGTGCTATGATGACCATAAAAGCTACTTAATGACCGACCGTTTGCGTGCAGGGTGACTTTAGATCTCCTGGCAGTCGAGTGGTTGGAATTTGGTCGAGTGATTGCTTCGTGGTCGAGTGTCTTGAATCTGTCGAGTGGGATACCTCCAAGTCGATTGAAAGGTGACTTCTTCTAGGGATGTCCTTGGGTAGGGTACTTAGGACAAGTCCATGCCCCTATCCTAGGTACATAGCTTCATCAGGTTGTCCACGTACCCTCATAGACCGTAAGTGGAAGCTTTATGACAATGCGGTTGATGTAGTCATACGTCTTCACGGTCCGACCGATCCTAGCACCGAAGGTACGGCACCTCCGCAAACTGCACACGTTCAGCTCGGTAACGTCTTGTGAACTCTAGATCCATCTAATGTCGAGGGAGAGTTTTGTCAGCACGACGATGTGATGACGGTGATTATGAAGCTACCGGCGCAGGGCTTCGCCTAAGCACTACAACGATATGACCGTGGTGGATTATGGTGGAGGGGGGAACCGCACACGGCTAAACAATGTCAACTTGTGTGTTCTAGGGTGCCCCCTGCCCCTGTATATAAAGGAGAAAGGGGGGACGCCGGCCCTAGGGCATGCCAAGGAGGGGAGGAATCCTCCTCCTAGTAGGAGTAGGATTCCTCCTTTCCTAGTCCTACTAGGAGGGGGAAGGAAGGAGTGGGAGAGGGGAAGGGGGGCGCCACCCCCTCCTAGTCCAATTCGGACTCAAGGGGGAGGGGGCGCACAGCCTGCCCTGGCAGCCCCTCTCTCTCTCCACTAAGGCCCATCTAGGCCCACTAGTTCACCGGGGGGTTCCGATAAACCTCCGGCACTCCGGTTTTCTCCGAAATCACCCGGAACACTTCCGGTGTCCGAATATAGCCGTCCAATATATCAATCTTTATGTCTCGACCATTTCGAGACTCCTCGTCACGTCTGTGATCATATCCGGGACTCAGAACAACCTTCGGTACATCAAAACACATAAACTCATAATACCGATCGTCACCGAACGTTAAGCGTGCGGACCCTACGGGTTTGAGAACTATGTAGACATGACTGAGACTCATCTCTGGTCAATAACCAATAGCGGAACCTAGATGCTCATATTGGTTCCTACATATTCTACGAAGATCTTTATCGGTCAAACCGCATAACAACATACGTTGTTCCCTTTGTCATCGGTATGTTACTTGCCCGAGATTTGATCGTCGGTATCTTCATACCTAGTTCAACCTCATTGCCGGCAAGTCTATTTAGTCATTCTGTAATGCTACATCCCATAACTAACTCATTAGTTACATTGCTTGCAAGGCTTATAGTGATGTGCATTACCGAGAGGGCCCAGAGATACCTCTCCGATACACGGAGTGACTAATCCTAATCTCGATCTATGCCCACTCAACAAACACCATCGGAGACACTTGTAGAGCATCTTTATAGTCCCCCAGTTACGTTGTGACGTTTGATAGCACAATAAGCGTTCCTCCGATATTCGGGAGTTGCATAATCTCATAGTCATAGGAACATGTATAAGTTATAGAGAAAGCAATAGCAGTAAACTAAACGATCATCGTGCTAAGCTAAAGGATGGTTCAAGTCAATCACATCATTCTCTAATGATGTGATCCCATTCATCAAATGTCCATGGCTAGGAAACTTAACCATCTTTGATTAACGAGCTTGTCAAGTAGAGGCATACTAGTGACACTCTGTTTGTCTATGTATTCACACATGTACTAAGTTTCCGGTTAATACAATTCTAGCATGAATAATAAACATTTATCATGATATAAGGAAATATAAATAACAACTTTATTATTGCCTCTAGGGCATATTTCCTTCAGTGTTCACCTAGTTGCATATCTAGTGAACCATATTTTTCCGCTAAACCTTAAAATTCAAAAGTAAGATAAAATGTGTAGTCTCGTATTCCCCCCTCTAGTCGACCGTATTGATCCTTTCAATTGGTATTAGAGCCTCGTGCTCTAATATAAGGTTTTACAACCTTAGATGATATGGACGATCTAAAGAATGAGGGAGGTGCCACAGCACTTGCGGAGGATGGTCAAAACCTATCCCCCATCGCGGTTGTGGCACTTGTTACTCCGGTCGTTGTTCCCGGCACCCCCATTAACCCGGGTGCCCCCTTAACCATGAACGATATTCTTCCAATGTTTGTGGTCCTCAAACCTGCTATGTTGAAAGAAGTTCGCTCCTCGGTCAAGGAGGAAATTGATGCTCGCTTAAAGCCCTTGATATCTGCCTCAAACTCATTTGATCCAAATGTAGTCCATGATGCAGATGATTTGAGAGAACCCCTTACATCCCCGGCTCGCACTCAAGTTCCCAAGTACAATGTCGTCGAAACTTTTTACTCACCTTAACCTTTGCAACACCCTCGCATTAATCTTGTTGGGCCTCTGCCCCCTTTGAAAGCTAATGCTTTTTCTAAGTGGAAGCTAGATATGGAGTCTCATATTCGCAGTGCTTCTACGCAACTATGGTGGATTGTTGTCAATGGATTTACTCCAAAAGATCCCATGAATCTCACTCCAAGAGAAGTGGTCGATGATCAACTCAATGCTACTGCACATGCGCCCACAACATGTTGCGCACCACGATGACCGATGACTATAGTGACTCCATCTTTGTTCTCAAGACCGTCAAGGAAATTTGGGATTGCCTTGAGGAGGCTCTTGAAGGTGATGAGAAAATCTGAAGATCTCGATTGGCTTTGCTCTATCAAGAAGTCAAACTACTTGTGAGGAATGAGGGTGAGTTCGTGGAAGAGGTGTATCAGAGGTTGAAGTCTCTTGTGCTCAACTTGAGGACCTTTGGGTGCACTTGGGCAAATGATGATTTCATTAAGGATAAGTTCATTAATGCTATGGTCCTCACGGAACACATCAGGGTGATGATGATACATCAACGCCCGGACTATCACAAGTTGACAACGTCACAAGTTGTAACCACTTTGTCCACTCAGGTTCTTTTGGAGACCAAGTCCAAGAAAACCTTTGTCATTGCTCAAGCAACCAAGAACTCAAATCTTGCCTTGAAGGCCAATAAAGTAGTTGCTCAACCCTCAAGGGATGAAGAGGTGGTTGAAGAGACTTGTGAGGAAGATGTTGACACCTCATGCCCGGCAAATGACTTTGTGGAAGACTTGGCTCTTTTGGTCAAGAAATATTTCGAGACCATGGATAGCAAAGGGAAGAACCTTCAAGGAAGATCGTTTGGATGAACAAAATGCTACAATTGTGATAGCCCAAGAAACTTTGTGCATGATTTCCCGTATGAGAGACCTAAATATAAATCCGAGAAGCTTGTACTCAAGAATACGAAGTTCACCAAGTTCATAAAGAGGAAAGATGAGAAGGCTCTTGTTCATGAGGAGTACATGTCCAGAGATGTCTACTATCCATACTACACTTGTATCACCATCTCTTCGCCGAACTATGCACCTATACAATTTACCATTGTATTTGGTGTGTTGGGGACACAAGAGATTTCTTGTATTTGGTTGTAGTGTTGTTTCAGAGAGACCATCTTCGTCCTACGCCTCCCACAGATTGATAAATCTTAGGTCATCCACTTGAGAAAAATTTGTTGTTGTCCTACAAAAATCTGCGCTTGGAGGCCCAACACGGGTCTATGAGAATAAAGTTGCATAGTAGACATCACTATCGCAAGAACCATCAGCAGTATGTTCATATGGAGTTAAAGCCTACATGTACAGGTTTTCAGTCTGAGCTTGTTGCAATGCTTTTATTTAAATATTTAGCTGTATGCTAGATGTATAGGGAAATTTGTTTCCTATATAGTAGCATTATCAAATAGTCTAGATCTGACTATTGGCTTAGCCATGATTATTTTGGAGATGGAGAGAATAATTTTCCATGTACATCTTTGTTGAGAGAACATGTACATATCTCAAAAAAGGAGGCACCATAATCATGCTCTAATAAACAAACTCTTGTTTAGATCTAGGCTACTATAAAATACTAGATGATACCCCGCGCGTTGCTGCGGGACTTATAAGCACATTATGTAAATATATAAAGTTAATTCATAAATAGATGTGATTGTATATTGGAAATAAATAGGATAGTAGACACAGCGATGGAGTACAGCTGTGACAATACACAATATTGTGGCAACTAGCTATAAGGTATAAGCTTATTACACATACTGACGGATAAGAAATTCTATGATGTAATATATAAAAGAACAATCTCTAATCGAATGTGTAATAACTATGACATGCCAAGTGCTTATAGATGAGCCTTTTCCATCCTTAATATACCTGACAGAAAACAAAAACCTACGAAGGTGAGATAAATGTTACATACAGATTGCAATTCTGATGTTGTGAAATTAAATAGAGCAAATAAAAATTAGCGGATGCAACTTTGGTGGTGATAAATAGCGACATTTACTGTCACCACAATAGCTATATCTTGAAGATCTTGTTATCATATCTATACTTGACGGGATGATAGCAACAAAAAAGTGAATTCAATATGATGTTTGAAATGTTCTCACACCCGAGCAGAAACCTTACATTTGGGTGTCAAAAGTGATTACTACTATTGACATGGGACAAATTTAGTTATGGTACCTGAGTTGAAACTCGAACAAAAAAATGTCTGAGTAGAAAAGAGAATGGTAAGCATCAGAACAAATTTTTCAGCTGCACAAAAATATAAATATATACATACACACCATCAATTCATTAAAAATTTAATTTTTACAAATATATTAGTGGAAGATAAACATTATCAATACATTTTGATTGAGAACTACATCAACATAGGCAAACATATGACTCGTAAGTCACTAAACAGAATGTCCCGATATTGCCATGCAAAAAGGTACAACTTCATAACAAAAGAGTTTCTTAGACAACAGACTACTTTCCAGCAGGTGTTTACTCATCACATAAGATAAATCATGCCAGTAGATGTTTCTGTGTCGCATATGATAAAGCATGTCACGTTCAAAGAAAATAAAGCCTACCAGGCACCACAATGAAATGTTACCCTCTCTATCAGGGCCAGAACGTACCTTGCCATGAGTTATGATGCACTCGATGGATCATTTGCTAGGACAGATAGAGACACACGGGACCTATAAATTTGGTAGATCAATAATCAAATTATCTGCACAAACAAATAGACATGTAACCTGGACATAGATTAAGAAAAACAGAAACCAATGGGAAAGATAGGGAATTAAACTTGGTAGACTATCGTGCACGGCAGTATGACATGTTGTGGTACTTGCTGCATAAACAAACAAAAATAATAATATAATAAAATCTCTAATGGAAGTGCATACCAAAATTTCTCCCAACAAAATCAATTGTACGTATAGAAAGGAATTGATGGGGCGTATATTGTTCAAGTGATGCAGGGTTGTGATAATTGGAGGTAGAAAGCATAAATAGAGGGGAAGGAGGAAATCAGGAGGACATAGACATATCCTATATTGAGAGCGAGTGAATATTATGGAAGAGTAAGAGAAAGGAGGTGGTACCTGAGGAGGATGGAGTTATACTATCTTGCATGCAGGGAAAGAGACAGTGAAAGGATCGATATGGTTGACTAGAGGGGGGGGGGGGTGAATAGGCAACTAACAATTTTTAACCTTTTCTTTACCAAATTAAACTTTGCAACAAATAGGTTGTCTAGATGTGCAACTAAGTGAGCAACCTATATGATGCAATATCAACTAGCACGCAAGCAAACAAGAGATGTAACAATAAGTAAGCTTGCGAAAGTAAAGGCACGAAATAACCAATAGTGGAGCCGGTGGAGACAAGGATGTGTTACCGGAGTTCCTTCCTTTTAAAGGGAAGTACGTCTCCGTTAGAGCGGTGTGGAGGCACAATGCTCCCCAAGGAGCCACTAGGGCCACCGTATTCTCCTCACGTCCTCACACGATGCGAGATGCCGTGATTCCACTATTGGTGCCCTTGAAGGCGGCGACCGAACCTTTACAAGCAAGGTTGGGGCAATCTCCACAACAATCGGAGGCTCCCAACAACAACACCACGAAGCTTCACCGCAATGGAGTATGGCTTCGAGGTGACCTCAACCATCTAGGGTGCTCAACACCCAAGAGTAACAAGATCCGCAAGGATAAGTGGGGGGAATCAACTATCCTTTGGTGGAAGTGTAGATCGGGCCCTTGTCACCCAATCCCGAGCAAATCAACAAGTTTGATTGGCTAGGGAGAGAGATCGGGCGAAAATGAAGCTTGGAGCAACAATGGAGCTTAGAGGTGGAAGAGATAGTCAACTAGAGGTAGAAGACATCCCTTATATAGTCGTGGAAAGAATCCAACCGTTATCCACTAGTTCTGCCCGCGACTCATGGTACTACCGCTCCAAGGAAGCGGTACTACCGCGGCGCCGTGCGGTACTACCGTGGACCACCACGGTACTACCGTGGCAACTGCACAGGCCGGAACAAGCCTGAAGAAGGAGCAGTACTACCGCTTGCGCGGTACTACCGCTCCCCTTGCGGTACTACCGCAAGGCAGGAGGGTCACGGCCTCGGAAGGGCGCGGATGAAATAAAATACATCCGTGCAAACTTCTGCAGAAACTAGGGTGGTGCGGAAACCCGACGCGGTACTACCGCCTGCGAGGCGCGGTACTACCGTGGTCGGCGCGGATGTAAAAAATTTCATCCGCGCCTACTACCGTGACACTGCGGTACTAGGCCTATGGGCCATGGTAGTACGACTCCAAGGGAGCTGTACTACCGTGGGCCGCCACAGTACTACCACGCTGGACGAGCGGTACTACCGTGGGCGGCGCGGATGTAAAAAATTACATCCGCCCCTACTACCGCACCGGAGCGGCACTAGGCCAGGGAGCCGCGGTACTACCGCACCAAGGGGCGGTACTACCGTGAAGCGCCGCGGTACTACCGCTTGTACCTGCGGTACTACCGCAAGTACAGCAGTAGTCGCCAGATTTCCACACAACCAAGATAACGACGGGTAGCTCCAAAGTGCAAGGAAAGGAGGGACAAGTGTACGTGTGATTCCACCCTACCTTTCCGCCGCGGACCCCCTCTTAATAGTACGGCTCTCCTACGACTCAACTCCACCAAGGAGAAATGTAGAACAACGCTGGCTTCAACAGTCTCTGAGGGGCACGGAATCGTCTTGTGCCTAATGATGAGGAGTCTGAGGAACTCAAAGCACATGATTAGTCTGCACGAGCATTGTCATCAATCACCAAAACACTTAGGGAAAGATATGCCCTTACAGACAGGGTCCTGATTGATGCGGACCCATGCCCGGATGGACCAAATCCCACTAATTTAGCAACAGGGCTGCGTGAAATCAGTACCAATGTTAAATTATGATCCAAATTATACCGTGTTGGACTAGACGTAGTACAACCGGTGTGGGCCTTTGCGTTGATGTCAACGCGTACGAGTAAAACTCGTTTACTTGTCCTACAAGGACTCTTATGTATTGCCCTCATATATACCCCATGTAGTCGCACCTCAGACGGTCTGTCGTCTCGTGCTTGTAATACTCCTCCATCATAGTGATTGCGCCTTCGTGCGTCCGTGGTTTTCTCCCGCAAGGGTTTCCACGTAAAAATCTGTGTCTCTCGTGTCTCGTTTATTCTCGTTATTATCTAACAAGTGGTATACAGAGCTGAGGTTACAAATACGAGATTTGAGATCGAGAGATTAGGGCTTTCGTCTGCGTGCGCCGCGGCTCGCCGACCAGGCGATCCGTCCGGATCGATTTCTGCTACACCGCCCTAGCAGGAAGCCGAGTTTGACAAGATTTCAGCTGAGCCAATCAAAATCCGCTGCCGTCGGGCACACGCAGTGTCACTGGTGCGTGAGCCGCCGCTGCTACTACATCAATCGAGCCATCCCTGGCCATTCCGCCGAGTTGCAGGTGTTGGTCATTTCAAGTCCCGAGGTAAATAGCTATCAGCCGCCACTAACTCCACTTGAAGATCGGAGCAATCATCAAGTACTACTCCAGTAGTACTACTTCTCACGTGAAGGCCGCAAGTTCAGTTTTTTTATTTCCCTCCATCAATTGCTACGTCTACCCGTGAGCTACCAGGTGCTACTTTTCAAGTTTCGTTTGATCCACATATTTAATTCTGTCAAGAATTTTTCTACCGGCATGTACTACTTTGTGTACACAGATTTATCGACTCATGGCATCCATGAAGTACGAACTTCCGCTGGTGGACCGTGACATAAGGTTTACCCTATGGCAAGTCAAGACACGGGTGTTGTTGGCATAGTCCGACTATGATGAAGCATTGGATAGTTTTGGGAAGAATAGAATTCAGGATTGGACTGATGAGGAGAAAAGAATTGATTGTAAGGCTTTGTCACAAATTCAACTCCATTTGCATAATAATATTTTGCAGGAAGTTTTGAGCGAGAAAACTGTCGCCGCTCTATGGTTAAAGCTGGAAGGGATTTGCATGACTAAAGATCTCACCAGCAAGATGCATCTGAAGCAAAAATTATTCCTGCACAGGTTACCCGAGGGAGGTAATGTTTTGAATCATATTTCAGAATTTAAAGAGATCATATCTGATCTAGCTGCAATGGAGGTTAAGTATGAAGAGGAAGATACTGCTTTAATGTTACTTTTTCACTACCAAGTTCTTATACCATGTTTAAAGACACCATATTATACAGTCGTGATACTCTCACACTTAATGAAGTTTATGAAGCTTTGAACTCTAAGGAGAAGATGAAATTAATGGTGCCTCATGATGGTTCGAGTTCATCCCAAGCCGAGGGATTATCTGTTTGTGGCAGGACAAAGGAGAAGAACTCCAATAATGGAAACAGAGGCAAAAGTAAAAACGGCTACAAGGGTCGGTCGCAATCTAGAGACAAGAAGTATTGCAGGTATTGCAAGAGAGACGGGCATGACATCTCTGAGTGTTTCAAGTTGCGGAATAAATAAAAGAGGAAAGGTAACAAACAAGGTGAAAATTCTGCTAACGTTGCTCGCGATGATAGTTCCAATGATGCTCTTGTCGTTATTGCTGGATGTGCTAAGACCAATGATGAGTGGGTACTTGACACTGCATGCACTTTTCATATGTGTCCACATAGAGATTGGTTTAATACTTTTGACTCCACTAGTTCTGCTGGTTCTGTTTTGGGTTTTGATAATTCACAATGCAAGATTGAAGGCATAGGTTCTATTCGAATCAAAATGTTTGATGGCATAATCAAAACTTTGACAGATGTTCGGTATATTCCGAAGATGAA
Organism: Triticum aestivum; assembly: GCF_018294505.1. Lineage (NCBI taxonomy): Eukaryota > Viridiplantae > Streptophyta > Magnoliopsida > Poales > Poaceae > Triticum > Triticum aestivum. The sequence goes on from NC_057809.1 coordinate 304,452,658, forward strand.
GAGAAATCTTATTTCTGTGAGTGACCTTGATGCAAAGGGGTACAAAAATTCAGGTGGAGATACTGTTTTGAACGTCACCAAAGGTTCCCTTGTTGTGATGAAAGGTGACTTAAGTTCGACCAATGGTCTTTATTACCTTCGAGGTTCTACCGTTTCAGGTAACGCTACTCTAGTTATTTCAAAGAATTCTGATTGTGATGCTGCTAACCTTTGGCAGATGCGTCTTGGACATATGAGTGAACTTGGTTTGGTAGAGTTAAATAGGAGAGGTCTTCTTGATGGATATGAACCTGGTAAACCGAAATTTTGTGAGCATTGTATCTTCAGCAAACACAAGAGGGTGAAGTTCAACACTTCCACTCATACAACCAAAGGTATTCTTGATTATGTGCATTCTGATTTATGGGGACCATCTCGCAGAAAGTCACTAGGTGGTGCTAGTTACATGCTGACTATAATTGATGATTATTCGAGAAAAGTTTGGCCTTATTTCTTGAAGCATAAATATGAAGCATTCTCAGCATTTAAGGAGTGGAAGATTATGATTGAAAGACAAACTGAAAAGAAGGTAAAGATACTTCGCACTGATAATGGTATGGAATTTTGTTCTAAGCAATTTAAGAATTATTGCAAGTCTGAAGGCATTGTCAGACACTACACCGTTCCTTATACTCCTCAACAAAATGGTGTTGCTGGGCGTATGAACAGGACCATTATTTCCAGAGCCTGTTGCATGTTGTCCAATGCAGGTTTGCATAGGCGTTTTTGGGCTGAGGCCGCTTCCACTGCTTGTTATCTCATTAATCGTTCACCATCTATTGCTCTTAATAAGAAAACTCTAATTGAGGTATGGTCTGGTTCACCTGCTGATTATTCACAGTTGAGATTTTTTGGTTGCACTGCTTATGCTCATGTTGATAATGGAAAATTGGATCCTAGGGCTGTTAAGTGCATCTTTCTTGGTTATAAGTCTGGTGTTAAAGGTTTTAAATTATGGAATCCTGAAACCCAGAAGGTTTTTATTAGCAGAAATGTTATCTTTAATGAATCTGCTATGTTACATAATGTTTCATCTACTAATGTTCCTGTTGAGAGTGAACAACAACCTCCTATTCAGCAGCCTACTGTTCAGGTGGAGCATGTTATTGATTCAGGTGATACATCTAGTAATGAAATTGTTGATACACATGATGAACCCGTCGTTAATGATGATAATGTCACTCCCACTCCAAATCAGCCTATTGTTCTGCCCAGTTGGAATCTCACACATGACAAAGTTAGACGGGGTATTAATAAACCTGATAGGTTAATTGAAGAGTGCAATATTGTTTATTTTGCTTTATCTGTTGCAGAAGAAATTGAAGGTAATGCTGAGCCTTCTTCATATTCCGACGCTATTATTTCTGGTGATAGTAATAAGTGGATGACCGCTATGCATGATGAGATGGAATCACTTGAAAAGAATGGCACTTGGGATTTAGTAAAATTACCTAGAGAGAAGAAACCTATTCATTGCAAGTGGGTTTTCAAAAGGAAAGAAGGTGTTTCTCCAAATGATGGGACAAGATATAAAGCAAGGTTAGTTGCTAAAGGTTACAGTCAGATTCCAGGTATTGACTATAACAAAGTCTTTTCTCCTGTTGTGAAGAATATCTCTATTCACACTTTACTTAGTATTGTTGCCATGCATGATCTTGAGCTCGAACAATTGGATGTTAAAACTGCATTTTTACATGGAGAATTAGAAGAGGATATTTATATGGAACAACTTGAAGGTTTTGTTATTCCCGGAAAAGAAAAGCTTCTCTGTAAGTTAAAGAAATCTCTTTATGGATTGAAGCAATCCCCTAGACAGTGGTACAAGAGATTTGACACCTTTATGCTCTCTCAAGGTTTCAAAAGGTCTAATTATGATAGTTGTGTTTATTTGAAAACTGTCAAAGGTTCAACTATTTATTTGCTCCTTTATGTTGATGATATGCTAATTGCTGCAAAGAGTATGTCAGAGATTAATGAACTAAAGAAGCAATTGAGTAATGAATTTGAGATGAAGGATTTGGGTGCAGCAAAGAAAATACTTGGCATGGAAATATCCAGAGATAGACCATCTGGAAAAGTGCATCTCAGTCAGAAGGGATATATTGATAAAGTTCTTCGTTCTTTTAATATGCATAATGCCAAGCCGGTGAGTACTCCGTTAGCTGCACACTTCAAATTATCATCAGCTTTATGTCCTAAGTCAGATGTAGATATTGAGTACATGTCTAGAGTTCCCTATTCGAGTGCAGTTGGTTCAATTACGTATGCCATGGTTTGTTCTCGTCCTGACTTATCATATGCATTGAGTGTTGTCAGTAGATACATGGCTAATCCTAGAAAAGAGCATTGGAAAGCAGTTCAATGGATTTTCAGATACCTGCGTGGTACTTCTAATATTTATTTACATTTTGGGAAAACTGGAGATGGACTTGTTGGTTCTATTGATTCTGATTTTGCTGGTGATTTGGATAAGAGAAGATCACTCACAGGTTATGTTTTCACCATTGGTGGTTGTGCTGTGAGTTGGAGAGCAACTTTGCAGTCTATTGTGGCTTGTTCCACTACTGATGCCGAGTATATGGATATTTCTAAGGCATGCAAAGAAGCTATCTGGTTGAGAGGTTTGTACGCTGAGCTTTGTGGAGATTCATCTTGCCCTACCGTATTTAGTGACAGTCAAAGTGCTATATATCTTACAAAGAATCCAATGTATCATGAGAGAACAAAGCACATTGATGTCAGATGTCACTATATTCGAGATGTCGTTGCTGAAGGTGATTTAAAGGTATGCAAGATAAATACTCATGATAATCCTGCTGACATGATGACAGAGCCAGTTCCGACCAACAAGTTTGAGCTTTGCTCAGGCTTAGTTGGTATTTCTCACTAGTCCTATGGACTTTGACGCACAAGGTGTTTATGCTGATTTGGATGGAGTTATTTACTTTCTTCGACTACTGAAGGGAATTTGGATCAAGGTGCAGATTGTTAAATTATGATCCAAATTATACCGTGTTGGACTAGACGTAGTACAACCGGCGTGGGCCTTTGCGTTGACGTCGACGCGTATGAGTACAACTCGTTTACTTGTCCTACAAGGACTCTTAAGTATTGCCCTCATATATACCCCATGTAGTCGCACCTCAGACGGTCTGTCGTCTCGTGCTTGTAATACTCCTCCATCATAGTGATTGCGCCTTCGTGCGTCCGTGGTTTTCTCCCGCAAGGGTTTCCACGTAAAAATCTGTGTCTCTCGTGTCTCGTTTATTCTCGTTATTATCTAACAACCAATGCAACAAAATCACTCCAGAATCCTATCTTGCTCCCAAGTCCCAACAAAAGCAGGTCAACCTCCATTTTTTTGGGCCCAAACTCCAACTTAACTACTAATTCTCTACGAATCCACCCGAATCCATAGTCAATCACGCAGAGAAGCGACCACACACACACACACACACAAACAACATCTATTGATTCCTCTCAAATGGTCTCTCCTGCTAAGGTGCGGGAAGCAGAACCAAACCTGGGATTGGGTCGAGGTAGGCAAAGATATGCATGAGGAAGTCGTCGTCTAGGTTGTTCACCAGTGAGGCCACCATGTCCTCTCCGAATACTCCTCCCCCTTCTCCTCTACGGGATGCAGTGCCGCTATTGGTGAGGTCGACCAGAGCATGGGACATGGCATGATACCTTCCCCACCCTCCCTGATTTTAACTCTCCGGCCACGGTGAGATCCCGTAGAGGGTGAGTCCCTCTCTGGCCGTGAAGTCATATGCCATCATGGAGGAGACCGGCGTGTCCCCGCCTCCACGCCCGAGTTCCCGTGGGAGGGAATCTCACGAGCGACGCCCACATCCTCGAGCGCATATGTGCGTGCAGGCGGGACGACAATCCTACTATAAATAGGATAACGGAGGGCCGCGTTGCCGTTTCGTGTGGAGCGTCCATCGTGGAGGCACGGAAGGGACAATGGTGCAATAAAGATCCGCTTTAGGGAAGATGAACTGATAAGAGAGGTAGTGCATCATGGAGGTGGAAGGGTTGGGCATGCGACGGTCGACCGGGAGAGCAATTGGTCGTCACGGTGGTGCTAGAGCACTGGTTCAGGGAAAGAGAACGTCCGAAAGGCCAACTTGGTGGGTCCATAGCAAGTAACTAAAGCTTATATGGCAGTGGTGTTGTAGTAGTTGGTCCCGTATGTAAGTTAGTAAAAGAACGATGATGTGGCAGGTGTGCTGAGGTGGATAGCCTGCATGTCGATCGAGAGAAATAACATAGTGGGGATGAACTATTTAGGTATTATAGATTCGAGAACTGCACTTTGCCTCAAAGTAATGTATTGATGTAAACTCTGATTGTTTCAAAATGTACAAGACATATCACTTAACACTTAATGACGATATAGCTATTTACTGCCAAATCCCATCTATAAAATCGCAGCAAGATAAGGACAAGACAAACATTATCTTAATTTAGAGCTATTTATATATCTTTTACTTAAGTAAATACCCAAGTTATCCTCTATCATAGCTCTGGATATATCAAGAAGGATGTCTTATGCAAACATATATACGTCATAACAATAAAGATTCGTTGGTTGTCATCGTTCTTTGGAACCACCAAGGTCTGGTCAGTTTCTGACATGGCCTTCTTAGTAAGAAAGCTCCCATCTTTAGCAATGGCTGGAAGAATGGAAGTTAGAAATCCCAGTCAAGCACGGGTCAAAAGATCATCTTATCCAAGTCATTATCTCATCGTTTGAATGCAATATCTGCATTATGGATAATTGTATTTAATGGAGGAATGATGTAAAAACTGAAGATCTAGCAACATCGTATTGGTGGACCCTATACATCTTTGAAGTAGCAGATTGTTGTTACATACACTGGAATGAAAAACAGAATTACGTACATTGGTGTTATTGAACTACTTTCAAGGGAAACTTGGGCATCAACATTAGCATATGAGTTCATTCTTTGTTCAAAAAATGATGTAAGTTTCGCATAATCCGGCATAAGAAAGCAAAACATTATTAGCTCTGTCAGCATGCCGCACTAAAATTGCAGAAATAGATAAGAACTTCAGTAGCTACCTACCTTTGCATATGGATCAGCAGATTGTTGATGCGGGAGGGGTCATGTTGTACCCACCGCAGCAATCCTTCTTGCAAGGGCATCCAATGGAACATCTAACTGGATAGTGTGTCCTTTCTTCTGATAACACCTGTAAATTTCTGTAACATCCCAATTTTCAATTTGGATGTTATTCATTAGATCATCATATGCATCGATAAATTTCTGCATTTTTGAATTTGTTTTATTTGGAATCTTTGATCATAGAAACCTTAAGAAACTCAAGGACCAAATGAGAGAGTTCGAGGTTCTCACAAAAATCCATTTTTGAATTTTCAAAATTGGCAAATTGGATCAAAGTGTTTTATTTGAAATTATTTTCCAATTATTTCAAAATAAATAAAATAATGAGAGAAGATAATATGACTTCTTCAAAAAAGCAAGGAAATATTGGAAATTTAATTTTGAATAAAAATATATTTTATTTGGATTTTATTTGCAAGTTTATTTATTTTTATTAGTACTAAAAATGTTTGTTTTATTTTAGGCATTTAGGTCCAGAAAATTGTTCACATTAGTCCAAATATTAGGAGGGGATTATGTGAATTTTTCTGAAATTTTTGAAAATATTTTTATTAGGTTTTTCCTATTTTTGTATTTTCGTAAAATATTTTTTAACTCTCGGACCGAACTGGGCCGAATCCCAGCCGGCCGAAGGCTGCCGCCGCCTTCACCCCGTGCCTGAGTCGGACTCCTCCCAGAGTCCGAGCACGCTCCGCCGCTGGCGCGCCCTACCCCAAGTCGTCGTCCCCCTGGGCCTTTATAAGCCAGGCCCGCCGCCCCTCCTCCCCTCGTCAGCCGCCGCCCCTCGCAGCAGCAGCGCCGCCGCCCCTCGCAGCAGCAGCACCGCCGCTGCCGCTTAGCCGCGCCGCCCCGCGCCACCAATGCTCGTCGCCGTTCGCTGAGCCGCCGCCGAAGCCCGCTACCACCGGAACCGCCCGGTCCGTCGCCGACCCACCGGTTTTTTCGGTCCGGTAATAAACTGCCCCGGTTCGCTAGTTTTCTTCTTAGGTTTTCGGTTTTCGTTTAAAACCCGGTTTTCTATTTAGTTAGTTAAGTAGCAAACGTTTTCTGTTTAGTTAGTTTCAGCGAAAATTTTCGTTCGTTAAGTTTCCGTAGCAGACTTCGTCCGATAGATTTTTCTTTTTCTATTTATTTTCGGCCAGAGGCCCATCCATGATTATCTTCTTCGCAGATTAGACCCTGATCTTTAAACCCTCACAACTTTTTGCTCATTTACCCAAATCCAACGAAACCAACGTCAAATTCTTTGTTATGTTCCCCTCTGTTCAGATAATCAACTTAAACATGTTTTTGAAAGTTTAAAATTTGGTTTCAAACAATTTTGAATTTGAACTTCTTTTGATCATAACTTGAGTTTCGTATCTCTAATTTGATTGATTCTTTTTGCAAATCAAAGCTCTTCACTTGAACTTTCTGTTAAGATATTTTTATTTGGTTTTACCTTTGCATATTATTCTTGAGTTCTTATGTATGATATTATTTGTCTATGATAGATTTTCCAGAGTGCGAAGCTTACTACTACGAATCTCTAGGGTTTACCGATCGTCAGCAAGGCAAGTTACACTTTGATCATACCCCTTTATTACCCAATTTTTATGCATTAATTTCAACCCTCAAAGATTGCATGAGTAGGATTGGGAACATGTGGTTATTGCTATGTAGTTCATGAGGTAGGAACCTATTACCTTTGATTCACCCCGGGAATATACATGATGCTCATATTGCTTAGCCATGCTCGTAGACGGGGATTGGTATGTGAGAATCATGAAAGTTGCGAGAGTAATGATAACTAAGGGAAACTTAAGGTGGCTACTTTAATACACATCTGGGTGGATTGGTTGCGGGCACCTGGAGAATCCAGTGTTGTCCTAGGATATCCTGGAGTACCCGTGTGATCATCCTATGGAATGCCACCCAGGCTCAAAGGGATCATAAGATTATTCATGCTAGAAACTTCCGTGTGCAGCCACAAGCCATTATGGGCTTTGGCATAGTTGAGTAAGTTGCGTGACCTCTTTCAGTGGTAGGCTAGCAGATGTAGGGGAAAGTAGGTGTAACTGTCTACCCAGAGTAAAGAGTTAATGCTTTAGAAAGACTATGTCTCGATCTTCCGATCATGGAGGTGGTCGAGTCTTGTGGGGAAAAGTGCGCAAGCCTCTACAGAGTGTATAAACTAATCATGGTTAGCCGTGTCCTCGGTTATGGACATCTTGAGTATCTGGTATTTGAATTATTGATTGATCTCATCACTTTACTTAATGAATTTGTTGGGTTATTAACTGTAACATCCCAAATTTGCAATTGGAATGTTATACACTAGATCATCATGCATATCATATTTTCTTGCATTTTGGTCGATCCTAGAAATTTCACGCAACTCAAGGACCTTCGGAGAGAGTTGGAGATTTCGTTATTTTCATATTTGAGAGTTTTCTCGAATTTTAAAAAGAGGATCATTTGATTTATTTATTTCATCTTCAATAATTTTTCCGATATCAAAAATATAAGAGAGGGAATAATATGACTTTCCCAAAATTGAGGAAAAATGAAGGTTTAATAAATAGATCAAATTTTTGTTTGCCGGAGTTCTATTTGCATTTTATTTGGATAGGGAAAAATGCGCGTTTTCGAAAATTGCATTTTAGGTCCGTAGAAAAGTTCATTTTGTTCGACTCATTTTTAGGAGTCGGGGAAAATTTACTTTAGAATTTTGGAGCCCATTTAGATTTTCTTTTCTGTGTTTTTCTGCGCGCGAAACCGTTTAAAAAAAATCCAGCAGGCCAGCCGGGCCAAAGGCCCAGCCAGCCGGCCACCGCCCCAGCCTTCCTGCGCGCCGTGCGCCAGGCAAGGCAGGCGCCAGCCGCCGCCGCCTCTTGCTCTAGCCGAGTCCGGCTAGGGTTAGCCCCTCCCCTTTCCTTTGTTTCGTTTTCCTATTCCTACTCTATTTCTTGTCCCCTACCCCAAGTCTCCTCTCCCCTCCCCAATATAAATACCCCAACGCCCCCCCTAAACCCATCAAATCAAACCCCAAGCCCTCCACTGCACCCCACCCCGCGCCCTACACCGCCACCGCGCCACCCCACACCCGCGCCGCCGCCCTTGTGCCCTAGCGCTGCCGCCGCACCTTGCCCACGCCGCCGCCGCCCTACGCCACGCCGCCGGAGCCTCTCACCGGAGACCTCGCCGAAGGTTGCCCGCGTCTCTTTTCCTCGGATCGTTTTCTTCTAATTGTTCCGATTCTTTTCTTCTCCTCTGATTCGTTTTCTAGATTTTTCGTTTCGGTTTCTTCTCTGAAACCCTAGATCGGATTCGTTTTCTTTTCCGATTTAGTTGCCTTTGGACCATTCGCCGGACCGTTCGTCCTAACGAACATGATCACCGGATTCTTCTAGGTTAACGAACGTCCGTTCGTTTAACCGTTCTTCTTTTCTTTTGTCGGATTTATTCCGCGATCGCGATCTCAGATCCGATCTTCGTTCTAGTCTTTCTTCTCACTCGTTTATCGGAATCAGGTGATTCAAGCGCCTGGAGTTTCATTTCGAAACCGCCGTTCCGTCTAATCAACTTAAACAAGTTTTTGCCCTGGTAAAATTTGACCTAGTTTCAACTTGCTAGAACCGAGTTGTTTTCTTCCGCCGTTTGTTTTCCGTTTCTTTGTTTGGTTCGTTCTTTCTTTGCAACCGGAGTTCTTAAGTTGAACCTTCTGGTTCGTTCTCTTGTTCGAGTTTTACCTATGCATTAGATGAGTACTTATTGTGTGCTTGTTGTTTGTCTGTGATAGATTACCCGGATTGCGCCGCCTGTTACTTTGAAACCCTAGGACTCGCGGATCATCAGCAAGGCAAGTAACACTTTGATCATACCTTTTCTACAACCCATGTTTTATTGCATTAGATCAATCCTCTCACATTGCCTGATTAGGATCTAATTAAATTGTGGGATGGGAAGTAGATGAGGTAGTACCTATCACCTGTATTATTATTATGAAACCTTTGGGAGTTACTTCTACGTTTGCTTATTATGCCATGCTATGCTAGTAGACGTGGATTGGGTGAGTGATATCCAAGACAGATGTGAGTTGATAATTTTAAATGGTTTATCTAAGGTGGCAACTTAAACACACATCTGGGTGGATTGAGGCACCTGATGTCTATCAGGACTTGCCTGTCTTTTTTGGACCGCCACCCAGGCTCAAAGGGATCATAAGATCTTTCATGCTAGAAACTTCCGTGTGCAGCCACATGCTACTATGGGCTCTGGCGTAGTTGACTAAGTTGTGCGAACTCTTACGGGGTGGACTAGCAGATGTAGGGGTTGTAGGTGGTACGGTCTACCCCACATGTAAGGTGCTAGCGCTTCTGAAAGACTATGTCTCGGTCATTCGTTTCTCAAACACCGTGTAGTGCGAGAAAACAAACGGAGGCGACCGAGTCATGTGGGGAAAAGTGCGCAAACCTCTGCAGAGTGTACAAACTAATCATGATTAGTCGTGTCCCCGGTTATGGACAACTTGAGTATCTAGTACTTGAATATCATGTGAATCTCATCACGTTACTCATAACTAATGTTGTTGGGTTTTAATTGTTCACTTAATTGGGATCGGAATGCTGTCAACCATTCTCGATGTTTCACAACCACCATGATAGTTAAATAAATTTATTCCTTTGCAGTAGGGGAAAATTGGCTTTACGCAAAATTGTAACCATAGAGCTTTCCACCAGCCATATATGCATATAGTATAGCTGTATCATTCCATTACTCTCTATGTGTTACATTGCCAACATATTCCATGTGCTGACCCGTTTTCGGGCTGCAACTTCTCATGTTGCAGACTTTTCAGACGGCGAGTAAGGTGCTTTTAGGTCGTGGTTCTATACTCAGTGATGCCGTTGGAGTTGATGGACCCATTTATCTTCCGAGTCTTCCGCTGTTATTGACACTAGATGGCCTTAAGCCATTTTTATTGTAATAAGTTCTCTTTGAGACAACGATGTAATAAGTGTGTGATTGCCACTCTGCTATAAATCCTTCGATGTACTGTGTGGTGTCAGCATTACTGATCCAGGGATGACACCTAAGCACAGAGCGCTTGATCCATTCGGGTCGGGTCGCTACAGAGAATGGTATCAGAGCACACACTGACTGTAGGACACGACCACTAAGTTAAAGCCATAGAACACCATTCTCTTCTCATTTCCTAACTCCTCACCTTTTCTACTCTTTTAGGATGACGCACGCGAAGATTAAGTACGCTCAACCGGATGAAGGCACACCATTTGGATTTCACCTGAAGGAAGTCACCAAGTACCTGAATATTGGATTACCAAGCTTCACGGGAACCTTCAACGCCACTCTGCCTGAAGAGGAGCGCTGGAAGATTCAAGCTCACATTCCGGGGAGAACATTCGCGCCAATCATGAAGCCTATAGATAGTGTTTTCAATGCACCAACCTGGAGTCTGGGAAGGAGCATGGCAGCTCATATCACCATAGGACGCATCGGAGAAGTTTATCAAGAAGACCTCAAGGACACTATCTACCAGATTTGCGGACGCCGAGATGAACAATGGGAGTTAGTCAGCACCAAGAAGGATAGATCCATTGCATCTTTCATCCAGGAGTTAAACCAGCACATTCGACGCCACGAGAACCAGATGTGCAATGATATGGTAGAGTTGAAGAATGCGAAGGCAAGGATCATCGAGCTAGAAGGAGAGCTGAAGTCTACACGCAAGGACTACATGGACGAGATCGTAGCTCTAGCAAGACACAATGGCGATCTTAAGCAGGAGATTGAAGAACTCAAGAGGAAGTTAGCATCCCAGGAGGAAGACGAGTACGTCGCATGTCCGGACAACTACATCATCATCGACGACACCGATTCGGATCCAAGTGAACCCGACTTTGAAGACGAAGCTGGAGCAGATATCATGGAGTCTTCCACCGGTTCAAATTTCTAGATGACCACCAGATAGTAGTAGTATTCCCCCATGTAAACATTATAGTCGAGCACTTTTGCGATAATTTAGACCGATTGTAAGCCCTTGTTTGATTGATTGAAGTGATTTTGTGTGCTATTGCCTCATGTGCATATGGGTAGTGTTTTCCTTTAGACCTCACTCTATTCTCAATTCTCGTCTTTTCTAAACCCTCAGATGCCTCCGAGACGTGACAATGGATTCCCACTGGAGCTCACTCAATTGATCCAGCAGCAGAATCAATTGATGCAGATGTTAGTCCAAAACCAGCAGAACAACAACCCACCACCACCACCACCTATTGACCACTTAGCCCGTTTTCTTAGGCTAAATCCGCCGGTGTTTTCTAGTAGCACCAAGCCAATAGTAGCAGACGATTGGCTCCGGAAGATAGGAAGGGAGTTGACCACTACAGGATGCACGGATGGTGAGAAAGTGAAGTTTGCCGCTCACCAGCTTGACGGACCCGCGGTAGCATGGTGGGAGAATTTCACAGCCACTTACCCAGTTGACACTGTCACATGGGATCAGTTTCAGCAAGCTTTCCGCACTGCCCATGTTTCAGCAGGAGCTATGGCCATAAAGAAGCGTGAGTTTCGCAACTTACGCCAAGGAGGAAGGACAGTTGGCCAGTACGTTGACGAATTCAGCAAGTTAGCACGTTATGCCCCAGATGACGTTGCTACGGATGCAGCTAAGCAGGAGAAGTTTCTGGAAGGACTGAATGATGAACTAAGCATGCAGTTGATGGTAGCGAGTTTCAACAACTACCAGGAGTTGGTAGATCGTGCCATCATGATTGAAGGAAAGCAACAGCAGATTGAGAACCGTAAGAGGAAGTATGGACAGGGGAAGTATAACTCTGGAGCCCAGCAGAAGCCCCGTTTTACCCCTAAACCGGGATTTCAGTTTCAGCACACCCATGGAGGAGGTAGCTCGCACAACCATAATGGCCACAAGAATGGTAATGGGAATGGAGGAAGCAACGGCCAGAACCGGACCACCCCATCGACCCCAACCAAGAGAGACCTGAGTCAAGTCACCTGTTTCAAGTGTTCCAAGACCGGACATTATGCCAATGAATGTCCTGAAGGCCAGAATGGAAATGGCAATGGAAGCTCTAGGAAGAAGCCGAACCCTTTCAATAGGGGACAGGTGAACCACATTAATGTGGAGGAGGTTGAAGATCAGCCCGATGCAGTAATCGGTAAGTTTTTGGTTAAGTCATTTACTGCACTCGTTCTTTTTGATACTGGTGCATCGCATTCATACATATCAAGGGGATTTGTGGAAAAGTATAGCCTGCCCACTAGGATTCTTAAAACACCTATGCTAGTAAGCTCGCCAGGAGCAGAGTACATGGTCAGACAAGGATGTTTCCAAGTGCCATTAAGTATAGGAAGGCATGTTTTCCCAACGGATTTAATTATTCTGGAATCCCAAGGTCTGGATGTGATTCTTGGTATGGATTGGCTGTTGATGTATGGAGGAAACATCGATTGCGCCAGTAAGACAATTTTTCTTACCACACCAGAAGGAAGAAGGATCAAGTATGTATCCCGGCAAGTGCCACACAGGACACAAGTAAACTGCCTAACAGGAGTTGTGCAAGAGGAAGTACCACTGGTAAAGGATTTTCCTGATGTATTTCCTGAGGAATTACCAGGCATGCCACCGGATAGAGACATTGAGTTTTTGATTGAGCTTTTGCCAGGTACATGCCCAATATCGAAGCGACCGTACCGGATGCCAGCAAAGGATTTGGTGGAAATTAAGAATCAGATTAAGGAGTTATTGGATAAAGGTTACATTCGCCCAAGTTCTTTGCCTTGGGGATCACCCGTACTTCTAGTGGAAAAGAAGGATGGATCATTAAGGATGGTTGTAGATTATCGAGGATTGAATGAAGTAACCATCAAGAATAAGTACCCACTGCCAATGATCAACGATCTGTTTGATCGTTTGCAAGGAGCTAAAGTGTTTTCCAAGATCGATTTGCGATCAGGGTACCATCAGTTGAAGATTCGAGAGCAGGACATACCTAAGACAGCATTCACCACGAGATATGGACTGTATGAGTATACCGTTATGTCATTTGGATTGACTAACGCACCTGCCTATTTTATGAACCTGATGAACAAAGTGTTTATGGAGTTTTTGGATAAGTTCGTCGTAGTGTTCATTGATGACATCCTGGTTTATTCAAAGAATGAAGAGGAGCATAAGGAACATTTGCATTTGGTTTTGGAGAAACTAAGGGAACATCAGTTATACGCCAAATTCAGCAAATGTGAGTTTTGGTTGAAGGAAGTTGGATTCCTCGGACACGTTATATCCGGAGAAGGTATAGCAGTTGACCCCACAAAGGTTGAGACCGTAACCGAATGGGAAGCACCAACAACAGTTGGAGAGATCCGGAGTTTTCTTGGACTCGCAGGATACTACCGGAGATTCATTGAGAACTTTTCAAAGATTGCAAAGCCTATGACGGAGTTGTTGAAGAAGGATACTAAGTTCAAATGGACTGAGGAGTGTGAGGCTAGTTTCCAGGAGTTGAAGAAACGTTTGGTTACCTCACCAGTATTGATTTTGCCAGATCAGACCAAGGATTATGAGGTGTATTGCGACGCTTCACGTCGAGGACTTGGAGCAGTGCTTATGCAGGAAGGAAGAGTTGTTTCGTATGCTTCACGGCAACTGAAGCCTCATGAGTTGAATTATGCCACGCATGATTTGGAGTTAGCAGCCGTAGTGCATGCATTGAAGACGTGGAGACATTTCCTCATTGGAAATCATTGTGAGGTGTACACGGATCACAAGAGTTTGAAGTACATTTTCACGCAGAAGGAGTTGAACCTCAGACAAAGGAGATGGTTGGAGCTCATCAAGGATTATGACATGAGATTGCATTACCATCCCGGAAAAGCTAATGTGGTAGCTGACGCATTGAGCCGTAAGAGCCATGTCAATACCCTAATGACGGGGAAAATACCCAAGGAGTTAGCAGAAAACCTTCGTGAGCTATGTTTGGAAATAGTTCCGAGAGGCTATGTAGCGGAATTGGAGATTCAGTCAACATTGATGGATAAGATCAGAGAAGCTCAGAAATCTGACAAGGAGATTGCTGCTACAAAGGAGAAATTGAGCGAAGGAAAAGCAAAGGGATTTCGTGAGGATGAGCACGATACCTTATGGTTTGAAGACCGTGTTTATGTGCCCAATGACCCGGAGATCAGGAAGTTGATTTTGCAAGAGGCACATGATTCACCGTATTCGATTCACCCAGGGAATACCAAGATGTATTTGGATTTGAAGGAAACATTTTGGTGGACCGGAATGAAGAAGGATATTGCAGCATATGTAGCAGTTTGTGACGTATGTCAGAGAGTAAAGGCAGAGCATCAAAAGCCAGCAGGATTGTTACAACCATTGCCGATACCCGAATGGAAGTGGGATAAGATAGGCATGGATTTTATCACAGGACTACCCAGGACAAAAGCAGGCTATGACTCGATATGGGTAGTAGTTGATCGTTTGACAAAGGTAGCACATTTTATTCCAGTTAAGACCACTTACACCAGTGCTAAGTTGGCAAAGATATACATGACTAGGATCATTTGTTTGCATGGAGTTCCGAGGAGTATCGTATCAGATAGAGGAACCCAATTTACCTCAAAGTTTTGGAATCAGTTGCATGAAACTTTAGGAACCAGACTAGAGTTCAGCACAGCTTTTCATCCGCAGACAGATGGACAGACCGAGAGAGTCAATCAGATTTTGGAAGATATGCTGAGAGCTTGTGCACTAGATTATGGATCTAGTTGGGACGATAACTTGCCGTATGCGGAGTTTTCTTATAACAACAGTTACCAAACCAGTTTGAAGATGGCACCTTTCGAAGCTTTATACGGAAGGAGGTGCAGGACACCGTTGTCATGGGACGAAGTTGGAGACCGTCAATTCTTTGGACCAGATTTGATTAAGGAGTCTGAACGGAAAGTTAAGTTGATTCGCGATAGGCTCAAGGTAGCCCAGTCCAGGCAGAAGAGCTACGCAGATTCTAAACGCAAGGAGACAGTTTACGAAACCGGAGACAGAGTTTATCTTCGAGTATCCCCACTTCGAGGAGTTAAGCGCTTTGGAGTTAAGGGAAAGTTAGCACCGCGTTTCGTTGGACCGTATAAGATCTTGCAACGTATGGGAGAAGTCGCTTATAAGTTGGAATTACCAGAGGGACTGTCAGGAGTTCATGATGTATTCCATGTTTCTCAGCTGAAGAAATGTCATGCCGAGATGGCGGAGGTACCGCTAAGAGATACCGTGCCACTCGAAGCGATTCAGTTGAAGGACGACTTAACATATGAGGAGAAGCCAGTCAAGATTCTCGAGTTATGCCAGCAGAGTTACTCGCAGCAAGGTTATCAAGTTTTGCAAAGTTCAGTGGAACCACCACTCAGAGGATGAAGCCACCTGGGAGAGAGAAGAAGATTTGCTCAAGGACCACCCTCACCTATTTTCTAGCCAACCCGAATCTCGAGGGCGAGATTCATCTTAAGGGGGGTAGGTTTGTAACATCCCAAATTTGCAATTTGGAATGTTATACACTAGATCATCATGCATATCATATTTTCTTGCATTTTGGTTGATCCTAGAAATTTCACGCAACTCAAGGACCTTCGGAGAGAGTTGGAGATTTCGTTATTTTCATATTTGAGAGTTTTCTCGAATTTGAAAAGAGGATCATTTGATTTATTTATTTCATCTTCAATAATTTTTCCGATATCAAAATATAAGAGAGGGAATAATATGACTTTCCCAAAATTGAGGAAAAATGAAGATTTAATAAATAGATCAAATTTTGGTTTGCCGGAGTTTATTTGCATTTTATTTGGATAGGGAAAAATGCGCCTTTTCAAAAATTGCATTTTAGGTCCGGAGAAAAGTTCATTTTGTTCGACTCATTTTTAGGAGTCGGGGAAAATTTACTTTAGAATTTTGGAGTCCGTTTAGATTTTCTTTTCTGTGTTTTTCTGCGCGCGAAACCGTTTAAAAAAATCCAGCAGGCCAGCCGGGCCAAAGGCCCAGCCAGCCGGCCACCGCCCCAGCCTCCCTGCGCGCCGTGCGCCAGGCAAGGCAGGCGCCAGCCGCCGCCGCCTCTTGCTCTAGCCGAGTCCGGCTAGGGTTAGCCCGTCCCCTTTCCTTTGATTCGTTTTCCTATTCCTACTCTATTTCTTGTCCCCTACCCCAAGTCTCCTTTCCCCTCCCCAATATAAATACCCCAACACCCCCCCTCTAAACCCATCAAATCAAACCCCAAGCCCTCCACCGCACCCCACCCCGCGCCCTACACCGCCACCGCGCCACCCCACACCCGCGCCGCCGCCCTTGTGCCCTAGCGCCGCCGCCGCACCTTGCCCACGCCGCCGCCGCCCTACGCCATGCCGCCGGAGACCTCGCCAAAGGTTGCCCGCGTCTCTTTTCCTCGGATCGTTTTCTTCTAATCGTTCCGATTCTTTTCTTCTCCTCTGATTCGTTTTCTAGATCGGTTTTTCGTTTCGGTTTCTTCTCCGAAACCCTAGATCGGATTCGTTTTCTTTTCCGATTTAGTTGCCTTTGGACCGTTCACCGGACCGTTCGTCCTAACGAACGTGATCACCGGATTCTTCTAGGTTAACGAACGTCCGTTCGTTTAACCGTTCTTCTTTTCTTTCTGTCGGATTTATTCCGCGATCGCGATCTCAGATCCGATCTTCGTTCTAGTCTTTCTTCTCACTCGTTTATCGGAATCAGGTGATTCAAGCGCCTGGAGTTTCGTTTCGAAACCGCCGTTCCGTCTAATCAACTTAAACAAGTTTTTGCCCCGGTAAAATTTGACCTAGTTTCAACTTGCTAGAACCGAGTTCTTTTCTTCCGCCGTTTGTTTTCCGTTTCTTTGTTCGGTTCGTTCTTTCTTTGCAACCGGAGTTCTTAAGTTGAACCTTCTGGTTCGTTCTCTTGTTCGAGTTTTACCTGTGCATTAGATGAGTACTTATTGTGTGCTTGTTGTTTGTCTGCGATAGATTACCCGGATTGCGCCGCCTGTTACTTTGAAACCCTAGGTCTCGCGGATCATCAGCAAGGCAAGTAACACTTTGATCATACCTTTTCTACAACCCATGTTTTATTGCATTAGATCAATCCTCTCACATTGCATGATTAGGATCTAATTAAATTGTGGGATGGGAAGTAGATGAGGTAGTACCTATTACCTGTATTATTATGAAACCTTTGGGAGTTACTTCTACGTTTGCTTATTATGCCATGCTATGCTAGTAGACGTGGATTGGGTGAGTGATATCCATGACAGATGTGAGTTGATAATTTTAATGGTTTATCTAAGGTGGCAACTTAAACACACATCTGGGTGGATTGAGGCACCTGATGTCTATCAGGACTTGCCTGTTTTTTTTGGACCGCCACCCAGGCTCAAAGGGATCATAAGATCTTTCATGCTAGAAACTTCCGTGTGCAGCCACATGCCATTATGGGCTCTGGCATAGTTGACTAAGTTGTGCGAACTCTTACGGGGTGGACTAGCAGATGTAGGGGATGTAGGTGGTACGGTCTACCCACATGTAAGGTGCTAGCGCTTCTGAAAGACTATGTCTCGGTCATCCGTTTCTCAAACACCATGTAGTGCGAGAAACCAAACGGAGGCGATCGAGTCTTGTGGGGAAAAGTGCGCAAACCTCTGCAGAGTGTACAAACTAATCATGATTAGCCGTGTCCCCGGTTATGGACAACTTGAGTATCTAGTACTTGAATATCATGTGAATCTCAACATGTTACTTCTAATTAATGTTGTTGGGTTTTAATTGTTCACTTAATTGGGATCGGAATGCTGTCAACCATTCTCGATGTTTCACAACCACCATGATAGTTAAATAAATTTATTCCTTTGCAGTAGGGAAAAACTGGCTTTACGCAAAACTGTAACCATAGAGCTTTCCACCAGCCATATATGCATATAGTATAGCTGTTTCATTCCATTACTCTCTATGTGTTACATTGCCAGCATATTCCATGTGCTGACCCGTTTTCGGGCTGCAACTTCTCATGTTGCAGACTTTTCAGACGGCGAGTAAGGTGCTTTTAGGTCGTGGTTCTATACTCAGTGATGCCGTTGGAGTTGATGGACCCATTTATCTTCCGAGTCTTCCGCTGTTATCGACACTAGATGGCCTTAAGCCATTTTTATTGTAATAAGTTCTCTTTGAGACAACGATGTAATAAGTGTGTGATTGCCACTCTGCTATAAATCCTTCGATGTACTGTGTGGTGTCAGCATTACTGATCCAGGGATGACACCTGAGCACAGAGCGCTTGATCCATTCGGGTCGGGTCGCTACATTAATATTATTACATGGTAATTTGGGATTGAGTTGGGGGAACCTTCTCAATAATGGCATAAAACTTGGTAGTTAAATAAAATCTATTCCTTTGTTGTAGGGAAAAAACAAGCTTTATGCAAATGTTAAACTTAGAGCCTCCACCAGCCAAATATGCATGTAGTGATAGCTATTATTTCAACATTCCTCTATAGTGTGATCTTGCCAGCACATTCCACGTGGTGACCTACATGGCTGCAACGTCTCATGTTGCAGAATTTTCAGACATAGAGTAAGGTGCGATAGGTCATTGTCATGCACTCAGTTTTGTCGTGGAGTTGGATGGACTCATTTACCTTCGAAGCTTCTGCAGTTATTTTGTTTAGATGGCCTTCAGCCATATTATTGTAATAAGTACTCTTTATGAGACTCTTGATGTAATAAGTGTGTGATTGAAATCTTTTATAAATCCTCGAGTATTGTGTGTGTTAGCAATACCGATCCAGGGATGACACTTAAGCACAGAGACTTCGATCCATTTGGGGCGGGTCGCTACAAGATGGTATCAGAGCACATGTTGACTGTAGGATGCGACCACTAGGAAAAGCCACATGATACTCTTCTCTATTTCTACACTATAGATGTCAGACCCAAGGAACAAGTTCACTCAACCAGATGATGACACCCTTTTCGGACGACACTTGAAGGAAGTCACTAGGTACCTGAACATCGACATACCAAGCTTCACAGAAACCTTCATCGCAACTTTGCCAGAAAAGGAGCATTGGACGATTCAAGTTCATGTTCCAGGAAGGACTTTTGCACCAATTACCGAGCACATCGAGTTTTCTTTTGATGCACCAACCTCGAGTTTAGGAAAGAGCATGGCCACCCACATCACCATTAGACACATAGGCGAGGTGTACAACATGGATCTTAAAGACACCATTTACCAGATACGTGGACGTCGAGATGAGCAATGGGAGATGATTCGCACCAGGAAGGATAGATCTATTGCAGCCTACATACAGGAGTTGAACCAGCACATTCATCGTTATGAGAATCAGATGTGCGCTAACATGATAGATACCAAGAAGGTGATGACCCGGAATATGGAGCTACAAGAGGAACTCAAGGCAACACGCAATGGATACGAAGAGGAAATTGCTGTGCTAAAGAAGCAGAATGAAGACCTGAAGAGGAAGCTGGGAATACCCATGGTGATAGAGGCGAGGGTCCCGATCTTTCGATGAGATGATAACTATCGATTTGGTGGAGTCGACTTTGACGATCCGACTACAAACGTGCACGACATTGCGCCTTAGCAATCGCTAAACCAATCTCCCGAGGTTATTGACGATGC
Source organism: Triticum aestivum (assembly GCF_018294505.1). Lineage (NCBI taxonomy): Eukaryota > Viridiplantae > Streptophyta > Magnoliopsida > Poales > Poaceae > Triticum > Triticum aestivum. The sequence goes on from NC_057809.1 coordinate 304,472,560, forward strand.
TGGAAGCATGATCAACCTGACCACGAAGGTCTATTCCTGCACGCGATCGAAGAACAAGCAATAATATGATAATGCAATCTGAATATTGCGAATATAGATGAAGTATTGATAAAGGTGGGGATCCGAAAGCGGTCTTGGTCTGGTTGTTGGACACAAAGGAAGTACACGAAGTTGCAATGGCTAAATTTTAACTAAACAAATCCCCTTGCGCATGCCATCATCTCCATGCTTGAACTTGCTCCAAGGTTCATCTTTCTTGTCCAATCTAGGCCCTTCATTTGCAAGCAAAAAAATGTATCCAATTTAGGCAACATCATATTCTCATGAACATTAGAATCGTTACCAAGAAACAGAAGTACCTGATAATTCAATTGGCTCTAGTAATTGGTCCAGTATGTATAGCAGCAGGGGATGTGGGTGTAACAATGGTATTGATGTCCTCATCATCCTCCCCTTCTTGAAATGAAGTCGTCCTCGACGGAAGTTCATCTTCCTCACCCAAATAAGACTTCAAATCTGCAATGTTAAAAGTGGGACTAACCCCAAAATCTGCAGGTAACTCAAGTTTATATGCATTATCATTTATTTTCTCGAACACCTTAAAAGGACCATCAACACGTGGCATTAGCTTTGATTTGCGCAAATTAGGAAATCTATCCTTGCGCAAATGTAACCGAACAAGATCTCCAGGTGCAAACACAACATGTTTTCTACCCTTATCTCCAGCAAGTTTATATTTAGCATTCATATGCTCAATGTTTTCCTTAGTTAAGTCATGCATTTTTAAAATCAATTCAGCGCGTTCTTTAGCATAAAAAATAACCTTCTCTGAAGATGGAAGAGGCAACAAATCAATAGGTGCACGAGGTAGGAAGCCATACACAATTTCAAAAGGGCACATCTTAGTAGTAGAATGCAATGAACGATTATAAGAAAATTAAATATGAGGCAAGCATTCTTCCCACATTTTCTCATTATTCTTCAAAACAGCCCTAAGCATAGTAGACAATGCTCTATTGACTACTTCAGTTTGTCCATCAGTTTGGGGATGACAAGTAGTACTAAAAAGCAGTTTAGTCCCCAACTTAGCCCATAAACATCTCCAAAAGTGGCTAAGAAATTTAGTATCATGATCTGAAACAATAGTATGTGGCACACCATGCAAGCGAGTAATTTCATGAAAGAACAAATCAGCAACATTAACAGCATCATCGCTTTTATGACATGGTATAAAGTGTGCCATTTTCGAGAACCTATCCACGACAACAAATATGCTATCCCTCCCCTTCTTTGTTCGAGGTAAACCTAAAACAAAGTCCATAGATATATCCTCCCAATGAACACTAGGTACAGGCAAAGGCATATATAAACCATGAGGATTGAGTCGTGACTTAGCTTTTTAACATGTAGTGCAGCGAGCAACAAAATGCTCAACATCTCGTCTCATCTTTGGCCAAAAGAAATGTGTAGCAAGTATATCCTCCATCTTCTTGACGCCAAAGTGTCCCATTAATCCTCCTCCATGCGCCTCCTGCAACAACAAAAGATGAACGGAGCTAGCTGGAATGCATAGCTTGTTAGCACGAAACACAAATCCATCATTAAGAACGAACTTGTTCCAAGTTCTCCCTTCCTTACAATTCTGCAATGCGTCTTTAAATTCAGCATCATGCACGATCTTTGATGATCTAGATTTCAACAAATCTGTTTGCTATGCTTTTGTGTGTAAAGAGGCATTATTTTCAATCGAGGACGTGCCTTCCTCTTTGCCCCCTGCTGTCACTAACATTTTGCAAAAGTTCGCTGACGTCTTCCCACAAGATGTGCCACCAGGATTACCACCTATTCGAGGGATTGAGCATCAAATTGACTTAATTCCCGGTGCATCGCTACCCAACCGTGCACCATACCATACCAATCCAGAGGAGACGAAGGAGATTATGCGTCAAGTACAGGAGTTGCTCGACAAAGGTTATATACGTGAATCTCTTAGTCCTTGTGCTGTTCTGATTATACTAGTGCCTAAAAAGGATGGTATGTCACGTGTGTGTGTTGATTGTAGAGGCATTAATAATATTACTATTCATTATCGTCATCCTATTCCTAGGCTAGATGATATGCTTGATGAATTGAGTGGCTCTACAATATTCTCCAAAGTTGATTTGCGTAGTGGATACCATCAAATTCGTATGAAATTGGGAGATGAATGGAAAACTGCATTTAAAACTAAGTTTGGTTTATATGAGTGGTTAGTCATGCCTTTTGGGTTAACTAATGCACCTAGTACTTTCATGAGGTTAATGAACGAAGTTTTACGTGCTTTCATTGGACGATTTGTGGTAGTCTATTTTGATGATATACTGATTTATAGTAAATCTTTGGAGGAACATTTGGAACATTTACGTGCTGTTTTTATTGCTCTACGTGATGCACGTTTGTTTGGTAACCTTGGAAACTGCAGCTTTTGCACCGACCGAGTATCTTTTCTTGGCTATGTTGTTACTCCACAGGGAATTGAAGTTGATAAAGCCAAGATTCAAGCTATTGAGAGTTGGCCGCAGCCCAAAACGGTCACACAAGTGAGGAGTTTCCTTGGCCTCGCAGGTTTCTATAGGCGTTTTGTGAGAGATTTCAGCACCATTGATGCACCTTCAACGAGCTTACAAAGAAGGATGTGCCTTTTGTTTGGGGTACTGCACAGGAAGAAGCCCTCACAGTATTGAAAGATAAGTTGACACATGCTCCTTTACTCCAACTTCCTGATTTTAATAAGACTTTTGAGCTTGAATGTGATGCTAGTGGAATTGGATTAGGAGGTGTGTTATTACAAGATGGCAAACCTGTTGCATACTTTTCTAAAAAATTGAGTGGGCCTAGTCTGAACTATTCTACTTATGATAAAGAATTATATGCTCTTGTTCGAACCTTAGAAACATGGCAACACTATTTATGGCCCAAGGAATTTGTTATACATTTTGATCATGAATCTTTGAAACACACTAAAAGTCAAGCAAAACTAAACCGTAGACATGCTAAATGGGTTGAATTCATTGAGACTTGATAGAGGCAAGGGTCCCGATCTTTCAATGAGATGATATCTGTCGATTTGGTGGAGTCGACTTTGACGATCCGACTACAAACATGCATGACGTTGCGCCTTAGCAATCGCTAAACCAATCTCCTGAGGTTACTGACGATGCTGGAAGCACGATCAACCTGACCACGAAGGTCTATTCCTGTACGCAATCAAGAACAAGCAAGAATATGATAATGCAATCTGAATATTGCGAATATAGATGAAGTATTGATAAAGGTGGGGATCCGAAAGCAGTCTTGGTCTGGTCATTGGACACAAACGAAGTACACGAAGTTGCAATGGCTAACTTTTAACGAAACAAATCCCCTTGCACATGCCATCATCTCCATGCTTGAACTTGCTCCAAGGTTCATCTTTCTTGTCCAAGCTAGGCCCTGCATTTGTAAGCAAAACAAATGTATCCAATTTAGGCAGCATCATATTCTCATGAACATTAGAATCGTTACCAAGAAACGAAAGTACCTGATAATTCAATTGGCATGTGCGAGCTCTAGTAATTGGTCTAGTATGTATAGCAGCAGGGGCTGTGGGTGTAACAATGGTATTGATGTCCTCATCACGTGGTGAAGCCCGAACCTGAAGTGGGCATTCGTTCTGAAGACTACATCATACTAGATGACACAGACACAGACCCCGACAGCGATGATGAAGACAGTGATGATTTTGAAGACGAAGCTGGAGCGGATATTATGGAGTCTTCCACCGACTAAAATTTCTAGTTGGCCACCATATTACTATTAGTATTCTTCCAAGTAGTTAGAAATCGTTCGTGAGATTTTGTAATAGTAGCTTAGATCGATTGTATGAATCTTGTTTGAATTGAGTGGTGTGAATTGAATATGTTTGTCACATATGCATATGGGTAGTGGAATCTCTCATTAGACCTATTCTATTCTCACCCTCTAACCTATAAGATGCCTCCGAGACGTGACCCCGGATTCGTTTTCCCGCCGGAGCTCGCCCAGTTGATCTAACAGGAGAATGCCTTTTTACTCAAATTCAATAAACTTTTTACTCAAATTCAATGAACTTTTTAGTTTTTATCAACTTTGTTTGAAATTCGATGAACTTTTTCAATTTGATAAACTTTATTTCAAATTCGTGAACTTTTTTGAAGTTTGTGAACTTTTTTTAAAATCTGTGAACATTTTTTAGGTCAGTGTCTTTTTTACAAATTTTTTGTTTTTTCTGTAGTATTTACAAAAGTCAACGGTCAAAATATGATCGAGAGACCGGGGAAAACAGGTCAAGACGATCAAGCCCGTGACCAGGGCGCCCGTTCCTCCAACTGGTGCCCAATTAGGAGCTTCCCTCTCTGTCGTAATAGCCATTATTATGCAGATCAAGTCTTTTGACGACTTTGCTAAGTTGCTCTTACATAACATGATTCGTTTGTTATGATGCAACTTAATATTATTAGGAGGCCAAAGCCAGCATATATATACATGTACAAGAGGATGCCAAATGACAAGAATACAAAAGGCAAAGGTCATCATCAATATAACTCTAACACCCCCCCCCCTCAAACTCATGGTAGATCCACAACACTGAGTTTGGAGAGGTAAAATTCATGTTGCGCTCTAGTTTGGGCCTTCATGCAGAAGTCCGCCAGCTGTAACTCGGAAGGGACGTACTAAAGAGCAATAACATGGTCCTGCACACCAGCGCACACAAAGAAAACATCAACATCAATATGCTTGGTAAGATCATGCTTCATGGGGTCCCGCACAATGCTAATTGCACTTGTACTATCTGACAAGAGTGTAATAGGTGTAGTAAAAAACACCAAAATCCTCGAGTAAGCAGCGTAACCAAGTCACCTCTGTCGTGAGAAGAGTCATAGCTCGCAACTCAGCCTCTGCACTCGAACGGAAACTGCAAGACATTTCTTTGTTTTCTAGGAAATGAGAGAACCACCAAGAAAGACACAATAAGTAGTAAGCAAACAACGATCATGTACTAGCTTCTTGGAGTTCGAATCTGCTCTTGTTTTCCCTTCCAAAGAGAGTCTCAAGACGATTGCCTCATGTACTAGCTTCACTCTCCCACTTAATCAACTTGTTGTCTCGGTCATGGCTGCGACCAACGATTCCTAATTTGTCCCCCCGCTCTCTGACAATTGGGTCCTTGTTGATGATGTTCCACATGCCCTATATTCCACTTCCTTCCTCATGGCCTTCATACTTTTGATTGGCAAACCTACCGAAGTTGATTCTGAATCCTCGCAGATCTTAGGCCCGACTCGCATCAAGGTGGAGTGTGTTGATCCTCTTTGTGTTCGTGGTGATGTTGATGTTTTTCCTTCCTCTAATGGCTTTCATCTCTGGGTCCGTGTCGAGGGGGCGGAGAACCACCATGCCCCGCCTCCTCCTCCACCTCCTAGGCCTTCCCCTTCTGACAAGCATGGAGGTGATGACAATGGTGCGGCCAACCCTAGTGGGGGCTCCGGCCCTCACTTCACTCGCTCCAAATGGGAGGGCTTGGCCTCGGAGGAGCGTGATTTGTTCAAGGACAATGCCCCGTCGGACGGTGCGTCGAAGGGGGCGGCTGGGGCCAAGTCTTTGGGTCTGGAGGTGCAGGCGACGGCGGCCCCGGGTGCCCCGCCCCTGGTGGGAACCCTAGTTTTGGGTGTCTGCTCCAACCTGCCGACGCGCCCCGCGTCTCCATTGCTCTCTGGCATCGAGGATCTCCCCCTTCGCCTTCTCGTGCTCTAGTTGCTCATGGTAGCAAGAAGAAGTCACCTGTCAAGAAGTTCTCCGCGAGAAGCAGGGCCTCGGCGGGCTCTAAGTAGTCGGCAGCCGGCCTGTGCCATCAGCTAGATGATGATCCGGGCGCTGTGTCCAGCCTAGCCTCTGCTACAGCGTCGCCTTCCCCGGTGGCCCACACCCCACCCATCCGGTTCCTGACCTCCACTGCCCACAAGAGCGGTCTGGTCTAGAACAGCGGTGAGCGGGTGGCTAATCGGGCGACACGTCGTGCGGCAGCAAAGGATCTCCCTCCTCCAGGTACCCCATCCCCCCCACTCCTTGTCCTTCGGTATTTTCCCCTGTTCGGTTGGTTCTTCCTTCGCGCTCGGACGACCGCTTGATTCATGTGCTTTCGGATGTGGGAATCACCTTTGATTCTGGTTTTGGTTCCCCATCTGCTATTCTGGCTCTTATCCGTGCCAACGAAGTCGCCAGGATGCCATTGCTAAAGCCAAAGAGGTGGTGGTTACTAGAGGTAACGCTTTGGTTGTGCCGGAGTGGCCGTGGGAGATGCTGGTAGGGGCCAGGGTCTCATGATTCCTGCCAAACGGGGAACTGCTAAGCGTGCCAAATCCTGTGTAGCCTCGTGCAGGTTGAGTCCTCACATTAAAAACCTATATGCCAGATGAGGGCCCTATTCTGGAACATTAAGGGCTTTGGCGCTAGAGGGCGCAGGGACTAGTTGAGGGATGTGGTTAGAGGGGATGACATTGACATAGTAGGGCTAGTTGAAACATTTAAAGGATCGTTTTCTCCTAACGAGCTCTCCGCGGTTGCGGGTATCGATAGGTTTGATTGGAACTTCTTACCTTCCTCCGGTCACTCCAGTGGGATCCTTAGTGGTACTAAGCGTGACGTTTTTGACTTTGTGGCCTTTGATGACGGTGTTTTTTGGGCGAGTACTGTTGTATATCATCATCAACTTAATGTTCTTTGGGAGGTCATGGTTATGTACAGGCCTGCTGATCATTCCCTTTCTTCATTGTTCATCGATGAGATCGCGACTAAAATCGAATCGTGTACCATTCCCATCCTGGTGGGTAGTGACTTCAACTTACTTCGGTCTCCGACGGACAAAAACAACAACTTCTCGTGGCCCCTTGTTGACGCCTTCAATGGTTTTATTCACGATTGTGTTCTTTGTGAACTCCCTAGGGTGGGAGCTCGTTTTACCTGGACGAATCATCAGTCATCTCCGATCTATTCGGTTCTTGACCATGTCTTTGTCTGTTCTAGCTAGGATGCACTTTTTTCCACGTGCGCTGCTGAAAGCTAAATCCATTGTTGGATCCGATCACGCACCCATTATCCTTGATGTTGGGCTTGAGTCTCATATCGTTCCCTCTCGCTTCCAGTTTGATGCTTCTTGGTTACTGATCGATGGCTTCTGTGACTTGATTTCTGCTAAGATCACCTCTTATCTATCTGCCGGTAGACACTCTTCTGGGCCAATGGATAATTGGCACCACTGCTCATATTCTCTACGTAAATTTCTTCGTGGATGGGACCGCAATCGGGCGGCTGACGCGTGCAGGGAGAAGGCGCAGCTGGTCGACCAGATCAACTCTCTTGACGTGGCGGCTGATGTGCCTGGGCTCTCTGATCTTGAGTGGTAGATGCGGTATTCCCTCGAAAATGCCTTGATGCATGTGCATTGCCAGTCTGAGATATACTAGCGCCAAAGGGGCACTATTAATTGGACGTTGAAAGGCGACTCTCCCACGGCTTATTTCTTCGCCATTGCTAACGGGAGACGTAGACGCTGCTCGATCGACAGCCTGCTGATCAACAATGCTAGAGTCTCGGATCAGAAACAAATCATTTCCCATGTGGATTTCTTCTCCTCTCTCCTTTCGGCCAAACCCGAGTTTGGCTTCTCGATCTCTCCTTTCTTCTGGGATGCTCATTGGAAGATTACTAGTGAGGAGAACGAAGCTTTGCTCACCCCTCTCTCCGACGAAGATATTTATGAGATCATTCACTCGGCCAACCCTAGTTTGACTTCGGGCCCTGGTGGCGTCTCCATTCCTTCCTTTAGAACGTTCTGGACCCACTTGCGTAACCTCATCTATGCTATAATTCAAGGCTTCTGTTTGGGGACGGTTGATATCTCTTGGTTGAACTATGTTGTCATCACCCTCATTCCTAAAGTCAAGGGTGTGGATATCATTTCACAATTTAGACATATCACTCTCATCAACAACTTTGCGAAATTCACTGCCAAAGGCTTCGCCACACGCCTTTCCCCGTCGCTCATCGGGTCCTTAGTCCTTTCCAATCTACTTTTGTCAAAGGGAGATTCATTCTCGACGGTATCATGTATCTTCACAAAATAGTCCATGATCTTCGGGTGTGAGGCACCAAGGCGGTGATCCTTAAGCTTGGATTTGAGAAGGCCTACGACTCGGTTAGTTGGAATTTTCTACGTTAGGTCCTAGTGGCCAAGGGCTTTGATGGGGCATACGTTCACAAGATCATGCAGTTGGTGACGGGTGGTCACACCGCGGTCTCGGTTAATGGCAGGGTCAACAATTTTTTCCCTAACGACGGGGGCCTGAGACAAGGGGACCCGGCATCCCCTCTTCTGTTTAATTTCATCGTTGATGCCTTATCCCGTATCCTGTCGTGGGCAGCCTCGACTGGGCACATTTCCCCTGTTATCTCTCATCTCGTTCCTAAGGGCATTGCCCATCTTCAATATGCGGATGACACGATTATCATGGTTGAACTTAATGACGAATGTCTTGCCCACCTTAAGTTTCTGTTGTTGTGCTTTTAAGACTTGTCGGGGCTTAAGATCAACTTTGCAAAGAGCGAAGTGATTTTCACAGGGGTGTCGGAGGTCGAGGCCCTGCGGGTCTTCAACTTCGTAACTACTCTTTGGGATCCTTCCCCTTCAAATACCCGGGACTCCCTATTTCTCTATAGAAGCTACTTGCTAGAGATTTTGCTTCGGTGGTAACGAAAGTGGGCAATCGAGTTATGCCTTGAAGCGGCAGATACAACACCCAGGCTGACAAGGTTACCCTTATTAATGCTTGCCTCTCATCCCTCCCCATGTTCTTGATGGGCTTTTACCTTCTCTCGGGTGGCACGCACGCGGGGTTTGATAAGCATAGGGGTGCCTTCTATTGGAATGCGGCGGATAACAAACGCAAATATAGGATGGTTAAATGGAAACAAATTTGTAGACCCAAGAACCTTGGGGTGTTGGGCATTATCAATACCACGACCATGAACAAGTACCTTATCATCAAATGATGGTGGAAGATCACGACTAACGCGAAGAACCCGCCCTGGCTTAATATCCTCAGAGCCAAATACTACCCTAATTCTAGCCCCATGTTTGCTTCCTCCTCGGGCGGATCTCAATTTTGGAAAGACTTTGTCAAAGTTCGCCCGTTGTTTAAATCTCATGTTAAATTTGTGGTCCGTAATGGCAAGTACACACGCTTTTGGCTTGACTGCTGGTGCGGTGCTTCTCCCCTAGCTATTTCCTTTCCGGTTCTTTTTTCCTACTATCCAGATCCGAAGATCTCCATCTCTGACCTCTCCGGTAATAAATGGGACCTGGCCTTCCGACGTTCTCTATCTCCTGAAGAGTTGGATGATTGGCAGCGTCTTGTTGCTTGCATTCCCGTGCTCTCGGTGGGGGAGGATTCGGTGGTTTGGCCATCTCTGCCTCTGGGCATTTCTCTGTTAAGTCTTTATATGCTAAGCTAATCTCTGGCACCCCTACAACTAAGTTTAAGCTGATTTGGCATGCCTGACTTCCTCCCAAGGTCAAGATCTGTTTTTGGGCAAGCTTACAGCGGTTGCCTGTGGCTGATCAAATTCATAAATGTAATGGACCTAGGTCCGACTGTTGTGCGTTGTGTGGCAAGTTGGAGGACACGAAACACATCTTCTTTAACTATGTTATGGCACAACTTGTCTAGTGTTGTATTAGGTCCTGGCTCCACGTGTCTTGGAGTCCATCTTCCTTATCTGATCTTAGTAATCTCGCCTCTGGACTGGTTGGGGCTACCAAACGAATGTTTTGGGTGGGCTTCATGTAATTTGTTGGGTGTTGTGGGATACTAGGAACAAGTTCACTACCGAGCATATTTTTCCTACTAAACCTACTGATTGCTTATTTAAATCTTGCCTATTCCCGCAGCAGTGGAGATTATTGACTAAGGAGGCCGACCATGATGCTTTTGACATGATGACTTCCAAGGTTCGGGCTACAGCTACCTCCCTTTCGCAGCATCAGACATGCGGCTAGAGGAACTTGGTGGGCCCTTTTGTCGTTCTCTTTTGTCTAGTCTTTCGGCCTGCATGCTGATAGAGGCAGAGTTGTCCCGTCTTTCGATGAGATGATGGATATCGCTTTAGTGGAAGTCGACTTTGATGATCTGACTACGAACGTGCGAGGACGTCACGCCTTAGCAATCGCTAAACCAACTCCGAGAGGTTATTGACCATGTCGGAGCACGATCAACCTGACAACGAAGGTCTGTTTCCTATAGGCAAACGAAGAACAAGCAAGAAACTAAGATTGCAATATGGATATTGCGAATATAAGAGGAAAGCTTTATTGATCAAGGTGGGGTTCTGTGACGCCTTTGTCTGGTCTTTAAACACAAACGAAGTACGCGAAGTTGCAGCTATGGAGAACTTTTAATCTAAACAAAACCCAAAGTCTAAATGATGCCCTAAGCGTTGTATATATGGACGAAGAGGGGGGAATTTCGTGGCCCTTGGAGGAGGGGTCCGAAACCAACCCTAACTCTTGTTTCCCCACACATACGGACTCTAAAAACAACCTATACTTAAGTATTTCGAAAATACATGGGCCTGGCCCAATAATAAGGTGACACAACACCTAGAATAGCCTCTGGCCGAAATTTATAAAGTAGCATCTTGTATATTTCATCCAAGGCTTCATGCACTTCTTATGGTGGCTTCAAAGTCCTAAAATCATCACTTGTAACTCTGTTCTTGATCCCCTTGCGCATGCCATCATCTCCATGCTTGGTCTTGCTCCAGTGTTCATCCCTCTTATCCATGCCAGGACCTTCATTTGTAAGCAAAACAAATGTATCCAATTTAGGTAGCATCATATTCTCATGAACATTAGAATCATTACCAAGAAACGAAAGTACCTGATAATTTAATTGGCGTGCGCGAGCTCTAACAATTGGTCCAGTATGTATAGCAGCAGGGGATGTGGTTGTAACAATGGTATTGATGTCCTCATCATCCTCCCCTTCTTGAAATGAAGTCGTCCTCGAAGGAAGCTCATCTTCCTCACCCAAATAAGGCTTCAAATCTGCAATGTTAAAAGTGGGACTAACCCCAAAATCTACAGGCAGCTCAAGTTTATATGCATTATCATTTATTTTCTCTAACACCTTAAAAGGACAATCAGCACATGGCAATAGCTTTGATTTGCGCAAATTAGGAAATCTATCCTTTCGCAAATGTAACCAAACAAGATCTCCAAGTGCAAACACAACATGTTTTCTACCCTTATCTCCAGCAAGTTTATATTTAGCATTCATACGCTCAATGTTTTCCTTATATAACTCACGCATTTTTAAAATCAATTCAGCACGTACTTTAGCATCAAAATTAACCTTCTCCGAAGATGGAAGAGGCAACAAATCAATAGGCGCACGAGGTAGGAAACCATACACAATCTCAAAAGGGCACATCTTAGTAGTAGAATGCAATGAACGATTATAAGCAAATTCAATATGAGGCAAGCATTCTTCCCACATTTTCTTATTATTCTTCAAAACAGCCCTAAGCATAGTAGACAATGTTCTATTGACTACTTCAGTTTGTCCATCAGTTTGGGGGTGACAAATAGTACTAAAAAGCAGTTTAGTCCCCAACTTAGCCCATAAACATCTCCAAAAGTGGGTAAGAAATTTAGTATCATGATCTGAAACAATAGTATTTGGCACACCATGCAAGCGAATAATTTCATGAAAGAACAAATCAGCAACATTAATAGCATCATCGGTTTTATGACATGGTATAAGTGTGCCATTTTCGAGAACCTATCCACGACAACAAATATGCTATCCCTCCCTTTCTTTGTTCAAGGTAAACCTAAAACAGAGTCCATAGATATATCCTCCCAAGGAACACTAGGTACAGGCAGAGGCATATATAAACCATGAGGATTGAGTCGTGGCTTAGCTTTTTGACATGTAGTGCAGCGAGCAACAAAACGTTCAACATCCCGTCTCATCTTTGGCCAAAAGAAATGTGTAGCAAGTATATCCTCCGTCTTCTTCTAGCCAGAGTGTCCCATTAATCCACCTCCATGCGCCTCCTGCAACAACAAAAGATGAACGGAGCTAGCTGGAATGCATAGCTTGTAAGCACAAAACACAAATCCATCGTTAACAACGAACTTGTTCCAAGTTCTTCCTTCCTTACAATTTTGCAATACATCTTTAAATTTAGCATCATGCACATATTGATATTTGATGGTCTCCAAACCAAATATTTTAAAGTCAAGTTGTGAAAGCATAGTATAACGACGAGACAATGCATCAGCAATAACATTTTCTTTACCCTTCTTGTGTTTAATGACATAAGGGAAAGCCTCAATGAATTCAACCCATTTAGCATGTCTACGGTTCAGTTTTGCTTGACTTTTAATGTGTTTCAAAGATTCATGATCAGAATGTATAACAAATTCCTTGGTCCATAAATAATGTGGCCATGTTTCTAAGGTCCGAACAAGGGCATATAATTCTTTATCGTGAGTAGAATAGTTCAGACTAGGCCCACTCAATTTTTCAGAATAGTATCACATTCAAGCTCAAAAGTCTTATTAAAATCAGGAAGTTGGAGTAAAGGAGCATGTGTCAACTTATCTATCAATACCGTGAAGGCTTCTTCATGTTCGGTACCCCAAACAAAAGGCACATCCTTCTTTGTAAGCTCATTGGGAGGTGCAGCAATGGTGCTGAAATCTCTCACAAAACGCCTATAGAAACCAGCGAGGCCAAGGAAACTCCTCACGTGTGTGATCGTTTTGGGCTGCGGTCAACTCTCAATAGCTTCAATCTTGGCTTTATCAACTTCAATTCCCTATGGAGTAACAACATAGCCAAGAAACGATGCTCGGTCGGTGGAGAAGGTGCACTTCCCAAGGTTACCAAACAAACATGCATCACGTAGAGCAATAAAAACATGTAAATGTTCCAAATGTTCCTCCAATGATCTGTATAAATCAGTATATCATCAAAATAGACTACCACAAATCGTGCAATGAAAGCACGTAAAACTTCGTTCATTAATCTCATGAAAGTACTAGGTGCATTAGTTAACCCAAAAGGCATGACTAACCACTCATATAATACAAACTTAGTTTTAAATGCTGTTTTCCATTCATCTCCCAATTTCATACGAATTTGATGGTATCCACTATGGAAATCAACTTTGGAGAATATTATAGAGCCACTCAATTCATCAAGCATGTCATCTAGCCTAGGAATAGGATGACGATAATGAATAGTAATATTATTAATGCCTCTACAATCAACACACATACGCGACGTACCATCCTTTTTTGGCACTAGTATAATAGGAACAACACAAGGACTAAGAGATTCGCGTATATAACCTTTGTCGAGCAGCTCCTATACTTGACGCATAATCTCCTTATTCTCCTCTGGATTGGTACGGTATGGTGCACGGTTAGGCAGCGAAGCACCGGGAATTAAGTCAATCTGATGATCAATCCCTCGAATAGGTGGTAATCCCAGCGGCACGTCTTGTGGAAAGACGTCAACGGACTCCTACAAAATGTTAGTGACAGCAGGAGGCAAAGAGGAAGGTACATCCTAGAAAGAAAATAACGCCTCTTTGCACACAAAAGCATAGCAAACAGATTTGCTGAAATCTAGTTCATCAATATCAGATTTGGTGGCAAGTAAGCATGCACTTTTCAATTTAATTTCAGAAGCAACACTATATGGCTTATTATTAGGCTTCATTTGTTGCTCAAATTCTTTTGCCACAATCTGATTTTCACTCTTATGTTTCTCCTATTTTGCTTTATTAGCTCTATTAATATCATCTTTCAAAATGGAATTAGGAGTCATAGGAAGCAAAGTAATATTTTTTCCTTATGAACAAGAGTATACTGATTATTTCTACCATGGTGTACAGAATTATTATCAAATTGCCATGGTCTACCAAGTAATAAGGAACATGCTTGCATAGGTACCACATCACAATCAACATAATCAACATATGTAGAGATACTAAAATGTACACGAATAGTATGTGTTACCTTAACCTTGCCGCTGTTGTTGAACCATTGTATGTGGTAAGGATGTGGATGTGGTCTTGTGGTGAGAGATAGCTTCTCCACCATCTCCATGCTAGCCAAGTTGTTGCAGCTCCCTCCATCTATGATGACGCGAACAGAACGTTCCTTCACAACTCCCTTTGTATGGAACAAATTATGCCTCTGATTTTGCTCAGCTTGTGTCACCTGCACACTCAAAACACGTTGAGAAACTAAACATTCATACCTGTCAGCATCTTCAGCAGACATGTATTGCGTCTCATGATCAGAATCATCTCCACCGTGTTCTTCACTTGTAATAAGAGCCAAAGTCTCCTCATCATAGTCACTAGCGGACTCATACCCACCATCCTCTGTAACAATCATCACACGCTTAGATGGGCATTGTCTCGCATAATGACCTCCACCCTTGCAACGACAACAAATAATATCATGTGTTTGCCCTGTTGATGCCATGGATGAAGAAGAACTCTGTGCGGGCACAGAAGGTGTGCTCTTGGCAGATAGTAGTGGTTGTGCCTGCTTTCTTGTATCATGGTTGGCGGTGGCAGCTGACGGAGGCACCGGTGCAGCAGAACGTGTGGAAGTAGAGGATGCACGTGGTGTCCATGATGAAGGTTGACCTGCAGAAAAGTTACTTTGCGCCAATGCCTATCGATCCTGCACTTCACGTTCAGCTTTGCAAGAAAGATGGAATAAAGGAGTAATATTATTATATTCCTTATACTCTAGAATGGTCTAAATCTCTCTATTTAATCCACCCATAAAACGTGCAAGCATAGCTTCATTCTCCTCAACAATACCACATCGAATCATGCCGGTTTGTAATTCCTGATAATATTCTTCTACAAAAAAAATTCCTTGTTTTAAGCATTGCAATTTTTGAAGTAATTCACATTGACAATATGGTGGAACCCAACGAGTACGCATATTAGTTTTGAAAGCAGCCCAAGTAGCTGGAATAGGATATAAT
This sequence comes from Triticum aestivum, assembly GCF_018294505.1. Taxonomy (NCBI): domain Eukaryota; kingdom Viridiplantae; phylum Streptophyta; class Magnoliopsida; order Poales; family Poaceae; genus Triticum; species Triticum aestivum. Next base: position 304,487,697 of record NC_057809.1, read on the forward strand.
CTACAATGTTCGGACCACCAAACACATGCAAAACTATTGAAAGCACAAACAGCAGCAGGAACACGTCTCTCTTCAGGATATTGTAAACATGTAAATCGTTGTTCAGTTTATAACTCCCAAGTAAGATATATATCAGGAACGTATTTACCTAGATACCCTCAAATGGTGGAAATATTCAATTTTAGTTTAGGAAGATGGTCATGATCTCGTACCTCGGGTGGTGCAGCCCTACCGTTGTGATGATATGCATGAGGACGACCTGGTGGTGGTGGTGCTGGTGGTTGCACGTAGTTCTGATTTTGATCAACCTCATCCTCGTAGTCCTCCACCTCTGCAGTAGCAGCAGGAGCTACCGAAGCATCAATAGTAGGTACAGCGGCACCAGAAGTTTGACTAGGCTCAAGGGGAATGCATTGTGCTCGTCCCACTTGATATGGAAGGCGATGTTGTTGTTGTTGTTGAGGTGCGACAGGTGAAGTGGGCGGTGGTTGTGGAAGACGCGAGCAATTCATTAAACTTGTTATCAAGCTTTGTTTCGAACGCCTTCTCAATGCCATCTATCTTCTCCATGGCCTCTTCAAATCTGTTTAGCACATCTTCCACATGTCCACTCATCATTTGCTGAAACTTATTGTGACGCCCCCGATTTGACCGTACACTAATAATACACGCAAACGTGTACGATCAAGATCAGGGACTCACGGGAAGATACCACAACACAACTCTACAAATAAAATAAGTCATACAAGCATCATATTACAAGCCAGGGCCTCGAGGGCTCGAATTCAAGAGCTCGATCATAGACGAGTCAGCGGAAGGAACAATATCTGAGTACAGACATAAGTTAAATAAGTTTTCCTTAAGAAGGCTAGCACAAACTGGGATACAGATCGAAAGAGGCGCATGCCTCCTGCCTGGGATCCTCCTAAACTACTCCTGGTCGTCGTCAGCGGGCTGCACGTTGTAGTAGGCACCTCCAGTGTAGTAGTAGTCGTCATCGACAGTGGCGTCTGGCTCCTGGACTCCAACGTCTGGTCACAGCAATCGGGTATAGGAAAGAGGAAAAGGGAGGAGCAAAGCAACCGTGAGTACTCATCCAAAGTACTCACAAGCAAGGAACTACACTACATATGTATGCATTGGTATCAAATGAAAAAGGGGTTATCATATGTGGACTGAACTGCAGAATGCCGGAATAAGAGGGGGATAGCTAGTCCTTATCGAATACTACGCTTCTGGCCGTCTTCATCTTGCAACATGTAGAAGAGAGTAGAAGGTAAGTTCACCAAGTAACATCGCATAGCATAATCCTACCCGGCGATCCTCCCCTCGTCGCCCTGTTAGAGAGACGATCACCGGGTTGTATCTGGCACCTGGAAGGGTGTGTTTTATTAAGTATCCGGTTCTAGTTGTCATAAGGTCAAAGTACAACTCCAAGTCATCATGTTACTGAAGATCACAGCTATTCGAATAGATTAACTTCCCTGCAGGGGTGCACCACATTTCCCAACACGCTCGATCCCCTTTGTCCGGACACACTTTTCTGGGTCATGCCCGGCCTCGGAAGATCAACACGTCGCAGCCCTACCTAGGCACAACAGAGAGGTCAGCACGCCGGTCTAAATCCTATGGCACAGGGGTCTGGGCCCATCGCCCATTGCACACCTGCATGTTGCGAGGGCGGCCGGTGAGCAGACCTAGCCTCCCTTATACAAGAGCAGGCATTCCAGTCCAACCCGGCGCGCACCGCTCAGTCGCTGACGTCACGAAGGCTTCGGCTGATACCACGACGTCAAGTGCCCATAACTGTCCCAGCGTAGTTGGTTAGTGCGTATAGGCCAGTAGCCAGACTCAGATCAAATACCAAGATATTGTTAAGCGTGTTAATTGAAGTATCCGCGAACATCGACCAGGGCCAGGCCTACCTCTCTCCTAGGTGGTCTCAACCTGCCCTGTCGCTCCGCCTCAAAGTAACAGTCGGGGGCCGTCGGGAACTCAGGCCCACCACTACCTGGATGGAGCCACCTGCCCCTTCAGCCCCCACATCAGAATCACTTGCGGGTACTCAACGAGCCGACCCGACTATAGTCACCACCTGTATAGTATGCATATATGTAGGTATTTACCCGTGATCAACACCCGACGTGATCACGGCCCGATAGTATAGCATGGCAGACTGACAAGAATGTAGGGCCACTAATGATAATATAGCATCCTATACATAAGTATTTAGGATTGCAGGTAAGGTATCAACAGTTGTAGCAACAATGACAGGCTATGCATCAGAATAGGATTAACGGAAATCAGTAACATGCTACACTACTCTAATGCAAGCAGTAGAGAGAAGGGTGGGCGATATCTGGTGATCAAGGGGAGGGCTTGCCTGGTTGCTCTGGCAAGAGAGAGGGGTCGTCAACACCGTAGTCGATCGGGGCACTAGCAGCAGCGTCAGTCTCGTAGTCTACCAGAGAGAAGAGGGGGAAGAAACAATGAATACAATGCAAACAGATGCATATTGATGTATGACATGACAAGTAGCGGTGCTAGGTGTGCCCTAATGAGTATGAGGTGATACCGGTGAAGGGGGGAAACATCCGGGAAAATATCCCAGGTGTTTCGCGTTTTCGGATAGATGAACCAGAGGGGGAAAGTTGTGTGTTCTCTATGCTAAGGATGCGTGGCGGACGAACGAGTTGCGTATCCGGATTCGTCTCGTCATTTTGAGCAACTTTCATGTACAAAGTTTTTTCATCCGACCTACGGTTTATTTGAAGGAAATATGCCCTAGAGGCAATAATAAAGTTATTATTTATTTCCTTATATCATGATAAATGTTTATTATTCATGCTAGAATTGTATTAACCGAAAACATAATACATGTGTGAATACATAGATAAACAGAGTGTCACTAGTATGCCTCTACTAGACTAGCTCGTTAATCAAAGATGGTTATGTTTCCTAACCATGGACAAAGAGTTGTTATTTGATTAACGGGGTCACATCATTAGGTGAAGGATCTGATTGACATGACCCATTCCATTAGCTTAGCACCCGATCGTTTAGTATGTTGCTATTGCTTTCTTCATGACTTATACATGTTCCTATGACTATGAGATTATGCAACTCCCGTTTACCGGAGGAATACTTTGTGTGCAACCAAACGTCACAACATAACTGGGTGATTATAAAGGTGCTCTACAGGTGTCTCCAAAGGTACGTGTTGGGTTGGCGTATTTCGAGATTAGGATTTGTCACTCCGATTGTCGGAGAGGTATCTCTGGGCCCTCTCGGTAATGCACATCACATAAAGCCTTGCAAGCATTGCAACTAATGAGTTAGTTGCGGGATGATGGATTACGGAACGAGTAAAGAGACTTGCCGGTAACGAGATTGAACTAGGTATTGGATACCGACGATCGAATCGCGGGCAAGTAACACACCGATGACAAAGGGAACAACGTATGTTGTTATGCGGTCTGACCGATAAAAGATCTTCGTAGAATATGTAGGAGCCAATATGAGCATCCAGGTTCCGCTATTGGTTATTGACCGGAGACGTGTCTCGGTCATGTCTACATTGTTCTCGAACCCATAGGGTCCGCACGCTTAAGGTTTCGATGACAGTTATATTATGAGTTTATGCATTTTGATGTACCGAAGTTTTTTCGGAGTCCCGGATGTGATCACGGACATGACGAGGAGTCTCGAAATGGTTGAGACATAAAGATTGATATATTGGAAGCCTATATTTGGATATCGGAAGTGTTCCGGGTGAAATTGGGATTTTACCGGATTACCGGGAGGTTACCGGAACCCCCCGGGAGGTATATGGGCCTTAATGGGCCTTAGTGGAAGAGAGGAGAGGTGGCCAGGGCTGGGCCGCGCGCCCCTCCCCCCTAGTCCGAATAGGACAAGGAGAGAGGGGGCCGGCGCCCCCCTTCCTTCTCTCTCTCCTCTTTCCCACTTAATGAATCCTATTCCAACTAGGAAAGGGGGGGAATCCTACTCCCGGAGGGAGTAGGACTCCTCCTGGCGCGCCCTATGATGGCCGGCCGGCCCCCCCTTTTGATCCTTCATATACGGAGGCAGAGGGCACCCCTTGAGACACAAGTTGATCCACGTGATCATATTCTTAGCCGTGTGCGGTGCCCCCTTCCACCATAGTCCTCGATAATATTATAGCGGTGCTTAGGCGAAGCCCTGCGATGGTAGTACATCAAGATCGTCACCACGCCATCATGCTGACAGAACTCTTCCCCGACACTTTGCTGGATCAGAGTCCGGGGATCGTCATCGAGCTGAACGTGTGCTAGAACTCAGAGGTGCCGTAGTTTCGATGCTTGATCGGTCGTGCCGTGGAGACATATGACTACATCAACCTAACGCTTCCGTTGTCGATCTACAAGGGTACATAGATCACACTCTCCCCTCTCGTTGCTATGCATCACCATGATCTTGCGTGTGCGTAGGAATTTTTTTGAAATTACTACGAAACCCAACAGTGGCATCCGAGCCTAGGTTTTATATGTTGATGTTATATGCACGAGTAGAACACAAGTGAGTTGTGAGGGCGATATAAGTCATACTGCTTACCAGCATGTCATACTTTGGTTCAGCGGTATTGTTGGACGAAGCGGCCCGGACCGACATTACGCGTACGCTTACGCGAGATCGGTTCTCCTGACGTGCTTTGCACATAGGTGGCTTGCGGGTGACAGTTTCTCCAACTTTAGTTGAGCCGAGTGTGGCTACGCACGGTCCTTGTGAAGGTTAAAACAGAACCAACTTGACATACTATCGTTGTGGTTTTCCTACGTAGGTAAGATTGGTTCTTGCTTAAGCCCGTAGCAGCCACGTAAAACTTGCAACAACAAAGTAGAGGACGTCTAACTTGTTTTTGCAGGGCATGTTGTGATGTGATATGGTCAGGACATGATGCTAAATTTTATTGTATGAGATGATCATGTTTTGTAACCGAGTTATCGGCAACTGGCAGGAGCCATATGGTTGTCGCTTTATTGTATGCAATGCAATCGCGCTGTAATGCTTTACTTTATCACTAAGCGGTAGCGATAGTCGTGGAAGCATAAGATTGGCGAGACGACAACGATGCTATGATGGAGATCAAGGTGTCGCGCCGGTGATGATGGTGATCATGACGGTGCTTCGGAGATGGAGATCACAAGCACAAGATGATGATGGCCATATCATATCACTTATATTGATTGCATGTGATGTTTATCTTTTATGCATCTTATCTTGCTTTGATTGACGGTAGCATTATAAGATGATCTCTCACTAATTATCAAGAAGTGTTCTCCCTGAGTATGCACCGTTGCGAAAGTTCTTCGTGCTGAGACACCACGTGATGATCGGGTGTGATAGGCTCTACGTTCAAATACAACGGGTGCAAAACAGTTGCACACGCGGAATACTCAGGTTATACTTGACGAGCCAAGCATATACAGATATGGCCTCGGAACACGGAGACCGAAAGGTCGAGCGTGAATCATATAGTAGATATGATCAACATAGTGATGTTCACCAATGAAACTACTCCATCTCACGTGATGATCGGACATGGTTTAGTTGATTTGGATCACGTAATCACTTAGAGGATTAGAGGGATGTCTATCTAAGTGGGAGTTCTTTAAGTAATATGATTAATTGAACCTAAATTTATCATGAACTTAGTACCTGATAGTATCTTGCTTGTTTATGTATGATTGTAGATAAATGGCTCGTGCTGTTATTCCGTTGAATTTTAATGCGTTCCTTGAGAAAGCAAAGTTGAAAGATGATGGTAGCAATTACACGGACTGGGTCCGTAACTTGAGGATTATCCTCATTGCTGCACAAAGAATTACGTCCTGGAAGCACCGCTGGGTGCCAGGCCTGCTGCTGGAGCAACACCAGATGTTATGAACGTTTGGCAGAGCAAAGCTGATGACTACTCGATAGTTCAATGTGCCATGCTTTACGGCTTAGAACCGGGACTTCAACGACGTTTTGAACGTCATGGGGCATATGAGATGTTCCAGGAGTTGAAGTTAATATTTCAAGCAAATCCCCGGATTGAGAGATATGAAGTCTCCAATAAGTTCTATAGCTGCAAGATGGAGGAGAATAGTTCTGTCAGTGAGCATATACTCAAGATGTCTGGGTATTGTAATCACTTGATTCAACTGGGAGTTAATCTTCTGGATGATAGCATCATTGACAGAATTCTCCAATCACTTCCACCAAGCTACAAGAGCTTCGTGATGAACTATAATATGCAAGGGATGGATAAGACAATTCCCGAGCTCTTCGCAATGCTAAAGGCTGCGGAGGTAGAAATTAAGAAGGAGCATCAAGTGTTGATGGTCAATAAGACCACTAGTTTCAAGAAAAAGGGCAAAGGGAAGAAGAAGGGGAACTTCAAGAAGAACAGCAAGCAAGTTCCTTCTCGAGAAAAGAAACCCAAGTCTGGACCTAAGCCTGAAACTGAGTGCTTCTACTGCAAGCAGACTGGTCACTGGAAGCGGAACTGCCCCAAGTATTTGGCGGATAAGAAGGATGGCAAGGTGAACAAAGGTATATGTGATATACATGTTATTGATGTGTACCTTACTAATGCTCGCAGTAGCAGCTGGGTATTTGATACTGGTTTTGTTGCTAATATTTGCAACTCGAAACAGGGACTACGGATTAAGCGAAGATTGGCTAAGGACGAGGTGACGATGCGCGTGGGAAACGGTTCCAAAGTCGATGTGATTGCGGTCGGGATTAATATTAGACCTAAATAATTGTTATTTGGTGCCAGCATTAAGCATGAATATTATATCTGGATCTTGTTTGATGCGAGACGGTTATTCATTTAAATCAGAGAATAATGGTTGTTCTATTTATATGAGTAATATCTTTTATGGTCATGCACCCTTGAAGAATGGTCTATTCTTATTGAATCTCGATAGTAGTGACACACATATTCATAATGTTGAAACCAAAAGATGCAGAGTTGATAATGATGCTGCAACTTATTTGTGGCACTGCTGTTTAGGTCATATCGGTATAAAGCGGATGAAGAAACTCCATGCTGATGGACTTTTGGAACCACTTGATTATGAATCACTTGGTACTTGCGAACCGTGCCTCATGGGCAAGATGACTAAAATGCCGTTCTCCGGAACTATGGAGAGAGCAACAGATTTGTTGGAAATCATACATACAGATGTATGTGGTCCGATGAATATTGAGGCTCGTGGCGGATATCGTTATTTTCTCACCTTCACAGATGACTTAAGCAGATATGGGTATATCTACTTAATGAAACACAAGTCTGAAACGTTTGAAAAGTTCAAAGAATTTCAGAGTGAAGTGGAAAATCATCGTAACAATAAAATAAAATTCCTACGATCTGATCGTGGAGGAGAATATTTGAGTTACGAGTTTGGTGTACATTTGAAACAATGTGGAATAGTTTCGCAACTCACGCCACCCGGAACACCACAGCGTAATGGTGTGTCCGAACGTCGTAATCGTACTTTACTAGATATGGTACGATCTATGATGTCTCTTACTGATTTACCGCTATCGTTTTGGGGATATGCTTTAGAGACGGCCGCTTTCACATTAAATAGGGCACCATCAAAATCCGTTGAGACGACGCCTTATGAACTGTGGTTTGGCAAGAAACCAAAGTTGTCGTTTCTGAAAGATTGGGGCTGCGATGCTTATGTGAAAAAGTTTCAACCTGATAAGCTCGAACCCAAATCAGAGAAATGTGTCTTCATAGGATATCCAAAGGAAACTATTGGATACACCTTCTATCACAGATCCGAAGGCAAGACTTTTGTTGCTAAATTCGGAAACTTTCTGGAGAAGGAGTTTCTCTCGAAAGATGTGAGTGGGAGGAAAGTAGAACTTGACGAGGTAATTGTACCTGCTCCCTTATTGGAAAGTAGTACATCACAGAAACCTGTTTCTGCGACACCTACACCAATTAGTGAGGAAGCTAATGATAATGATCATGAAACTTCAGAACAAGATACTACTGAACCTCGTAGATCAACCAGAGTAAGATCCGTGCCAGAGTGGTACGGTAATCCTGTTCTGGAAGTCATGCTACTAGATCATGATGAACCTACGAACTATGAAGAAGCGATGGTGAGCCCAGATTCCGCAAAATGGCTTGAAGCCATGAAATCTGAGATGGGATCCATGTATGAGAACAAAGTATGGACTTTGGTTGACTTGCCCGATGATCGGCAATCAATTGAGAATAAATGGATCTTCAAGAAGAAGACTGACGCTGACGGTAATATTACTGTCTACAAAGCTCGACTTGTCGCAAAAGGTTTTCGACAAGTTCAAGGGGTTGACTACGATGAGACCTTCTCACCCGTAGCGATGCTTAAGTCTGTCCGAATCATGTTAGCAATTGCCGCATTTTATGATTATGAAATTTGGCAGATGGATGTCAAAACTGCATTCCTGAATGGATTTCTGGAAGAAGAGTTGTATATGATGCAACCGGAAGGTTTTGTCGATCCAAAGGGAGCTAACAAAGTGTGCAAGCTCCAGCGATCCATTTATGGACTGGTGCAAGCCTCTCGGAGTTGGAATAAATGCTTTGATAGTGTGATCAAAGCATTTGGTTTTATACAGACTTTTGGAGAAGCCTGTATTTACAAGAAAGTGAGTGGGAGCTCTGTAGCATTTCTGATATTATATGTGGATGACATATTACTGATTGGAAATGACATAGAATTTCTGGATAGCATAAAGGGATACTTGAATAAGAGTTTTTCAATGAAAGACCTCGGTGAAGCTGCTTACATATTAGGCATAAAGATCTATAGAGATAGATCAAGACGCTTAATTGGACTTTCACAAAGCACATACCTTGACAAGATTTTGAAGAAGTTCAAAATGGATCAAGCAAAGAAAGGGTTCTTGCCTGTGTTACAAGGTGTGAAGTTGAGTCAGACTCAATGCCCGACCACTGCAGAAGATAGAGAGAAAATGAAAGATGTTCCCTATGCTTCAGCCATAGGCTCTATCATGTATGCAATGCTGTGTACTAGACCTGATGTGTGCCTTGCTATAAGTCTAGCAGGGAGGTACCGAAGTAATCCAGGAGTGGATCACTGGACAGCGGTCAAGAACATCCTGAAGTACCTGAAAAGGACTAAGGATATGTTTCTCGTATATGGAGGTGACAAAGAGCTCATCGTAAACGGTTACGTTGATGCAAGCTTTGACACTGATCCGGACGATTCTAAATCGCAAACCGGATACGTGTTTACATTAAACGGTGGAGCTGTCAGTTGGTGCAGTTCTAAACAGAGCGTCGTGGCGGGATCTACGTGTGAAGCGGAATACATAGCTGCTTCGGAAGCAGCGAATGAAGGAGTCTGGATGAAGGAGTTCATATCCGATCTAGGTGTTATACCTAGTGCATCGGGTCCAATGAAATCTTTTGTGACAATACTGGTGCAATTGCCTTGGCGAAGGAATCCAGATTTCACAAGAGAACCAAGCACATCAAAAGACGCTTCAATTCCATCCGGGATCTAGTCCAGGTGGGAGACATAGAGATTTGCAAGATACATACGGATCTGAATGTTGCAGACCCGTTGACTAAGCCTCTTCCACGAGCAAAACATGATCAGCACCAAGGCTCCATGGGTGTTAGAATCATTACTGTGTAATCTAGATTATTGACTCTAGTGCAAGTGGGAGACTGAAGGAAATATGCCCTAGAGGCAATAATAAAGTTATTATTTATTTCCTTATATCATGATAAATGTTTATTATTCATGCTAGAATTGTATTAACCGGAAACATAGTACATGTGTGAATACATAGACAAACAGAGTGTCACTAGTATGCCTCTACTAGACTAGCTCGTTAATCAAAGATGGTTATGTTTCCTAACCATGGACAAAGATTTGTTATTTGATTAGCGGGATCACATCATTAGGTGAATGATCTGATTGACATGACCCATTCCATTAGCTTAGCACCCGATCGTTTAGTATGTTGCTATTGCTTTCTTCATGACTTATACATGTTCCTATGACTATGAGATTATGCAACTCCCATTTACCGGAGGAACACTTTGTGTGCAACCAAACGTCACAATGTAACTGGGTGATTATAAAGGTGCTCTACATGTGTCTCCAAAGGTACATGTTGGGTTGGCGTATTTCGAGATTAGGATTTGTCACTCCGATTGTCGGAGAGGTATCTCTGAGCCCTCTCGGTAATGCACATCACATAAAGCCTTGCAAGCATTGCGGCTAATGAGTTAGTTGCGGGATGATGGATTACGGAACGAGTAAAGAGACTTGCCGGTAACAAGATTGAACTAGGTATTGGATACCGACGATCGAATCTCGGGCAAGTAACACACCGATGACAAAGGGAACAACGTATGTTGTTATGCGGTCTGACCGATAAAAGATCTTCGTAGAATATGTAGGAGCCAATATGAGCATCCAGGTTACACTATTGGTTATTGACCGGAGACGTTTCTCGGTCATGTCTACATTGTTCTCGAACCCGTAGAGTCCGCATGCTTAAGGTTTCGATGACAGTTATATTATGAGTTTATGCATTTTGATGTACTGAAGTTTGTTCAGAGTTTCGGATGTGATCACGGACATGACGAGGAGTCTCGAAATGGTCGAGACATAAAGATTGATATATTGGAAGCCTATGTTTGGATATCGGAAGTGTTCCGGGTGAAATCGGGATTTTACCGGATTACCGGGAGGTTACCGGAACCCCCGGGAGGTATATGGGCCTTAATGGGCCTTAGTGGAAGAGAGGAGAGGTGGCCAGGGCTGGGCCGCGCGCCCCTCCCCCCTAGTCCGAATAGGACAAGGAGAGAGGGGGTCGGCGCCCCCCTTCCTTCTCTCTCTCCTCTTTCCCACTTAACGAATCCTATTCCAACTAGGAAAGGGGGGAATCCTACTCCCGGAGGGAGTAGGATTCCTCCTGGCGCGCCCTATGATGGCCGCCCCCCCCCCTTTTGATCCTTTATATATGGAGGCAGAGGGCACCCCTTGAGACACAAGTTGATCCACATGATCATATTCTTAGCCGTGTGCGGTGCCCCCTTCCACCATAGTCCTCGATAATATTATAGCGGTGCTTAGGCGAAGCCCTGCGACGGTAGTACATGAAGATCGTCACCACGCCGTCGTGCTGACGGAACTCTTCCCCGACACTTTGCTGGATCGGAGTCCGGGGATCGTCATCGAGCTGAACGTGTGCTAGAACTCGGAGGTGCCGTAGTTTCGGTGCTTGATCGGTCGGGCCGTGGAGATGTACGACTACATCAACCTAACGCTTCCGTTGTCGATCTACAAGGGTACGTAGATCACACTCTCCCCTCTCGTTGCTATGCATCACCATGATCTTGCGTGTGCGTAGGAATTTTTTTGAAATTACTACGAAACCCAACATTATTTTATATTGATTTTAAAAGATTTAAATCAATTTTAGGATTTAATTAATTAATTTAATTCAACATTATCCAAAATAGTGTTTGCTGACATCAGCATGACGTCAGCAGTTGACCTGGTAAACCTGACAGGTGGGTCCCGTTCGTCATTGACACATTTAATTATCCTGTTTTAATTAATCTAAACATGATTACCTCTCCGACAATCGGAGTGACAAATCCTAATCTCGAAATACGCCAACCCAACAAGTACCTTCGGAGACACCTGTAGAGCACCTTTATAATCACCCAGTTACGTTATGACGTTTGGTAGCACACAAAGTGTTCCTCCGGTAAACGGGAGTTGCATAATCTCATAGTCATAAGAACATGTATAAGTCATGAAGAAAGCAATAGCGACAAACTAAACGATCAAGTGCTATGCTAACGGAATGGGTCAAGTCAATCACATCATTCTCCTAATGATGTGATCCTGTTAATCAAATGACAACTCATGTCTATGGTTAGGAAACATAACCATCTTTGATCAACGAGCTAGTCAAGTAGAGGCATACTAGTGACACTCTGTTTGTCTATGTATTCACACATGTATTATGTTTCCGGTTAATACAATTCTAGCATGAATAATAAACATTTATCATGATATAAGGACATAAATAATAACTTTATTATTGCCTCTAGGGCATATTTCCTTCAGTCTCCCACTTGCACTAGAGTCAATAATCTAGTTCACATCGCCATGTGATTTAATACCAATAGTTCACATCACCATGTGATTAACACCCATAGTTCACATCGACATGTGACCAACACCCAAAGGGTTTACTAGAGTCAATAATCTAGTTCACATTTCTATGTGATTAGCACCCAAAGAGTACTAAGGTGTGATCATGTTTTGCTTGTGAGAGAAGTTTAGTCAACGGGTCTGCCACATTCAGATCTGTAAGTATTTTGCAAATTTCTATGTCAACAATGCTCTGCATGGAGCTACTCTAGCTAATTGCTCCCACTTTCAATATGTATCCAGATTGAGATTTAGAGTCATCTGGATTAGTGTCAAATTTGCATCGACGTAACCCTTTACAATGAACCTTTTTGTCACCTCCATAATCGAGAAACATATCCTTATTCCACTAAGGATAATTTTGACCGCTGTCCAGTGATCTACTCCTAGATCACTATTATACTCCCTTGCCAAAAAACAGTGTAGGGTATACAATAGATCTGGTACAAAGCATGGCATATTTTATAGAACCTATGGCCAAGGCATAGGGAATGACTTTCATTCTCTTTCTATCTTCTGCCATGGTTGGGCTTTGAGTCTTACTCAGTTTCACACCTTGTAACACAGGCAAGAACTCTTTCTTTGACTATTCCATTTTGAACTATTTCAAAATCTTGTCAAGGTATGTACTTATTGAAAAACTTATCAAGCGTCTTGATCTATCTATATAGATCTTGATGCTCAAATGTAAGCAGCTTCACCGAGGTCTTTCTTTGAAAAACTCCTTTCAAACACTCCTTTATGCTTTGCAGAATCATTCTACATTATCTCAGATCAACAATATGTCATTCACATATACTTATCAGGAATGCCCTAGTGCTCCCACTCACTTTTTTGTAATTACAGGCTTCACTGCAAGTCTGTAAAAAACTATATGCTTTGATCAACTTATCAAAGTGTATATTCCAACTCCGAGATGCTTGCACCAGTCCATAGATGGATCGCTGGAGCTTGCATATTTTGTTAGCACCTTTAGGATTGACAAAACTTTCTTGTTGCATCATATACAACTCTTCTTTAATAAATCCATTAAGGAATGTAGTTTTGTTTATCCATTTGCCAGATTTCATAAAATGTGGCAATTGCTAACATGATTCGGACAGACTTAAGCATAGATACGAGTGAGAAACTCTCATCATAGTCAACACCTTGAACTTGTCGAAAACCTTTTTGCGACAATTCTAGCTTTGTAGATAGTAACACTACTATCAGCGTCCGTCTTTCTCTTGAAGATCCATTTAATCTCAATGGCTCGCCGATCATTGGGCAAGTCAATCAAAGTCCATACTTTGTTCTCATGCATGGATCTCATCTCAGATTTCATGGCCTGAAGCCATTTCACGGAATCTGGGCTCATCATTGCTTCCTCATAGTTCATAGGCTCGTCATGGTCAAGTAACATGACCTCCAGAACAGGATTACCGTACCACTCTGGTGCGGATCTCACTCTGGTTTACCTACGAGGTTCGGTAGTAACTTGATCTGAAGTTACATGATCATCATCATTAACTTCCTCACTAATTGGTGTAGTAGTCACAGGAATAGATTTCTGTGATGAACTACTTTCCAATAAGGGAGCAGGTACAGTTACCTCATCAAGTTCTACTTTCCTCCCACTCACTTCTTTCGAGAGAAACTCCTTCTCTAGAAAGGATCCATTCTCAGCAATGAATATCTTGCCTTCGGATCTGTGATAGAAGGTGTACCCAACATTTTCTTTTGGGTATCCTATGAAGACGCACTTCTCCGATTTGGGTTTGAGCTTATCAGGTTGAAACTTTTTCACATAAGCATTGCAACCTCAAACTTTAAGAAACGGCAACTTAGGTTTCTTGCCAAACCATAGTTCATATGGTGTCGTCTCAACGGATTTAGATGGTGCCCTATTTAACGTGAATGTAGCTGTCTCTAATGCATAACCTCAAAAGTATAGTGGTTAATCGGTAAGAAACATCATAGATTGCACTATTTCCAATAATAGTATGGTTATGACGTTCGGACACACCATTATGCTGTGGTGTTCCAGGTGGCACGATTTTGTGAAACTATTACACATTGTTTTAATTGAAGACCAAACTCGTAACTCAAATATTTGTCTCTGCGATCAGATCGTAGAAACTTTATTTTCTTGTCACGATGATTTTCCACTTCACTCTGAAGTTTTTGAACTTTTCAAATGTTTCAGACTTATGTTTCATCAAGTAGATATACCCATATCTGCTCAAATCATCTATGAAGGTCAGAAAATAACGATACCCGCCGCGAGCCTCAACATTCATCGGACTGCATACATCAGTATGTATTATTTCCAATAAGTCAGTTGCTTGCTCAATTGTTCTGGAGAACGGAGTCTTAGTCATCTTGCCCATGAGGCACGGTTCGCAAGCATCAACTGATTCATAATCAAGTGATTCCAAAAGCCCATCAGCATGGATTTTCTTCATGCGCTTTACACCAATATGACCTAAACGGCAGTGCCACAAATAAGTTGCACTATCATTATTAACTTTGCATCTTTTGGCTTCAATATTATGAGAATGTGTATCACCACAATCGAGATCCAACAAACCATTTTCATTGGGTGTATGACCATAGAAGGTTTTATTCATGTAAACAGAACAACAATTTATTCTCTTACTTAAATGAATAACCGTATTGCAATAAACATGATCAAATCATATTCATGCTCAACGCAAACACCAAGTAACACTTATTTAGGTTCAACACTAATCCCGAAAGCATAGGGAGTGTGCGATGATGATCATATCAATCTTGGAACCACTTCCAACACACATCGTCACTTCACCCTTAACTAGTCTCTATTCATTCTGCAACTCCCGTTTCGAGTTACTACTCTTAGCAACTGAACCAGTATCAAATACCGAGGGGTTGCTATGAACACTAGTAAAATACACATCAATAATCTGTATATCAAATATACCTTTGTTCACTTTGCCATCCTTCTTATCCGCCAAATACTTGGGGCAGCTCCGCTTCCAGTGACCAGTCCCTTTGCAGTAGAAGCACTTAGTCTCAGGCTTAGGACCAGACTTGGGCTTCTTCACTTGAGCAGCAACTTGCTTGTCGTTCTTCTTGAAGTTCCCTTTCTTTCCCTTTTCCCTTTTATTGAAACTAGTGGTCTTGTTAATCATCAACACTTGATGCTCTTTCTTGATTTCTACCTTCATCGATTTCATCATCATGAAAAGCTCGGGAATCATTTTCATCATCCCTTGCATACTATAGTTCATCACGAAGTTCTACTAACTTGGTGATGGTGACTAGAGAATTCTGTCAATCACTATTTTATCTGGAAGATTAACTCCCACTTGATTCAAGCGATTGTAGTACCCAGACAATCTGAACACATGCTCACTGCTTGAACTATTCTCCTCCATCTTTTAGCTATAGAACTTGTTGGAGACTTCATATCTCTCAACTCGGGTATTTGCTTGAAATATTAACTTCAACTCCTGGAACATCCATATGATCCATGACGTTCAAAACGTCTTTGAAGTCCCGATTCTAAGCTGTTAAGCATGGTGCACTAAACTATCAAGTAGTCATCATATTGAGCTAGCCAAACGTTCATGACGTCTACATCTGCTCCTGCAATAGGTCTGTCACCTAGCGGTGCATTAAGGACATAATTCTTCTGTGCAGTAATGAGGATAAACCTCAGATCACGGATCCAATCCGCATCATTGCTACTAACATCTTTCAACTTAGTTTTCTCTAGGAACACATATAAAACATAGGGAAGCAACAACGCGAGCTATTTATCTACAACATAGATATGCTAATACTACCAGGACTAAGTTCATGATAAATTTAAGTTCAATTAATCATATTACTTAAGAACTCCCACTTAGAAAGACACCCCTCTAATCTTCTAAGTGATCATGTGATCCAAATCAACTAAACCATAACCGATCATCACGTGAAATGGAGTAGTTTTCAATGGTGAACATCAATATGTTGATCATATCTACTATATGATTCAAGCTCGACCTTTCGGTCTCAGTGTTCCGAGGCCATATCTGCATATGCTAGGCTCGTCAAGTTTAACCCGAGTATTCTGCGTGTGCAAAACTAGCTTGCACCCGTTGTAGATGGACGTAGAGCTTATCACACCCGATCATCACGTGGTGTCTCGACATGACGAACTTTGGCAACGGTGCATACTCAGGGAGAACACTTTTATCTTGAAATTTAGTGAGGGATCATCTTATAATGCTACCATCAAACAAAGCAGAATAAGATGCATAAAGGATAAACATCACATGCAATCAATATAAGTGATATGATATGGCCATCATCATCTTGTACTTGTGATCTCCATCTCCGAAGTACCGTCATGATCACCATCGTCACCGGTGCGACACCTTGATCTCCATCGTAGCATCGTTGTCGTCTCGCCAATCTTATGCTTCAACGACTATTGCTACCGCTTAGTGATAAAGTAAAGCATTACAGGGCGATTGCATTGCATACAATAAAGCGACAACCATATGGCTCCTGCCAGTTGCCGATAACTCGGTTACAAAACATGATCATCTCATACAATAAAATGTAGCATCATGTCTCGACCATATCACATCACAACATGCCCTGCAAAAACAAGTTAGACGTCCTCTACTTTGTTGTTGCAAGTTTTACGTGGCTGCTACGGGCTTAGCAAGAACCGTTCTTACCTACGCATCAAAACCACAACGATAGTTTGTCAAGTTGGTGCTGTTTTAACCTTCACAAGGACCGGGCGTAGCCACACTCGGTTCAACTAAAGTTGGAGAAACTGACACCCGCCAGCCACCTGTGTGCAAAGCACGGCGGTGAAACCTGTCTCGCATAAGCGTACGCGTAATGTCGGTCCGGGCCGCTTCATCCAACAATACCGCCGAACCAAAGTATGACATGTTTGTAAGCAGTATGACTTATATCGCCCACAACTCACTTGTGTTCTACTCGTGCATAACATCAATGCATAAAACCTGGCTCTGATACCACTGTTGGGGAACGCAGTAATTTCAAAAAAATTCCTACGCACACGCAAGATCATGGTGATGCATAGCAACGAGAGGGGAGAGTGTTGTCCATGTACCCTCGTAGACCGAAAGCGGAAGCGTTAGCACAACGTGGTTGATGTAGTCGTACGTCTTCATGATCCGACCGATCAAGTACCGAACACACGTCACCTCCGAGTTTTGCACACGTTCAACTCGATGACGTTCCTCGAACTCCGATCCAGCCGAGCTTTGAGGGAGAGTTCCGTCAGCACGACGGCATGGTGACGATGATGTTCTACCGATGCAGGGCTTCGCCTAAGCACCGCTACGATATGACCGAGGTGGATTATGGTGGAGGGGGGCACTGCACACGGCTAAGAGATCCAAGGGATCAATTGTTGTGTCTTTGGGGTGCCCCCTGCCCCCGTATATAAAGGAGTGGAGGAGGGGGAGGGCCGGCCCTCTCTATGGCGCGCCCTAGGGGAGTCCTACTCCCACCGGAAGTAGGATTCCCCCTTTCCTAGTAGAACTAGGAGCCCTTCCAAGTACTAGGAGTAGGAGGGAAGGAAAGGGAAGGGAAAAGGAGAAGGAAAGGAAGGGGGCGCCCCCCCTCCCTAGTCCAATTCGGACCAGCCCATGGGGAGGGGTGCGGCCACCCTTTGAGGTCTTTCTCTCCTTTCCCGTATGGCCCATTAAGGCCCAATACGAATTCCCGTAACTCCCCGGTACTCCCGAAAATACCCGAATCACTCGGAACCTTTCCGATGTCCGAATATAGTCGTCCAGTATATCGATCTTTACGTCTCGACCATTTTGAGACTCCTCGTCATGTCCCCGATCTCATCCGGGACTCCAAACTTCTTCGGTACATCAAAACACATAAACTCATAATATAACCGTCATCGAACTTTAGGCGTGCGGACCCTACGGGTTCGAGAACTATGTAGACATGACCGAGACACGTCTCCGGTCAATAACCAATAGCGGAACCTGGATGCTCATATTGGCTCCTACATATTCTACGAAGATCTTTATCGGTCAAACCGCATAACAACATACGTTGTTCCCTTTGTCATCGGTATGTTACTTGCCCGAGATTCGATCGTCGGTATCTCAATACCTAGTTCAATCTCATTACTGGCAAGTCTCTTTACTCGTTCCGTAACACATCATCCCGCAACTAACTCATTAGTTGCAATGCTTGCAAGGCTTATAGTGATGTGCATTACCGAGTGGGCCCAGAGATACCTCTCCGACAATCGGAGTGACAAATCCTAATCTCGAAATACGCCAACCCAACAAGTACCTTCGGAGACACCTGTAGAGCACCTTTATAATCACCCAGTTACGTTGTGACGTTTGGTAGCACACAAAGTGTTCCTCCGGTAAACGGGAGTTGCATAATCTCATAGTCATAGGAACATGTATAAGTCATGAAGAAAGCAATAGCAACAAACTAAACGATCAAGTGCTATGCTAACGGAATGGGTCAAGTCAATCACATCATTCTCCTAATGATGTGACCCCATTAATCAAATGACAACTCATGTCTATGGTTAGGAAACATAACCATCTTTTATCAACGAGCTAGTCAAGTAGAGGCATACTAGTGACACTCTGTTTGTCTATGTACTCACACATGTATTGTGTTTCCGTTAATACAATTCTAGCATGAATAATAAACATTTATCATGATATAAGGAAATAAATAATAACTTTATTATTTTCTCTAGGGCATATTTCCTTCACTATGATGGTGAGCCTATGCCTTGGAAGAGGGACGACAAGCCTACGCCATCAACAAAACCATCAACTCCTTCACCGGCAAAAGAAATATAATCACATGGGTATGGGCACTCCCCTTGGCAACTGCCAAGCTTGGGGGAGTGCCCCGGTATCGTATCACCATCACTTCTATCTTTACCGTTTTTCTTAGTTCGATCCTTTTGGTAATATCTTGATCTAGTAGAATAAAGTTTTAGTATGACCTAGTTGTGAGTTTTGCTTTATGATCCTTCTATGTAATCGAGTCCGTGAGCTATATATAATAAAGATTAGTGTTGAGTCCAGGGCTTGATTATCTTGCTATGATCTTGAGGGAACAAAAGAAAAGAGAAAGAATAAAAAGGAAATAAAAGAGATCATATGGATCTTATGGAGAGTAATGAGCTCACATATAAAAAGTATGATGAATAAAAGTTGTTGAGAGTTGACAAACATAGTTTTGGTCATCGTTGCAATTAATAGAAAGTAATAAAGAAAGAGAGGTTTTCACATATAAATATACTATCTTGGACATCTTTTATGATTGTGAGCACTCATTAAAATATGACATGCTAAAGAGTTGGCGTTGGACAAGGAAGACAACGTAATCGGTTATGTTTTTTACATCTGAGATAAATCATATTGTCATGGATCATCCAACATGATTGAGCTTGCCTTTCCCCCTCACGCTAGCCAAATTCTCTGCACCAAGTAGAGATACTATGATGCGGAGCATCCTGCGATCATCCCCATGACACGAGCACGAGCTAGATCTCTTGAGAACGAGGTGACTTCTTTCCTTAGTGATATCCCATTTGATCCTTTCGAGGCATGGCTACTACCTAAGTCCGGAATGTTATGCATGAATAGGTATCAAGAGGACCCTCCCGAAGATGCACGTGAAGTCGGACAAACCTCCAAGTCCACGGATGAAGAGAAACGCCGAAAGGATAAGAAGGCAGCTTCAGGACCGTCGCGACCCGACCCGAATGGATCAAGTGCTCTGTGCTCAGGTGTCATCCCTGGATCAGTAATGCTGACACCACACAGTACATCGAAGGATTTATAGCAGAGTGGCAATCACACACTTATTACATCGTTGTCTCAAAAGAGAACTTATTACAATAAATATGGCTTAAGGCCATCTAGTGTCGATAACAGCGGAAGACTTGGAAGATAAATGGGTCCATCAACTCCAACGGCATCGCTGAGTATAGAACCACGACCTAAAAGCATCTTAATCGTCATCTGAAAAGTCTGCAACATGAGAAGTTGCAGCCCGAAAACGGGTCAGCACATGGAATATGCTACCAAAGTAACACATAGAGAGTAATGGAATGAAACAGCTATACTATATGCATATATGGCTGGTGGAAAGCTCTATGGTTACAGTTTTGCGTAAAGCCAGTTTTTCCCTACTGCAAAGGAATAAATTTATTTAACTATCATGGTGGTTGTTAAACATCGAGAATGGTTGACAGCATTCCGATCCCAATTAAGTGAACAATTAAAACCCAACAACATTAATTAGAAGTAACATGTTGAGATTCACTTGATATTCAAGTACTAGATACTCAAGTTGTCCATAACCAGGGACACGGCTAATCATGATTAGTTTATACACTCTGCAGAGGTTTGCCCACTTTTCCCCACAAGACTCGATCGCCTCCGTTGGATTTCTCGCACTACATGGTGTTTCAGAAATGGATGACCGAGACACAGTCTTTCAGAGGCGCTAGCACCTACGATCGGGTAGACCGGTACACCTACATCCCCAACATCTGCTAGTCTACCACTGTAAGAGTTCGCACAACTTAATCAACTATGCCAGAGCCCATAATGGCTTGTGGCTGCACACGGAAGTTACTAGTATGAATGATCTTATGATCCCTTTGAGCCTGGGTGGCGGTCCAAAAAAAAACAGGCAAGTCCTGATAGACATCAGGTGCCTCAATCCACCCAGATGTGTGTTTAAGTTGCCACCTTAGATAAACCATTAAAATTATCAATTCACACCTGTCATGGATATCACTCACCCAATCCACGTCTACTAGCATAGCATGGCATAAGAAGTAACTCCCAAAGGTTTGATAATAAACAGGTAATAGGTACTACCTCATCTACTTCCCATCCCACAATTTAATTAGATCCTAGTCATGCAATGTGTGAGGATTGATCTAATGCAATAAAACATGGGTTGTAGAAAGGTATGATCAAAGTGTTACTTGCCATGCTGATGATCCGCGAGACCTAGGGTTTCGAAGTAACAAGCGGCGCAATCCGGGTGATCTATCGCAGACAAACAACAAGCACACAATAAGTACTCATCTAATGCACAGGTAAAACTCGAACAAGAGAACGAACCAGAGAGTTCAACTTAAGAACTCTGGTTGCAAAGAAAGAACGAACCGAACGAATGACGGAAAACAAACGGCGGAAGAAAACACCTTGGTTCTAGCTAGTTGAAACTATGTCAAATTTAATTGAAGCAAAAGCTTGTTTTAAGTTGATTAGACGGAACGGCGGTTTCGAAACGAAACTCCAGGCGCTTGAATCACCTGATTCCGATAAATGAGCGAGAAGAAAGACTAGAAAGAAGATCGGATCTGAGATCGCGATCGCGAGATAAATCCGACGAGAAGAAAAAGAAGAACGGTTATACGAACGGACGTTCGTTAACCTAGAAGAATCCGGTGATCACGTTCGTTAGGACGAACGGTCCGGCGAACGGTCCAAAGGCAACTAAATTGGAAAAGAAAACGAATCCGATCTAGGGTTTCGGAGAAGAAAACCGAAACGAAAAACCGATCTAGAAAACGAATCAGAAGAGAAGAAAAGAATCAGAACAATTAGAAGAAAACGATCCGAGGAAAAGAGACGCGGGGCAACCTCCGGCGAGGTCTCCGGCGAGAGGCTCCGGCGGCGTGGCGTAGGGCGGCGGCGGCGTGAGCAAGGTGCGGCGGTGGCGCTAGGGCACAAGGGCGGCGGCGCGGGTGTGGGGTGGCGCGGCGGCGGTGTAGGGCGCGGGGTGGGGTGCGGTGGAGGGCTTGGGGTTTGATTTGATGGGTTTAGAGGGGGTGTTGGGGTATTTGTATTGGGGAGGGGAGGAGAAAACTTGGGGTAGGGGACAAGAAAAAGAAAGGAAAAAGGAAAACGAAACAAAGGAAAAGGGAGGGGGCTAACCCTACTAGGATTCGGCCTAGAAGGATTCCTCCTGGGAATCGGTAGTGGAGGCGGCGGCTGGCGCCTGCCTAGCGCTGGCGCGCGCGACGGGGAGGCTGGGGCCTGGCCGGCTGGCTGGGCCTTGGCCCGGCTGGCCTGCTGGAGTTCTTTTTTTTAAACGGTTTCGCGCGCAGAAAAACGCAGAAAAGAATATCTAAACGGTCTCCAAAAATTCTAAAGTAAATTTTCCCCGACTCCTAAAAATGAGCCGAACAAAATGAACTTTTCTCCGGACTTAAAATGCAATTTTTAAAACACGCATTTTTCCCTATCCAAAAAAATGCAAATAAAACTCCGGCAAAACCAAAACTTGATCTATTTATTAAATCTTCATTTTTCCTCAATTTTGGGAAAGTCATATTATTCCCTCTCTTATATTTTTTTTTGATAAGGGAAAAGTTTGAAGATGAAATAATAAATCAAATGATCCTCTTTTCAAATTCGAGAAAACTCTCAAATATGAAAATAACGAAATCTCCAACTCTCTCCGAGGGTCCTTGAGTTGCGTGAAATTTCTAGGAACAACCAAAAATGCAAGAAATATGATATGCATGATGATCTAGTGTATAACATTCCAAATTGCAAAATTTGGGATGTTACAAACCTACCCCCCTTAAGATGAATCTCGCTCTCGAGATTCGGGTTGGCTAGAAAATAGGTGAGGGTGGTCCTGGAGCAAATCTTCTTCTCTCTCCCAGGTGGCTTCATCCTCTGAGTGGTGGTTCCACTGAACTTTGCAAAATTTGATAACCTTGCTGCGAGTAACTCTACTGGCAAACTCGAGAATCTTGACTGGCTTCTCCTCATATGTTAAGTCGTCCTTCAACTGAATCGCTTCCAGCGGCACTGTATCTCTTAGCGGTATCTCTGCCATCTCGGCATGACATCTCTTCAGCTGAGAAACATGAAATACATCATGAACTCCTGACAGTCCCTCTGGTAATTCCAACTTATAAGCGACTTCTCCCATATGTTGCAAAATCTTATATGGTCCAACGAAACGTGGTGCTAACTTTCCCTTAACTCCAAAGCGCTTAACTCCTCGAAGTGGGGATACTCGAAGATAAACTCTGTCTCCGGGTTCGTAAACTGTCTCCTTGCGTTTTGAATCTGCGTAGCTCTTCTGCCTGGACTGGGCTACCTTGAGCCTATCGCGAATCAACTTAACCTTCCGTTCAAACTCCTTAATCAAATCTGGTCCAAAGAATTGACGCTCTCCAACTTCGTCCCATGACAACGGTGTCCTGCACCTCCTTCCGTATAAAGCTTCGAAAGGTGCCATCTTCAAACTGGTTTGGTAACTGTTGTTATAACAAAACTCCGCATACGGCAAGTTATCGTCCCAGCTGGATCCATAATCTAGTGCACAAGCTCTCAGCATATCTTCCAAAATCTGATTGACTCTCTCGGTCTGTCCATCTGTCTGCGGATGAAAGGCTGTGCTGAACTCTAGTCTGGTTCCTAAAGTTTCATGCAACTGATTCCAAAACTTTGAGGTAAATTGGGTTCCTCTATTTGATACGATACTCCTCGGAACTCCATGCAAACAAATGATCCTAGTCATGTATATCTTTGCCAACTTAGCACTGATGTAAGTGGTCTTAACTGGAATAAAATGTGCTACCTTTGTCAAACAGTCAACTACTACCCATATCGAGTCATAGCCTGATTTTGTCCTGGGTAGTCCTGTGATAAAATACATGCCTATCTTATCCCACTTCCATTCGGGTATCGGCAATGGTTGTAACAATCCTGCTGGCTTCTGATGCTCTGCCTTTACTCTCTGACATACGTCACAAACTGCTACATATGCTGCAATATCCTTCTTCATTCCGGTCCACCAGAATGTTTCCTTCAAATCCAAATACATCTTGGTATTCCCTGGGTGAATCGAATACGGTGAATCATGGGCCTCTTGCAAAATCAACTTCCTGATCTCCGGGTCATTTGGCACATAAACACGGTCCTCAAACCATAAGGTATCGTGCTCATCCTCACGAAATCCCTTTGCTTTTCCTTCACTCAATTTCTCTTTTATAGCAGCAATCTCCTTGTCAGATTTCTGAGCTTCTCTGATCTTATCCATTAATGTTGACTGAATCTCTAATGCTGCTACATAGCCTCTCGGAACTATTTCCAAACATAGCTCACGAAGGTTTTTTGCTAACTCCTTGGGTACTTCTCCCGTCATTAGGGTGTTGACATGGCTCTTACGGCTCAATGCATCAGCTACTACATTAGCTTTTCCGGGATGGTAATGCAATCTCATGTCATAATCCTTGATGAGCTCCAACCATCTCCTCTGTCTGAGGTTCAACTCCTTCTGCGTGAAAATGTACTTCAAACTCTTGTGATCCGTGTACACCTCACAATGATTTCCAATGAGGAAATGTCTCCATGTTTTCAATGCATGCACTACGGCTGCTAACTCCAAATCATGCGTGGCATAATTCAACTCATGAGGCTTCAGTTACCGTGAAGCATACGAAACAACTCTTCCTTCCTGCATAAGCACTGCTCCAAGTCCTCGACGTGAAGCGTCGTAGTACACCTCATAATCCTTGGTCTGATCTGGCAAAATCAATACTGGTGAGGTAACCAAACTTTTCTTCAACTCCTGGAAACTAGCCTCACACTCCTCAGTCCATTTGAACTTAGTATCCTTCTTCAACAACTCCGTCATAGGCTTTGCAATCTTTGAGAAGTTCTCAATGAATCTCCGGTAGTATCCTGCGAGTCCAAGAAAACTCCGGATCTCTCCAACTGTTGTTGGTGATCCCATTCGGTTACGGTCCCAACCTTTGTGGGGTCAACTGCTATACCTTCTCCGGATATAACATGTCCAAGAAATCCAACTTCATTCAACCAAAACTCACATTTGCTGAATTTGGCGTATAAGTAATGTTCCCTTGGTTTCTCCAAAACCAAACGCAAATGTTCCTTATGCTCCTCTTCATTCTTCGAATAAACCAGGATGTAATCTATGAACACTACGACGAACTTATCCAAAAACTCCATAAACACTTTATTCATCAGGTTCATAAAATAGGCAGGTGCGTTAGTCAATCCAAATGACATAACGGTATACTCATACAGTCCATATCTCGTGGTGAATGTTGTCTTAGGTATGTCCTGCTCTCGAATCTTCAATTGGTGGTACCCTGATCGCAAATCGATCTTGGAAAACACTTTAGCTCCTTGCAACCGATCAAACAGATCATTAATCATTGGCAGTGGGTACTTATTCTTGATGGTTACTTCATTCAACCCCCGATAATCTACAACCATCCTTAGTGATCCATCCTTCTTTTCCACTAGAAGTACGGGTGATCCCCAAGGTGAAGAACTTGGGCGAATGTAACCTTTATCCAATAACTCCTTAATCTGATTCTTAATTTCCACCAAATCCTTTGCTGGCATCCGGTACGGTCGCTTCGATATTGGGCCTGTACCTGGCAATAACTCAATCAAAAACTCAATGTCTCTATCCGGTGGCATGCCTGGTAATTCCTCAGGAAATACATCAGGAAAATCCTTTACCACTGGTACTTCTTCTTGCACAACTCCTGTTAGGCAGTTTACTTGTGTCCAGTTTGGTACATGCCGGGATACATACTTGATCCTTCTTCCTTCTGGTGTGGTAAGCAAAATTGTCTTACTGGCGCAATCGATGTTTCCTCCATACATCGACAGCCAATCCATACCAAGAATCACATCCAGACCTTGGGATTCCAGAATAATTAAATCCGTTGGAAAAACATGCCTTCCTATACTTAATGGCACTTGGAAACATCCTTGTCTGGCCATGTACTATGCTCCTGGCGAGCTTACTAGCATAGGTGTTTTAAGAATCCTAGTGGGCAGGCTATACTTTTCCACAAATCCCCTTGATATGTATGAATGCGACGCACCAGTATCGAAAAGAAAGAGTGCGGTAAATGACTTAACCAAAAACTTACCGATTACTGCATCGGGCTGATCTTCAACCTCCTCCACATTAACGTGGTTCACCTGTCCCCTATTTAAAGGGTTCGGCTTCTTCCCAGAGCTTCCATTGCCATTTCCATTCTGGCCTTCAGGACATTCATTGGCATAATGTCTGGTCTTGGAACACTTATAGCAAGTGACGTGGCTCAAATCCTTCTTGGCTGGGGTCGATGGGGTGGTCCGGTTCTGGCCGTTGCTTCCTCCATTTCCATTACCATTCTTGTGGCCATTATGGTTGTGCGAGCTACCTCCTCCATGAGTGTGCTGAAACTGAAATCTCGGTTTAGGGGCAAAACGGGGCTTCTGCTGGGCTCCAGAGTTATACTTCCCCTGTCCATACTTCCTCTTACGGTTCTCAATCTGTTGTTGCTTTCCTTCAATCATGATGGCACGATCTACCAACTCCTGGTAGTTGTTGAAAGTGGCTACCATCAACTGCATGCTTAGCTCATCATTCAATCCTTCCAGAAACTTCTCCTGCTTAGCTGCATTCGTAGCAACGTCATCTGGGGCATAACGTGCTAACTTGCTGAAGTCGTCAACGTACTGGCCAACTGTCCTTCCTCCTTGGCGTAAGTTGCGAAACTCACGCTTCTTTATGGCCATAGCTCCTGCTGAAACATGGGCAATGCGGAAAGCTTGCTGAAATTGATCCCATGTGACAGTGTCAACTGGGTAAGTGGCTGTGAAATTCTCCCACCATGCTGCCGCGGGTCCGTCAAGCTGGTGAGCGGTAAACTTTACTTTCTCACCATCCGTGCATCCTGCCGTGGTCAACTCCCTTCCTATCTTGCGGAGCCAATCGTCTGCTACTATTGGCTCGGTGCTACTGGAAAACACTGGCGGATTCAGCCTAAGGAAACTGATGAGGACATCAATACAATTGTTACACCCACAGCCCCTGCTGCTATACATACTGGACCAATTACTAGAGCTCGTGCACGCCAACTAAATTACCAGGTACTTTCGTTTCTTGGTAATGATTCTAATGTTCATGAGAATATGATGCTGCCTAAATTGGATACATTTGTTTTGCTTACAAATGAAGGGCCTAGCTTGGAGAAGGATGAACATTGGAGCAAGAACAAGCATGGAGATGTTGGCATGCGCAAGGGGAACAAGAACGGAGTTACAAGTGATGATTTCAGGACTTTGAAGCCACCATAATGGGTGCATGAAGCCTTGGACGAAATATACAAGATGCCACTTCATAAATTTCGTCCCGAGGCTATTTTAGGTGCTGCGTCACCTTATTATTGGGCCAGGCCCATGTAATTTCGAAATACATAAGTATAGGCTATTTTTAGAGTCCGTATGTGTGGGGAAACAAGAGATAGGGTTGATTTCGGACCCCTCCACCAAGGGCCACGAAATTCCCCCCCTCTTCCTCCATATATACAGCCCTTAGGGCATCGTTTAGACTTTGGGTTTTGTTTAGATTAAAAGTTCGCCATAGCTGCAACTTCGCGTACTTCGTTTGTGTTCAACGACCAGACAAAGGCGTCACAGAACCCCACCTTGATCAATAAAGCTTTCATCTTATATTCGCAATATCCAGATTGCAATCTCAGTTTCTTGCTTGTTCTTCATTTGCTCGCAGGAAACAGACCCTCGTGGTCAGGTTGATCGTGCTCCGGCGTGGTCAATAACCTCTCGGAGTTGGTTTAGCGATTGCTAAGTGATGAGGACATCAATACAATTGTTACACCCACTCCTGTGAGCTCCGGTGGAAATCCATTGTCATGTCTCGGAGGCATCTAAGGGTTTAGAAAAGACGAGATATAAGAATAGAGTGAGGTCTAAAGAGAAAACACTACCCTTATGCACATGAGCAAAATGCACACAAAATCACTTCAATCAATCAAACAAGGGCTTACAAACGGTCTAACTATCGCAAAAGTGCTCGACTATACTGTTTACATGGGGAAATACTACTACTATCTGGTGGTCATCTAGAAATTTGAACCGGTGGAAGACTCCATGATATCTGCTCCAGCTTTGTCTTCAAAGTCGGGTTTAATTGGATCCGAATCGGTGTCGTCGATGATGATGTAGTTGTCTGGACATGCGACGTACTCGTCTTCTTCCTGGGATGCTAACTTCCTCTTGAGTTCTTCAATCTCCTGCTTAAGATTGCCATTGTGTCTTGCTAGAGCTACGATCTCGTCCATGTAGTCCTTGTGTGTAGACTTCAGTTCTCCTTCTAGCTCGATGATCCTTGCCTTTGCATTCTTCAACTCTATCATATCATTGCACATCTGGTTTCGTGGCGTCGAATGTGCTGGTTTAACTCCTGGATGAAAGATGCAATGGATCTATCCTTCTTGGTGCTGAATAACTCCCATTGTTCATCTCGGCGTCCGCAAATCTGGTAGATAGTGTCCTTGAGGTCTTCTTGATAAACTTCTCCAATGCGTCCTATGGTGATATGAGCTGCCATGTTCCTTCCCAGACTCCAGGTTGGTGCATTGAAAACACTATCTATGGGTTTCTTGATTGGCGCGAATGTTCTCCCCGGAACGTGAGCTTGAATCTTCCAGCGCTCCTCTTCAGGCAGAGTGGCGTTGAAGGTTCCCGTGAAGCTTGGTAATCCAATGTTCAGGTACTTGGTGACTTCCTTCAGGTGAAATCCAAATGGTGTGCCTTCATCCGGTTGAGCGTACTTAATCTTCGTGTGCGTCATCCTAAAAGAGTAGAAAGATGAGGAGTTAGAAAATGAGAAGAGAATGGTAATCTATGGCTTTAACTTAGTGGTCGTGTCCTACAGTCAGCGTGTGCTCTGATACCATCTCTGTAGCGACCCGACCCGAATGGATCAAGTGCTCTGTGCTCAGGTGTCATCCCTGGATCAGTAACGCTGACACCACACAGTACATCGAAGGATTTATAGCAGAGTGGCAATCACACACTTATTACATCGTTGTCTCAAAAGAGAACTTATTACAATAAATATGGCTTAAGGCCATCTAGTGTCGATAACAGCGGAAGACTTGGAAGATAAATGGGTCCATCAACTCCAACGGCATCGCTGAGTATAGAACCACGACCTAAAAGCATCTTAATCGTCATCTGAAAAGTCTGCAACATGAGAAGTTGCAGCCCGAAAACGGGTCAGCACATGGAATATGCTACCAAAGTAACACATAGAGAGTAATGGAATGAAACAGCTATACTATATGCATATATGGCTGGTGGAAAGCTCTATGGTTACAGTTTTGCGTAAAGCCAGTTTTTCCCTACTGCAAAGGAATAAATTTATTTAACTATCATGGTGGTTGTTAAACATCGAGAATGGTTGACAGCATTCCGATCCCAATTAAGTGAACAATTAAAACCCAACAACATTAATTAGAAGTAACATGTTGAGATTCACTTGATATTCAAGTACTAGATACTCAAGTTGTCCATAACCGGGGACACAGCTAATCATGATTAGTTTATACACTCTGCAGAGGTTTGCGCACTTTTCCCCACAAGACTCGATCGCCTCCGTTGGATTTCTCGCACTACATGGTGTTTGAGAAACGGATGACTGAGACACAGTCTTTCAGAGGCGCTAGCACCTTACGATTGGGTAGACCGGTACACCTACATCCCCTACATCTGCTAGTCTACCACTGTAAGAGTTCGCACAACTTAATCAACTATGCCAGAGCCCATAATGGCTTGTGGCTGCACACGGAAGTTACTAGTATGAATGATCTTATAATCCCTTTGAGCCTGGGTGGCGGTCCAAAAAAAACAGGCAAGTCCTGATAGACATCAGGTGCCTCAATCCACCCAGATGTGTGTTTAAGTTGCCACCTTAGATAAACCATTAAAATTATCAACTCACATCTGTCATGGATATCACTCACCCAATCCACGTCTACTAGCATAGCATGGCATAATAAGCAAACGTAGAAGTAACTCCCAAAGGTTTGATAATAAACAGGTAATAGGTACTACCTCATCTACTTCCCATCCCACAATTTAATTAGATCCTAGTCATGCAATGTGTGAGGATTGATCTAATGCAATAAAACATGGGTTGTAGAAAGGTATGATCAAAGTGTTACTTGCCTTGCTGATGATCCGCGAGACCTAGGGTTTCGAAGTAACAAGCGGCGCAATCCGGGTGATCTATCGCAGACAAACAACAAGCACACAATAAGTACTCATCTAATGCACAGGTAAAACTCGAACAAGAGAACGAACCATAGAGTTCAACTTAAGAACTCCGGTTGCAAAGAAAGAACGAACCGAACGAACGACGGAAAACAAACGGCGGAAGAAAACAACTCGGTTCTAGCTAGTTGAAACTAGGTCAAATTTTATTGAAGCAAAAGCTTGTTTTAAGTTGATTAGACGGAACGGCGGTTTCGAAACAAAACTCCAGGCGCTTGAATCACCTGATTCTGATAAACGAGCGAGAAGAAAGACTAGAAAGAAGATCGGATCTGAGATCGCGATCGCGAAATAAATCCGACGAGAAGAAAAAGAAGAACGGTTATACGAACGGACGTTCGTTAACCTAGAAGAATCCGGTGATCACGTTCGTTAGGACGAACGGTCCAGTGAACGGTCCAAAGGCAACTAAATCGGAAAAGAAAACGAATCCGATCTAGGGTTTCGGAGAAGAAAACCGAAATGAAAAACCGATCTAGAAAACGAATCAGAAGAGAAGAAAAGAATCGGAACGATTAGAAGAAAACGATCCGAGGGAAAGAGACGCGGGGCAACCTCCGGCGAGGTCTTCGGCGAGAGGCTCCGGCGGCATGGCGTAGGGCGGCGGTGGCGTGGGCAAGGTGCGGCGGCGGCGCTAGGGCACAAGGGCGGCGGCGCGGGTGTGGGGTGGCGCGGCGGCGGTGTAGGGCGCGGGGTGGGGTGCGGTGGAGGGCTTGGGGTTTGATTTGAAGGGTTTAGAGGGGGGGTGTTGGGGTATTTATATTGGGGAGGGGAGGAGAAAACTTGGGGTAGGGGACAAGAAAAAGAAAGGAAAAAGGAAAACGAAACAAAGGAAAAGGGAGGGGGCTAACCCTACTAGGATTCGGCCTAGAAGGATTCCTCCTGGGAATCGGTAGTGGAGGCGGCGGCTGGCGCGTGCCTAGCGCTGGCGCGCGCGATGGGGAGGCTGGGGCCTGGTCGGCTGGCTGGGCCTTGGCCCGGCTGGCCTGCTGGAGTCCTTTTTTTTAAACGGTTTCGCGCGTAGAAAAACACAGAAAAGAAAATCTAAACGGGCTCCAAAAATTCTAAAGTAAATTTTCCCCGACTCCTAAAAATGAGCCGAACAAAATGAACTTTTCTCCAGACCTAAAATGCAATTTTTAAAACACGCATTTTTCCCTATCCAAAAAAATGCAAATAAAACTCCGGCAAAACCAAAACTTGGTCTATTTATTAAATCTTCATTTTTCCTCAATTTTGGGAAAGTCATATTATTCCCTCTCTTTTTTTTTGATAACGGAAAATTGTTTGAAGATGAAATAATAAATCAAATGATCCTCTTTTCAAATTCGAGAAAACTCTCAAATATGAAAATAACGAAATCTCCAACTCTCTCCGAGGGTCCTTGAGTTGCGTGAAATTTCTAGGATCAACCAAAAATGCAAGAAATATGATATGCATGATGATCTACTGTATAACATTCCAAATTGCAAAATTTGGGATGTTACAAGGACCCGAACATCCGGCCCTAGGCCTGGACATCCAGCCGCTGGAGACGACCACTACAGCAACAGCCGCCCAGCCGCCAAGTGCTACAGGCGACGGACATCCGGCGTCAACCCCAGACATCCCGTGCCTCGCCAAGTCCCGGACATCCGGCCTCGCCCCCAGAAATTCGGCACCCTCCAAACAGAGAGCAACAAAGTCAGCTCCTCCAGCCCGGACATCCAGCCTGCCAGCCCGGACATCCGGCTCTCCATGAAGCCCCGGACATCCGGCCCGTCGCCCGGACGTCCGGCCTCCCCTGCCTGCACGCAGTGCATCTGGGACAAGGCCCATGTACCCCTTCGCCCCTTAGACTATATATACTCCCCCTCCACTTATGTTTTAGAGTTAGCGTTGTGTTAGCTCATTTGTAAGATAGAGCTTCGCTCATCCATATCGAATCTACTCCACGAGAGTGCCCGCGGCCCCTCTATGGAGAAGATCCACCTTGGATTCAAGACCCCTCATGGGAAGATCCCCTTGTGGATTCAAGACCTCCTCTACGGAGACGAACCGGCTACCCTTTGTATCATCCCTTGTTGGATTTGGATCGTGTATCTCTTTGTGTTTCGAGGATCTAGCACATGTGTGATTGTTCTTGTTGGTTTTAGTGTTTCTCTCGTGTTTCCCCTCGTGATTCCCCTCATTTCCCCCCTCGTGTTCTTCGTGTTCTTCACCGGATCTGCTCCTTTCATGAAAGATCGACCATGCAGGGTTCCACCCTATATCATCTTGGTGTCATCAGCCACGTTGATCACAATTTCGAAGCCTCCCCGTTCTGTTTTCTAGCCTAACTTTGTTGATTTCGTCCTAAATTCCGAAAATCCCCACCAAAAATAGCCCCAATTTTTTTGTGATTTGTTGGTTTGATCAGGTTTTGTTGGATTTGATCTATGGATTTGCTTGGTTTCGAGTGGATCTAGCATATCCCCAAGTTTCCCCACTTTCCATCCATGAAATCTCTCTAATTTTGCCCCTCAAATCATCAATTTCCGCCCCCAATTCAAAAATTTCCGCCCCAAACGAGATCTGGAATCGTCGGGCCAGACATCCGGGCCATCAGGCCGGACATCCGGCTCCTGGAGCGCAATTCGCGCACGGTTCTGGACATCAGGTCCTGGATTTCCGGCCCCGAGCCCGGATGTCCGGCCCCTGACATCTCAGCCACCCTCGTTTCATCGTTTTGTCCATAACTAATTCATCCGGAGTCCGATTTTCGCGTTATTTAGCTCGTTCAAAAGCTCTTGACATCCCCCTTCCCACAAAAATACTACCAACGCCATTTGAATCCATCAAATTTTTGGAACTTTGGCATCTTTGCCTAGCGCTTCCACCACAACCTCCGCATAACCACCACCGATTTCCGCAACCTAACCAATTTTGTTCCTTATAGCATTTGTGGTTGCTTGAGTAGTGATTCGAGTCTCCTAAGGTGTTTAGGCTACTTAGGGACGATTACTTCTTCATCAACCACCACCACCACCATAACTCCCACATAGGCTTGCCCACCATACACTTCCACCACCCCAACTTAACCCAATTTTGTTAGTGTTGTGAGTTGCGTCTCCTAAGGTGTTTCGGCTACTTAGGGACCGTGCTTCCAACTCCGACACCGTGTATAGTCCACCACCTTACCCTCCATTTCCGCATTGCATACTCCACAACCCATCATTGCCATTCCGCAATTCCATTGAGCTTTCACAAAACCACCACCGCATTCCCGCTACCACCATTTGACATTTGATATTTGAGATTTTGAGTTCGCAATTTTTCCATTTTCTAAGGTGTTTCGGCTACTTAGGGACGAGTCTCCATCATCTTGATATCTCCATCAAGATCACCGCCACTCATCATCGGCACGGATGGTAACCTCCATATCATCTGGGTATTGTGGTATCCCTCCATTGTATATTCCCTTGCCATTGCATTGATAACCCCTAGCCCATTTCGCGTTACTTGCCTATCGAGACTATCCATTTGAGTATTGCCGGCAATGTTACTTGTGCACATTAGTGATCTACACCATACATTGCATACATACCATATCATATTGGTATCATCATATCATCTCTTGTGCCTCAAGTTTGTTCCCGCATATACACAATTACTATCTTGGTTTGTGCATTTCGCAAAGTGGCCATACAAAAAAAAGAATAATCTTTTAAGCAAAGAAAAAGAGTGAACAAAGAGCTTGTAAGAAAGTGCCATAGCATCATACCACATTGCACAAGATTGTCATATCTGATCATCTTGGATCATACCACCGAAACATCATATACATAGCATACTTGGGATAGAAGTCGTTGCATTTTCGTCTCCTATAGGTTGTGCACAAGTGTTGTATCCGCCTATTGAGCAATCGTGCTAGCATCTCTCTAGAGTTGTGCAACAAGAGCATTTTCCGTGGATTCCACATTTTGAGCTCATTCCTTGGTTGCACAACCCCATTTATCTATCCATGTGTGTGTTTCCGTGTACCACATATTGCTATTGGTCTACTTGTTACACTTGCGAATTTGTGAATCTCTTTCAACATTACTGACTCTTGCTAACATTTTGCATCAAATTTTTGTGCCACTATCCTCACCTAGCTCCACCATAAGCCTTATTTGTGTAGGTGTGAGAAACCGACAAGAATTGGTACCAATTGTGCTATTTCCTTGTCCACATTGGAGTGATCATTGATCCACTTTCAACTTTGGTCAAGGTACATTTGGTATTCGTTCTTCTCTTTCTACCACTCACATTTTTCTCTTGGAGTGATGGATAGGCAAGGCATTTCATCTCCGGTCTTCCACAACAATAACGGCGTGAACAACTACATCACCAAAGCGTCAATCTTCGATCTACAGCGACAAATGCAAGGCGCACAATCAAGATTGCGAGAGCGCATCGAGAACCTCTCCATCGACATTCGTCACTCTGAAGCAAGGAAAAGGGACTACATCGACAACAAGCTTTGCACGCAAAACGAGGAGCAAGATGCAAGGATGGAGGGGATTCGGACCTTGATGAACCGTTCTTCCCCTTCATCATCCTCAAGGCGGCGACGTTCAAGTCACAAGTCTCCGGAGCGCAAAAATGATGCAAGCGCAAGTCGTCCACGTCCACATCTCCATGGCGACCACCATCACGTTCGTGATCCACATCGTCATGAAGGGCAAGTCACCTCCAAGCATCATGTGCACAACGACGACGAACGCCATCGAGCTCAAGTACGACAACGACACCATCAACATGAAGATGCTCGAGATGCGCCTACTTACAAGTCCCAACAATCTCTACATCAAGCTACTCCCAAACTTCATGAGCACAAGAGATGATCGCGAGACAAGCACCACCAAGAGGACACTACGACTACTACCACCACCACTTTGGCATCGCCAAGTGCTATCAAGGCATATTTGCCTTCGGGCGTATGACATCTTCACCTACTTCCCGTGAGTTCGCCTACATTGACATCTTCAACAACGAGGCGACCACCTACGAGCGAGGGCGACATTTCCATCTTCGGAAGCCCCTTAAAGAAGATGGCCGAGCATGGGAATTTCCCTTCGGTCATGGAGACGAGCTCCGAGGTGCCACATCATATGGGCCTCCAACAACAAGATGACGACAAGAAGGTCGAGCAAGGGCCATCCCCTTCGACCACGGCGACGAGCATCAACCTCTTCAACAACATGAAGACGACGCCCATATTGGACTCATACTCCGAGTCAAGCTACGAGACCGCACATGAGACCTTATCTTTGGTCTTAGAGGAGAGTGATGATGTACCATCTTCGGCCTTCATCCATGGCTACGACTATGACATGATTGAGCATGGAGACATTTGCACCTACATCTCTCCGACACCCACATATGACGAGATGCCCCAATTGCCATGTGAGGAGAGCCACCACCACATGAGTGACATGAGTGACTCCACCATACGTGACATTGAGAGCATTTCCTTTGAGAGGATGAGTGTGACCACCACTAGCCCCACACTTGAGAGCATGCCACACATCCTATGTGAGGTTGAGAACCATTTGAGTGACTCCACCAACCATACGAGTGAGAGCATCCAAGAGGAGAGTGATTGAGCCAAAACACTTAGTGAGTGAGGTAGTTGACACGGCACATGAGGCCACTATGATTTCTAATGACTTAACCTCTACTCCGGGTGTGTTTTCTTCTTTGGTGCTAGGTCTCCTACATGACGACATGCCTATCCTCGACGAGTCCATACCTCCAATGGAGACGATGATGGCCATGGTGGAAGAAGATGCACCCCCCACATGGTTCCATCAAGATGAAGATGACCATGACTTGGTCTTCTACACCTCACCTACAACACATGAGCGATGCTCCAAAGGTAAAATAGGTGATGGTGCTTCTCTTGTCCCACTAGTGGACTATCTCACCAATGATTGCTTGCATGATGTTGATCCACATATTCCCATGCTTCATGCTAGTGCGACTTCTTCATGTCATGACTTACCTATTTATGATGAATATGATGATGAGCATGTTGAGTTGCCTAGTTGTGATGCTATGCTCCATAGGATATCATGTGAAAATTCTATTGGTCTCGTCATGTTTGACAATCCATTGAACTTGTCATATGCTATGAGTGAGATCTCCCATATCGCATCATTTCAATCTCAACATAGTAACTGTGCATGCCCCATTAAAATAAATCCCATTTGCACTTATGGCATAGATGACGAGATGATGGTCATTGGCTTTTGTTTTTCATGTGATGATATTGCTATGCTTCCTTTACATGATTTGCGCAATTCATATACTATACCATGCCATGATCACAATGTTCCAAATATGCATTGCTTTGGATGTTGTCAATATTCTCCATGTGATGTTTCCACTAATGATCATGAGGAGACCCCCATATTTTCCTCATACATATTAGGAGATTTTGATGTATTCCATACTTTGCATGATTCTCATAATTGCTTGCACCATATGCATTCCATGAATAACAATGCTCTAGATATTTCCCATGATGCATTACCCAATTTGAGTCTCCATTATGCTATACATAACAACAAACCTATCATGATGGATGACATGTTTCTATATCATGCATCTCATTTATTTGAGCATTGGCTATTTTGTGCTAACCAACACATGCATGTGCGCATCATGATGGATGATGTGTACATATACCACGCACACACAATTTTCCCTTTGTCTTTGTTTTGTGTAGGTACTCATGAACAATCGTCAACCTCATAATCCCATGAGTTGACGAAATGAGCTCTTGAGAGCAAAGATGACTTGGGATCCGTTGAACTATCCTTCCCATCATTCTCTCCATTCAATGACTTTGTGCATTCCTTTTACTTGGCTCTCACACGGCTTTGGGCTATATATCACTTGTTATGTTATGCCCATTTTCTTGTGTTCACTTTGCATGCTATGCCTCTTTCTATGATTTTGCCATGTAATTGTGACCCTTGCTTGCATCTACCCATGATTCACCATTATGCTACTTCTATGTGTATTTGCATGCTTGGTGGAGATCCTTGTTGCTACTTCCATGTTTATCATGTGCCTCATGCTATTCTTGCTTGTTGTGTTGCGAGAGCCATGATGTTCCATTGCTATTTCCATATGACCTCTTACCAATACATTGATGATATTTTGCTCATATCTTTCTTTCATGCTTGTGCTAGGTCATGTGAATTATTCATGCACACTATTTGCACCCATGACATGCTTGACATGATCTCTTCTAGTACGTTGCATCTTCGCACTACTAGCTTGCTTGACTTAATCACTATGATTGCTTGCTTTGTCGCATCACCCATGTTCCACTATTACTCGCTTTCTTGGGTTGATGACATTTATGTCCATGCCTCTCACATGATATATCTTCTTTATTGTCGCTTGCCTCCAATTGTTGCATCTATGCTTATTGATCGTGGAGGCTTGGACATATTACTTGTGATGCATGCTTGTTTATTTGAGCCTATTGTCTTTGGTTGTAGTCGCATCTTATGCTTTCATACCATGCCACATCTTGTCCTTTCTTATGATAAGAATTGAAAACACTTGTTGGGTATCTCAGCATTCGAATGATAGGTGTTGCATTTGCACTAACCTCATTTGTTTTTTTGAGTGTTTGTCATGTTCTTTCATTTTGAAGGATTCACAAGGTGGCACCGTCATGAAACACATTGGTCAAGTGAAGGCGTACATGATGCACAACACCAACATTTTCGACATCCTCATAAAGGTGAACTCTTTCCCTTTGAGCCATCCTCAAATACGCATATTGGACGAGTCATTCTTTCATTGTTTCCTCCTTGTCTACATGATACATCTATTGGATGGAGGACCTACATTGGAGTGGACCCTATGCACCTTCAAGTTGAGGAGTGCCACGACATCGAGCATTGGTACACAAACACCTCCATATTTGTTGATTGTGTTCACACATGTCATGCTCGATGGACATATCATACACATGACAAATTTGCATCTTATGCATGGATTGACTCACATTATGATTGCCTTGTTGCATCTTGTATTCCCATGTCATCCACGATATATGAGCTTGTGCATTTCCTTCAAATTTGTTGTGATCTTTCTTGATGGCGTCTTCATACATCATGATCATATTGCCCATCATCAATTGCATGATCACATACTCATATTGAGCATCCATTGCCATATTCATGCTATCGATAAACCATCTCTCTATGACATCATTTTGCACCATGGTTGCATTAATCACATTCACAATACATTTGTGTGCACAATGAATGCTTTTGCTCCCATGAAGGATTTACATCTCATTCCATATCATCTTGCTAAGCTTCATGTATTTTGTCACGAACATTCTTGCCGCACGGACTCATACTTCCTTGATGGACACTTTGTGTGCGCTAACCATTGTATTTTCGAGTGTCGTTTGTGTTTGCTTTTCTTGCCTGTATACCACTCCGGCGACACCTTGGAGAAATTGAATTGCGCAATGTCTTAGACTCCGTCCAACTACAAGTCCGTCCACAACAACCGTTTCCATGGTGATGAGGATCATGATCCGAGGTCGGATCTTCCCCAAGGGAGGGGAGATGATGCAGAGCATCCTACAATCATCCCCATGACACGAGCACGAGCTAGATCTCTCGATAACGAGGTGACTTCTTTCCTTAGTGATATCCCATTTGATCCTTTCGAGGCATGGCTACTACCTAAGTCTAGAATGTTATGCATGATTAGGTGTCAAGAGGACCCTCCCAAAGATGCATGTGAAGTCGGACAAACCGCCAAGTCCACGGATG
Organism: Triticum aestivum; assembly: GCF_018294505.1. NCBI lineage: Eukaryota > Viridiplantae > Streptophyta > Magnoliopsida > Poales > Poaceae > Triticum > Triticum aestivum. Next base: position 304,526,898 of record NC_057809.1, read on the forward strand.
AAGAGAAACGCCGAAAGGAGAAGAAGGCAGCTCCAAGACCTGGACATCCGGCCCCAGGCCCGGACATCCGGCCACTGGAGACGACCACTACAGCAACAGTCGCCCAACCGGCAAGTGCTACAGGCCCCGGACATCCGGCGTCAACCCCGGACATCCGGCGCCTTGCCAAGTCCCGGACATCCGGCCTCGCCCCCAGAAATCCGGCACCCTCCAAACAGAGAGCAACAAAGTCAGCTCCTCCATCCCGGACATCCGACCTGCCAGCCCGGACATCCGGCTCTCCGTGAAGCCCCGGACATCCGGCCTCCCCTGCCTGCATACAGTGCATCTGGGCCAAGGCCCATGTACCCCTTCGCCCCTTAGACTATATATACTCCCCCTCCACCTATGTTTTACGGTTACCATTGTGTTAGCTCATTTGTGAGATAGAGCTTCGCTCATCCATATCGGATCTACTCCATGAGAGAGACCGCGGCCCCTCTATGGAGAAGATCCACCTTGGATTCAAGACCCCTCATGGGAATATCCCCTTGTGGATTCAAGACCTCCTCTACAAAGAAGAACCAGCTACCCTTTGTATTGTCCCTTGTTGGATTTGGATCGTGTATCTCTTTGTGTTTCGAGGATCTAGCACATGTGTGATTGTTCTTGTTGGTTTTAGTGTTTCTCTCATGTTTCCCCTCATGATTCCCCTCATTTTCCCCATCATGTTCTTCGCGGGATCCGCTCCTTTCGTGAAAGATCGGCCGTACAGGGTTCCACCCTACATCATACTACGTGTGCTTCCAAACACCCTTAAACCAGTTTTGCCATGAGAGTCCACCATACCTACCTATGGATTGAGTAAGATCCTCCAAGTAAGTTCTCATCGGTGCAAGCAATAAAAATTGCTCTCTAAATATGTATGACTTATTAGTGTGGGAGAAAATAAGCTTTATACGATCGTGTGATATGGAAGAAATAAAAGCGACGGACTGCATAATAAAGGTCCATATCACAAGTGGCAATATAAAGTGACATTCTTTCGCATTAAGATTTCGTGCACCCAACCATAAAAGCGCATGACAACCTCTGCTTCCCTCTGCGAAGGGCCTATCTTTTACTATTATCTCCTACCTTACATAAGAGTCTTGGTGATCTTCACCCTTCCTTTTTAAATTTTATCTTTTGGCAAGCACAACATGTTGGAAAGATCCTGGTATATATGGCTAATTGGATGTGAGTTTTCATGAACTATTATTGTTGACATTACCCTTGAGGTAAAATGTTTGGAGGCAAAACTATAAGCCCCTATCTTTCTATATGTCCGATTAAAACTCCATACCCATAAGTATTGCGTGAGTATTAGCAATTGTGAAAGACTATATGATAGTTGAGTATGTGGACTTGCTGAAAATCTCTTATATTGACTCTTTCCTATGTTATGATAAATTGCAATTCCTCCAATGACTGAGATTATAGTTTGTTAGTTTTCAATGAAGTTTATGATTCATACTTGAAATTGTGATTGAATTGTTACTCTAGCATAAGAGATCATATGACAAGAATTATATAAGTTGATGTTCTAAGAATGATCATGATGCCCTCATGTCTGTATTTTATTTTTATCGACACCTCTATCTCTAAACATGTGGACATATTTTTCGATTTCGGCTTTCGCTTGAGGACAAGCGAGGTCTAAGCTTGGGGGAGTTGATACGTCCATTTTGCATCATGCTTTTATATCGATATTTATTGCATTATGGGATGTTATTACACATTATGTCACAATACTTATGCCTATTATCTCTTATTTTACAAGGTTTACATAAAGATGGAGAATGCCGGCAGCTGGGATTCTGGGCTGGAAAAGGAGCAAATATTAGAGACCTATTCTGCACAGCTCCAAAAGTCCTGAAACCTCACGGAAGTCATTGTCAGAATATATAAAAAATACTGAGCGCAAGAAGTTCCGGAGGGGGCCACACCCTGCCCACGAGGGTGGGGGCGCGCCCTACCCCCTAGGCGCGCCCCTTGCCTCGTGGGCCCCCTAGTGCCCCTTCGATGCCCATCTTCTGCTATATGGAGTCTTTTGAGGAGAAAAAAATCATAAGCCAACTTTTGGGACGAGACTCCGCCGCCACGAGGCGGAACCTTGGCCCAATCAATCTAGGGCTCTGGCGGAGCTGTTCTACTGGGGAAACTTCCCTCCGAGAGGGGGAAATCGTCACCATCGTCATCACCAACGATCCTCTCATCGGGAGGGGGTCAATCTCCATCAACATCTTCACCAACACCATCTACTCTCAAACCCTAGTTCATGTCTTGTATCCAATTCTTGTCTCTAAGTCCGGGATTGGTACCTGTAGGTTGCTAGTAGTGTTGATTACTCCTTGTAGTTGATGCTAGTTGGTTTATTTGGTGGAAGATCATATGTTCAGATCCTATATGCATATTAATACTCCGCTGATTATGAACATGAACATGCTTTCTGAGTAGTTACATTTGTTCCTGAGGACATGGGAGAAGTCTTGCTATTAGTAGTCATGTGAATTTGGTATTCGTTCGATATTTTGATGAGATGTATGTTGTCTCTCCTCTAGTGGTGTTATGTGAACATTGACTACATGACACTTCACCATTATTTGGGCCTAGAGGAATGCATTGGGAAGTAATAAGTGGATGATGGGTTGCTAGAGTAACAGAAGCTTAAACCCTAGTTTATGTGTTGCTTCGTAAGGGGCTGATTTGGATCCATATGTTTCATGCTATGGTTAGGTTTACCTTAATACTTTTGTTGTAGTTGTGGATGCTTGCAATAGAGGTTAATCATAAGTGGGATGCTTGTCCAAGTAAGGACAGCACCCAAGCACCGGTCCACCCACATGCCAAATTATCAAAGTACCGAACGCGAATCATATGAACATGATCAAAACTAGCTTGACAATAATTCCCATGTGTCCTCGGGATCGGTTTTCTCTATATAAGAATTTGTCCAGGCTTGTCCTTTGCTACAAAAGGGATTGGGCCACCTTGCTACACTTTATTTACTTTTGTTACTTGTTGCTCGTTACCAATTATCTTATCACAAAACTATCTGTTACCTATAACTTCAGTGCTTGCAGAGAATACCTTGCTGAAAATCGCTTATCATTTCCTTCTGCTCCTCGTTGGGTTCGACACTCTTACTTATCGAAAGATCTACGATAGATCCCCTATACTTGTGGGTCATCAGTGGGATAAGCTTGGCATGGATTTTATCACTGGATTGCCTAGGACCCGATCGGGATATGATTCTATTTGGGTAGTAGTGGATCTCTTGACAAAAGTAGCTCACTTTATCCCAGTGAAAACCACCTATACCAGTGCAAAGTTGGCCAAGATATACATGAACAGGATCGTACGTCTGCACGGAGTTCCGAGCACCATCGTATCAGATAGAGGAACATAGTTTACTTCAAATTTTTGGCACCAGCAGCACAAGACCTTGGGAACCAGGCTGGAGTTCAGTACAGCTTTTCACCCCCAGACAAATGGACAGACAGAGAGAGTCAATCAGATTCTGGAGGACATGTTGAGAGCTTGTGCGCTAGATTATGGATCTAGTTGGGATGATAATTTGCCTTACGCAGAATTCTCGTACAACAATAGCTACCAGGCCAGTTTGAAGATGGCACCGTTCGAGGCCCTGTATGGAAGAAGGTGTAGAACACCATTGATGTGGGATGAAGTTGGAGACCGCCAATTGTTTGGACCGGATTTGATTAAGGAGTCCGAAGAGAAAGTTAAACTGATTCGAGATAGACTGAAGCTAGCTCAGTCCAGACAGAAGAGTTATGTAGACTCAAAACGCAAGGAGGTAGTCTATGAAATCGGAGACAGGGCGTATCTGAGAGTGTCACCACTTTGAGGAGTTAAGCATTTTGGAGTTAATGGAAAGTTAGCCTCGATATTTGTGGGACCGTATCGTGTTTTGGAACGTATGGGAGAGGTTGCCTACAAGTTGGAATTACCCAAAGGACTGTCGGGAGTTCATGATGTGTTTCACGTATCTCAGTTGAAGAAGTGTCATGCAGAGATGGCCGATATTCCTTTGAGAGATACAGTGCCCCTAGAAGCAATTCAGTTGGATAGTGACTTGACATATGAGGAGAAACCTGTCAAGATTCTCGAGTTTGCTAGCCGGGTTACTCGCAGCAAGGTTATCAATTTTTGCAAAGTTCAGTGGAGCCACCATACGGAGGATGAAGCCACCTGGGAACGAGAGGATGATCTACGCAAAGACCACCCACATCTATTTTCTAGCCAACCCGAATCTCGAGGACAAGATTCATCTTAAGGGGGGTAGGTTTGTAACATCCCAAATTTTCAATTTGGAATGTTATACATAGGTCATTCATGCATATCATATTTTTATTGCATTCCGTTTCGCGATCCTCGAAATTCTAAGCAACTCAAGGACCCTCGGAGAGAGTTGGGGATTTCACGATTTTTCATATTTGAATTCTATCAAATAGTGAAACAAGGATCATTTTGGTTTTAATAAATTTTCTCTCCGAAAATATTTCATACCAAAATATATGGGAGGAGATAATGTGACTTCTCCAAAATAAATGAAATATTGGAGGAAAAATATTAAAATCAAATAAAAGATTTTTTATTTGGTTTTTATTGCAATTTTATTTGAATTAGGAAAAATACGCGTTTTCCAAAATTGCATTTTAGGCCCAAATAAATGTTCACCTTGTCCGGCATATTTTTAGAGGACGAGGAAAATTTATTTCGGGATTTTTGGAGTTCGTTTAGTATTCTTTTTTTTTCTATGCATTGGAATTTATTTAAAAAAAGGTAACCAACCTACAGGCCGTATCCGGCCCGGACTCCTCAGCCCCCCCCCCTTTATAAAGTGCCCCACAGCCTACCCTACAGCCCACCCTGCCGCCCCACCCCGCAACCCAAGCCGTCGCCGCTCGGTTCCCACGTTGCGCCGCTGCGCCGCCTCGCAAGCCGCCGCCGACGACGACTTCGCCGGAGTTAGCCGCCGCCGCCGCTGTTTGTTTTTGGTTTATTTCGGTAAAACCTAGATCTAGATCCGTTTTTTATTTTTCCGGTTTATTTTATTAGATCGGTTTTTCCGTCGGTTTATTTATTTTGCGGACGTTCATCCATTCGTTCGTTTTAACGAACACCGTTCACCCGTTAGTCACAGACAGTGAATGTTCGCTCGCTAGCCTATTCCTCCGTTTTTCTTTTTCCAGGGTTTTTTGTGATTATTCTCGATCGCGATCTCTGATCCGGTTTTCGTTTTAGTTTATCTTTTCGCTCGTTTATCGGAATCAGGCAATTCAAGCGCCTGGATCTTCGTCCCGAAACCCTCTTTCCGTTTAACCAACTTAAACAAGATTTTGGTACTATAAATTTTTTGACTTTAGTCCAGATTAGTAATCGGGTCTTGTTTCTTTTGCCGTTTGAGTTTTGTTGCTCCGTTTGATTTGATTCTTTTTGCAAACGCGAGTTCTTAAGTTGAACTGTCTGGTTACATCTTCTTATTTGAGTTTTACCCATGCATCTTTGCTTGATTTCTTATGTATGCTATTGTTTGTTTGCGATAGAACACCCGGAGTGCGAAGCATGCTACTACGAGTCTCTAGATTTTGCGGATCATCCGCAAGGCAAGTAACACTTTGACCATACCCCTTTATCACCCAGTTTTATGCATTAGTTTCAACCCCTCACACATTGCATGAGTAGGATCTCTTAACATGTGGGTTTGGGAAGTAGATGATGAGGTAGAACCTATTACCTGTTTTTATTATCAAACCCCTCAGAGTTACTTCTACGTTATGCTTATATTGATATGCTATGCTCGTAGACATGGATTGGGTTTGAGTGTATCCATGACAGATGTGAGATTGTTAATTAATGGTTCAACTTAAGGTGGCAACTTTAATACACGTCTGGGTGGATTACTTGTTTTGGGCACCTGGGGATATACCAGTGTTGTCCTAGGAGATCCCGGGGATATACCGTGTGATCCTCCTACGGTCTGCCACCCAGGCTCAAAAGGATCATAAGATTATTCATGCTAGAAACTTTCATGTGCAGCCACAAGCCATTATGCGCTCTGGCATAGTTGAGTATGTTGTGTGAACTCTTTCAGTGGTGGGCTAGCAGATGTAGAGGGAAAGTAGGTGTAATTGTCCACCCGGAGTAAAGAGTTAATGCTTCTGAAAGACCGTGTCTCGGTCATCCGTTTCTCAAACACCCTGCAGTGCGAGAAATACAACGGAGGAGATCGAGTCTTGTGGGGAAAAGTGTGCAAACCTCTGCAGTGTGTATAAACTAATCATGGTTAGTCGTGTCCCCGGTTATGAACATCTTGAGTATCTAGTATTTGGATTATCCTACTGTATCTCATCACTCTAATTTAATTTGCTGGGATGATAATTACTTTTAATTGGGATTGAGATGGGGGTACCACTCTCAATGTTTCAACTACCATGATAGTTAAATAAAATATATTCCTTTGTTGTAGGGAAAAATTGGTTTTTCGCAAAAACCATATAACCATAGAGCCTCCACCAGCCATATATGCATGTAGTGATAGCATTTATCTATTCATTGCTCTACTGTGTTACATTGCCAGCATATTCCATGTGCTGACCCGTTTTCGGGCTGCAACGTATTATGTTGCAGACTTTTCAGACGAGGAGTAAGACGCGATAGGTCGTTTGTCATGCACTCAGCTATGCCGTTGGAGTTGATGGACTCACTTTATCTTCCAAGTCTTCCGTTGTTATTGCATTAGATGGCCTTAAGCCATATTTATAGTAATAAGTTCTCTCTTGAGACATTCGATGTAATAAGTGTGTGATTGCTACTCTGTTATAAATCCTTGAGTACTGTGTGTGTCAGCATTACCGATCCAGGGATGACACTGAAGCACAGAGACTTGACCGTTTGAGGTTGGGTCGCTACAAATAGACAAGTCTTGGATTGCTTCCAAAGGGTCTTTGTCTCCTACATCAATTGGCAATTGCTCTATTTGCGAGCCGTTAGATTCATCAAACTTCACATCTACTGTCTCTTCAGCCTTTCGAGTGAAGTTGTTGTAGACACGGTAAGTGTGAGAGTTTGAGCCATAACCAAGTAGGAAACCCTCATGAGATTTAGGAGCAAATTTAGAATGACGATGCTTATCAAGAATGTAGCACTTTGAGCCGAATACTCGAAAGTATCCAACTTGGGGTTTGTTACCGGTAAGAAGCTCGTATGCCGTCTTGCCGAGTAGCTTGTGAAGATACAAGTGATTTTTTGCATGACAAGCTGTCTCAACCGCTTCCACCCAAAAGTGTTTTGGTGTCTTGTACTCATCAAGCATCATTCTTGCCATATCAATAAGAGTTCGGTTCTTCCTTTCAACAACTCCATTTTGTTGAGGTGTGTACATAGCCGAGAACTCGTGTGAAATCCCTTCTTTATCAAGAAAGGTATCCACATTTGCGTTGTTGAACACCGTTCCATTGTCGCTTCGAACCTTCTTGATCTTCACTTCAAATTGATTTTGGGCCTTCCTAGTGAAGTTCTTGAAGATCTTTTGGACCTGCGATTTATCATCAAGAAAGAACACCCACGTAAATCTTGAAAAATCATCAACTATAACTAGACCAAATGAGTTTCCACCGAGACTTTTGTAGGCATTGGGACCAAAGAGATCCATATGAAGTTGCTCGAGCGGTCTTCTCGTGGTCATGATGTTCTTCACGGGATGACTTTCTCCAACTTGTTTTCCTGCTTGACAAGCACTGCACAATCTATCCTTGTCAAATATAACATCTTTTACTCCAAGGATATGATCACCTTTAATAAGCTTATCAAGATTTCGCATGCTCACGTGACCTAACCTTCTATGCCACAACCAACCTTTAGAAGATTTAGCAATTAAGCAAGTTCTAGGTTGAGCCTTTTTAGTGAAATCAACAATGTAAAGATCACCTCTACATAAACCAGTAAAGACCATATTGTGGTTATCTCTGCGAAACACTTGGCAATCTACTTCAGTAAATAGGACATTGAAACCGAAGTCAGCAAGTCTAGATACGGAAAGTAGATTATATCCAAGAGATTCAACGAGCATAACATTTTGTACGGAGCTATCATGTGAGATAGCCACCTTACCAAGGTCGGCCACCTTACCCTTTGAGTTGTCACCAAAAGTGACATACTTTCAAGGGCCGTCGTTTTCAGTAAGCTCACGAAACATATCCTTGTCTCCGGTCATGTGATCAGTACACCCACTATCAAGAGCCCATTCCTTTCCTCCAGCCATGTAGCCGCGAAGATTAGCCATAAGACCAAAGTGTCTCATAGACTCATCGAGATCAAAGTCACTATCATCATCCTCATCATAGTATCCATGTTCAACATCGTCTTGTGATAGATCAATTCCTAGAGAGGGTAATTCATTAAATAAATGGTCATCACAGTAGTCATCTTTATGAATTCTAATGGCTTCGGAGATGATATTGCTAATGATTCCAACATCTCCTTTGGCACGCGTAAGATTAGTAAGCTCAAATAGACAGTCGCCAAATTTGGGATCATTGGAACTCATCTTACTCAAGGCAATAGACTTATGAAGAATTTCATCCAAGTTTTGCAAGGAATAGTTTGGAAATTTTTCCTCAAGAAATCTCCATATGGTGTAGGCACAATCAAGAGCAGGCAAGCTAGCAAACAAGTTTCTAGGCAATCCTCTAGTGATTAAATTGACAGTTCTAAGATTACGGATCATGTCAATAGACTCATAAAGGGTAGGATGCAAAGGATCAACATGAGGTGCACAAGGGCTAGTAATGTACTTGTTCAAATGATATTCATTGAAAATCTCAAGCATCTTGATTTTCCACTCATGAAAGAACTCTCCATCAAGTATAGGCACTCTATGTCTAAGACTCCCCAACGTAGACTCATCCATCTTCCTCCAAAGGTGTTTAAACCAAAGCAATGGAGACCAATGCGCTAATACCAATTGAAAGGATCGAGAAGAGGTGTCTAGTGGGGGTTGAATAGACTCTTAACAAAGAAAAGTAGTAGTTTTGATTTCTTCAAGTTAAGGTGGAGTTTTAGTACAAGTTTAAACATTCACAATACATTCAAGCAAGCATGGCAAGAGTATATGAGCAGCGGAAAGTAAAGCTTGCAAGCTACAAGAAAGTAAAGGGGTGGGATTGGAGTGTGCAAACGCAATTGGAGACTTGGAGATTTTTGGCGTGGTTCCGATAGGTGGTGCTATCATACATCCAGGTTGATGGAGACTTCAACCAACGAAGGGTAATGGTTGCGTGAGTCCACGGAGGGCTCCACCCACGAAGGGTCCATGAAGAAGCAACCTTGTCTATCCCACCATGGCCATTGCCCACGAAGGACTTGCCTCACTAGGGTAGATCTTCATGAAGTAGGCAACCTCCTTGCCCCTACAAACTCCTTGGTTCAACTCCACAATCTTGTCGGAGGCTCCCAAGTGACACCTAACCAATCTAGGAGACACCACTCTCCAAAAGGTAATAGATGGTGTGTTGATGATGAACGCCTTACTCTTGTGCTTCAAATGATGGTCTCCCCAACACTCAAATCTCTCACACAGATTTGGATTTGGTGGAAAGATGATTTGAGTGGAAAGCAACTTGGGGAAGGCTAGACATCAAGATTCATATGGTTGGAATGAAATATCTTGGTCTCAACACATGAGTAGGTGGTTCTCTCTCAGAAAATGTATGTTGGAAGTGTAGGCACGTTCTGATGGATCTCCTCCCTAATGAAGGAAGGGTGGGGGTATATATAGCCTGCACACAAGATCTAACCGTTACACACAATTTACCAAACTCGGTGGGACCGAATTAGAAAACTCGGTCAGACCGATTTAGTTCATAAAGTGACCGTTAGGCATTTCGGTGGGACCGATATGACCAACTCGGTGGGACCGATGTGCTAGGGTTAGGGTAAAACCTCATCTCGGTTTGGCCAATTACACAAACTCGGTGGGACCGATTTTGGTAATAAGTAAAATAGAGAGTTGGTCAAGCAAACTCAGTGGGACCGATTGCTTATCTCGGTGGGACCGAAATAATTGCAACGGGCAACAGAGAGTCCGCAAGCCCATCTCGGCGAGACCGGGATCCCATCGGTGAGACCGAATTGATTAGGGTTTCTGGCAGTGGCTATGTCAAGTGAACTCGGTGGCGCCGGATAGAACATGTCGGTGGGGCTGAGTTTGACTTTTGGTTTGGGACATATGTGGATATGAGAAAGTGGTTGAGGGCTTTGGAGCATATCACTAAGCACTTTGAGCAAGCAATCCATTAAGCAACACCTCATCCCCTTTTAATAGTATTGGCTTTCCTATGGACTCAATGTGATCTTGGATCACTAAAATGAAAATGTAGAGTCTTGAGCTTTTGAGCTTGAGCCAATCCTTTATTCTTAGCATCTCACAGGGGTTCCATATCCTCTTGTCCACGCCACTCCATTTGTTGAACTTGTCTGAAATATACTGGATAAAAATATTAGTCCAACAAGAGATATGTTGACATTAATTACCAAAATCACCCAGGGAGCACTTGTGCTTTCAGGAAGACAATGTCTCTTCGTCTCTGGATAGGAATTCCGCCAAGTTCAAGGCGGCCCGTCACTCTGTTTGGCGGTTCAGATAATAATTTTCTCTGAAGAGGTTAATGCTGGGCTCCTCTTGAAGGTATACTTCACAAAAGACTTGAAAATCGCATATGTTGGAGACTGAGTTGGGTTTGATGTCTTGAGGGTGAAGCTGATAGAAGTGTAGAACGTCACGAAAGAATTTTGAGCCGGGCGGTCAGAAGCCTCGGAGCATGTGATCAGAAAAAACTATAACTTCTCCTTCCTTTGGTTGAGGTCGAACCTGAGCTCCCGGAATCCGCCAGTGGATGGCATCTTTAGATGGCAAGACGCCCATATCAACAAATTCTTGGAGAGACCGTTCCATGACATTGGAAACGACCCAGTCGCAGGACGTGACAGTCTTAGTCATTTTTATTAGGTGAAAGCCTAGAAAGGAAACCATGGCGGGTTAAAACTGTGATGATAAGCTGCCCAATAGCAACGAGAAGGCAAGTTTATTATGCAAAAATGGTTAAAGTGCAAGGACTAATTGTTATGGAAGAAGAAATAGCATGGCTAAATTAGCAAAACACGATTAGGTGATATCAACATTGGACAGATGTTGGCAGTTTAACATTTCCTAAAGTAAGCCGTCTAGCATTTGGCAGGTCACAAAGTATCATTTGAGCCGCCTATACAGCAGTGATCAAACAGATATCTACAGATCTAGAGATGAATGAAATTTCATAAAGTGCTGGAGAAACAAGTTTCACGGGTTCTGCTTATAATTTTGGATCTACGGCAATTCGAAAAATATAGGCGAAAATTGGTAAACCTAAAACACTGAGGATGAACTACTGTGTTGGGGGGTCAATCACAACAGAAGGGAATAGATCTATGATTGATAGTAGATACTAAGGTAATCAAAGCATGACTTCTACATCACGTCTGGGCTCGACTAAGTAGCATGGCAGATGAACTACGGATGAGTTTGATGAACCTCGACGAACACCGAAGAACTAGGTGAACCCTAATGCAGATTGGAGGCAAAGGGAGATGGGTACCTGGTGATGCTGACGAACAGCAGAGGGGCGCCACCATTTTCTGGATGAGATCAGGTCGATGCAGCGGCCAGGTTGATGCAGTCGACGGGGGCAGCGGGGCTCTGGTGGCATCGGTCGTCGCGAGGAGGAAGAAGAAGAGGCAAAGGCAGGGATGAAAGTGAAAAAGAAAGCCCCTATCCCTATTTATAAGGAGGTGATAAGATGGCATGAGAGGAAATCAAGGAGGTAAAATGATTATGTTAATCGTGTGAGCGCCTCGATTTTCGAGAAGCCCATTAAGATAAGGATCCGTTGAGATATCATGGGTCTTGTGCGGAATTAATGCACATGAGGTCATCACGGGTTACAATTTCTGTTTATGTGACATCATGGCGGGTTATAGTGGTCTGTTAAAGATTCGACGCTGATGTAGTTTTGCTAAGTTAGAAAGTGAAGATTGATATGAACAAGTTCAAAACAACCTGGGGCCTAATGTTAGGGATATAGTTCCGAGGTGTGACCCGCCCTGGAGGGGCCGGGTTATACCGTTGGCGGTTTAAATAAGAAGAAGTTCCAAGGAGGCCCAAGGAGAATTGTGAAGACGGCAGCTTATGGAGGTGGGCCTGGTAAGGCCCAAGACCTAGACCTATGAACCGATGTATGAAGACTTGCCCTGAAAGGCATAGTTAGTTAGAAACCGAGCCCGTTGATGTCTACTACGCAACCTTCTTCTTGTAGACTCATGTTGGGCCTCCAAGCGCAGAGTTTTGTAGGACAGCAACAAATTTCCCTCAAGTGGATGACCTAAGGTTTATCAATCCGTGGAAGACGTAGGATGAAGATGGTCTCTCTCAAACAACCCTGCAACCAAATAACAAAGAGTCTCTTGTGTCCCCAACACACCCAATACAATGGTAAATTGCATAGGTGCACTAGTTCGGCGAAGAGATGGTGATACAAGTGCAATATGGATAGTAGATATAGGTTTTTGTAATCTGAAAATATAACAACAGCAAGGTAACAAGTGGTAAAAGTGAGCAAAAACGGTATTGCAATGCTTGGAAACAAGGCCTAGGATTCATACTTTCACTAGTGCAAGTTCTCTCAACAATGATAAAATAATTAGATCATATAACAATCCCTCAACGTGCAACAAAGAGTCACTCCAAAGTCACTAATAGTGGAGAACAAACGAAGAGATTATTGTAGGGTACGAAACCACCTCAAAGTTATTGATGTCTACTACACAACCTTCTTCTTGTAGACGTTGTTGGGCCTCCAAGTGCAGAGGTTTGTAGGACAGTAGCAAATTTCCCTCAAGTGGATGACCTAAGGTTTATCAATCCGTGGGAGGCGTAGGATGAAGATGGTCTCTCTCAAGCAACCCTGCAAGCAAATAACAAAGAGTCTCTTGTGTCCCCAACACACCCTATACAATGATAAATTGTATAGGTGCACTAGTTCGGCGAAGAGATGGTGATACAAGTGCAATATGGATAGTAGATAATGGTTTTTGTAATCTGAAAATATAAAAACAGCAAGGTAGCAAGTGGTAAAAGTGAGCACAAACGGTATTGCAATGCTAGGAAACAAGGCCTAGGGTTCATACTTTCACTAGTGCAAGTTCTCTCAACAATAATAACATAATTGGATCATATAACTATCCCTCAACATGCAACAAAGAGTCACTCCAAAGTCACTAATAGCGGAGAACAAACGAAGAGATTATGGTAGGGTACGAAACCACCTCAAAGTTATCCTTTCTGATTGATCTATTCAAGAGTTCTTATTAAAATAACATGAAGCTATTCTTTCCGTTCAATCTATCATAGAGTTCGTACTATAATAACACCTTAAGACACAAATCAACCAAACCCTAACGTCACCTAGGTACTCCAATTTCACCTCAAGTATCTGTGGGTATGATTATACTATATGCATCACACAATCTCAGATTCATCTATTCAACCAACACAAAGAACTTCAAAGAGTGCCCCAAGGTTTCTATCGGAGAGTCAAGACGAAAACGTGTGCCAACCCCTATGCATAAGTTCATGAGGTCACGGAACTCGCAAGTTGATCACCAAAACATACATCAAGTAGATCACGTGATATCCCATTGTCACCACAGATAAGCACATGCAAGACATACATCAAGTGTTCTCAAATCCTTAAAGGCTCAATCCGATAAGATAACTTCAAAGGGAGAACTCAATTCATCACAAGAGAGTAGAGGGGGAGACACATCATAAGATCCAACTATAATAGCAAATCTCGCGATACATCAAGATCGTGCCACCTCAAGAACACGAGAGAGAGAGAGAGATAGAGAGATCAAACACATAGCTACTGGTACATACCCTTAGCCCCGAGGATGGACTACTCCCTCCTCGTCATGGAGAGCGCCAGGATGATGAAGATGGCCACCGGAGAGGGATTCCCCCCCTTCGGCGGGGTTCCAGAACGGGTCTAGATTGGTTTTTGGTGGCTACGGAGGCTTCTGGCGGCGGAACTCCCGATCTATTCTGCTCTCTGATGTTTTTAGGGTATATGGATATATATAGGCGAAAGAAGTCGGTCAGGGGAGCCATGAGGGGCCCACGAGGGTCGGGGCGCGCCCGGGGGGCATGCGCGCCTCTCTGCCTCGTGGCCACCTCGAAGCTTGCTTGACTTCAACTCCAAGTTTCCTGGATCACGTTCGTTCCAAAAATCACGCTCCCGAAGGTTTCATTCCATTTAGACTCCGTTTGATATTCCTTTTCTGTGAAACACTGAAACAAGGGAAAAAACAGAAAGTGGCACTGGGCTCTGGGTTAATAGGTTAGTCCCAAAAATAATATAAAAGTGCATAATAAAGCCCATAAACATCCAAAACAGATAATATATAGCATGGAACAATCAAAAATTATTGATACGTTGGAGACGTATCAGCATCCCCAAGCTTAATTCCTGCTCGTCCTCAAGTAGGTAAATGATAAAAACAGAATTTTTGATGTGGAATTATACCTAACATATTTATTCATATAATTCTCTTTATTGTGACATGAATGTTTAGATCCGAAAGATTCAAGATAAGAGTTTAATATTGACATGAAATAATAATACTTCAAGCATACTAATAAAGCAATCATGTCTCCTAAAAATAACATGGCCAAAGAAAGCTATCCCTACAAAATCATATAGTCTGGCTATGCTCTATCTTCATCACACAAAATATTTAAATCATGCACAACCCCGATGACAAGCCAAGCAATTCTTTCATACTTTTGATGTTCTCAAACTTTTTCAATCTTCACGCAATACATGAGCGTGAGCCATGGACATAGCACTATAGGTGGAATAGAATGGTGGTTGTGGAGAAGACAAAAAGGAGAAGATAGTCTCACATCAACTAGGCGTATCAACGGGCTATGGAGATGCCCATCAATAGATATCAATGTGAGTGAGTAGGGATTGCCATGCAACGGATGCACTAGAGCTATAAGTGTATGAAAGCTCAAAAAGAAACTAAGTGGGTGTGCATCCAACTCGCTTGCTCACGAATACCTAGGGAATTTTATGGAAGCCCATCATTGGAATATACAAGCCAAGTTCTATACTGAAAGATTCCCACTAGTATATGAAAGTGACAACACAGGAGACTCTCTATCATGAAGATCATGGTGCTACTTTGAAGCACAAGTGTGGTAAAAGGATAGTAGCATTGCCCCTTCTCTCTTTTTCTCTCTTTATTTTTTGGGCCTTCTCCTTTTTTATGGCCTTTCTCTCTCTCTTTTTTTCGTCCGGAGTATCATCCTGACTTGTGGGGGAATCATAGTCTCCATCATCATTTCCTCACATGGGACAATGCTCTAATAATGATGATCATCACACTTTTATTTACTTACAACTCAAGAATTACAACTCGATACTTAGAACAAAATATGACTCTATGTGAATGCCTCCGGCGGTGTACCGGGATGTGCAATGGCTCATGAGTGACATGTATGAAAAAATTATGAACGGTGTCTTTGCCACAAATACGATGTCAACTACATGATCATGCAAAGCAATATGACAATGATGGAGCGTGTCATAATAAACGGAACGGTGGAAAGTTGCATGGCAATATATCTCGGAATGGCTATGGAAATGCCATAATAGGTAGGTATGGTGGATGTTTTGAGGAAGATATATGATGGATTTATGGTACCGGTGAAAGTTGCGCGGTACTAGAGAGGCTAGCAATGGTGGAAGGGTGAGGGTGCGTATAATCCATGGACTCAACATTAGTCATAAAGAACGCACATTCTTATTGCAAAAATCTATTAGTTATCGAAACAAAGTACTATTTGCATGCTCCTAGGGGGGTAGATTGGTAGGAAAAGACCATCGCTCGTCCCCTATCGCCACTCATAAGGAAGGCAATCAATAAATAAATCATGCTCCGACTTCATCACATAATGGTTCACCATACGTGCATGCTACGTGAATCACAAACTTCAACATAAGTATTTCTCAAATTCACAACTACTCAACTAGCATGACTCTAATATCACCATCTCCATATCTCAAAACAATTATCAAGTATCAAACTTCTCATAGTATTCAATGCACTTTTTATGAAAGTTTTTATTATATCCCACTTGGATGCCTATCATATTAGGACTAGTTTCATAACCAAAGCAAACTACCATGCTGTTCTAAAGACTCTCAAAATAATATAAGTGAAGCATGAGAGTTCATCTATTTCTACAAAATAAAACCACCACCGTGCTCTAAAAAGATATAAGTGAAGCACTAGAGCAACGACAAACTACTCTGAAAGATATAAGTGAAGATCAATGAGTAGTCGAATAATTATGCAACTATATGAAGACTCTCTAACATTTAATAATTTAAGATCTTGGTATTTTATTCAAACATCAAGAAAAACAAAATAAAATAAAATTACGCTCCAAGCAAAACACATATCACGTGGTGAATAAAAATATAGATCCAAGTAAAGTTACCGATGAACGAAGACGAAAGAGGGGATGCCATCCGGGGCATCCCCAAGCTTAGGCTCTTGGTTGTCCTTGAATACTACCTTGGGGTGCCTTGGGTATCCACAAGCTTAGGCTCTTTCCACTCCTTATTCCATAGTCCATCAAATCTTCACCCAAAACTTGAAAACTTCACAACACAAAACTTAACAGAAAACTTGTAAGCTTCGTTAGTATAAGAAAATAAATCACCACTTAGGTACTGTTGTGAACTCATTCTAAATTCATATTGATGTAATATATACTGTATTGCAACTTCTATATGGTTCATACCCTCCGATACTACTCATAGATTCATCAAAATAAGCAAACAACACATAGAAAACAGAATCTGTCAAAAACAGAACAATCTGCAGTAATATGGATCAAACGTATACTTCTGGAACCCCAAAAATTCTAAAATAAATTGCTGGACGTGAGTAATGTATCTATTAATCATCTTCAAAAATAATTAACTAAATATCACTCTCCAGTAAAAGTTGTAACTAATATCGTGAGCGCTAAAGTTTCTGTTTTTTACAGCAAGATCAAAAAGACTTTCCCCAAGTCTTTCCAACGGTTCTACTTGGTAGAAACACTAATTAAAACATAAAAACTCAATAATAACAGAGGATAGATAAATTATTTATTGCTAAACAGGAGCAAAAAACAAGGAACATAAATAAAATTGGGTTGCCTCCCAACAAGCGCTATCGTTTAACGACCCTAGCTAGGCATGATGATTTCAATGATGCTCACATAAAAGATAAGAATTGAAACATAAAGAGAGCACCATGAAGAATATGACTAGCACATTTAAGTCTAACCCACTTCCTATGCATAGGGATTTTGTGAGCAAACAACTTGTGGGAACAAGAATCAACTTGCATAGTAAAGCAAAGCAAGCATAACTTCAAGATTTTAAGCACATAGAGAGGAAACTTGATATTATTGCAATTCCTACGAGCATATATTCCTCTCGCATAATAATTTTCAGTAGCATCATGAATGAATTCAACAATATAACCATCACATAAAGCATTGCTTTCATGATCTACAAGCATAGAAAATTTACTACTCTCCACATAAGCAAAATTCTTCTCATTCGGAATAGTGGGAGTATCATAAGAAACTCGAATACTATAAATTGTTTCCACATTAAAAGAGTAATGTTCAGAGAAGGGGTAATCATAATCATGACAAGTTTTATAAATATAATCATCACTACTTTTTATAGCATATGTATCATCACAATAATTATCATAAGTAGGAGGCATGCTATCATCATTATAAATTTGCATATCAAAACTTGGGAGACTAAAAATATCATCTTCATCAAACATAGCATCCCCAAGCTTGTGGCTTTGCATATCATTAGTATCATGGATATTCAAAGAATTAATACTAAAAACATTGCAATCATGCTCATCATCCAAAGATTTAGTGCCAAACATTTTAATACATTCTTCTTCTAACACTTTGGCACAATTATCGAAATCCTTATTTTCACGGAAGACATTAAAAAGATGAAGCATATGAGGCAACCTTAATTCCATTTTTTGTAGTTTTGTCTTATAAACTAAACTAGTGATCAAACAAGAAACAAAAAGATTCGATTGCAAGATCTAAAGATATACCTTCAAGCGCTAACCTCCCTGGCAACGGCGCCAGAAAAGAGCTTGATGTCTACTACACAACCTTCTTCTTGTAGACGTTGTTGGGCCTCCAAGTGCAGAGGTTTGTAGGACAGTAGCAAATTTCCCTCAAGTGAATGACCTAAGGTTTATCAATCCATGGGAGGCGTAGGATGAAGATGGTCTCTCTCAAGCAACCCTGCAACCAAATAACAAAGAGTCTCTTGTGTCCCCAACACACCCAATACAATGATAAATTGTATAGGTGCACTAGTTCGGCGAAGAGATGGTGATACAAGTGCAATATGGATAGTAGATAATGGTTTTTGTAATCTGAAAATATAAAAACAGCAAGGTAGCAAGTGATAAAAGTGAGCACAAACAGTATTGCAATGCTAGGAAACAAGGCCTAGGGTTCATACTTTCACTAGTGCAAGTTCTCTCAACAATAATAGCATAATTGGATCATATAACTATCCCTCAACATGCAACAAAGAGTCACTCCAAAGTCACTAATAGCGGAGAACAAACGAAGAGATTATGGTAGGGTACGAAACCACCTCAAAGTTATCCTTTCTGATCGATCTATTCAAGAGTACGTAGTAAAATAACATGAAGCTATTCTTTCCGTTCAATCTATCATAGAGTTCGTACTAGAATAACACCTTAAGACACAAATCAACCAAAACCCTATGTCACCTAGATACTCGAAAGTCACCTCAAGTATCCGCGGGTATGATTATATGATATGCATCACACAATCTCAGATTCATCTATTCAACCAACACAAAGAGCTTCAAAGAGTGCCCCAAAGTTTCTACCGGAGAGTCAAGACGAAAACATGTGCCAACCCCTATGTATAAGTTCACGAGGTCACAGAACTCGCAAGTTGATCACCAAAACATACATCAGGTAGATCACGTGATATCCCATTGTCACCCCAGATAAGCACATGCAAGACATACATCATGTGTTCTCAAATCCTTAAAGGCTCAATCCGATAAGATAACTTCAAAGGGAAAACTCAATTCATCACAAGAGAGTAGAGGGGGGGAAACATCATAAGATCCAACTATAATAGCAAAGCTCGCGATACATCAAGATCGTGCCACCTCAAGAACACGAGAGAGAGAGAGAGAGAGAGAGAGAGAGATCAAACACATAGCTACTGGTACATACCCTCACTCCGAGGGTGGACTACTCCCTCCTCGTCATGGAGAGCGTCGGGATGATGAAGATGGCCACCGGAGAGGGATCCCCCCCCCCTCCGGCAAGGTGCCAGAACGGGTCTAGATTGGTTTTCGGTGGCTACGGAGGTTCTGGTGGCGGAACTCCCGATTTATTCTGCTCTCTGATGTTTTTAGGGTATATGTATATATATAGGGGAAAGAAGTCGGTCAGGGGAGCCACGAGGGGCTCACGAGGGTGGGGGCGCGCCCAGGGGGCAGGCGCGCCTCCCTGCCTTGTGGCCACCTCTAAGCTTCCTTGACTTCAACTCCAAGTATCCTGGATCACGTTCGTTCCAAAAATCACGCTCCCGACGGTTTCATTCCGTTTGGACTCCGTTTGATATTCCTTTTCTGCGAAACACTGAAACAAGGGAAAAAACAGAAACTAGCACTGGGCTCTGGGTTAATAGGTTAGTCCCAAAAATAATATAAAAGTGCATAATAAAACCCATAAACATCCAAAACAGATAATATAATAGCATGGAACAATCAAAAATTATAGATACGTTGGAGACGTATCAGTTATTCTTTCTGATCGATCTATTGGGCTATTCCTATAAGTGTCACAAACAGCCCTAGAGTTCGTACTAAAATAACACCTTAAGACACACATCAACCAAAACCCTAATGTCACCTAGATACTCCAATGTCACCACAAGTATCCGCGGGTTTGATTATACGATATGCATCACACAATCTCAAATTCATCTATTCAAATCAACACAAAGAACTTCAAAGAGTGCCCCAAAGTTTCTACCGGAGAGTCAAGACGAAAACGTGTGCCAACCCCTATGCATAAGTTCACAAGGTCACAGAACCCGCAAGTTGATCACCAAAACATACATCAAGTAAATCACGTGAATATCCAATTGTCACCACAGATAAGCACATGCAAGACATACATCAAGTGTTCTCAAATCCTTAAAGACTCAATTCGATAACATAACTTCAAAGGGAAAACTCAATCCATTACAAGAAGGTAGAGGGGGAGAAACATCATAAGATCCAACTATAATAGCAAAGCTCATGGTACATCAAGATCATGCCAAATCAAGAACACAAGAGAGAGAGAGAGAGATCAAACACATAGCTACTGGTACATACCCTCGGCCCCGAGGGTAAACTACTCCCTCCTCGTCATGGAGAGCGTCGGGGTGATGAAGATGGCCACCGATGATGGTTTCCCCCTCCAGCAGGGTGCCGGAACGGGCTCCCAATTGGTTTTTCGTGTCTACAAAGGCTTGCGGCGGTGGAACTCCTGGTCTAGGTTATGTTCTGGAGGTTTTGGGAATTATAGGAGGTGTTGGCATCGGAAACAAGTCAGGGGGCCCCACAAGGCACCGACAAGGACGGGGGCACGCCCTCCACCCTTGTGGTGGCCTCGGGACTCTTCTCCGGTATCTTTTTGTTCTAGTATTTTCTATATTTTCCAAAAATAATCTCCGTAAATTTTCAGGTCAATTGGACTTCATTTTTTCCTTTTCTACGAAGCTCAAAAACAAGGAAAAACAGAAACTGGCACTGGGCTCTAGTTTAATAGGTTAGTCCCAAAAATCATATAAATTAGCATATAAATGCATATAAAACATCCAAAAACATAATATAATAGCATGGAACAATAAAAAAATATAGATACGTTGGAGACGTATCACCGGTCACGTTGTGTGAGCTGGCCGGGACTCTATAAGCCCCCGGGTCTCAACCTGTGTATATAAAGGTGAGACCCGGTGGCGGGTTAACTCAAGAAACAATCAATCGAGAACTAGGTCAAGCGTATTCGCTCCCTTGTAATCGAGACTCAATGATGTGGAGCATCCTACGGTCATCCCCATGGACCCACCGTCTCACGAAGTGCCAAGAGGATCCTTGACTCGAGCTAGAGCTAGAGCTCTTGAGACCGAGGTGACTTCTCTCCTTAGTGATATTACATATGATCCTCTCGAGACATGGCTACTACCTAAGTCTGAGATGTTGTGCATGATTAGGTACCAAGAGGACCCACATGAAGATGCACGTGAAGACGGACAAGCCGCCAAGTCCACAGATGAAGAGGAACGCCGAGAGGGCAAGAAGGCAGCTCCAGGACCCGGACATCCGGCCCCGAGCCCAGACATCCGGCCGCTGGAGACTTCAACTATAGCAGCCTTCCAGCCGCCGCGCATCTATAGGCCACGGACATCTGGCCCGGCCCGAAAATCCGGCCTCAAGCCCGGATATCCGGACACCACCTATCCAGAGAGCAGCAAGGCCAGCGCCTCCAACCCGGACATCCGGCCACCCCAACCCGGACATCCGGCCCCTCGTGAAAGCCCGGACATCCGGCTCGACGCCCGGACGGCCGGCCTCCCCTGTCTGCGCACAGTGTAAGGGCCCGAGGCCCGTGTACCCCTTCGCCCACCTAGACTATATATACTCTTCTCCTACCTATGTTTTAGGGTTAGCATTGGTTTAGCTCATTTGAGATAGAGATTTGCTCATCCACATCGGATCTACTCCACGAGAGAGACCGCGGCCCCTCTTCGGAGAAGATCCCTTTGGATTCAAGACCTCCTTGCGGAGAAGACCATCAAGACCTCCTCACGGAGAAGACCCATTACCTTTTTATCGTCCTTAGTTGACCGTGTATCGTGTGATCTCTTATGTACTCGAGGATCTAGCATATGTGTGACTATTTCTTGTTGGTTTAGTGATTCTCTCGTGTCTCCCCTTGTGTTTCCCCTCGTGTTCTTCGTGTTCTTCGTGGGATCCGCTCCTTTCTTGAAAGATCGGCCCCGAGGGTTCCCACCCTACATCATCTTGGTATCTAGAGCCACGTTGATCACGATTTCGGAGCCTCCCCATTGTGTTTCTAGCCTTGTTTTTGTTGATTTTGTCCCTAATTCGAAAATTCCCCACAAAAATAGCCCCAATTTGTTTGTGATTTGTTGGTGTGATGAAGTCTTGTTGGATTTGGTCCACGGATTTCATGTGTTGCAGGTAGATCTAGCTTTCCATCCACATTTCCCCAATTTCCATCCACAAATTCCTCCGAATTTTGCCCGGATTTGCCACCTTCCATGCGGAGTTCGTCCGGATCCAGAGCCCGGACATCCGGCCCGACACCCAGGACATCCGGCACCCCGGACATCCAGCCTTCAAGCCCAGACATCCGCCCCCTGGGAGCATCACTGATAACCCAGAAGTATAGGGGATCACAACAGTTTTCGAGGGTAGAATATTCAACCCAAATTTATTGATTCGACACAAGGGGAGCCAAAGAATACTCTCAAGTATTAGTAGCTGAGTTATCAATTCAACCACACCTGGAAACTTAATATCTGCAGCAAAGTGTTTAGTAGCAAAGTAATATGATAGTAGTGATAATGGTAGCAAAAGGTAACAGTAGTAAAAGCAATGTTTTTGGTATTTTGTAGTGATGATAGCAATAGCAACGGGAAAGTAAATAAGCGAAGAACAATATATGGAAAGCTCGTAGGCAATGGATCGGTGATGGAGAATTATGCCGGATGCGGTTCATCATGTAACAGTCATAACCTAGGGTGACACAGAACTAGCTCCAGTTCATTGATATAATGTAGGCATGTATTCTGAATATAGTCATACGTGCTTATGGAAAAGAACTTGCATGACATCTTTTGTCCTACCGTCCCGTGGCAGCGGGGTCCTTACGGAAACTAAGGGATATTAAGGCCTCCTTTTAATAGAGAACCGGAAAAAAGCATTAACACATAGTGAATACATGAACTCCTCAAACTATGGTCATCACCGGTAAGTATCCCGATTATTGTCACTTCGGGGTTAACGGATCATAACACATAATAGGTGACTATAGACTTGCAAGATAGGATCAAGAACACTCATATATTGATGGAAACACAATAGGTTCAGATCTGAAATCATGGCACTCGGGCCCTAGTGACAAGCATTAAGCATAGCAAAGTCATAGCAACATCAATCTTAGAACATAGTGGACACTAGGGATCAAACCCTAACAAAACTAACTCGATTACATGATAGATCCCATCCAACCCATCACCTTCCAGCAAGCCTACGATGGAATTACTCACGCACGGCGGTGAGCATCATGAAATTGGTGATGGAGGATGGTTGGTGATGACGATGGCGACGGATTCCCCTCTCCGGAGCCCCGAATGGACTCCAGATCAGCCCTCCCGAGAGGTTTTAGGGCTTGGCGGCGGCTCCATATCATAAAACGCAATGATTTCTTCTCTCTGATTTTTTTCTCCCCGAAACTCAATATATGGAGGTGGAGTTGGAGTCAGAGAGGCAACAGTGGGCCCACAAGGTAGGGGGGCGCGCCCCCCACCCTCGTGGAGAGACGGTGGGCCCCCTGGCCTTCATCTTTGGCAGGTATTTTTCTTATTTTCTGATAAGTGTCTCCGTGAAGTTTCAGGTCATTCCGAGAATGTTTGCTCCTGCACATAAATAACACCATGGTAATTCTGTTGAAAACAGCGTGAGTCCGGGTTAGTTCCATTCAAATCATGCAAGTTAGAGTCCAAAACAAGGGAAAAAGTGTTTGCAAAAGTAGATACGTTGGAGACGTATGAACTCCCCCAAGCTTAAACCTTTGCTTGTCCTCAAGCAATTCAGTTGACAAACTGAAAGTGATAAAGAAAAACTTTTACAAACTCTGTTTGCTCTTGTTGTTGTAAATATGTAAAGCCAGCATTCAAGTTTTCATCAAAGATTATAACTAACCACATTCACAATAATGCTTAGGTCTCAAGTTACTCATATCAATAGCATAATCAACTAGCGAGCCATAATAATAAAACTCGGATGACAACACTTTCTCAAAACAATCATAATATGATATAACAAGATGGTATCTCGCTAGCCCTTTCTGAGACCGCAAAACATAAATGCAGAGCACCTTTAAAGACCAAGGACTGACTAGACATTGTAATTCATGGTAAAAGAGATCCAGTCAAGTCATACTCAATGTAAACTAACAATAATGAATGCAAATGACAGTGGTGTTCTCCAACTGGTGCTTTTTGATAAGAGGATGATGACTCAGCATAAAAGTAAATAGATAGGCCCTTCGCAGAGGGAAGCAGGGATTTGTAGAGGTGCCAGAGCTCGGTTTTGAAACAGAGGTGAATAATATTTTGAACGGTATACTTTCATTGTCAACATAACAACCAAGAGATGGTGATATCTTCCATGCTACACACATTATAGGCGGTTCCCAAACAGAATGGTAAAGTTTATACTCCCCCTTCCACCACAAGCATCAATCCATGGCTTGCTCGAAACAACGAGTGCCTCCAACTAACAAGAGTCCTAGGGGGAGTTTTGTTTGCAATTATTTTGATTTAGTTTGCATAAAGCATGAGACTGGGCATCCCGGTGACCAGCCATTTATCTCGTGAGTGAGGAGCGGAGTCCACTCCTCTTGAGAATAACCCGCCTAACATGGAAGATACAGACAGCCCTAGTTGATACATGAGCTATTCGAGCATACAAAACAGGATATTTATTTGAAGCTTTAGAGTTTGGCACATACAAATTTACTTGGAACGGCAGGTAGATACCGTATATAGGTATGTATAGTGGACTCATGTGGAATAACTTTGGGATTTAAGGGATTGGATGCACAAGAAGTATTCTCGCTTAGTACAGGTGAAGGCTAGCAAAAGACTGGGAAGCGACCAGCTAGAGAGCGACAACAGTCATGAACATGCATTAAAATTAATCAACATTGAATGCAAGCATGAGTAGGATATAATCCACCATGAACATAAATATCGTGAAGGCTATGTTGATTTTGTTTCAACTACATGCATGAACATGCGCCAAGTCAAGTCACTTAAATCATTCAGAGGAGGGTACCACCCTATCATACCACATCATAACCATCTCAATAGCATGTTGGCACGCAAGCTAAACCATTATAACTCATAGCTAATCAAGCATGGCATAAGAAACTATGATCTCTAGTTGTCATTGCAACATGTTTATTCATAATAGGCCGAATCAGGAATGATGAACTAATCATATTTACAAAAACAAAAGAGGTCGAGTTCATACCAGCTTTTCTCATCTCAGCCAGTCCATCATATATCATCATAATTGCCCTTCACTTGCACGACTGAACGATGTGAATAATAATAATAATACTGTACGTGCATTGGACTAAGTTGGAATCTGCAAGCATTCAATAAACAGGAGAAGACAAGGCAATATGGGCTCTTTTGTCAGATCAACAATAATGCATATAAGAGCCTCTTCAACAATTTAATTATGGTCTTCTCCTATCGACCCCCAAAGAAAAGAAATAAAACTATTTACACGGGAAAGCTCCCAACAAGCAAAAGAAGAACAGGAAATCTTTTTGGGTTTTCTTTTTAATTATTACTACAGGCATGGAAAGTAAACTAATTAAAAGCTATAACTAATTTTTTTCCTAAGGTTTATTAAACACACAAGAAGAAAGAATAAAAAGGAAATTAAACTAGCATGGATGATACAATGAAAAAGTATGAGCACCGACATCTAGCAATGAGTGTGTGAGCATAAATGTAATGTCAGTGAGAAATACGTACTCCCCCAAGCTTAGGCTTTTGGCCTAAGTTGGTCTATGGCCACGGCTGGCCTGGCTGATATCCATAATAGTAGTTGGGGTCATACTGTGATGCGGCAGCTATCGCCTGCTGAGTTGCAGCGTGGCGACGAGCTGCCTCCTCTCTCCTCTCGTACTCATCTGCCTCCTCTCTGGTAATAGTATATCCTCCTCTTGCCTGATAATCAAAGAAGGCAGGGGCAGGGAGAGTAATATGGACAGCACGGCATCTGTCAAAGATTAGTCGGTACTGGAGAGGTGATTCATTCCTCTCAACAAACTGATGATGAACCATAGCATTAAAGTCTAGGTAAGCAGGTGGTAATTTAATATCATCTTTGTGTATGTCGATACCAAGAAAATTATCTATGCGGGTTGCATAAATTCCTCCAAAGAAATCTCCATTATATCTATTAAGGTGCAACCTACGTGCAACAATGGCTCCCAAATTATAAGATTGGTCTCCTAACACAGCACTCCTAAGAATACTGAGATCGGGGACACACATGTGACATGCCTCGTCTTTACCATTAATGCATCTACCTATGAAGAGAGCAAAATAATGTATAGCAGGAAAGTGAATGCTCCCTATGGTAGCTTGTGTAATATCTCTAGATTCTCCCACAGTTATGCTAGCAAGAAAATCTCTAAATTCAGATTTGTGAGGATCCCTTATACTACCCCATTATGGAAGTTTGCATGCAGTGGTAAAATCCTCTAAGTCCATGGTATAAGATTTATCATAAAGATCAAACAGGACAGTTGGAGAATTACGTGAAGTTGAAAATTCAAACCTCCTCACAAAGGAACTAGTGAGATTATGATACTGACTGCACTTATCTTCCTCGAAGCTCGCGAGATCAGCATTACGCAAATATGCGTTGAATTCTTATTTTATTCCCGCTCGATCCATAAAATTTTCAGAAGGCCACTCACAGGGACGCACTGGAGCGTCTCTTGGTGGCTCTTCATCAGCATCACGCATTGCAAGCTTGGGTCATTGCTTCTTGGAAGAACCACCTTGGAACATTTCCTAAGCATTTTTCTACCTCTGAAAAATTCTGAAATTTTTTAGTAACTTCAAAATAAAAGTAAACCAAACTCAATAATATTGATAGTAACCACTCCTACAAGTGCCTAGGGCCTATATCATGCATCAAAACTTCTTTTGACCATATAAATTTGACATGCAAGCTCAAGAACAGGGTCACCTAAGCAGCAAAAATTTGCAATGAATAAAGCACTAGAACAAAAACTAATTTAACCAATGGAGGAGTCACATACCAAGGAACAATCTCCCCAAGCAGTTTTGTGAGAGGTGCTTTGAGCAAGGAGATCGAAAATGGCAGCAAAACGAGCTTGGACTCGGGTTTGAGCTGGTTATTCGTGTTTGGGGGAGGAAGATGAAGTGTATGGGTTAAAGGACAAGTGGAGGAGGGCCACCATGGGCCCACGAGGCAGGAGGCACGCCCTCCACCCTCGTGGGCAGGTGGTTGACCCCCCCCCCTAGTGTGTTCTCAGTTCCATAAATCCTCAAATATTCTAGAAAAAATCATATTTAATTTTCAGGGCATTTGGAGAACTTTTATTTTCGAGGTATTTTTATATTGCACGGATAATCAGATAACAAACAGAAAATATTTATTTTTATTTTATTTAATATAAATAACAGAAAGTAAAAGTGGGGTACAGAAGGTTGTGCCTTCTAGTTTCATCCATCTCATGATCATCAAAAGGAATCCTCTAACAAGGTTGATCAAGTCTTGTTAACGAACTCATTCCGAATAACATGGAACCGGAGGAATTTCGAATAACACTATGTTACCTCAACGGGGATATGAACATCCCCAATAATAAGAATATCATATTTCTTCTTGACAGTAGGAAGAGGAAATTCAAAACCTCCAAATATAATCAATGGAATTTTTCCAATAGAGTTGATACTATGAACTTGAGGTTGTTTCCTCGGAAAGTGTATCGTATGCTCATTACCATTAACATGAAAAGTGACATTGCCTTTAGTGCAATCAATAACAGCCCCTGCAGTATTCAAAAAGGGTCTTCCAAGAATAATAGACATACTATCGTCCTCGGGAATATCAAGAATAACAAAGTCCATTAAAATAGTAACGTTTGCAACTACAACAGGCACATCCTCACAAATACCGACAGGTATAGCAGTTGATTTATCAGCCATTTGCAAAGATATTTCAGTAGATGTCAACTTATTCAAATCAAGTCTATGATATAAAGAGAGAGGCATAACACTAACACCGGCTGCAAGATCACATAAAGCCGTTTTAACATAGTTTCTTTTAATGGAGCATGGTATAGTGGGTACTCCTGGATCTCCAAGTTTCTTTGGTATTCCATCCTTAAAAGTATAATTAGCAAGCATGGTGGAAATTTCAGCTTCCGGTATCTTTCTTGTATTTGTAATAATATCTTTCATATACTTAGCATAAGGATTGGTTTTGAGCATATCAGTTAATCGCATACGTAAAAAGATAGGTCTAATCATTTTAGCAAAGCGCTCAAAATCCTCATCATCCTTTTTCTTGGATGGTTTAGGAGGAAAGGGCATGGGTTTCTGAACCCATGGCTCTCTTTCTTTACCGTGTTTCCTAGCAACAAAATCTTTCTTATCATAACGTTGATTCTTTGATTGTGGGTTATCAAGATCAACAGCAGGTTCAGTTTCTATATCATTATCATTACTAGGTTGAGTATCATTATGAACATTATCATTAACATTATCACTAGTTTCAGGATCATTACCAGATTGAGTTTCAGCATCAGAAATAGAAATATCATTTGGATTCTTAGGTGTTCCAACAATAGGATCACTAGAAGCATGCAAAGTCCTATCATTTTTATTTTTCTTCTTTTTAGAAGAGCTAGGTGCATCTATATTATTTCTGTGAGAATCTTGCTCAATTCTCTTAGGGTGGCCTTCAGGATACAAAGGTTCCTGAGTCATTCTACCAGTTCTAGTAGCCACTCTAACAGCATTATCATTATCTTTAATATTCAATTCATTGCGCAAATCATTTTGAGCTTTAAGTACTTGTTCTACTTGAGTGGTAACCATAGAAGCATGTTTACTAATAAGTTTAAGTTCACCTTTGACATTAGCCATATAATCACCCAAGTGTTCAAGCATATTTGAATTGTATTTCAATTGTCTACCAAAATAAGCATTAAAGTCTTCTTGCTTAGCCATAACTTTATCAAACTCATCTAAGCATGGGCTAGCAAATTTAGTAAATGGGATTTCAGCTTTATCATATCTATAGAGAGAATTTACCTTTACTACCTGTGTCGGGTTATCAAGACCATGGGTTTCCTCAATAGGTAAAGGATTAAGATTATGTGTTTCTTCAACAGGCGGTAAATTAAGACCATGTATTTCTTCAATAGGAGGTAAATTCTTAACACCTTCAACTTTAATACCCTTTTCTTTCATAGAATTCTTTGCCTCTTGCATATCTTCAGGACTGAGAAATAGAATACCCCTCTTCTTCGGAGTTGGTTTAGGAATAGGCTCAGGAATTGGCTCCGGAGGTGTCCAATTATTTTCATTTGTCAACATATTATTCAATAGAATTTCAGCTTCATCCGGTGTTCTTTCCTTGAAAATAGAACCAGCACAACTATCCAGGTAATCTCTGGAGGCATCGGTTAGTCCATTATAAAAGATATCAAGTATTTCATTTTTCTTAAGAGGATGATCAGGCAAAGCATTAAGTAATTGGAGAAGCCTCCCCCAAGCTTGTGGGAGACTCTCTTCTTCAATTTGCACAAAATTATATATATCCCTTAAAGCAGCTTGTTTCTTATGAGCAGGGAAATATTTAGCAGAGAAGTAATAAATCATATCCTGGGGACTACGCACACAACCAGGATCAAGAGAATTAAACCATATCTTAGCATCACCCTTTAATGAGAACGGAAATATTTTAAGGATGTAAAAGTAGGAGTTCTCTCATCTTTAGTGAATAGGGTGGCTATATCATTCAGTTTAGTAAGATGTGCCACAACAGTTTCAGATTCATAACCATGAAAAGGATCATATTCAACCAAAGTAATTATATCAGGATCAACAGAGAATTCATAATCCTTATCAGTAACAAAGATAGGTGAAGTAGCAAAAGCAAGGTCAGGTTTCATTCTATCATTTAGGGATTGCTTACTCCATTTAGCTAATAATTTTTTAAGTTTAGTTCTATTTCTGCAAGCTAAAATGGCTAAAGAAGCATCTTGATCAAATACATAACCCTTAGGAATAGCAAGTGGTTCTTCATCATCACTTTCATCAGTATCATCAGATTCAATATTTTCAATTTCTCTAGCCCTAGCAAGTTGTTCATCAAGAAAATCACTAAGTGGCATAGTAGTATCAGGCATAGAGGTAGTTTCATCATAAGTATCATGCATAGCAGAAGTGGCATCATCAATAACATGCGACATATCAGAACGAATAGCAGAAGCAGGTGTAGGTGTCACAAACTTACTCATAACAGAAGGTGGATCAAGTGCAGAGCTAGATGGCAGTTCCTTACCTTCCCTCATAGTTGAGGGATAGATCTTGGTTTTTAGATCTCTCAAGTTCTTCATAATGATAAGCAGATATATATCCCAAGTGACTCAAAGAATAGAGCTATGCTCCCCGGCAACAGCGCCAGAAAATGGTCTTGATAACCCACAAGTATAGGGGATCGCAACAGTTTTCGAGGGTAGAGTATTCAACCCAAATTTATTGATTCGACACAAGGGGAGCCAAAGAATACTCTCAAGTATTAGCACCTGAGTTGTCAATTCAACCACACCTGGAAACTTAATATCTGCAGCAAAGTGTTTAGTAGCAAAGTAATATGATAGTAGTGATAACGGTAGCAAAAGGTAACAGTAGTAAAAGCAATGTTTTTGGTATTTTGTAGTGATGATAGCAATAGCAACGGGAAAGTAAATAAGCGAAGAACAATATATGGAAAGCTCGTAGGCAATGGATCGGTGATGGAGAATTATGCCGGATGTGGTTCATCATGTAACAGTCATAACCTAGGGTGACACAGAACTAGCTCCAGTTCATTGATATAATGTAGGCATGTATTCCGAATATAATCATACGTGCTTATGGAAAAGAACTTGCATGACATCTTTTGTCCTACCCTCCCATGGCAGCGGGGTCCTTACGGAAACTAAGGGATATTAAGGCCTTCTTTTAATAGAGAACCGGAACAAAGCATTAACACATAGTGAATACATGAACTCCTCAAACTACGGTCATCACCGGTAAGTATCCCGATTATTGTCACTTCGGGGTTAACAGATCATAACACATAATAGTGACTATAGACTTGCAAGATAGGATCAAGAACACTCATATATTGATGGAGACATAATAGGTTCAGATCTGAAATCATGGCACTCGGGCCCTAGTGACAAGCATTAAGCATAGCAAAGTCATAGCAACATCAATCTCAGAACATAGTGGACACTAGGGATCAAACCCTAACAAAACTAACTCGATTACATGATAGATCCCATTCAACCCATCACCGTCCAGCAAGCCTATGATGGAATTACTCACGCACGGCGGTGAGCATCATGAAATTGGTGATGGAGGATGGTTGGTGATGACGATGGCGACGGATTCCCCTCTCCGGAGCCCCGAACGGACTCCAGATCAGCCCTCCCGAGAGGTTTTAGGGCTTGGCGGCGGCTCCATATCGTAAAACGCGATGATTTTTTCTCTCTGATTTTTTCTCCCCGGAACTCAATATATGGAGGTGGAGTTGGAGTCGGAGAGGCAACAGGGGGCCCACGAGGTAGGGGCGTGCCCTAGGGGGGCAGGCGCGCCCCCCACCCTCGTGGAGAGACAGTGGGCCCCCTGGCCTTCATCTTTGGCAGGTATTTTTCTTATTTTCTGAAAAGTGTCTCCGTGAAGTTTCAGGTCATTCCGAGAATGTTTGCTCCTGCACATAAATAACACCATGGTAATTCTGCTGAAAAAAGTGTCAGTCCGGGTTAGTTCCATTCAAATCATGCAAGTTAGAGTCCAAAACAAGGGCAAAAGTGTTTGGAAAAGTAGATACGTTGGAGACGTATCAATCACTTCCTCTCCACCGCCTGTTTTCCGTCCATATTTCGCCCAATTTTGTCCCGGTGCCCACATACTCTTCCGCATACCACCACCACTTCCGCATAGCACCGCCATATACCACATACACCACCATCGATTACCACTACCAACTCCGACAATTTTGTCACGTTTTGCTTTGAGAATTTGAGTTGCGGTCCCGTATCCTATTGTGTTTCGGCTATTTAGGTACGGTCAACATCACCATCACCGCCGCTCATCTTCGCCACGGACGCATCATCGACAACAACCGCTACACCATTTTGACACCATACCGTAAGCGAGAATGGTAAAATCATCTTGGTATTGGATACATTATTCTTGCAATTACATTGATACCCATCATAGCCTTACTCCTTTGCATCGCTTACCCATCGAGACAAGCCTTTGAGTATTGCCGACAACGTGACTTGTGCACATTAGTGATCATACATCCCATAGCATACATACATCATTGGTGCATATCTTGGTATCATCTCTTGTGTCACAAGGTTTTCATCACATACACAATTGCTATCTTGGTTCGTGAAGCATTGCATGAGAAAAGAGCTCAAGCAACAAAGAGCCAAACAAGATTTTAAGCAAAAGAGAAAGATAAGCAAGGAGCTTTTAAGCAAGAACCATAGCATCATACAACATTAAGATTGTCATACTAGATCATCTTGGATCATATCATCGAAACACCATACATAGAGCATACTTGGGATAGAAGTCGTTGCATTTTTGCTTAGTAGGTTGTGCACAAGTCTTCGTATCCGCCTATTGTGCAATTGTGCTAGCGTCTCTCTAGTGTTGTGCAACAAGAGCATTTTCGTGGATTCCACATTTTGGCTCATCCTTGGTTGCTGTAGGATCTAGAAGTAGATGTGTCTAGAGGGGGGGTGATTAGACACTTAGTGCTAAAGTTGCAATTTTTAGGCCTTTTTGGTTTGAGTGGAGTTTTAGGCACAATTTCAACATACACAATACATATCAAGCAAGCATGCAAAGAGTATATGAGCAGCGGAATGTAAAGCATGCAACTTGCAAGAATGTAAGGGGAAGGGTTTGGAGAATTCAAACGCAATTGGAGACACGGATGTTTTTCTCGTGGTTCGGATAGGTGGTGCTATCCTACATCCACGTTGATGGAGACTTCAACCCACGAAGGGTAACGGTTGCGCGAGTCCACGGAGGGCTCGACCCATGAAGGGTAATGGTTGCGCGAGTCCACGGAGGGCTCCACCCACGAAGGGTCCACGAAGAAGCAACCACCCACGAAGGGTCCACGAAGAAGCAACCGTGTCTATCCCACCATGGTCATCGCCCATGAAGGACTTGCCTCACTAGCGGTAGATCTTCACGAAGTAGGCGATCTCCTTGCCCTTACAAACTCCTTGGTTCAACTCCACAATCTTGTCGGAGGATCCCAAGTGACACCTAGCCAATCTAGGAGACACCACTCTCCAAGAAGTAACAAATGGTGTGTAGGTAATGAACTCCTTGCTCTTGTGCTTCAAATGATAGTCTCCCCAACACTCAACTCTCTCTCATAGGATTTGGATCTGGTGGAAAGAAGGTTTGAGTGGAAAGCAACTTGGGGAAAGCTAGAGATCAAGATTCATATGGTAGGAATGGAATATCTTGGCCTCAACACATGAGTAGGTAGTTCTCTCTCAGAAATAGGATGCTGGAAGTGTAGGCTTAGTCTGATGGCTCTCTCCACGAATGAAGAGGAGGTGGAGGGGTATATATAGCCTCCACACAAAATCCAACCGTTACACACAGTTTTCCAATCTCGGTGGGACCGAATCAACAAACTCGGTCGGACCGAAAAGGTAAACCTAGTGACCGTTAGAGATTTTCGGTGGGACTGACATGCAACTCGGTAGGACCGATATGGTTAGGGTTTGGGCATAACGTAATCTCGGTGAGACCGATTACACAAACTCGGTGAGACCGAGTTTGGTAATAAGCTAACCAGAGAGTTGGTCAGGTAAACTCGGTGGGACCGATTTGCTCTTTCGGTGAGACCGAAAAGTTACAAAAAGGAAACGGAGAGTTTACACTGCAATCTCGGTGGGACCGATTCGCTCTTTCGGTGAGACCGAAAAGTTACGAAAGGGAAACAGAGAGTTTGCAATCCCATCTCGGTGAGACCGAGATCCCTATCGGTAGAACCGAATTGCTAGGGTTTGGCAGTGGCTTATGACAAGTGAAACTCGGTGGCGCCGGATAGAAAGAATCGGTAGGACCGAGTTTGGCTTAGGGTTTAGGTCATATGTGGAAGTGGGAAAGTAGCTGAGGATTTTGGAGCATATCATTAAGCACATGAAGCAAGAGGCTCATTAAGCAACACCTCATCCCTCCTTGATAGTATTGGCTTTTCCTATGGACTCAATGTGATCTTGGATCACTAAAATGTAAAATGAAGAGTCTTGAGCTTGAAGCTTTAGCCAATCCTTTGTCCTTAGCATCTTGAAGGAGTTCCCACAACCTTTAGTCCATGCCACTCCATTGTTGAACTTATCTGAAACATGCTAGATAGAAATGTTAGTCCAACAAGAGATATGTTGTCATCAATTATCAAAACCACCTAGGGAGCACTTGTGCTTTCAATCTCCCCCTTTTTGGTAATTGATGGCAACATACATCAAAGCTTTAGATAAAGATATAAAGAACAGCAAGTAAAGCTTTGGAAGGACATGTAACAAGCATAGGCTCCCCCTACATGTATGCACTCATGTAAATATGAAATATAGAGGCATGTGAGAGCATAACCATGACAGAGTAGGCAATGTGTTACATGTATCTTGGCCATATGCATCAGAGCAAAAGATTATCAAGGAAAATACCTTCATGCTCATGAGTCCTTCTTGCAAACAGTATGTACATAAGCAAGAACTCCTCATACTCATGATTTTGATGCATATACTTACCTTGTGGTCTTGAGTTGGCTTAGGATGGAATGAACCTGCACAAACAAAGTTAGATAACACAGGTACATCCACTAGCCAGAGCAATCAAAAGAAACCACAAGAATACCAAGACTGGGATGACATGTAGAGAGTGAGTACAAGGTACCACATTGGATTCAACATGTCCCCAAGAATAAAGATATGCAATGAATTTGACTGATTTCTTTCCCTTAGGTGTCTTGCTCCCCCTGAATCTTACATGGTATATTGGGAGAAGATAGGGAACAGAAAATCAGAGCTGAAAGATACAAATGGATAGAACTTAATGCAAATACATGTCTTTCCCCCA
Organism: Triticum aestivum; assembly: GCF_018294505.1. Taxonomy (NCBI): domain Eukaryota; kingdom Viridiplantae; phylum Streptophyta; class Magnoliopsida; order Poales; family Poaceae; genus Triticum; species Triticum aestivum. The sequence goes on from NC_057809.1 coordinate 304,562,398, forward strand.
AAAGGACATGTGACATCTCTCCTCTTGAACATCAAGCATCTGGGACATCTGGGATCCTTGAGTATTCTCTCCCCCTGGAAGTCTCTCTCTCCCCCTTAATACTTTCTCTCTTGTAGGTTTGGTCCTTGAGACTTTTTCTCTCCCTTGATGTGATCTCTCTCTCCTACAAGCTTTGATGTGATCTCTCTCTCCCCCTTTGACATCAATTTCCAAGAAGGGCTTTCTGGAATCCGTCGTATAGGTTTGGTCCTTGAGACTCAGCACAAAGCAATGGATAAAACTGTGATGCTTGTAGAGGACAAGATTCATTGAGTAGAGCTGGATCAGAAGAAATATAGAACAAGTGGCAAACTGTTTTTCCTGTTGCGAAGTCGGTGGCACCGAGTGGTATGTTTCGGTGGCACCGAAAAGATTCGGTTGGACCGAAAATTACAAGTCGGTGAAACCGAGTTCACACAGAGAAAAACACTTGTCACCTCAGCTCACTAGACATGTAGGATCTCACAAAGATTTGCAATGAATTACCTGAAGGATTTGCAAGGAATTAAATGCAGAAAATGCAGAACAAAACAGAAAGAAAAGAGAAGAAACTGAAAGATCTAGATGAAGTTTTTTTTTTGAAAAAGAGAAAGAAACTAAACATGCATGAGATACAACACAAAAAGAACACAAGAGAACTTCATCTAGAGTTGGGCGGTGACATAGTCACCTATGTTAGAGTATATTGACTTAGGAGTCAAGTGAGAACACTTGATCATAGGTCATACTCATCGTTTAAGCTCAAAATGGGGTTACCATTTTTCGTTTAAGCATCTTGATGTATTCACATCTTGTTGAGTTGCTTTGACTCATGTCTTGGAGTAAAGCTTCTCTAAGATGGAATAACATACCTTGGGTGGTGGTGTGGTTCTTGCTCATGTAGTTGAACTTGTGTGGGTGCTCAAGGTTGATGTAGCTCATCAAGAGTTGGGAGCACCACTTGGAGTTTGAGTTCATCTACCTACATGGGTTAGTTCTTGCAAGGAAGAGCACTTGTGTATCCAAAAATGACAATCATGAAGCTCAACATAGAATTTGTCAAAGGATATGTTTGAATGGTTTTGTGCTTCCTTGTCTTCAACCACCATTGTGTAGAGTCTTGGTGATGTAGAGATTGCTCAAGATGTGAGTGAGTCGCAATCTCATGGAATTAGATTCAACCAAGCACCTACATGGGTTAGACAACATGCAAGGTGCAAATATATCCAAGACATAAGATAGTTATCATAAGAGATATATCATGGATTAGTCATAAGCTCATGTCTTGCATGTATCCAATGGAGTTTCTACTCCAAGTTCGAAGCATCAATGATGTTCAATTCTCCTCTCAACCTGCAAAACACTTTCTCATCAAGAGGTTTAGTAAATATATCCGCTAATTGCTTATCGGTGCGAACATGCTTAAGATCAATGTCACCCTTAGCAACATGATCTCGAATGAAATGATGACGAACTTCAATATGCTTAGTTCGAGAATGTTGTACAGGATTATGACCAATTTTGATAGCACTTTCATTGTCACAAAGCAGTGGAACATGTTTCACATAAATCCCATAATCTTTAAGAGTTTGGGTCATCCAAAGTAATTGAGCACAACATGAACCAGCGGCAATGTATTCCGCTTCGGCGGTGGATAAGGATACCGAGTTTTGTTTCTTGGAAGACCAAGACACAAGAGATCTACCAAGAAATTGACAAGTACCCGAAGTGGACTTTCTATCAACCTTGTCTCCGGCATAATCCGAGTCGGAATAGCCAACAAGATCAAAAGAAGACCTCTTAGGATACCAAATGCCAAAATTTGGTGTATGGATTAAATATCTCACTATCCTTTTCACAGCCTTAAGATGACATTCTTTAGGAGCAGCTTGATATCGTGCACACATGCACACACTTAGCATAATATCGGGACGTGAAGCACATAGGTATAACAATGAACCAATCATAGAGCGATAAACCTTTTGATCAACCGGTTCACCATCTTTGGTCAAATCATTATGTCCACTAGTAGGCATGGGTGTAGACATACCTTTGCATTCTTGCATATTGAACTTCTTGAATAAGTCCTTGGTGTACTTCGTTTGAGAGACAAATGTACCTTCCTTAGTTTGCTTGATTTGCAAACCGAGAAAGAATTTGAGTTCACTCATCATAGACATCTCAAACTTCTCTGACATTAGCTTTCCAAACTTTTCACTAAAGAGAGGGTTAGTTGAACCAAATATGATATCATCGACATAAATTTGGCATACAAATAGTTCTCCATTAACCCTTTTAGTAAAAAGAGTAGAATCAATTTTACCAATTTCAAAACCACTTGTAATAAGGAACTTGGTCAAGCATTTATACCATGCTCTAGGAGCTTGTTTAAGACCATAAAGAGCTTTGTGAAGTTTGTAAACATGATTTGGTTTCTTAGGATTGATAAAGCCGGGAGGTTGTTTGACATAAACTTCCTCCTCTATTTCACCATTTAGAAAAGCACTTTTAATGTCCATTTGGTACAAGGTGATATTATGGTGATTAGCATAGGCAAGTAAGATGCGAATGGACTCAAGTCTAGCAACGGGAGCATATGTCTCACCATAGTCCATACCTTCGACTTGTGTGTACCCTTGGGCGACGAGACGTGCTTTGTTGCGAACCACTTGTCCATCTTCATCTTGCTTGTTGCGAAACACCCATTTGGTACCAATGATGTTGTGGTTGTTGTCGGGCTTCTCAACCAATGTCCAAACTTGGTTTCTCTCAAAATTGTGTAGCTCTTCATGCATAGCGTTTATCCAATCCGGATCTTCCAATGCTTCTTCAACCTTCATAGGTTCAATGCTAGAGATGAATGAATAGTTTTCACAAAAGTTAGCTAAACGAGTTTTTGAGCGAGTGATTCTCCCGGTTTGTATATCATTGAGGATTTGCTCGACGGGATGATCTTTGGCAATTCTTGCTCGAACTCGTGAGAGCTTTTGCTTGGGTCTTCGTTGAACATCTTCTTCATCTTGTTCTTCTTCTTGGCCTTCTTCATTGTTGACGTCGTCGTTCTCTTGTCGTGGTGGAGAAAGAGGTTGTTGATGTTCGTCTTGATGCATTTCCTTGTCTTCTTCATCTTGGTGTGTCCCACTTGTGGATGCTTCCGTGTCGATTCTTGGTTCACCTTGTCGTGAAGTAGAAGCTTCCACTTGGACGGATGAAGTACTCTCCTTCACCTCCGTTGGACGAATTTTGCCAATGGACAAGTCTTGGATTGCTTCTGAAGGGTCTTTGTCTCCTACATCAATTGGCAATTGCTCTACTTGCGAGCCATTAGATTCATCAAACTTCACATCTACCGTCTCTTCAACCTTTCGGGTGAAATTGTTGTAGACACGGTAAGTGTGAGAGTTTGAGCCATAACCAAGTAGAAAACCTTCATGAGATTTAGGAGCAAACTTTGAACGACGATGCTTATCAAGAATGTAGCACTTTGAGCCGAATACTCGAAAGTATCCAACTTGGGGTTTGTTACCGGTGAGAAGCTCGTATGCCGTCTTGCCGAGTAGCTTGTGAAGATATAAGCGATTTGTTGCGTGACAAGCTGTCTCAACCGCTTCTGCCCAAAAGTGCTTCGGCGTCTTGTATTCATCAAGCATCGTTCTTGCCATTTCGATGAGCGTCCGGTTCTTCCTCTCAACAACTCCATTTTGTTGAGGTGTGTACGTAGCCGAGAACTCGTGTGAAATCCCTTCTTCGTCAAGAAAGGTGTCCACATTTGCGTTCTTGAACTCCGTTCCGTTGTCACTCCGAACCTTCTTGATCTTCACGTCAAACTGATTTTGGGCCTTCCTAGCGAAGTTTCTGAAGATCTTCTGGACCTGCGACTTGTCATTAAGAAAGAACACCCACGTAAATCTTGAAAAATCATCAACTATAACTAGACCAAAAGAATTTCCACCGAGACTCTTGTAGGCGTTGGGACCAAAAAGATCCATATGAAGTAGCTCGAGTGGCCTTCTTGTGGTCATGATGTTCTTCACGGGATGCCTTCCTCCAACCTGTTTACCTGCTTGACAAGCACTGCAAAGTCTATCCTTATCAAATATGACATCGTTAACTCCAAGGATATGATTTCCTTTAATAAGCTTGTCAAGGTTTCTCATGCCAACGTGACCTAGTCGTCTATGCCACAACCAACCTTTTGAGGATTTAGCAACAAAGCAAGTTTTAGGTTGTGCCTTTTTAGAGAAATCGACAATGTAAAGATCACCTCTACGCATACCGGTAAAGACCATTTTATGATTGTCTCGACGAAATACTTGGCAATCTACCTCAGTAAATAGGACATTCAAACCGAAATCAGCAAGTCTAGATACTGAAAGTAAGTTGTAGCCGAGAGATTCAACGAGCATGACATTTTGAATGGAACTATCATGTGAGATGGCCACCTTACCAAGGCCAACCACTTTACCCTTTGAATTATCACCAAAGGTGACATATTTTCGAGGGCCGTCATTTTCAGCAAGCTCACGAAACATCTCTTCATCTCCGGTCATATGATCAGTACATCCACTATCAAGAACCCATTCCTTTCCTCCTGATTCATATCCCCGAAGATTTGCCATAAGACCAAAATGTCTCATTGCATCATCAAGATCGAAGTCACTATCATCATCATCATCATAGTATCCATGTTCATCATGATCTTGTGACTCATCATTTCCTAGAGAGGGTAATTCATTAGATAAATGATCATCAAAGTGGTCACTTTTATGAATTCTTATAGCTTCGAATATGATATCACTAATGATTCCAACATCTCCTTTAGCATGCTTAAGATTGGTAAGTTCAAATAGACAATTACCAAAACTAGGATCACTAGAGTTCATCTTACTCAAGGCAATAGATTTATGGAGAATTTCATCCAAAGTTTTCAAGGAATGATCGGGAAATCGTTCCTCAAGAAATTTCCATATAGTATAGGCACAATTAAGAGTAGGCAAACTAGCAATCAAATTTTTGGGCAATCCTCTAATGATGAGCTCAATAGTTCTAAGATTGCGAATCATGTCAATATCTTCATCTAGGGTAGGATGCAAAGGATCAATATGAGGTGCACAAGGGCTAGCAATATACTTGTTCAAATGATATTGATTGAAAATTACAAGCATCTCATTTTTCCACTCATGAAAATACTCTCCATCAAGAATAGGCACTCTATGTCTAAGACTCCCTAAGGTAGACACATCCATCTTCCTCCAATGGTGATTAAACCAAGGCAATGGAGACCAAAGCTCTGATACCACTTGTAGGATCTAGAAGTAGATGTGTCTAGAGGGGGGGTGATTAGACACTTAGTGCTAAAGTTGCAATTTTTAGGCCTTTTTGGTTTGAGTGGAGTTTTAGGCACAATTTCAACATACACAATACATATCAAGCAAGCATGCAAAGAGTATATGAGCAGCGGAATGTAAAGCATGCAACTTGCAAGAATGTAAGGGGAAGGGTTTGGAGAATTCAAACGCAATTGGAGACACGGATGTTTTTCCCGTGGTTCGGATAGGTGGTGCTATCCTACATCCACGTTGATGGAGACTTCAACCCACGAAGGGTAACGGTTGCGCGAGTCCACGGAGGGCTCCACCCACGAAGGGTAATGGTTGCGCGAGTCCACGGAGGGCTCCACCCACGAAGGGTCCACGAAGAAGAAACCACCCACGAAGGGTCCACGAAGAAGCAACCTTGTCTATCCCACCATGGCCATCGCCCACGAAGGACTTGCCTCACTAGCGGTAGATCTTCACGAAGTAGGCGATCTCCTTGCCCTTACAAACTCCTTGGTTCAACTCCACAATCTTGTCGGAGGCTCCCAAGTAACACCTAGCCAATCTAGGAGACACCACTCTCCAAGAAGTAACAAATGGTGTGTAGGTAATGAACTCCTTGCTCTTGTGCTTCAAATGATAGTCTCCCCAACACTCAACTCTCTCTCATAGGATTTGGATCTGGTGGAAAGAAGGTTTGAGTGGAAAGCAACTTGGGGAAGGCTAGAGATCAAGATTCATATGGTAGGAATGGAATATCTTGGCCTCAACACATGAGTAGGTAGTTCTCTCTCAGAAATAGGATGCTGGAATGTGTAGGCTTAGTCTGATGGCTCTCTCCACGAATGAAGAGGAGGTGGAGGGGTATATATAGCCTCCACACAAAATCCAACCGTTACACACAGTTTTCCAATCTCGGTGGGACCGAATCAACAAACTCGGTCGGACCGAAAAGGTAAACCTAGTGACCGTTAGAGATTTTCGGTGGGACTGACATGCAACTCGGTAGGACCGATATGGTTAGGGTTTGGGCATAACGTAATCTCGGTGAGACCGATTACACAAACTCGGTGAGACCGAGTTTGGTAATAAGCTAACCAGAGAGTTGGTCAGGTAAACTCGGTGGGACCGATTTGCTCTTTCGGTGAGACCGAAAAGTTACAAAAAGGAAACAAAGAGTTTACATTGCAATCTCGGTGGGACCGATTCGCTCTTTCGGTGAGACCGAAAAGTTACGAAAGGGAAACAGAGAGTTTGCAATCCCATCTCGGTGAGACCGAGATCCCTATCGGTAGAACCGAATTGCTAGGGTTTGGCAGTGGCTTATGACAAGTGAAACTCGGTGGCGCCGGATAGAAAGAATCGGTAGGACCGAGTTTGGCTTAGGGTTTAGGTCATATGTGGAAGTGGGAAAGTAGCTGAGGATTTTGGAGCATATCATTAAGCACATGAAGCAAGAGGCTCATTAAGCAACACCTCATCCCTCCTTGATAGTATTGGCTTTTCCTATGGACTCAATGTGATCTTGGATCACTAAAATGTAAAATGAAGAGTCTTGAGCTTGAAGCTTTAGCCAATCCTTTGTCCTTAGCATCTTGAAGGAGTTCCCACAACCTTTAGTCCATGCCACTCCATTGTTGAACTTATCTGAAACATGCTAGATAGAAATGTTAGTCCAACAAGAGATATGTTGTCATCAATTATCAAAACCACCTAGGGAGCACTTGTGCTTTCAGTTGCACGACCCCACTTATCTCTTTGCGTGTGTGTTTCCGTGTACCTTATATTGCTTGGTCTACTTGTTGCATTGCAAACTTGCGAATCTTTTCCAACATTATTGAAGCTCACTAACGATTGCATCAAATTTTGTGCCACCATCCTAACCAAGCTCCACCATAAGCTTTTACTTGTGTAGGTGTGAGAAACTGACAAGAATTGATACCAATTGTGCTATTTCCTTGTTCCACATTGGAGTGATCATTGATCCACCTTCAACTTTGGTCAAGGTACATTTGGTATATGTTCTTCTCTTTCTACCACTCACATATTTTCCTTAGAATGATGGATAGGCCAAGTACTTCTACCAACCCACTCTTCATCGGGCAAGATGACGACATGAACTCCTACGTCACAAAGAGCCACCTCTTTGGTGCACAACGTGCTTTGCATCAAGAGCAACAAGCAATGAGTGAAAGCATTGACAACCTCGCCACCGACTTGCGACTCTCCGAGCAACGTACAAGGGACTACTTCGACCACAAGCTCGACGATCACAAGCAAGAGAACGACGCAAGAATGGATGAGATTCATGCTTTGTTGCTCAACCTCTCTTCTTCCACTTCGTCCTCATCAAGACGGAGCCACTCAAGTCGACACTCCGACTTCACCCTCTCCGGTTCAAGTACACCGACATCGAACACTCTTCGCCGTGCCGCACGCAACGATCGTCAAGCAAGCCTCAATCCTTTACGCGACACCGACTCTCAAGAGCACAGACACCATCAAAACCAAGCTACCTTTGCGCAAGCACGAGAACAACAATGACAATGCCAACACGAAGGGGAAGAGCGAGCGCGTCTACACCAAGAAGCACAAGATGCCGAGGCACAACATCAAGAGCAACAATTGCGAGATGCTCACGCACTTGAGGCACAACAAGACCTCCGAGATTCAAGTCGAGTCGTAGCCAACCGAGGCCGACAAGCTCGTGAACATGAAGAAGCACTTCGCGAAGAACTTCACGAACGAAGATATCAAGCTCGCGTGCAACGTCAAGGTCGACAAGTTCCTCCACAAGCTCGCCAAGAACATCAAGTTCAAAAAGAACAAGAAGACAATGTAAATCCTCCACGGCAAGAGAAAATTGTGAGAGACGATCCTCCTCGTCAAGGACATCATCATCCCCGTCTCGAACACAATGAAGAGCAATGATACGGCAAGCTAAAGTTCACCATGCCTAAGTTCAATGGAAGCAACGATCCTGAAGAGTTCCTTCCATGGGCATTGAAGGTCGACAAAATATTCTGCTTGCACAACTATGAAGAAGAGAAGAATATCATGATGGCATCCCTTGATTTCCAAGACTATGTCCTCATTTGGTGGGAACAAGTCATCAAGCACCGTGAAGCAAGAGGTGAACCACCCATCACTACTTGGGCACAAATGAAGGATGTCATGCGAGCACGCTTCGTGCCTACCTACTACAGCCGTGACCTATTCAAGAAACTCTAACTACTCAAGCAAGGAACCAAGAGCGCTGAAGAGTACTATAAGGAGATGGAGATTGCGATGATACGAGCCAATGTCACGGAAGATGATGAGCAAACTATGGCATGTTTCTTGAATGGACTCAATCATCCCATCAAGAAGATCACTGACTTCCAACTATACTCGAACCTCATCGAGCTAGTGCATCAAGCTACCAAAGCGGAACGTCAAGTGAAAGAAGACTTCATGTATGCCAAGTTTTCATCCAAGTCATACGGCTTCTCCAACAACCAAGCTTCAATGACTCCAACACCTTCTACATCAACAAAGCCTTCTACAAGCAACGTCGACAAGTCAAGTTACAAGAAATCTTCGACAACTCCAAGTCATCCTCTTACTACGAGCAACTTCAAGCCGAGAGCTTCATCATCATCTACCCCAACCGATGAGACCGTCAAGACAAGTTCCTTCAAATGCTTCACATGTGGAGGCCGAGGCCACAAGTCCTTTGAGTGTACCAACAAGCGAACCATGATTCTCAACGACGATGGTACATATGACTCCATGAGCGAAGGAGAAACGGAAGCACTTGAGCAAGTCGCCATGCACTGGCAAGTGAACGATGAAGAGGAACAAGTCTTTTGCGATGAAGATTCAAGTCCCGCTCTAGTTGTCTCCAAGGTCTTGACTCTTCAACATCACCAAGAAGAAGACCAAAGATGCCACATATTCCACACGAAGGCCGGCATCAATGGAAGGTCCCTCAAGGTCACCATCAATGGAGGGAGTTGTCATAACCTCGCAAGTGAAGAAGTTTGCTCCAAGCTCCAATTACCCAAGACGAAGCACCCGCATCCCTACAAAGTTCAATGGCTTAGCGACTCCGGCACTAACCAAGTCGAGCATCGAGTACAAGTCTCCTTCAAAATTGGCGCCTACGAAGACACTTTGGAGTGTGATGTCATTCCAATGACCGTTCGCCACCTTCTTCTTGGACGCCCATGGCAATTTGATAGAGGTTTCATCCACAACGGCCGAACGAACCACTACATCTTCAAGATGAAAGGAAAGGAGTACATACTTCACCCCATGTCTCCAAGCCAAGTGATCGCCGACAAGCAAACCACCCATCGTGGAGAGAATGGTGAGAGAGCGAGCCACCAAAAAGCGAGTGAGTGCCACAAGCCCAAATCGAGTGCCTCCACGATGAGCAAAAAGAAGAACTTAGTTCTATTTGACACCAAAAGTGAGACAAGAGGAGTGTGTGAGAACCCATCTAGTGTCCTACACTATGTACTTTTGTGCAAGGATGATGCTCCAAAAGCTAACACCTCTCACGCTCTACCTTTAGTGTTGTCTTCTCTTTTACAGGAATTCCAGGATGTTTTCCCCGACAAGCTACCTCCGGGACTACCTCCACTATGAGGCATCAAGCACCGCATGACCTCATCCCTGGAGCACCTCTTCCGAACAAAGCTCCCTACCGAGTCAACCCCTAAGAAACCAAAGAAATACAAAGGCAAGTGAAGCATCTCATAGACCATGGACATGTGCGTGAAAGTTTGAGTCCTTGTGCCGTTCTGGTCATTCTTGTGCCAAAAAGAGATGGTAGCTTTCGCATGTGCTCCGATTGTAGACCTATCAATGCTATCACCGTTCGCTATAGGTATCCCATTCCATGCCTTGATGATATGCTTGATGAACTTAGTGGTGCCACTATATTTTCCAAAATTGATCTTAAAAGTGGTTACTATCAAATCTGCATACAAGAGGGTGATGAGTGGAAAACCGCTTGCAAACCAAAGTTTGTCTTGTATGAGCGGTTAGTCATGCCTATGGGTCTATCGGAAGCACCGGGTACTTTTATGCGTCTTATGAATTATGTCTTTCGCCCTTACATTGGTGAGTTTTTTGTGGTCTACTTCGATGATATCCTTGTTTATAGCAAATCTCTTAAAGATCATGTCACCCATGTCCGAACCGTTTTGCAAACTCTTCAAAAAGAGCGTCTCTATGCTAACATGGAACAATGCCTTTTTGGCGTTGATAAGCTCATTTTCTTGGGTTTTGTTGTTTCCTCTAAGGGTGTTCATGTTGATGACCCCAAGATCAATGCTATTAAAACTTGTCCACAACCAACCAACTTGCATCAAGTGTGTAGCTTCCTTGGTCTATCCGGTTTTTACCATCGATTTTTGAAGGACTTTAGCACCATTGCTTCACCTTTGCATGCTTTGAGAAAGAAAATGCGCCTTTTGTTTGGGGACCATCCCAAGATACCGCATTCAACGAGCTTAAGAATTTGCTTACTCATGCTCATGTGCTTGCATTACCCAACTTTGACAAACCCTTTGAGATTCATTGTGATGCTAGTGGTAATGGCATAGGAGGTGTGTTAACGCAAGAAAAGCGCCCCATAGCTTACTTTAGTGAGAAACTTTTCGGAGAGCAACTCAATTACCCCATCTATGACAAAGAGTGATATGCTTTAGTGCGAGTTTTGCATGAATGGGAACACTATCTCTGCCCTCATGAATTTATCATTCATACCGATCATGAAATGTTTAAATACCTTAAGGGTTAAACTAAGTTGAACAAGCGCCATGCGAAATGGAGTGAATTCATTGAGTCTTTTCCTTATGTCATCAAGTAAATCAAAGGTAAGGAAAATGCCAAGGCGGACGCTCTTTCCCGCATATGCATGCTTATTACTCAACTTGAATTGGATGTCATTGGCTTTGAGCACATAAAAGACTTGTATGCGCATGGCCCAACTTTTTCTACTCCTTATGCCAAGTGTTTGAAGCATACATATTGGGAACGCTATTACATCAAAGATGGATATCTTATGAGAGCTAACAAACTTTTCATCCCTGAGTCTTCTCTTCATTTATTGCTTTTGCAGGAATCCCATGGAGGAGGACTAATGGGACATTTTGGACGCGACAAGAATTTCGCTACGCTCTCCAAGAACTATTATTGGCCCAAGATGTTTCGCAACGTCAACCGTTTCACCAACAGATGCTCTACATGTCGCTAAGCTAAGTCTAAAGCTCAATCCCATGGCCTCTACATTCCTCTCCCAATTCCATATCAAGCATGGGAAGACATTAGCATGGATTTTACACTTGGATTGCCTAGAACTCGAAATGTAAAGGATTCGGTATTTGTTATTGTGGATCGATTCTCTAAGATGGCACATTTCATTCCTTGCAACGATAGACGATGCTTCAGATGTTGCCAATATCTTTTGTAGGGAAATCTTACGACTACATGGAGTGCCAAAGACGATAGTCTCGGACCGCGACGTCAAGTTCTTGAGTTACTTTTGGAAGACCCTATACGCCAAGCTCGGAATCAAGCTACTCTTCTCCACGGCTTACCATCCTCAAACCGACGGCCAAACGGAGGTGACCAACCGCACACTCTCCGCTCTACTTCGAGTGCTCATCAAGACTCAAGGAGTGGGAGGAGTGTCTACCTATCACCGAGTTCGCCTACAACCGTGCAAGACACTCAACAACCGGCAAGTCCCCCTTCGAGGTCGTCTACGGATTCAACCCATTGTCCCCTTTGGACATTCTCCCGCTACCACTACAAGAGCGCATCAATATGGATGCAAGTGCACATGTGAACCATCTCAAGAAGGTGCATGAAGATACAAGGCAAACCATCGAGCGCCAAGTACAACGACTTACGACCAAGCGCAACATCAACAACCACCCCATGGTATTCAACATTGGAGATCTTGTGTGGCTACACCTTCGCAAGGACCGCTTTCCCCATGAACGCAAGTCCAAACTTCACCCACGAGCGGACGGACCCTTCAAGGTGCTTGAACGCTACAACAACAACGCCTACAACATTGACCTCCCGCGCGACAAGTAATCCGTGAGCGACATCTTCAACGTTAAGGATCTCTCGCCCTACCATGGTGATGAGGATTTCGATCTGAGGTCGGATCTTCCCCGAGGGAGGGGAGATGATGCGGAGCATCCTACGGTCATCCCCATGGACCCACCATCGTCTCACGAAGTGCCAAGAGGACCCATGACTCGAGCTAGAGCTAGAGCTCTCGAGACCGAGGTGACTCCTCTCCTTAGTGATATTACATATGATCCTCTCGAGACATGGCTACTACCTAAGTCCGAGATGTTGTGCATGATTAGGTACCAAGAGGACCCTCCCGAAGATGCATGTGAAGACGGACAAGCCGCCAAGTCCACAGATGAAGAGGAACGCCGAGAGGAGAAGAAGGCAGCTACAGGACCCGGACATCCGGCCGCTGGAGACTTCAACTACAACAGCCTTCCAGCCACTGCGCATCTACAGGCCCCGGACATCCGGCCACAACCCGGACATCCGGCCCGGCCTGGAAATCCGGCCTCAAGACCGGATATCCGAACACCACCTATCCAGAGAGCAGCAAGGCCAGCGCCTCCAGCCCGGACATCCGGCCACCCCAGCCCGGACATCCGGCCCCTCATGAAAGCCCGGACATCTGGCCCGACACCCGGACGTCTGGCCTCCCCTGTCTACGCATAGTGTAAGGGCCCGAGGCCCGTGTATCCCTTCGCCCACCTAGACTATATATACTCTTCTCCTACCTACGTTTTAGGGTTAGCATTGGTTTAGCTCATTTGAGATAGAGCTTTGCTCATCCACATTGAATCTACTCCACGAGAGAGACCGCGGCCCCTCTTCGGAGAAGATCCCTTTGGATTCAAGACCTCCTTGCAGAGAAGACCATCAAGACCTCCTCACGGAGAAGACCTATTACCTTTGTATCATCCTTAGTTTCTCGTGTATCGTGTGATCTCTTATGTACTCGAGGATCTAGCATATGTGTGACTATTTCTTGTTGGTTTAGTGATTCTCTCGTGTCTCCCCTTGTGTTTCCCCTCATGTTTCCCCTCGTGTTTTTCGTGTTCTTCGCGGGATCTTCTCCTTTCGTGAAAGATCAGCCCCTAGGGTTCCTACCCTACATCACTCAAGCAATACAACTGAAAGCATGACATAGGCTTTTACCTCATTACGAGGGGCCGAACCTGGGTAAACTCCTTGTGTCCTTTGCCCCGTTCAACCCCTTCAAGCTAACCTAGTTGTGATGGATCCATACCTAAGTCCTTTCACTAGGGCATACGTCGTGTTAAATCCACGACAGACCATGTTCCGGCACCCTGCCGGAGGGAGAAATCATCACCGGTGGCTATCTTCATCATCCCAGCGGCCACCATGATGAGGAGGGAGTAGTCCACCCTCGGGGTTGAGGGTTTGTACCAGTATCTATGTGTTTAATCTCTCTCTCTCTCTCTTGTGTTCTTGAGATGTCACGATCTTGATGTATCACAGGCTTTGTTAATATAGTCGGATCATATGATGTTTCCCCTCTCTATGTTGTTGTGAATTGAGTTTTCCCTTTGAGATTTTGTTTTATCGGATTGAATACTTTTATGGATTTGAGAGCACTTGATGTATGTCTTGCTATGAATACCCGTGGTGACAATGGTGTATCATATTGATTCACTTGATATGTGTTTTGGCAATCAACTCGCGGATTCCTGAGATGACATTGGGGTAATCTATGCATAGGGGTTGATGCACGTTCTCATATTTTGTTTCTCTCGTCGAAATCTTGGGGAACTCTTTGAGGTTCTTTGTGTTGGATTGAGTATTATGAATCTGAATTTTCTTTGGTGTTATTTTAGTATGAACTCTTGATAGATCGATCGGAAAGAATAACTTAGTTTTATTTTAGTACGAACTCTTGATAGATCGATTGGAAACAATAGCTACAAACAATTTCTTCTTATGTTCTCCGCTAGATAGGAACTTTGGAGTGATTCTTCATCGCATGTTGAGGGATGGTTATATGATCCAATTATATTAGCATTGTTCAGAGATTGCACTAGCGAAAGTACGAACCCTAGGCCTCATTTTCAAGCATTGCAATACCGTTTGTGCTCCGTTTTACCAATTGCTACCTTGTTGTTTTATTGTTCCTATTACAAAAATCAATATCTACTATCATTACTACGCTTTTGTCACCATCTCTTCGCCGAACCAGTGCACCTATACAAATTACCATTGTATTTGGTGTGTTGGGGACACAAGAGACTTTTTATTATTTGGTTGCAGGGTTGTTTGAGAGAGACCGTCTTCATCCTAGGCCTCCCACGGATTGATAAACCTTAGGTCATCCACTTGAGGGAAAATTACTACTGTACTACAAAATTTTGCGCTTGGTGGCCCAACACAAGTCTACAAGAACAAGTAGTGTAGTAGATATCAAGCTCTTTTCTAGTGCCGTTGCCGGGGAGGTGAGTGCTTGAAGGTATATCTTTAGATCTTGCAATTGAATCTTTTAGTTTCTTGTTTTATCACTAGTTTCATTTATAAAAGAAAACTACAAAAAATGGAGTTGAGGTTGCATCATATTATTCATCTCTATAATGTCTTTCGTGAAAATGATGGAAAGGAAAATTATGCTCAATTGATAGAGGAAGAATTCTATAAAATGTACAAAAAATCTTTGAATGATGAGCATAATTGCAATGTTATTAGTATGAATTCTTTGAATATCCCTATGTTTATGATATGCAAAGCTACAAGCTTGGGGATGCTATATTTGATGAAGATGATATTTTTACTCCCCCAAATTTTGATGAGAAAATTTATTATGATGAAAGCATGCCTCCTATTTATGATGAGTATAATTATGAAAGTGGATTTGGAGAGGTCATGACTTTATTTAATGAGGATTCCACTATTTTGGAAGAGGTTTCAATTGATTTTGATAACAAACTTGCTATCTATGATGATTATGGTGATGACATGTATGCTAGAAAGAATAATGATAACAATGAAACTTGTCATCATTATTTTAATTGTCAATCCCATGATAGTTATTTTGTTGAGTTTGCTTCCACTACTATTCATGAGAATAAATTTGCTTATGTGGAGAGTAAAAAAATTCCTATGCTTATGCATGATGAAATGAGTGCTTTATCTGATAGTTATATGGTTGAATTCATTCATGATGCTACTGAAAATTATTATGAGAGAACATATGCTTGTAGGTATTGCAATAATATCAAGTTTCCTCTATATGTGTTGAAAATCTTGAAGTTGCACTTGTTTTGCTTTCCTATGCTAGTTGGTTCTTGTTCCCATAATTTGTTTGCTCACAAAATCCCTATGCATAGGAAGTGTGTTAGACTTAAATGTGCTAGTCATATGCTCCATGACGTCTCTTCATGTTTCTGTAGCGACCTGACCTCAAACGGTCAAGTCTCTGTGCTTCAGTTTCATCCCTGGATCGGTAATGCTGACACACACAGTACTCGAAGGATTTATAACAGAGTGGCAATCACACACTGATTACATCGAATGTATCAAGAGAGAACTTATTACAATAAATATGGCTTAAGGCCATCTAATACAATAATAGCGGAAGGCTTGGAAGATAAAGTGAGTCCATCAACTCCAACGGCATAGCTGAGTGCATGACAAAACGACCTATCGCGTCTTACTCTTCGTCTAAAAAGTCCTCAACATGATACGTTGCAGCCCGAAAACGGGTCAGCACATGGAATATGCTGGCAATGTAACACAGGCGAGTAATGAACAGAATAAATGCTATCACTACATGCATATATGGCTGGTGGAGGCTATATGGTTAATATGTTTTGCGTAAAGCCAATTTTTTCCTACAACAAAGGAATATATTTTATTTAACTATCATGGTAGTTGAACAACATTGAGAAGGTTCCTCCAACTCAATCCCAATTAAAAGTAATTATCAACCCAACAAATTAAATTAGAGTGATGAGGTCCATATGATAATCCATAAACCAGATACTCAAGATGTCCATAACCGGGGACACGGCTAACCATGATTAGTTTGTGCACTCTACAGAGGTTTGTGCACTTTTCCCCACAAGACTCGATCTCCTCCGTTGGATTTCTCGCACTACATGGTGTTTGAGAAACGAATGACCAAGACACAGTCTTTCAGAAGCGTTAACTCTTTACTCCGGGTGGACAGCTGCACCTACTTTCCCTCTACATCTGCTAGCCCACCCCTGAAAGAGGTCACACAACATACTCAACTATACTAGAGCCCATAATGGCTTGTGGCTGCAAACGGAAGTTTATAGCATGAAAAATCTTATGACCCCTTTGAGCCTGGGTGGCGAACCGTAGGAGGATCACACGGTATATCCCTGGGATCTCCTAGGACAACACTAGTATATCCCGAGTGCCCAAAACAAGCAATCCACCCAGATGTGTATTAAAGTTGCCACCTCAAGTTAAACCATTAAATTAACAATCTCACATCTGTCATGGATACACTCAAACCCAAATCCACGTCTACGATCATAGCATGGCAATATAAGCATAACGTAGAAGTAACTCCCAGGGGTTTGATAATAAAACAGGTAATAGGTTCTACCTCATCATCTACTTCCCAAACCCACATGTTAAGAGATCCTACTATGTAACACCCCGGATGTAACTTACCATACTTGTATTCCAACTCTTGCCATTTTCGGTGCTAAGTTATGAGATTCGTGGTTGGGTTTTTGTCTTCGTTTGCATATTTTCCATGCCATGCATTTCATATCATGTCATCATGTGCATCGCATTTGCATACGTGTTTGTCTCAGGCATCCGAGCATTTTCCCCGTTGTCCGTTTTGCAATCCGGCACTCCTACGTCCTCCGGCGCCCCCTTTTGTTTTTTTCCATGTGCGGGTGTTAAACTTTCTCGGAATGGACTGAGATTTGCCAAGCGGCCTTGGTACACCACCGGTAGACCGCCTGTCAAGTTTCGTGCCATTTGGAGTTCGTTTGATACTCAAACGGTTAACCGGGGAACCGTAAAGGCCTCGTGTGTGTTGCAGCCCAACACCCCTCCTAAGTGGCCCAATAACCCATCCAAAACCCCCCCATCCTCTCGGCCGTTCGATCACGATCGCGTGGCCGAAAACCGTTCTCCATTTGTACCTCCTCCTAGCTATAAAAAGGTGCTCCCCTCCGAAATCCCGCGGTACAAAACCCTAAAATTCCCTTCCGCGCCGCCGGACACGTCCGGGCGACGCCGAAAAAATCGCGCCGCCACCCCGAGCCATTCAGCCTGCACCACGAGTCACCACCGCACCGGCGCGCGCCGCCGGCCCGCTCGGCCCACGACGGCCCCCCGAGCCCGCGTCTCCACGCCGCCGCACGCGTTGCGCCACCCGCGCTTCCTCTCGCCTAGCGCCGCCCGCTCCTCGCCAGCGTCTCCTCTCGCCGAGCTCGCCACCGCCCAGCGCCGCCACCGCACGGGCGCCGCTCCCCGCGCGCCTCCCACACCGCGGAGCCGCGCCTCCTCCCGCCGGTGCTCGACTCCAACCTCCTCCCCAAGCTCTCCGGCGAGGCCGAGCACTCCGGCGAGCCCCCTAGCTCCGGCCACCGCGTGGATATCTCCGGCCACTCCTCTCCGGTGATCCTCGAAGTCCGCGCCGCCCCGGATCCAGATATGGAACCCTAGGGTTGACCCCAATTTTTTTCCCTAAGTCATTTTCTGTAACTTTTTATTGCCCTGTTCATCCTACCATAACTCCGTCATCGTAGCTCCGTTTCATGCGCATAATATATCAAAATGTTCAGCATGATGTGCTCTTCATTTTGTTCCACTGTGCCATTCTTGTTTGAGTCCATCTTGATGCCCAAATGACTGTTGCAAGAGTGCTATAAAATGTTAGTTCCTGTTTCTTAGCAGAGTATGAGCATTTGTCATTTTTGCTACATTTGTTGTGTGCTGCATATGAACATGAGGTCTACATGTGTTTTGGGCTATGCCATGCCATCTTTACAGGGGTGTATGCCATGTATTTTTGTGATCAATGTGATGACTAGCACATGCATGCAAAGTAGCTCTCGTAATATTGCTGATTTCAGGGACTTAGAATTTCACTAAGTCATTTCCATGCTGTTATTTTTATGCCATGTATTCATGTTGCTACAGTGAGATCCATGCTTCTTTTGAGTATGTTCAGTAAGGATGATTTGGACATATGGTCATGATCTATCCATCCATGTCCCTGTTTGCATTTATGGAGTGCCCTAGCATGACTCAATCTTGCTCTACTTTTGCTATAAAATGTTCCTGGCAGATTGTTTACGTGTTAATCAATTTTGCCAAGGTTGTTGAAGTTGATCCATGCATGCTATGAGATTGTTCTTGCCATGGTTAGCTTCATGAACATGTCTTCTTGCTATGGCTATGCTTATCTTGTCATGCAATTCCTTGTGGTAAGTGAATCGAGCTTGCAAAGAGCCTTCATAATTCTGTTTCTGCCATGTCCAGTTTTCTGCTAAGTCTGAATCTGTTAATGAAAGCTATGTTTACATGGGTGCCATCATATTTTCTGTGCCCTTTTGGCTTATGGTCAGTAAGGGACTTTTGTTATATGCTTTGAGTAGATTCATGCCATGCCTTGTATTGCTATGTTCTGTTCCTGTAGCATGTTGATATCTTGCTCTAAACATTGCTTCCTCATGTTAATTCTTGACATGTTAGTATTTTCACTAAGTCTGTGAAGCTGATATCTTTTGCACTTTTGTCATGCTTGTTTGGACCTGCTTTTTTGTGATTTAGTCGTAGCTCAGTGTTCATCTTTTGTCAAGCATCTTGAGTAGATCACTGCCATGTGCTTTGTTGTTATGTTGGAGTGCAGTAGCTTAGTTTCTTGTTGCATTCTAGATGGCATCGTGCTGTTAATCGCAGATTTGTGCCATTATTGTTTTGCTTGCCATTTGCAAACCGTGCATCCGATTCCGGTGATCTTTATATCGTTTTTGACCGAAATCAACTCATCTTTCCAGCAGCAAACTTGGTTTGCCAAGTTGAGGCCTGGTTCAATCTTTTCCTTCCGGAGCACGCATATGCATTGCATATCACATCCCGCATATCATGTCATGTTTTGCATCATGTTGCTTGTGCATTGCACCATGGTTGATTGTGTTTCCTTTGCTTGTGTTCTTGCCTTGGGTAGAGCCGGGAGATGAATACGTGATCGAGGAACCCGTTGAGTACGCTTACGAGGATCAAGCTTACGTCAACTCGGAGAACTTTGCAGGCAAGATGACCATACCCTCGAAATCACTTCTATCTTTGCTTGCTAGTTGCTCGCTCTTTTGCTATTCCGTGATACCTACCACTTGCTATATCATGCCTCCCATATTGCCATGTCAAACCTCTAACCCACCTTGTCCTAGCAAACTGTTGTTTGGCTATGTTACCGCTTTGCTCAGCCCCTCTTATAGCATTGCTAGTTGCAGGTGAAGATGGAGTTTGTTCCTTGTTGGAACATGTTTATTGTTGGGATATCATTAATATATCTTGTTTACTTTAATGCACCTATATACTTGGTAAAGGGTGGAAGGCTCAGCCTTATGCCTAGTGTTTTGTTCCACTCTTGCCGCCCTAGTTTCCGTCATACCAGTGTTATGTTCCTTGATTTTGCGTTCCTTACGCGGTTGGGTGTTATGGGAACCCCTTGACAGTTTGCTTTGAATAAAACTCCTCCAGCAAGGTCCAACCTTGGTTTTACCATTTGCCTACCTACCACCATATACCTTCCCTTGGGTTCTGCAGACTCAAGGGTCATCTTATTTTAACCCCCCCCCCCGGGCTAGTGCTCCTCTGAGTGTTGGTCCGAAACGGGCAGCCTGCGGGGCCACCTCGGGGCAACTCGAGGGTTGGTTTTACTCGTAGCTTGACCTATCCGGTGTGCCCTGAGAACGAGATACGTGCGAGTCCTATCAGGATTTGTCGGCACATCGGGCGGCTTTGCTGGTCTTTTTTACCATTGTCGAAATGTCTTGTAACCGGGATTCCAAGACTGGTCGGGTCTTCCCGCTAGAAGGAATATCCTTCGTTAACCGTGAGAGCTTGTGATGGGCTAAGTTGGGACACCCCTGCAGGGTTATGAACTTTCGAAAGTCGTGCCCGCAGTTATGGACAGATGGGAATTTGTTAATATCCAGTTGTAAAAAACCTGACACTTAGCTTAATTTAAAATGAATCAACCGCGTGTGTAGCCGTGATGGTCTCTTTTCAGTGGAGTCCGCGAAGAGAACACGGTCTCGTGTTATGCTTGAACGTAAGTAGTTTCAGGATCACTTCTTGATCTTTATAGCTTCTCCACCGTGCTTTGCTTCTCTTCTCGCTCTCATTTGCGTAAGTTAGCCACCCTATATGCTAGTGCTTGTTGCAGCTCCACCTCACTACCCTTTCCTACCCCTTAAGCTTAGTCTTGATCGCGAGGGTGTGAGATTGCTGAGTCCCTGTGACTCACAGATTACTTCCAAAACCAGATGTAGGTGCCGACGATGCCAGTGCAGGGGATGCGACCAAACTCAAGTGGGAGTTCGACGAGGATTCGGGACGTTACTATGTTTCCTTTCTGGACGATCAGTAGAGAAGCCCAGTTGGGGTGATCGGGGATCTATGCATTTGGGGTTGTCTTTATTTTGGTTCCGTAGTCGGACCTTGATTGTATTCTAGTTGATGTAATGCTATATTTATGTATTGTGTGAAGTGGCGATTGTAAGCCAACTCTTTATCCCTTTCATATTCGGTACATGGGATGTGTAAAGATCACCCCTCTTGTGACATGCCTACTATGCGGTTATGCCTCTAAGACATGCTCCGACACGTGGGAGATATATCCGCATCGTGGGTGTTACATACTCATGCAATGTTTGAGGGTTGAAACTAATGCATAAAAACTGGGAATGAAGAGTATGATCAAAGTGTGAACTTGCCTTGCTGATGATCCACAAAACCTAGAGACTCGTAGTAGCACGCTTCGCCCTCCGGGTGTTCTATCGAAACAAACAATAACATACATAAGCAATCAAGAAAAGATGCACGGATAAATCTCAAATAAGAAGGTCTAACCAGAAAGTTCAACTGAAGAACTCTGGTTAGCAAAAAGAATCAAATCAAACGGAGCAACGAAACTCAAACTGTGAAAGAAACAAGATCCGATTACTAATCTGGACTAAAGTCAAATTTTACAGTACCAAAATCTTGTTCAAGTTGATTAAACAGAAAGAGGGCTTCGCGACGAAGATCTAGGCGTTTGAATCGTCTGATTCCGATAAACGAGCGAAAAGATAAACTAAAACGAAAATCGGGTCAGAAATCGTGATCGAAAATAATCGCAAAAAACCCTGAAAAAAGAAAAACTGACGAACAGGCTAACGAACGAACGTTCGCTGTCTGTGACTAACGGGTGAACGGCGTTCATTAAAATGAACGTGCGGACGAACGCCCGCAACTTAACTGAACCAAAAAAATGAAACAAAAACCGATCTAATAAGAAGAAAAAATGGTCTAGGGTTTCTAAAAAACCGACCGGACGAAAGTCAACGACGGCGACTCGGTGGAGATCGGCGACGGCGGGCGGCGGCTCCGGCGGCGGCGGGTGGCGACGCGGCGGCGGTGGCGAGGCGCGACGGCGGCGGCAGCTTAGGGTTTGGCGGGGCGCGTGGGCGGGTTGGGGCTGGCGGTGGCTCGAGGCCTCGCCTCTTAAAGGGCCGGCCGGGTCGGTGTCCCAGGCAGACACGGCCCGGTAAGACGGTAACTTTTAAAAAAAATAATTCCGCGCAGAAAAACAAAGAAAAGAAATACTAAACGGACTCCAAAAATCCTGAAATAAACTTTCCCCGTCCTCTAAAAATACTCCAGACAGGGTGAACATTTATTTGGGCCTGTAATGTAATTTTGAAAAACGCATATTTTTCCTAATTCAAATAAAATAGCGATAAAACCCAAATAAATAAATTATTTGATTTTAATATTTTCCTCTAATATTTCATTTATTTTGGAGAAGTCATATTATCTTCTCTCATATATTTTGATATGAAATATTTTCGGAGAGAAAAATAATTAAAACCAAAGTGATCCTTGTTCCAATATTTGATAGAACTCAAATTTGAGAATGAGGGAAAATCCCCAACTCTCTCCGAGGGTCCTTGAGTTGCGTAGGATTTCAAGGATCACAAAAAGAAATGCAATAAAATATGATATGCATGAATGACCTATGTATAACATTCCAAATTGAAAATTTGGGATGTTACAAACCTACCCCCCTTAAGATGAATCTCGCCCTCGAGATTCGGGTTGGCTAGAAAATAGGTGTGGGTGGTCTTTGTGTAGATCATCCTCTCTTTCCCAGGTGGCTGCATCCTCGGTATGGTGGCTCCACTGAACTTTACAAAACTTCATAACCTTGCTGCGGGTAACTTGGCTGGCAAACTCGAGAATCTTGACTGGTTTTTCCTCATACGTCAAATTGCTGTCCAACTGAATTGCTTCCAGGGGCACTGTATCTCTCAGAGGAATATCTGCCATCTCAGCATGGCACTTCTTCAACTGGGAAACATGAAACACATCATGAACTCCTGACAGTCCTTCAGGTAACTCCAACTTGTAGGCAACCTCTCACATGCGCTCTAGAACACGGTACGGTCCTACAAATCTCGGGGCTAACTTTCCTTTAACTCCAAACGCTTAACTCCTCGCAGAGGTGACACTCGCAGATATGCTCTGTCTCCGGTTTCATAGACTACCTCTTTGCGTTTCGAGTCTGCATAACTCTTCTGTCTGGACTGGGCTACTTACAGTCTATCTCGAATCAGCTTAACCTTCTCTTCAGACTCTTTGATCAAATCTGGTCCAAACAACTGACGGTCTCCAACTTCATCCCACATCAACGGTGTTCGGCATCTTCTTCCGTACAGGGCTTCAAACGGTGCCATCTTCAAACTGGCCTGGTATCTGTTATTGTACGAGAACTCCGCGTAGGGTAAATTATCATCCCAACTAGACCCGTAGTCTAGAGCACAAGCTCTCAACATGTCCTCCAGAATATGATTGACTCTCTCAGTCTGTCCATCTGTCTGCGTGTGAAAAGCTGTACTGAACTCCAGCCTGGTTCCCAAAGTCTGGTGTAGTTGGTGCCAAAACTGTGAAGTAAACTGTGTTCCTCTGTCTGATACGATGGTCCTCGGAACTCCATGCAGACATACGATCCTGGTCATATATATCTTGGCCAACTTTGCACTTGTATATGTGGTTTTCACTGGGATAAAGTGAGCTACTTTGGTCAAGCAGTCCACTACTACCCAGATAGAATCATACCCCGATTGGGTCCTGGGTAATCCGGTGATAAATCCATGCCAAGCTTATCCCACTTCCATTCGGGTATCGGCATAGGCTGTAGTAATCCTGCTGGCTTCTGATGTTCTGCCTTCACTCTCTGACATACATCACATACGGCTACATACTCGGCAATATCCTTCTTCATTCCAGTCCACCAAAAACGCTCCTTCAAATCCAAATACATCTAGGTGTTTCCGGGGTGTATCGAGTATGGTGAGTTGTGAGCTTCCTGTAATATCAACTTCCTAATCTCGGCATTATTGGGCACAAAAATACGGTCCTCAAACCACAAGGTGTTGTGCTCATCCTCATGAAAACCTTTGGCTTTGCCTTCACTCATCTTCTCCTTTATCTCGATAATTTCTTTGTCATCCTTCTAGGCTTCTCGAATCTTTCCCAATAATGTCGACTGAACTTCCATGGTTGTAACAAAACCTTTGGGAACAATCTCTAAACGTAGCTCCCTGAAATCTTCTGCTAACTCCTTTGGCAATCCTCCTGTTACTAAGGTATTGGCATAACTCTTTCGGCTCAAATCGTCTGCTACAACATTGGCCTTTCCCGGATGATAGTGCAACTTCATATCATAATCCTTTATAAGCTCCAACCATCTCCTTTGCCTGAGGTTCAACTCCTTCTGTGTGAAAATGTACTTCAAACTCTTATGATCCGTGTACACATCACAATAGTTCCCAATAAGAAAATGTCTCCAGGTCTTGAGTGCATGCACCACAGCTGCTAACTCCAAATCGTGTGTGGCATAACTCAACTCATGCGGTCGAAGCTGTCGTGAGGCATATGAAACAATTCTTCCGTCTTGCATAAGTACTCCTCCAAGTCCTAAGAGAGAGGCGTCGCAATATACATGGAAATCCTTGCGTATATCCGGCAGAATCAGCACTGGGGCTGTAGTCAAACGTTTCTTCAACTCCTGGAAACTAGCTTCACATTCCTCGGTCCAATCAAACTTGGTGTCCTTCTTCAACAACATCGTCATTGGCTTCACAATCTTAGAGAAATTTTCAATGAATCTCTGATAGTATCCCGCGAGTCCAAGAAACTGCGGATCTGTCCAACTGAGGTGGGTGCCAACCATTCAGTGACCGACTGAACTTTGGTGGGGTCTACTGCTATACCTTCTCCTGATATAACATGTCCAAGAAATCCAACTTCCTTTAACCAGAACTTACACTTGCTGAACTTGGCATACAACTGATGCTCCCTAAATTTCTCGAGAGCTAAGCGCAAATGCTCCTTGTGTTCCTCTTCATCCTTTGAGTATACTAAAATATCATCAATGAACACCACAACAAACTTATCCAAGAACTCCATGAACACCTTATTCATCATACTCATGAAATAGGCAAGGGCGTTAGTCAATCCAAATGACATAACCGTATACTCATAAATCCCATACCGTGTGGTGAACGTTGTCTTAGGTATATCCTTTTCTCGAATCTTCAGCTGGTGGTAGCCTAATCGCAGATCGATCTTCGAAAACACTTTAGCTCCTTGCAGCTGGTCAAACAGATCATTGATCATTGGCAGTGGGTACTTGTTCTTGATTGTCACTTCATTCAAAGCCCGATAATCAACAACCATTCTTAGTGAGCTCCGTGGGAAAGCAAATCTGGGGTCACGGCTCGGAGGCATCTGATGGGTTTTAGAGGGAAGAGTTTAGAATAGAATGAGGTCTAATGAGAAAGCACTACCCATATGCACATGAGACAAACACAATCATATCATATCACTCAATCAATCAAGCAAGGGTATACAATCGGTCTAACTATCATTACAGTGCTCGGACTACTAATATTTACATGGGGGTACTACTAATAGTATTTGTTGGGGAACGTAGTAATTTCAAAAAAAATCCTACGCACACGCAGGATCATGGTGATGCATAGCAATGAGAGGGGAGAGTGTGATCTACGTACCCTTGTAGACCGACAGCGGAAGCGTTAGCACAACACGGTTGATGTAGTCGTATGTCTTCACGGCCCGACCGATCAAGCACCAAAACTACGGCACCTCCGAGTTTTAGCGCACGTGCAGCTCGATGACGATCCCCGGACTTCGATCTAGCAAAGTGTCGGGGAAGAGTTCCGTCAGCACGACGGCGTGGTGACGATCTTTATGTTCTACCGTCGCAGGGCTTCGCCTAAGCACCGCTACAATATTATCGAGGATTATGGTGGAAGGGGGCACCGCACACGGCTAAGAAAATGATCACGTGGATCAACTTGTGTGTCTAGGGGTGCCCCCTGCCCCCGTATATAAAGGAGCAAGGGGAGGAGTACGGCCGGCCCTATAGGCGCGCCAAGGAGGAGTCCTCCTCCTAGTAGGAGTAGGACTCCTACTAGGAGGGGGAAGGAAGTGGGGAGGGAGAAGGAAAGGGGGGCGCCGCCCCCCTCTCCTAGTCCAATTCGGACCAGGGGGGAGGAGGCGCGCGGCCCACCCTGGCTGCCCTTCTCTCTCTCCACTAAGGCCCATATGGCCCATTACTTCTCCCGGGGGGTTCCGGTAACCCTCCGGTACTCCGGTTTTCTCCGAAATCACCCGGAACACTTTCGGTGTCCGAATATAGCCGTCCAATACATCAATCTTTATGTCTCGACCATTTCGAGACTCCTCGTTATGTCCGTGATCACATCCGGGACTCCGAACTAACTTTGGTACATCAAAACTCATAAACTCATAATATAACTATCATCGAAATCTTAAGCGTGCGGACCCTACGGGTTCGAGAACAATGTAGACATAACCGAGACATGTCTCCGGTCAATAACCAATAGCGGAACCTGGATGCTCATATTGTCTCCCACATATTCTATGAAGATCTTTATCGGTCAGACCGCATAACAACATACGTTGTTCCCTTTGTCATCGGTATGTTACTTGCCCGCGATTCGATCGTCGGTATCTCAATACCTAGTTCAATCTTGTTACCGGCAAGTCTCTTTACTCGTTTCGTAATACATCATCTCGCAACTAACTCATTAGTTGCAATGCTTGCAAGGCTTATGTGATGTGCATTACCGAGAGGGCCCAGAGATACCTCTCCGACAATCGGAGTGACAAATCCCAATCTCGAAATACGCCAACCCAACATTTACCTTTGGAGACACCTGTAGAGCTCCTTTATAATCACCCAGTTACGTTGTGACGTTTGGTAGCACACAAAGTGTTCCTCCGGCAAACGGGAGTTGCATAATCTCATAGTCATAGGAACATGTATAAGTCATGAAGAAAGCAATAGCAACATACTAAACGATCGGGTGCTAAGCTAATGGAATGGGTCATGTCAATCACATCATTCTCCTAATAATGTGATCCCGTTCATCAAATGACAACACTTGTCTATGGTTAGGAAACATAACCATCTTTGATTAACGAGCTAGTCAAGTAGAGGCATACTAGTGATGTTTAGTTTGTCTATGTATTCACACAAGTATTATGTTTCCGGATAATACAATTCTAGCATGAATAATAAACATTTATCATGATATAAGGAAATAAAATAATAACATTATTATTGCCTCTAGGGCATGTTTCCTTCAGTCTCCCACTTGCACTAGAGTCAATAATCTAGATTACACAGTAATGATTCTAACACCCATGGAGCTTTGGTGCTGATCATGTTTTGCTCGTGGAAGAGGCTTAGTCAACGAGTCTGCAACATTCAGATCCGTATGTATCTTGCAAATCTCTATGTCTCCCACCTGGACTAGATCCCGGATGGAATTGAAGCGTCTCTTGATGTGCTTGGTTCTCTTGTTAAGGCAATTGCACCAGTATTGTCACAAAAGATTTTCATTGGACCCGATGCACTAGGTATGACACCTAGATCGGATATGAACTCCTTCATCCAGACTCCTTCGTTTGCTGCTTCTGAAGCAGCTATGTACTCCGCTTCACATGTAGATCCCGCCACAATGCTTTGTTTAGAACTGCACCAACTGACAGCTCCACCGTTTAATGTAAACACGTATCCGGTTTGCGATTTAGAATCGTCCGGATCAGTGTCAAAGCTTGCATCAACGTAACCATTCACGATGAGCTCTTTGTCACCTCCATATATGAGAAACATATCCTTAGTCCTTTTCAGGTATTTCAGGATGTTGTTGACCGCTGTCCAGTGATCCACTCCTGGATTACTTTGGTACCTCCCTGCTAGACTTATAGCAAGACACACATCAGGTCTGGTACACAGCATTGCATACATGATAGAGCCTATGGCTGAAGCATAGGGAACATCTTTCATTTTCTCTCTATCTTCTGCATTGGTCGGGCATTGAGTCTTACTCAATTTCACACCTTGTAACACAGGCAAGAATCCTTTCTTTGCTTGATCCATTTTGAACTTCTTCAAAATTTTGTCAAGGTATGTGCTTTGTGAAAGTCCAATTAAGCGTCTTGATCTATCTCTATAGATCTTAATGCCCAATATGTAAGCAGCTTCACCGAGGTCTTTCATTGAAAAACTCTTATTCAAGTATCCCTTTATGCTATTCAGATATTCTATATCATTTCCGATTAGTAATATGTCATCTACATATAATATCAGAAATGCTACAGAGCTCCCACTCACTTTCTTGTAAATACAGGCTTCTCCAAAAGTCTATACAAAACCAAATGCTTTGATCACACTATCAAAGCGTTTATTCCCACTCCGAGAAGCTTGCACCAGTCCATAAATGGATCACTGGAGCTTGCATACTTTGTTAGCTCCCTTTGGATCGACAAAACCTTCTGGTTGCATCATATACAACTCTTCTTACAGAAATCCATTCAGGAATGCAGTTTTGACATCCATCTGCCAAATTTCATAATTATAAAATGTGGCAATTGCTAACATGATTCGGACAGACTTAAGCATCGCTATGGGTGAGAAGGTCTCATCGTAGTCAATCCCTTGAACTTGTTGAAAACCTTTTGCGACAAGTCGAGCTTTGTAGACAGTAATATTACCGTCAGCGTCAGTCTTCTTCTTGAAGATCCATTTATTCTCAATTGCTTCCCGATCATTGGGCAAGTCAACCAAAGTCCATACTTTGTTCTTATACATGGATCCCATCTCAGATTTCATGGCTTCAAGCCATTTTGCGGAATCTGGGCTCACCATCGCTTCTTCATAGTTCGTAGGTTCATCATGATCTAGTAGCATGACTTTCAGAACAGGATTGCCGTACCACTCTGGTGCGGATCTTACTCTGGTTGATCTACGAGGTTCAGTAGTATCTTGTTCTGAAGTTTCATGATCATTATCATTAGCTTCCTCACTAATTGGTGTAGGTGTCACAGAAACTAGTTTCTGTGATGTACTACTTTCCAATAAGGGAGCAGGTACAGTTACCTTGTCAAGTTCTACTTTCCTCCCACTCATTTCTTTCGAGAGAAACTCCTTCTCTAGAAAGTTTCCGAATTTAGCAACAAAAGTCTTGCCTTCGGATCTGTGATAGAAGGTATATCCAATAGTTTCCTTTGGATATCCTATGAAGACACATTTCTCTGATCTGGGTTCGAGCTTATCAGGTTGAAGCTTTTTCACATAAGCATCGCAACCCCAAACTTTCAGAAACGACAACTTTGGTTTCTTGCCAAACCACAGTCCATAAGGCATCGTCTCAACGGATTTTGATGGTGCCCTATTTAACGTGAATGCAGCCGTCTCTAGAGCATATCCCCAAAACGATAGCGGTAAATCAGTAAGAGACATCATAGATCGCACCATATCTAGTAAAGTACGATTACGACGTTCGGACACACCATTGTGTTGTGGTGTTCCGGGTGGCGTGAGTTGCAAAACTATTCCGCATTGTTTCAAATGTACACCAAACTCGTAACTCAAATATTCTCCTCCACGATCAGATCGTAGGAATTTTATTTTCTTATTACGATGATTTTCAACTTCACTCTGAAATTCTTTGAACTTTTCAAACGTTTTAGACTTATGTTTCATTAAGTAGATATACCCATATCTGCTTAAGTCATCTGTGAAGGTGAGAAAATAACGATATCCGCCACGAGCCTCAACATTCATCGGACCACATACATCTGTATGTATGATTTCCAACAGATCTGTTGCTCTCTCCATAGTATCGGAGAATGGTGTTTTTGTCATCTTACCCATAAGGCACGGTTCGCAAGTACCAAGTGATTCATAATCAAGTGGTTCCAAAAGTCCATCAGTATGGAGTTTCTTCATGCGCTTTACACCGATATGACCCAAACGGCAATGCCACAAATAAGTTGCACTATCATTATCAACTCTGCATCTTTTGGCTTCAACATTATGAATATGTGTGTCACTACTATCGAGATTTAATAAGAATAGACCACTCTTTAAGGGTGCATGACCATAAAAGATATTACTCATATAAATAGAACAACCATTATTCTCTGATTTAAATGAATAACCATTTCGCATCAAACAAGATCCAGATATAATGTTCATGCTTAACGCTGGCACCAAATAACAATTATTTAGGTCTAATACTAATCCTGAAGGTAGATGTAGAGGCAGTGTGCCGACCACGATCACATCGACTTTGGAACCATTTCCCACGCGCATCGTCACCTCGTCCTTAGCCAATCTTCGCTTAATCCGTAGTCCCTGTTTCGAGTTGCAAATGTTAGCAACAGAACCAGTATCAAATACCCAGGTGCTACTGCGAGCATTAGTAAGGTACACATCAATAACATGTATATCACATATACCTTTGTTCACCTTGCCATCCTTCTTATCCGCCAAATACTTGGGGCAGTTCCACTTCCAGTGACCAGTCTGCTTGCAGTAGAAGCACTTAGTTTCAGGCTTAGATCCAGGTTTGGGTTTCTTCTCTTGAGTAGCAACTTGCTTGCTGTTCTTTTTGAAGTTCCCCTTCTTATTTCCTTTGCCCTTTTTCTTGAAACTAGTGGTCTTGTTGACCATCAACACTTGATGCTCCTTCTTGATTTCTACCTCCTCAGCTTTCAGCATTGCGAAGAGCTTGGGAATAGTCTTATTCATCCCTTGCATATTATAGTTCATCACGAAGCTCTTGTAGCTTGGTGGCAGCGATTGGAGAATTCTGTCAATGACGCAATCATCTGGAAGATTAACTCCCAATTGAATCGAGTGATTATTATACCCAGACATTTTGAGTATATGCTCACTGACAGAACTGTTCTCCTCCACCTTGCAGCTATAGAACTTATTGGAGACTTCATATCTCTCAATCCGGGCATTTGCTTGAAATATTAACTTCAACTCCTGGAACATCTCATATGCTCCATGACGTTCAAAACGTCGTTGAAGTCCCGATTCTAAGCCATAAAGCATGGCACACTGAACTATCGAGTAGTCATCAGCTTTGCTCTGCCAGACGTTCATAACATCTGGTGTTGCTCCAGCAGCATGCCTGGCACCCAGCGGTGCTTCCAGGACGTAATTCTTCTGTGCAGCAATGAGGATAATCCTCAAGTTACGGACCCAATCCGTGTAATTGCTACCATCATCTTTCAACTTTGCTTTCTCAAGGAACGCATTAAAATTCAACGGAACAACAACACGGGCCATCTATCTACAATCAAACATAAACGAGCAAGATACTATCAGGTACTAAGTTCATGATAAATTTATGTTCAATTAATCATATTACTAAAGAACTCCCACTTAGATAGACATCCCTCTAATCCTCTAAGTGATTACGTGATCCAAATCAACTAAACCATGTCCGATCATCACGTGAGATGGAGTAGTTTCATTGGTGAACATCACTATGTTGATCATATCTACTATATGATTCACGCTCGACCTTTCGGTCTCCGTGTTCTGAGGCCATATCTGTATATGCTTGGGTCGTCAAGTATAACCTGAGTATTCCGCGCGTGCAACTGTTTTGCACCTGTTGTATTTGAACGTAGAGCCTATCACACCCGATCATCACGTGGTGTCTCAGCACGAAGAACTTTCGCAACGGTGCATACTCAAGGAGAACACTTCTTGATAATTAGTGAGAGGTAATCTTAAAATGCTACCGTCAATCAAAGCAAGATAAGATGCATAAAAGATAAACATCACATGCAATCAATATAAGTGATATGATATGGCCATCATCATCTTGTGCTTGTGATCTCCATCTTCGAAGCACCGTCGTGATCACCATCGTCACCGGCGCGACACCTTGATCACCATCGTAGCATCGTTGTCGTCTCGCCAATCTTATGCTTCCACGACTATCGCTACCGCTTAGTGATAAAGTAAAGCATTACAGCGAAATTGCATTGCATACAATAAAGCGACAACCATATGGCTCCTGCCAGTTGCCGATAACTTGGTTACAAAACATGATCATCTCATACAATAAAATTTAGCATCATGTCTTGACCATATCACATCACAACATGCCCTGCAAAAACAAGTTAGACGTCCTCCACTTTGTTGTTGCAAGTTTTACGTGGCTGCTACGGGCTTAAGCAAGAACCAATCTTACCTACGCATCAAAACCACAACGATAGTTTGTCAAGTTGGTGTTGTTTTAACCTTTGCAAGGACTGGGCGTAGCCACACTCGGTTCAACTAAAGTTGGAGAAACTGACACCCGCTAGCCACCTTTGTGCAAAGCACGTCGGGAGAACCGGTCTCGCGTAAGCGTACGCGGTATGTCGGTCCGGGCCGCTTCGTCCAACAATACCGCCGAACCAAAGTATGACATGCTGGTAAGCAGTATGACTTATATCGCCCACAACTCACTTGTGTTCTACTCGTGCATATAACATCAACACATAAAACCTAGGCTCTGATACCACTGTTGGGGAACGTAGTAATTTTTAAAAATTTCCTACGCACACGCAAGATCATGGTGATGCATAGCAACGAGAGGGGAGAGTGTGATCTACGTACCCTTGTAGACTGACAGCGGAAGCATTAGCACAACGCGGTTGATGTACTCATACATCTTCACGGCCCGACCGATCAAGCACCGAAACTACGACACCTCCGAGTTTTAGCACACATTCAGCTCGATGATGATCCCGGACTCCGATCCAGCAAAGTGTCGGGGAAGAGTTCCGTCAGCACAACGGCGTAGTGACGATCTTGATGTTCTACCGGCGCAGGGCTTCGCCTAAGCACCGCTACAATATTATCGAGGATTATGGTGGAAGGGGGCACCACACACGGCTAAGAAAACGATCACGTGGATCAACTTGTGTGTCTAGGGGTGCCCCCTGCCCCCGTATATAAAGGAGCAAGGGGAGGAGGCCGGCCGGCCCTATAGGCGCGCCAAGGAGGAGTCCTCCTCCTAGTAGGAGTAGGACTCCTACTATGAGGGGGAAGGAAGTGGGGAGGGAGAAGGAAAGGGGGGCGCCGCCCCCCCTCTCCTAGTCCAATTCAGACCAGGGAGAGGAGGCGTGCGGCCCACCCTGGTTGCCCTTCTCTCTCTCCACTAAGGCCCATATGGCCCATTACTTCTCCCGGGGGGGGGGGGGTTCCGGTAACCCTCCGGTACTCCGGTTTTCTCCGAAATCACCCGGAACACTTTCGGTGTCCGAATATAGCCGTCCAATATATCAATCTTTATGTCTCGACCATTTCGAGACTCCTCGTTATGTCCGTGATCACATCCGGGACTCCGAACTAACTTCGGTACATCAAAACTCATAAACTCATAATATAACTATCATCGAAACCTTAAGCGTGCGGACCCTACGGGTTCGAAAACAATGTAGACATGACCGAGACATGTCTCCGGTCAATAACCAATAGCGGAACCTGGATGCTCATATTGGCTCCCACATATTCTACGAAGATCTTTATCGGTCAGACCGCATAACAACATATGTTGTTCCCTTTGTCATCGGTATGTTACTTGCCCGAGATTCAATCGTCGGTATCTCAATACCTAGTTCAATCTCGTTACCGGCAAGTCTCTTTACTCGTTTCGTAATACATCATCTCGCAACTAACTCATTAGTTGCAATGCTTGCAAGGCTTATGTGATGTGCATTACCGAGAGGGCCCAGAGATACCTCTCCGACAATCGGAGTGACAAATCCTAATCTCGAAATACGCCAACCCAACATTTACCTTTGGAGACACCTGTAGAGCTCCTTTATAATCACCCAGTTACGTTGTGACGTTTGGTAGCACACAAAGTGTTCCTCCGGCAAACGGGAGTTGCATAATCTCATAGTCATAGGAACATGTATAAGTCATGAAGAAAGCAATAGCAACATACTAAACGATCGGGTGCTAAGCTAATGGAATGGGTCATGTCAATCACATCATTCTCCTAATAATGTGATCCCGCTAATCAAATGACAACACATGTCTATGGTTAGGAAACATAACCATCTTTGATTAACGAGCTAGTCAAGTAGAGGCATACTAGTGACGTTTAGTTTGTCTATGTATTCACACAAGTATTATGTTTTCGGATAATACAATTCTAGCATGAATAATAAACATTTATCATGATATAAGGAAATAAAATAATAACATTATTATTGCCTCTAGGGCATATTTCCTTCAGTATTGGTGGTCTACTAATTGGTGGAAGACTCCATGATATCCGCTCCAGCTTCGTCTTCATAGTCATCATCACTACTATCCGGGGCGGAGTCGGTGTCGTCGATGATGATGTAGTCTTCGGCATAGCTGAGTGCATGACAAACGACCTATCGCGTCTTACTCCTCGTCTGAAAAGTCTACAACATGATACGTTGCAGCCCGAAAATGGGTCAGCACATGAAATATGCTGGCAATGTAACACAGGCGAGTAATGAATAGAATAAATGCTATCACTACATGCATATATGGTTGGTGGAGGCTGTATGGTTAATATGTTTTGCGTAAAGCCAATTTTTCCCTACAACAAAGGAATGTATTTTATTTAACTATCATGGTAGTTGAACAACATTGAGAAGGTTCCTCCAACTCAATCCCAATTAAAAGTAATTATCAACCCAACAAATTAAATTAGAGTGATGAGGTCCATATGATAATCCATAAACCAGATACTTAAGATGTCCATAACCGGGGACACGGCTAACCATGATTAGTTTGTGCACTCTACAGAGGTTTGTGCACTTTTCCCCACAAGACTCGATCTCCTCCGTTGGATTTCTCGCACTACATGGTGTTTGAGAAACGAATGACCAAGACACAGTCTTTCAGAAGCGTTAACTCTTTACTCCGGGTGGACAGCTGCACCTACTTTCCCTCTACATCTGCTAGCCCACCACTGAAAGAGGTCACACAACATACTCAACTATACTAGAGCCCATAATGGCTTGTGGCTGCAAACGGAAGTTTATAGCATGAAAAATCTTATGACCCCTTTGAGCCTGGGTGGCGGACCGTAGGAGGATCACACGGTATATCCCTGGGATCTCCTAGGACAACACTAGTATATCCCCAGTGCCCAAAACAAGTAATCCACCCAGATGTGTATTAAAGTTGCCACCTTAAGTTAAACCATTAAATTAACAATCTCACATCTGTCATGGATACACTCAAACCCAAATCCACATATACGAGCATAACATGGCAATATAAGCATAACGTAGAAGTAACTCCCAGGGGTTTGATAATAAAACAGGTAATAGGTTCTACCTCATCATCTACTTCCCAAACCCACATGTTAAGAGATCCTACTCATGCAATGTTTGAGGGTTGAAACTAATGCATAAAAACTGGGTATGAAGAGTATGATCAAAGTGTGAACTTGACTTGCTGATGATCCGCAAAACCTAGAGACTCATAGTAGCACGCCTCGCACTCCGGGTGTTCTATCGCAAACAAACAATAACATAAATAAGCAATCAAGCAAAGATGCATGGATAAATCTCAAATAAGAAGATCTAACCAGAAAGTTCAACTGAAGAACTCCGGTTAGCAAAAAGAATCAAATCAAACGAAGCAACGAAACTCAAGCTGCGAAAGAAACAAGATCCGATTACTAATATGGACTAAAGTCAAATTTTACAGCACCAAAATTTTGTTCAAGTTGATTAAACAGAAAGAGGGCTTCGAGACAAAGATCTAGGCGTTTGAATCGCCTAATTCAGATAAACGAGCGAAAAGATAAACTAAAACGAAAATCGGGTCAGAAATCGCGATCGAAAATAATCGCGAAAACCCTGGAAAAAGAAAAACTGACGAACATGCTAACGAATGAACGTTCACTGTCTGTGACTAATGGGTGAACGGTGTTCGTTAAAAAGAACGTCCGCAACTTAACCGAACCCAAAAACGAAACAAAAACCGATCTTAGCTTTCCTCTTATATTCGCAATATCCATATTGCAATCTTAGTTTCTTGCTTGTTCTCTCGTTTGCCTGCAGGAAACAGACCTTCATGGTCAGGTTGATCGTGCTTCGGCGTGGTCAATAACCTCTCGAAGTTGGTTTAGCGATTGCTAAGGCGCGACGTCCTCGCATGTTTGTAATCGGATCATCAAAGTTGACTTCCTCCAAAACGATAGCCACCATCTCATCGAAAGACGGGACACCTTTGCCTCTATCACTCCTTGATTGTTGTTATAAACCTTCGCAAATAATTGTGGTCTCTGCGCCTAAACTGGAGACCTTGGGTGCAATTCGTGATCCGTTTAAATGGTTCGAGATGGTGTTTGCCTCCACACCTATTGAGGTACTGTATATTATTCATGTACACTTTTGTAATTTGCATTTTTTGTTTGTGCGCATAAGTTAAGTATCATTTTGGAGTACACTTTCAGTGTTAATATTATGTTCTATGCTCAATGAAGAGCTTGTCCATCCTATCAGTGGTGGTGGATTCTACCAAGACCTTATATATCAGTATGTGATGTTTTGATCTCAACATCATTATTGCCTTGCTGCAATGCTTTCCATGTCTAGAGAATTTCTATATAAATGTGATGATTTCACGCACATTAAAAGCTC
The DNA here is from genome assembly GCF_018294505.1 of Triticum aestivum. NCBI lineage: Eukaryota > Viridiplantae > Streptophyta > Magnoliopsida > Poales > Poaceae > Triticum > Triticum aestivum. The sequence continues at coordinate 304,599,072 of NC_057809.1, forward strand.
ATATATAATATACTATAATTAATCGTTCAGCTATCACTCTTTCAACATAATATTTTTTAGACATTAACTGTTTTCAATCTTCATCTCTATTTTGGCACTAACACATGGAGAAAAAAGGTATAACAAATCGATGGTTCAAGAAGCACCGGGATTTTCTCATATCTCATGACATTTGTTTGAAGATAGTAACGCTGGAAGGATATGCATCCAACACTGCAAACACTAGCTTTGTCACATTCTTCATGTTGAATGTGAGGGCGCCATTGTCCGCGAGGATTAAGTTTTTCAACAAGAAATTTCTCACGAAACTGTACGTGGAACAACATAAAAAGAAGTTTCGATTGGACCTAAGGGCTTATGATCGTGCTCCGCTTATATTTACAACTTGTCGTCATCATGGACCGGTAGAACTTTTGTACCAGGATCTTGATTTTATGGACCGGACCGATCCATTTGATTGTGACTGCCAAAAACTTTGGTTGAATTAGATGTTATTGCCTTGTTCAATCCGGGTTATGTGTAAACCTGATGAACAATTAATCCTTGTGCTTTTGTACCTTTTATAAGCTGGAATTAGACATTGTTGCCCTTTTCAACTAGGATTTGACCCACATTTTTTCATACTGGGCGTTTGTGTTCCTATAGGTACTATATGTGTTGTGGTTTATTCTTTATTGGCCCCTTCGTATTTTGTAGTACCAAACTTTGATCTTAGATTTAACTAAGAATATATTAATGCATGTCATCGAAAATAATATTGTTGGACGACTATTTTCGGCTATGTTCATATGCTATATGCAATAATTATGCATGTGCTTGCTCTTCGTTTAGGCGGTGGCGGAGCTCTCTGCTCGTGTGCCTCCGCGCGCTCTACTTGCCATTTAGGCGCCCTCGGATTGCGTCCCTCTGCATGCTCTGCTCACCATTTAGGTGCCAAGTCTCACTCGGGTCGCGTCGTCCCTCCGCGCGCGCTCTACTAGCGGTTGGGGAAGCTTTAGTTATTTGATCTTAGATTATGCTAATTAATTATATCTCCGGAGCCGGAATCATCCCGCTCTGGAGGTATAATTAATTAACCTAAACTATGATCTCCGGCGCCCGTTCCTGTTGCGCAACTCCATCCTGTCGACCGTTGGGGGTATGCTGGTATGTGTGTGTAACTAACTACCAAGTGGATCAGTAGCGAGTCGCCATCAGCAGCCATTGATGTGGTTATTTATAGGTAGCAGCTGACTAGGGGATTGGGGATTTTACAATTCACCTCTGTCCCCTGTGGAGCGCGGGAAGACTTGAGCACACAACCCGACAACCATATGCGTTGTCACATGTTACCGAACATGTGTTAACATAAGGAAACGTACGTGTAACCTACTAATCATCGTACACGGATACTCGCACACGCATCGTGTGCGATACTCCTAGCCATCGCAAGCAACTAGTATGTATTTTCAAAGTTTTTAGTACACACATAATCACACATGAATTAACTCTAGTAACCGTGTGTGTTATATTTTCTCATCGCAAACAGTTCATCCGATGGGCTGTTTGCCGTGTATCACACACATCTTGTTTACACGAATCGTTTGTGTTTTTTTGGCTCATCGCAAACAGTTCATCTATGTGAATTGTCTGTGGCATATTACACATATCTTGTTAAGTTGAACCGTTTCTGTTGTGTTCCCTAATTGAAAACAGTTCGTCCGAGTGAACTATATGCCGTATATCACACACATCTTGATCTGGCTGACCGTTTCTGTTGCATTCCCTAATAGCGCACAGTTCATCTCAGCGAACTGTATGTCGTATATTGCACACACATTGATACGGTGGTCCGTTTCTGTTGTTCTGCATCATCGTAAACAGTTCTACTAGATCAACCATATGCCCCGCATCGCACACGTAACTAAAATCTGAATCGTGTTTGATGTCTCCACCATCACAAACGTTTTGCATCTTTTTTGACGGTTTATTACATCCCCGTCTGCGATTAATGCATCGCACACAGTTTCGTTAAAGGGTCTCTGATCGTAGTGTCGCGTTAGTAGCATCCTGCAGTAGTGACATATTCAAGCTATATGCAATTTTATGAAAATATGGACATATAGCAAAGCAATATGGACATTAGGAATGAAGTCACTAAACAAGTGAGATAAATAAAGAGTGACAAAAAATTCTAAAAATTGTCACAAGGACATTTCTGAAACTCATAACATTTTCTAAAATGCAGTGTACACTTTTTCAAATAATACATAACATTTTATTTGAATTGCATGCATATTGTTTTACATTGTACATACATTTTTTGAAACCCGTGAACATTTTTAAAATTTTCACGACATATTTTTGAATGCTATTGACATTTTTTAAAATTAGTCTAACAACGTTTTTACACTGTGTTTTTTTCGAAATTCTTGGTTTTTAAAATTCTAAGTGAATTTAAATTTTGGAACATATGTATTTAGTTTTGTTTTCAAAAATACGAACAAAAGAGAAAAAATGAACTACTGAAAAACAGAGAAGAAAAATAAACTAACCTGCAGGAAGCTACTTGGGCCGGCCCTTTTGGTGAAGCCGTCCGTAATAGTGTAGTAGTAGGTAGGCGGGCATGTTGGTGGAGCTGGAGCCCAATCCGGGCACTGGAAATTTCTAGCATCGCGACGGTTTAAGGAAGCATCGCGACGTCTAATCGTGGCCCCCCTCTAACACCTTTTGCCGAGACGAGATTCTCTTCCGCAGCCGCCCCCGTCGACGTCGCCGTCGCCGTCTTTTGCCACCGCGATGCCTCGGTGAGTGTTTGACTCTTTTGATCTAGGTGCAGTGGTTGTGGCTCGAGGGGATGGTACGGTACGATGGGCGCTGTTAATTTGAAACCCTAGCTTAGGCCCCCGATGGTTGCTCGGGGCCTGTAGAAAACCGTGAGGAAGGAGGGGGATTTTTGGTTGAATGGGAAACGGGAAAAAGCTAGAGGACGCGCTAATTGCTACGTCGGGCAAAGCCACCATGGTCCATGATTGGAGAAGACGGCACTGTGATTTCGCCGATTATCTCTTTGGTCGAGTAGGTAGGTAGATAGATTCGTCAAATAGGAATCTGGGGCTTACGGTAGAGAACTGATGAAAGGTCTTGTTGTGCTTCCTGTGTACATTGAGACTTTGTTACTGCCTGCCATGCTTTGGTGCTTTGTGCTTGAATCTTGTTGTTCATCTTTTGCTTGAATTGACATCCCCTTGTTCTTGGCTTGCAGGTATTATTGCGATTACTGCGACACTTATCTGACCCATGACTCGGTTAGTGCTTCCTTTTTCCAATCAATTTTTATTATGCTTGACAACAAAAATGAGTACAAGTTTGCTTAGTTAATTTCAGTGTTCCATATGGTTGTGTGCAGCGATTTGAGCTTAGCCTAGTTTGCTCCAGTGAATGTAGTAATTCTGTCGAACCTAAGATTAGTTTTAGCTTCCACCGCAACAAATACTTTCTTTGTCATTGGAGTATATTGATTAGTATTCATGTTTCTTTTTCAAGAACAGACATTCAGTATTAAGTGCTGTTTAGTACTTAGATTATATTCATCTGGGGTGTTCGGTTCAGTATTGTTGCCAAGTCCGTGGATATGTTTCATCTACTAACATGTTCTTTAAGATAGTAACGTTTATTTAAGATGGCTGTGACTGTGATCTGCCAAGCATGTGAATCTATTCAAGGAGCCCAGGCTCATCGTGCTAATCAGCTTTATAGATTATCAAGTGTCATTTTGTTATTGTGAATGTTATAGAGTAGCAAACCAGGTATGGTGCTGGGTGGTATGTCAATTTGGCATGATTATGTTGCTGACTTTGCAAGCTCTTCAGTGGTCAGTGACTTAACTGTACGAGCCACTTAATTGAATTCTGACATCCCAAGCCAAAAAGTGGACTGCAGGAGAGTTGTGTGCCCTGCTTTCCATAGCCGGAAACATAAAATTAGGCACTATGTGATCATCTATTGATGTATAATCATCAGACGATGTGCAGTAATATGCTTTTTTTTTCATTTCAGTAGGTAAACATTATTGCATATGAGTGCAATTGGATATTTACAAAATACAACCCACACTGGTTTTGAAATGATAGTGTACTCTTTTATCCTTTGCTCTGGTGTGCTTATTTTTATACCTATCTTCTTTGAACTAATCACACATGTCAATAATGGTGCAGCCATCTGTCCGTAAGCAACACAATGCTGGATATAAACACAAGGTATTCTTTCTTTTTACCTTCATAGATCTTTTTTATTCTTGTGTGTACACTGTTTTTCATGTGAAACATTTTTAGGCAAATGTTCGTAACTACTATCAGCAATTCGAGGAGCAGCAAACTCAAAGTTTGATTGATCAAAGGATAAAGGAACACCTGGGACAAGCTGCAGCGTTCCAAGTTGGCGCTCCTTTCAACCAACATCTTCTTCAATATCCAGGAAATATGCCCCGTCCCCGTCTTCCGATTCTGCCCACACCCATGATGCAACATGGTTATCCTCAACATCAACAACCTGGTGGGCCATTTGCAAGGCCTCCTATTTTACCAGTTCCTGGGGCTCCAGGTAAACTTCAGTATTGTTTTCATTTTTTATCGTGATTACTTGTATCTATAGTGACATTTTTATTAAAATCGGATAATCCATAAATTCTTTAGTTTGTGCTCCTTTAGATAAACTCAATTGCTTATATATTTCCTGCATGGAAGATAACAATTTACCGGTTGGTATTCCCACAAGGATACAGAAACAGAAAGGTCTATAAGATGGAGAAATTTAGGCTAGTTTCTTTATTGCTTGATTCTGCTTCTTCAGCATATATTTAGTCTTCGTCTTGATCTATTGATTTTATTAATTTTGCTTAGTGGGTCTGAAGAGCAAAACCAGCTGGATACAGCATTGGACGTGTATTACATGGTTTGAACAATCTTGTCCATAGTGAGATAGGAATGGACATGGATTTTTGGCTACTAAGCACATATGCACTCTGATAAAAATTAAAATCCGAAAAATAGTGAAACTAATCTCATTTTTTTCTTTTGGAAACAAGCATGATTTAGGCGTTGTTTGGATAGTGGAGATTAGCGTTAGGATTATAGAAAAGGAGTTTTTAGCCGATTTTTAGGTAAACCTGTTTTAAGTCTGTTTTTGCGAATAATCAGTTTGTAAAAAACTATGTTTGGTTAGAAAATTCGGAAAACTGGTCCGCCCAGTTCCTTGTTTGGATACCCACAACCAGTAGCTGTTTCTATTCCCATTCTCCTCCCGTGACTCCGTGAGTGACTCACACTTTCTCCAAATACACATCATGACGTCATCCAAGCTCGGGGAGATGCTGCTCTCCTCTGATTCTTCCCCCGCTCCGTGACACCGCTGCTCCCTCGTCTCGCCCGTGGAAGTTCCGCGCGCGGACGCCGGCTAGAGCGCGCCTCCGCCCCCCTGATGCCGATTGCTGCTGGACTCCCAGGTCGCAAGGTACACGCCGCCGCGCGCGGACGTCGGCTACTGCGCGCCTCCGCCGGTCCGCCCCTCTGAACTGCTAGGTTGCCAGGCCTCCTACGCTTCGTCCGCCGTCGGCCCCGCACAAGCTCTACCCGGCGAGCGGTCCTGCTTCAGGTCAACTCACAGGCCCTGCCTCCACTCAACGCCGGCCATGCAGGCTGCACGGAAATCAGCCGTTTTACCATTGGACCGGTGGTGCCCGGCGCAGCAGGCTGCACGGAATCACAAACAGCAGAATTGGCGCCAGCTGAGTTTGTTGAGGAAAAGGCGGGGCGGAGAAAAGCAGTTGCATCCGTATGTACTAATCGCGTTTGTGGAAAAACGAGTAATACTCGTTTTCCCATAAACCCGGAATTCTGGGTGTGTGAGAAACGAGTTTTCTATATCCGTGGTGTTGTTAGACGAGCCAAACAAGATTTTGTACAGTTAGGCAGTTTCCTTGGCTTATGTAGATCGCGTTCTCTATATTCCTCTTATCCAAACAACGCCTTAATGTTCTACCTATGCACAAATTTCTGTGAAGAAAAAAACATTTGTAATATTTGGGGCAATAAAACACAATCGATGCTGCAAAAAGGCTAGGTTTTAAAGCATTTAGAGCACCTTTTTAGTTTTTCCCAGCAGACCAGCACAAATGTCATTCCTTCACGGAAATTTACACGTAGGTCGAAAACTAAGAAATGTTTGTCGCCAAAAAAATTCAGATTTTTTTCTCTTTTTACATGTTTTTGGATTTTTACTGTTCATGGTGAGTGCATTTGAGCTTGGGGCAGAGTAGCACTTTCAGATAGGAATGGACAGCTTAAGCTGAAACTCTGATTGAACTTTCATAGGCACTCAGATGAAAAGGGGTAATTACTTTCTACAAGCATTTTTTTTGAATAAAGTAAAAAAAATGTCCACCATTTTTTACAAGTATATTAAAGAAGATACCAGATTCAAAAGTTTCGTTTTGATTACTAAGGTAGTTGATCCTCCAATTTTACGTGAGTATACCTAGATTGAGAGATTCGATCTTTTTCCATGTTCATATGTGTAAGTTTGTCTTACATATGGTCACAACACTTAGATTAGTTATTGTATGCTGCATCGATCTTTTTCCATGTTCATATGTGCAAGTTTGTCTTAGATATGGTCACAACACTTAGATTAGTTATTGTATGCTGCATCTCATCCTGGGCTTATAAACATATCAACTTAATAGTATAAGTAGACTGAGTCTGCTACTCCCTCCGTATCAAAACATAAGACGTTTTTTGACAGTGCCAAAAAACGTCTTATATTTTGATACAGAGGGAGTATTAATTACTGTGATGACCCTGAATAAATTACAAATTGATGTGAATTTAAAGGTGGCATATGAATGGCCAGGCCACTTATCCCGTAACACTATTTAAAAACATGAAGGAGATGAAATGTTTTTAATTTCCAGTGTTCTAATAGATTTTATTAGAACAGTGTAAACAATGTATTGAAGGGTGGGGGGGGGGGGGGGGGGGGGCGGGCTTGGTGCAGCGGTAAAGATGTTGCCTTGTGATCATGAGGTCACGGGAACAGCCTCTTGCAGATATGTAGTGAAAGGCTGCATACAAAAGACCCAAAGTGGTCGAACCCTGCGCAAGCAGGAGCTACATGCACCTGACTGCTCTTTTTTTAGCGTAAACAATGTACTGCGCCTTTGTGATTCAGTGGTAATCAACATGTCCTTTTGTTGTTCTGTTGTTAAATGTTTAAACGCGTGCATCCAGTTTATTCATGATGCACTGATACTTCTTTAGTTTCATTATGTAATGATGCCATATAAGATCAGTTGCCACTTATCAGTCAAAAACAGAAAGCCACAAACACGGCTGTCATTCTTTGGCTGCAGACAAAGGAAAGCCACAAACACGACACAGCGGTAAAGCTGTTGCCTTGTAACCTGCTTGAGTTTGGAAAGAGCCTCTTGCAGAAATGTAGGGAAAGTCTGCATACAAAAGACCCAAAGTGGTCAGACTGGCTGCTCTTGTGTTTTTATCGTAAACAATTTACTGCGGCTTTGTGATTCAGAGTGGTAATCAACATGTCCTTCTGTTGCGCAACTGTTGCAACCAAATGTTTAGAGGCGCAATCCAGTTTATTCATGATGCACTTATACTTTAGTTTCATTATGTAATGCCACATAACATCAGTTGCCACTTATCAGTCAAACACAGAAAGCCACAAACACGGCTATCAATCTACAATTGAGTGCAGTCAAGGGAACTGCTCACTGTATCTTAGAAAAAAGTAAAAATTCATGTAGCTGTTCGTTATAAGAGTTGAATTTCTATTTTCAATAAAGCATTCAAACTTCTGAATTTCTTATCATTTGAAATAGTGATTGATAATCTTAAGTGACTATTTTCTACAAATGTTCAGGTTATCCTGGTGCTCCAACCATGCCGCAGCACGGGGGCCCTCCTGGTTCAATGCCTATGCAGGTGGCACCTCCCCCAAGGCCTCCGACACTACCACCTCCAACATTTGGGGCCCCAGGTGCACCCATGTCCAACAACGCATCACCTCCAGGTCCTCCACCGATGTATCAACCAAATCAACCACCAACTGCAGGCTCAACTTCTGGCGCTCCACCCCTGGCCCCAGCGGCCCCTCCACAGGCTGCATTCTCCTATGCACAATCGAATGAAGGCAACCACTGATCTGTTCCTTGGTGGTTATCAAATGAGATTCGAAGAACAGCCGTAACTTGGAAGTTGATGCTTCCTGCCTGTCTGTCTCCTGAATTTCGGAGGCAGTCTGTCTCTTGAAATTTGGAGAATTGTTAAGAAAGGCTTCCTGCAGTAGTATTTTTTGTATTTTAGGTGGTGTAACCTTTACTTCTTAATACACCGACTTCGTATTAGTTTCTTGCCCTTGAAACTTGATAATGGATATAACCCATGGATGGCGTACTTGATGTAGTACATATTTGTCATTAAAACAAATTTATTTGTTGAGATAACACTGGGCTCCTCTTGGCATGGTATCAGTTCACTTGGACGCTATTATCAATGCTACACTTTTACTCGTTTGATTTGCTCGATGTTAATGTGAATATTGGCTGTCAAACTTTCATGTTGACGAAAATTTAAATCTGGTTCGAAAATAACATACAAAGATCCACTTTGTTGACAGAGTTTTTGTCAGAAGTAATTAGCCACGTTTTTTTGAACAACAACAGTTTTTATGCCATTAACAACATTTTACAGAGACCTCGCAAAAAAAAACATTTTACAAAGAGTAGTGTGAAAGGTCTCACTTGACATGGCGAGAGCATCTCTCACAGTACAAGGTCATATGTCTGAAGAGACATTCAGAGAGTCACAAGCCTATTTTTAGTTTTGATCGCTAACTTTGCTTGATGATGCGCTTTAACATTAAAACACCTGTGATACCCTGGTACTGATAAAAGATGGCGACGCTTGAATAGAAGCAATAATGGGCCTTATGTTCCAGTGACCTGTGTCTTTGAATATGGAACTCGTCACTGTTGCTGATGCAAATAGGTACTGTGGTTCTGAGATTTGAAAGTATCTACTATCATTGTGGCCAAGAGTAGGCCATATGCTTCAGCTTGGAGAGAAGATGACACCGGGGAAGACATGGCCGAAACCTGTAGCTGCTGACAATGATCATTTCCTCCAAGTTGGATCATCACATCAATACTTGCTGGAGAATGTTGCATATTTGCCTCATTTGTCCAAGCGGCATCACAGAAGATTCCTTGACCTGCAACTAAAGATGGTGCTTGTATGATTATTAGATGTCGTACTACAACAGTTGTTGAGCATTGATCTTGTCATGACATCACCTCCTTAAGCTTTGGGCCTGTAAGATCGCATTCGTCACCAGGTATACCTGTGATGGTTGACAACATTTTCTACCAAATGGGGCATCATTTTGTGCTTTCCAAAGGCACCACAAGAAAGTGAATACACTAGTTACATTGATATGGGGATGAGCCGAATCCAATAAAACCTTAATCATTTGTGGAATGGAATGATTATGTTCAGTCAAAGCTTCTGTTCTAATATACCAAGGAGATGAGAACCAAGCAGCCTTTGAGAAAGGCCCTAGAAAAAGCATGTGCATTTCATCCTCTTGGTTGCAACATCTAGTACAATTATCACTAATGTGTTTCGAGAACTTACTTGCACGCTTACCCGTTAGAAGTGCTCGGTGAAGAAGTCTCCATGCGAAAGTTTGAACTCTTGGCTCCAGAGTTTGTCCCTCCAAACCTGATTGAGAAGATTTACAATCTGCTTTGGAACAGATTTTGGTCTCTGATTTGCTGGTAGTACTAGATTATTGAAGCAGTGCTTGTAGGCACTTTTCGAAGAGTGGTCACCTGTAGGGGTTAGTCTCCAAACCAACACATATTTTCTAGTAGTATTAACAATAGGGGTTTGTAGTATAGCTTGAGCAACATGAGGATGAAACAGAGCGTTGACAAGATGGATGTTCCAAACTTTCTGATTAGGAAACCAAATATCACTAAGAATAGCTGGATAAGAGTAAGGTGGCTGCTGGATTATAAGATTCTCATAAATATTTTGCCACTGGGAAAACCAAGGAGTACTCCATATGGAACTACTACCATCTACCAATTGATAAAAGGAGGCAGAAATGAGAAGAGGTCCGACCTTCAGGATAGCAGTCCAGAAGGCTGATTTGGAAACATTGTGTTTAACTCTCCAAATTGATGTGTCACTATGATACTTGGCCTTGAGGATAAGAGAGATGTAACTTTGGGGTTCCTTTGCTAATCTCCAAGCTGCTGACAGAATAAGACTTTGATTTATAGCCTGTAGATTTCGAACACCTAAGCCACCTTTCTTCTTTTCAATACCTATATCAGCCCAAGCTCTTAGACATAAAACTCTTGTTGAAGGATTCTCTCTAACACCTGTCCACCAAAAGTTCCTAACATTGATACAACGAGGTGCTATACAAACGGTTTTTAACCCCTTTCCGTGACGGCGTTCTGAACCGTCGCCTAGTGAGTGACTGCAATAGGGGGGGGGGATTCTTCCCACACGACCTAGAAACCGTCGGGGATATGCCCTCCTGGCACACACGCTCGGCAAAATGAGGTCGTGTGCGATCGGCGAGCGATCAAATACGGTTATACGTACAATTATGCTAAAAAATACAATTATACAGGCCAAATCATTTCCGGTCATAAGTACATCCTGTTGGGGAACGTAGTATTTCAAAAATATCCTACGAGCATGCAAGATCTATCCAGGAGAAGCATAGCAATGCGCGGGGAGAGTGTGTCCATGCATCCTCGTAGACCGAAAGCAGAAGCGTTTAGTAACGCGGTTGATGTAGTCGAACGTCTTCATGATCCAACCGATCAAGTGCCGAACGCACGACACCTCCGTCATCTGCACACGTTCAGCTCGGTGACGTCCCTCGTACTCTTGATCCAGCTGAGGCCGAGGGGGAGTTTCGTCAGCACGCTGGCGTGTTGACGGTGGTGATGAAGTTACCAACGCAGGGCTTCGCCTAAGCACTACGACAATATGATCGAGGTGTAAAACTGTGTAGGGGGGCACCGCACACGGCTAAAGATCAACTTGTGTGTCTTTGGGGTGCCCCCTGTCCACGTATATAAAGTAGGGGGGAGAGAAGGCCGGCCTAGGAGGGGCGCTCCTATAGGGGGGAGTCTAACTAGGATTCCCAATCCTAGTTGGAGTCCCCTTCCTTTTCCAAGAGGGGAGAGAGGGAAGGAGTAGGAGAGGGAGAAGGAAAGAGGGGGGAGCCGCCCCCTCCCTAGTCCAATTCGGACAAGCCCATGGAGGGGGGCCCTCCCCTTTTGGCCCTTCTCTCCTTTCCACTAAGGCCCATGAAGGCTCAATACTCCCCCCCCCGGCGAATTCCCGTAACTCTCCGGAACTCCGAAAAATACCCGAACCACTCAGAACCTTTTCGATGTCCGAATATAGCCTTCCAATATATCTACCTTTACGTCTTGACCATTTCAAGACTCCTCGTCATGTCTGTGATATCATCCGGGACTCCCAACAAACTTCGGTCATCAAATCACATAACTCATAATACAAATCGTCGTTGAACGTTAAGCGTGCGGACCCTACGGGTTTGAGAACTATGTAGATATGACCGAGACACATCTCCGGTCAATAACCAATAGCGGAACCTGGATGCTGATATTAGCTCCTACATATTCTATGAAGATCTTTATCGATCAAACCGCATAACAACATACGTTGTTCCCTTTGTCATCGGTATGTTACTTGCCCGAGATTCGATCGTCGGTATCATCATACCTAGTTCAATCTCGTTACCGGCAAGTCTCTTTACTCGTTTCGTAATGCATCATCCCATGACTAACTCATTAGTCACATTGCTTGCAAGGCTTATAGTGATGTGCATTACCGACATGGCCCAAAGATACCTCTCCGATACACGGAGTGACAAATTCTAATCTCGATCTATGCCAACCCAACAAACACCTTCGAAGACATCTGTAGAGCATCTTTATAATCACCCAGTTACGTTGTGACGTTTGATAGCACACAAGGTGTTCCTCCGCTATTCGGGAGTTGCATAATCTCATAGTCAGAGGAACATGTATAAGTCATGATGAAAGCAATAGCAATATAACTAAACGATCATTATGCTAAGCTAACGGATGGGTCTTGTCCGTCACATCATTCTCTAATGATGTGATCCCGTTCATCAAATGACAACACATGTCTATGGTCAGGAAACATAACCATCTTTGATTAACGAGCTAGTCAAGTAGAGGCATACTAGGGACACTCTGTTTTGCCCATGTATTCACACATGTACTAAGTTTCCGGTTAATACAATTCTAGCATGAATAATAAACATTTATCATGATATAAGGAAATATAAATAACAACTTTATTATTGCCTCTAGGGCATATTTCCTTCAGTCTCCCACTTGCACTAGAGTCAATAATCTAGTTCACATCTCCATGTGATTTAACACCAATAGTTCACATCACCATGTGATTAGTTTACATCGCCATGTGACTAATACCCAAAGGGTTTTACTAGAGTCAATAATCTAGTTCACATCGCTATGTGATTAACACCCAAAGAGTACTAAGGTGTGATCATGTTTTGCTTGTGAGAGAAGCTTATTCAATGGGTCTGTCACATTCAGAGCCGTATGTATTTTGCAAAATTTCTATGTCTACAATGCTCTGCATGGAGCTACTCTAGCTAATTGCTCCCACTTTCAATATGTATCTAGATTGAGACTCAGAGTCATCTGGATTGGTGTAACAGCTTGCATCGGCGTAACTCTTTATGACGAACTCTTTATCACCTCCATAACCGAGAAATATCTCCTTAGTTTTCTAAGGATAATTTTGACCGCTGTCAAGTGATCCACTCCTGGATCAATATCACACCCCCTTGCCAAACTCATGGCAAGGTACACAATAGGTTTGGTACACAACATAGCATACTTTATAGAACCTATGGCTGGGGCATAGGGAATGACTTTCATTCTCTTTCTATTTTCTGTCATGGTCGTGTTTTGAGTCTTACTCAACTTTACACCTTGTAATACACACAAGAATTGTTTGACTATTCCATTTTGAACTACTTCAAAAATCTCGTCAAGGTATGTACTCATTGAAAAATCTTATCAAGTGTCTTGATCTATCTCTATAGATCTTGATGCCCAATATGCAAGCAGCTTCACCGAGGTCTTTCTTTAAAAAACTCCTTTCAAACACTCCTTTATGCTTTCAAGAAAATTCTACATCATTTCTGATCAACAATATGTCATTCACATATACTTATCAGAAAGGCCGTAGTGCTCCCACCCAATTTCTTGTAAATACAGGCTTCACCGCAAGTCTGTATAAAACTATATGCTTTGATCAACTTATCAAAGCATATATTCCAACTTCGAGATGCTTGCACCAGTCCATAGATGGATCGCTGGAGCTTGCACATTTTGTTAGCACCTTTAGGATTGACAAAACCTTTTGGTTGTATCATATACAACTCTTATTTAATAAATCCATTAAGGAATGCAATTTTGATATCCATTTGTCAGATTTCATAAAATGCGGCAATTGCTAACATGATTCGGACAGACTTTAAGCATCGATACGAGTGAGAAAATCTCATAGTAGTCAACATCTTGAACTTGTAAAAACCCTTTTTGACAAGTCGATCTTTGTAGATAGTAACACTACTACCAGCGTCTGTCTTCCTCTTGAAGATCCATTTATTCTCAATGGCTCGCCGATCATCAAGCAAGTCAATCAAAGTCCATACTTTGTTCTCATACATGGATCCCATCTCAGATTTCATGGCCTTAGACCATTTCGCTGAATCTGGGCTCATCATCGCTTCCTCATAGTTCGTAGGTTCGTCATGGTCTAGTACATGGCTTCCAGAACAGGATTACCGTACTACTCTGGTGCGTAACGTACTTTGGTTGACCTATGAGGTTCGGTAGTAACTTGATATGAAGTTTCATGATCATCATCATTAACTTCCTCACTAATTGGTGTAGGCATCACTGGAACTGATTTCTATGATGAACCATTTTCCAATTCGGGAGAAGGTACAACTACCTCATCAAGTTCTACTTTCCTCCCACTCACTTCTTTCGAGAGAAACTCCTTATCTAGAAAGGATCCACTCTTAGCAACAAAGATCTTGCCTTCGGATCTGTGATAGAAGGTGTACCCAACAGTTTCTTTTGGGTATCGTATGAAGACACACTTCTTCAATTTAGTTTTGAGCTTATCAGGCTGAAACTTTTTCACATAAGCATCACAACCCCAAACTTTAAGAAATGACAGCTGACAGCTTAGGTTTCTTGTTAAACCACAGTTCATACGGTGTCATCTCAACGGATTTTTAGACGGTGCCCTATTTAACGCGAATGCAGCTGTCTCTAATGCATAACCCCAAAACGATAGTAGTAGTTCGGTAAGAGACATCATAGATCGCATCATATCTAATAAAGTACGGTTATGACGTTCGGACACACCATTATGCTGTGGTGTTCCATGTGGCATGAGTTTGTGAAACTATTACACATTGTTTTAATTGAAGGCCAAACTCATAACTCAAATATTCGCCTCTGCGATCAGATCATAGAAACTTTATTGTCTTGTTACGATGATTCTCTACTTCACTATGAAATTCTTTCAACTTTTCAAATGTTTCAGACTTGTGTTTCTTCAAGTAGATATACCCATATCTGCTCAAATCATTTGTGAAGGTCAGAAAATAATGATACTCGCCGCGAGCCTTAACACTCATCAGACCGCATACATCGGTATGTATTATTTTTGATAAGTTAGTGGCTCGCTCCATTGTTTCGGAGAATAGAGTTTTAGTCATCTTGCCCATGAGGCATGGTTCGCAAGAATCAAGTGATTCATAATCAAGTGATTCCAAAAACCCATCAACATGGAGTTTCTTCATGCGCTTTACACCAATATGACCTAAACGACATTGCCATAAATATGTTGCACTATCATTATCAACTTTGCATCTTTTGGCATCAATATTATGAATATGTGTATCACTATGATCGAGATTCAGTAAACCATTCACCTTGGGTGTATGACCTCACAAGGTATTATTCATGTAAACAGAATAACAATTATTCTTTGACTTAAATGAATAACCGTATTGCAATAAACATGATCCAATCGTATTATGCTCAACGCAAACACCAAATAACATTTATTTTAGATTCAATACTAATCCGAAGGTAAAGGGAGTGTGCGATGGTGATCTTATCAACCTTGGAATCACTTCCAACACACATCGTCACCTTGCCCTCAACTAGTCTTTGTTCATTTTGTAACTCCAGTTTTGAGTTACTAATCATAGCAACTGAACCAGTATCAAATACACAGGGGCTACTATGAACACTAGTAAAGTACACATCAATAACATGTATATCATATATACTTTTGTTCACTTTGCCATCCTTCTTATCCGCCAAGTATTTGGGGCAGTTCTGCTTCCAGTGACCATTTCCTTCACAGTAGAAGCACTCAGTTTCAGGCTTGGGTCTAGCTTTGGGCTTCTTCATGGAGTGGCAACCTGGTTGTCATTCTTCTTGAAGTTCCCTTTCTGTCCCTTTCCCTTTTACTTGAAACTAGTGGTCTTGTCAACCATCAACATTTGATGCTTTTCTTGATTTCTACCTTCGTCGATTTCAGCATCACGAAGAGCTCGGGAATCATTTTCGTCATCCCTTGCATATTATAGTTCATCACGAAGTTCCAGTAACTTGGTTATAGTGACTAGAGAACTCTGTCAATCACCTTTTTATCTGGAAGATTAACTCCCACTTGATTCAAGCGATTGTATTACTCAGACAATCTGAGCACATGCTCACTGATTGAGCTATTCTCCTCCATCTTGTAGGCAAAATACTTGTCAGAGGTCTCATACCTCTCGACTCGGGCAGGAGTCTGAAATACCAATTTCAGCTCTTGGAACATCTTATATGCTCCATGGCATTCAAAACATTTTTGAAGCCCCGGTTCTAACCCGTGAAGCATGGCGCACTAAACTGTCAAGTAGTTATCATACCGAGCTTTGCTAAACGTTCATAACGTCTGTATCTGTGCTCCTGCAATAGGTCCGTCACCTAGCGGTGCATCAAGGACATAATTCTTCTGTGTATCAATGATGATAATCCTTAGATCACGGACCTAGTCCGCATCATTGCTATTATCATCTTTCAACATAGTTTTTCTCTAGGAACATATCAAAAATAAACGGGGACCTACATCGCGAGCTATTGATCTACAACATAGTTATGCAAATACTATCAGGACTAAGTTCATGATAAATTAAAGTTCAATTAATCATATTACTTAAGAACTCCCACTTAGATAGACATCCCTCTAGTCATCTAAATGATCACGTGATCCAAATCAACTAAACCATGTCCGATCATCACGTGAGATGGAGTAGATTTCAATGGTGAACATCACTATATTGATCATATCTACTATATGATTCACGTTCGACCTTTCAGCCTCAGTGTTCCGAGGCCATATCTGCATATGCTAGGCTCGTCAAGTTTAACCCGAGTATTCTGCATGTGCAAAACTGGCTTGCACCCATTGTATGTGAACGTAGAGCTTATCACACCCGATCATCACGTGGTGTCTCAGCACGAAGAACTGTCGCAATGGTGCATACTCAGGGAGAACACTTACACTTTGAAATTTTAGTAAGGTATCATCTCATAATTCTACCGTCGTACTAAGCAAAATAGATGCATAAAAGATAAACATCACATGCAATCAAAATATGTGACATGATATGGCCATCATCATCTTGTGCCTTTGATCTCCATCTCCAAAGTACTGTCATGATCTCTACCGTCACCGGCATGACACCATGATCTCCATCATCTTGATCTTTATCAATGTCTCGTCACATGGTCATCTCGCCAACTATTGCTTTTGTAACTATTGCTATCGCATAGCAATAAAGTAAAGCAATTATATGGCGCTTGCATCTTATGCAATAAAGAGACAACCATAAGGCTCCTGCCAGATGCCGATAACTTTAAGAAAACATGATTATCTCATACAGCAATTTATATCTCATCACGTCTTGACCATATCACATCACAACATACCCTGCAAAAAGAAGTTAGACATCCTCTACTTTGTTGTTGCAAGTTTTATGTGGCTGCTACGGGCTTCTAGCAAGAACCGTTCTTACCTACACATCAAAACCACAACGGTTTTTCATCAAGTGTGTTGTTTTAACCTTCAACAAGGATCGGGCATAGTCAAACTCGATTCAACTAAAGCTAGAGAAACAGACACCCACTAGCCACCTATGTGCGAAGCACGACGGTAGAACCAGTCTCATGAACGCGGTCATGTAATGTCGGCCTGGGCCGCTTCATCCAACAATACCGCTGAATCAAATTATGACATGCTGGTAAGCAGTATGACTATTATCACCCACAACTCTTTGTGTTCTACTCGTGCATATAACATCCGTGCACAGACATGGCTCGGATGCCACTGTTGGGGAACATAGTATTTCAAAAATATCCTACGATCACGCAAGATCTATCTAGGAGAAGCATAGCAACGAGCGGGGAGAGTGTGTCCACGTACCCTCATAGACCGAAAGCGGAAGCATTTAGTAACGCAGTTGATGTAGTCGAACGTCTTCGTGATCCCACTGATCAAGTACCGAACGCATGGCACCTCCATGATATGCACACGTTCAGCTCGGTGACGTCCCTCATACTCTTGATCCAGCTGAGGCCGAGGGTGAGTTTCGTCAGCACGACGGTGTGTTGATGGTGATGATGAAGTTACCGATGCAGGGCTTCACCTAAGCACTACGACAATATGACCGAGGTGTAAAACTGTGGAGGGGGGCACCGCACAAGGCTAAAGATCAACTTGTGTGTCTTTGGGGTGCCCCCTGCCCACGTATATAAAGGAGGGGGGAATAAGAGGCCAGCCTAGGAGGGGCACGCCTATAGGGGGAGTCCAACTAGGATTCCCAATCCTAGTTGGAGTCCCCTTCCTTTTCCAAGAGGGGAGAGAGGGAAGGAGAAGGAGAGGGAGAAGGAAAGTGGGGGGCGCCGCCCCCTCCCTAGTCCAATTTAGACCAGCCCATGGGGGGGCCCTCCCCTTGTGGCCCTTCTCTTCTTTCAACTAAGGCCCATGAAGGCCCAATACTCCCCCCCGGCGAATTCCGTAACTCTTCGGTACTCCGAAAAATACCCGAACCACTCAGAACCTTTCCGATGTTCGAATATAGCCTTCCAATATATCGATATTTACGTCTCGACCATTTCGAGACTCCTCGTCATGTCCGTGATCTCGTATGGGACACCCAACAAACTTCGGTCATCAAATCACATAACTTATAATACAAATCGTCATCAAACGTTAAGCGTCCAGACCCTACGCGTTCGAGAATTATGTAGACATGACCGAGACACATCTCCGGTCAATAACCAATAGCGGAACCTGGATGCTCATATTGGCTCCTACATATTCTACGAAGATCTTTATTGGTCAAACCGCATAACAACATACATTGTTCCCTTTGTCATCGGTATGTTACTTGCCCGAGATTCGATCGTCGGTATCATCATACCTAGTTCAATCTCATTACCGGCAAGTCTCTTTACTTGTTCCGTTATGCATCATCCCGTGACTAACTCATTAGTCACATTGCTTGCAAGGCTTATAGTGATGTGCATTACCGAGAGGGCCCAAAGATACCTCTCCGATACACAGAGTGACAAATTCTAATCTCGATCTATGCCAACCCAAAAAACACCTTCAAAGAAGTCTGTAGACCATCTTTATAATCACCCAGTTACGTTGTGACGTTTGATAGCACACAAGGTGTTCCATCGGTATTCGGGAGTTGCATAATCTCATAGTCAGAGGAACATGTATAAGTCATGATGAAAGCAATATCAATAAAACTAAATGATCATTATGCTAAGCTAGCGGATGGGTCTTGTCCATCACATCATTCTCTAATGATGTGCCCCGTTCATCAAATGACAACACATGTCTATGGTCAGGAAACATAACCATCTTTGATTAACGAGCTAGTCAAGTAGAGGCATACTAGGGACACTCTGTTTTGTCTATGTATTCACACATGTACTAAGTTTCCGGTTAATACAATTCTAGCATGAATAATAAACATTTATCATGATATAAGGAAATATAAATAACAACTTTATTATTGCCTCTAGGGCATATTTCCTTCACACCCCACACAGTTAGTCCCTCCTAAATGTTTCCGTTCGTATGTACATTCCACACAGTTAATCCAAGGAATACGTTTCCGTTAGTATGTACATCCCATAGAGTTAATCCAAGAAGTACGTTTCCATTTGTATATACATCCCACACAGTCATTCCAAGGAAAATATTTTTGTTTGTAGGTACATCACACACAATTTTCCCCATTAAATCGTTTGTGATAGTGTTGCCATTGCACACGATATTAACAATTTTATCGTTTGTGTTATTGAATGCATCACACACGGTGCGTAGAAGAAACTGTGTGGCAAAGGCTGTCCATCACACACACTTTTTATGTGGTAAACGTTTGCGCTAGGTGGCCTAACACAAATAGTTTTCAGGAGGATGTCATGTGTGATTGTTCATCAATCCAACACGGTTTATTCCAAGAAATTGTGTGCATTGCCTGAGGTCATCGCCCACGGTGTTTTCTCACTAACCGTTTGCAACAAAAAATCCAATTAGCAGGCTAATTGCCCTATTATTAATAATACATTTATTAATCTAATTGACATTTCATATTAAGCACACAATATATTTCATTTCCATATTAAGGAAGTAGGATTTCATAATTGAAATACATCAGAGTACAACACCATATAGCTTCAGCACCCAGCTACCCCATTACACAACTGCACCAGCACCAAGTTTCACATGCAACATCTAGAACCTTTCGAAGTTAGCATCATAGACGATACATACACAGATGCATCTCATCTGGGAAACTGCTGAAGCGGAAGGCGAATATTGAGCCTTCATTGATGTTGAAGGTCTTTGCAACTTTAGGCCAGTGCCTGTGGATGATTGACCGTCCATCCTTCATCCTCTTCAGGAATACTTCAATATTGAACCGTGGGTGTTGTATGAAAACCTTTCTCGCCTCCTGACCATAGAGGTGGTTTGAGAGGTAATCATCAGTGAACTGCTTTGGAAAGGCCTGAAAACAAGGATGTGCATAAATATCTTCTCTATATTGGAAATGAGGCAAAGGAATAAAAAAGGCAGGGTATAATAGTTAGTACCATCTTGTAGTGAACTGATATCTTCTTCATTGTGTAGACAAAGATCTTGTTATTTTTTGTTGCTAATTTCTTTATCCTAACAATCTTTCTGTGTTTCTTGACTTGTCTGATATTCATCAACAACTCATTTCCCCATATGTAAAAAGGGTCGAACAATGGGTCAAAACCTTTGACAGCAGGACCTACATGTGCAAGACCAAATTGTTAAAAACCTAAATATTAGAATGGTTCCTACAATTGCACAATAATGTGCTATTAGACAAAGGATCATGCATGTGCAAACCTTATTGTAAACCTGAGTGCTCCCATTGTTTCCCTGCAACACATATAAGGTAGTTAGTCATCAGGTTAAGTGAGGGTTCGCATGCTATCAGCAAAATACGTTGCTAAAAAAATAAGCACATTGCAGATTCATCAGATTAATTCAAGCCACATGGAAACTCCATTTATCCAAACCAAACATGATTAAGAACTAGGAAATATAGCAGTTGTATTGTTTCTCAAGTGCAGCCAAATTTGATTTATTTCTCACATGCACAACAATACAAGATTCTACCCATGACAATTGGACATCGCATTACAGACCACAACAAATGAACCAAACATCAACTGAGCACCACATTGCACAATATAACATACTCCTAATAGAAGATCAAATAGTTAACCAAACCAAGCATGCTTAACAACTTGGAAATATAGCAATTGTATTTGTTTCTCATGCATTTAATACAGCCAAATTCGATTTATTTCTCACATGCTATACAATAACAGAATGCACCCACAACAATTGAACATTGCATTGCAGAATTGAACCAAAAAGTTAGCTAAACACCACAACAAATGAACCAAACTTTAACTGAGCACCACATTGCACAATATAACATACTCCTAATAGAAGATCAGACAGTTAACCAAACCAAGCATGGTTAACAACTTGGAAATACAACAATTGTATTTGTTTCTCATGTATTTAGTACAACCAAATTCGATTTATTTCTCACATGGTATACAATAACAGAATGGACCCATAACAATTGAACATCGCATTGCAGAATTGAACCAAACAGTTAACTAAACACCACAACAAATGAACCAAACATTAACTGAGCACCACATTGCACAATGTATAACATACTAGAAGATCAGACAGTTAACCAAACCAAGCATGCTTGACAACTTGGAAATATAGCAATTGTATTTGTTTCTCATGTATTTTGTAAAGATAAATTCTATTTATTTATCACATGGAAGACAATACAAAATTGTAGCCTAAAGAATTGAACATCACATTCGTAGAAATGAACCAAACAGTTAACTGAAGACGAGAACTAACTAACCAAGTAGTTAATAAGTGGGCACCACATTGCACGACATATAGAACATATACACTAGAGCAACAAATTGCATGGTAAAATTAGATAGCACAATTCACTAGAATTTGTCAAGGAAAGGCAGGAGCAACACATGCAATAGGTAAACCGAGCATGCTTAGCTGGCGTAGCTAGCAAACTGAACATATGTCCTTATAGTGAGCTAATAAGACAAGCTACTCCTCATCGTCGGAGATATCGACGATGATTGGCTCCTTGGACATGGAAGATGTCGCTTGAAGCTACGTTGGTATTTCCCCAAAGAGGAAGGGATGATGCAGCACAACGGTAGGTATTTCCCTCAAATATGAAACCAAGGTTATCGAACCAATAGAAGAACCAAGCAACACAACATAAACAACACCTGCACACAAATAACAACTACTCGCAACCAGACGTGTAAAAGGGGTTGTCAATCCCTTTCAGGTAGCGGCGCCAGAAATTGGCAGACGGACGTGAGATAAAATTGTAGATATTGATAGATCGAATGCCAAATAAAATAAATAAGAGTAAATTATAGCAAGATATTTTTGTGTTTTTGGTTTAGTAGATCTGAAAATAAAAGCAAAGGAATATAGATCGCAAAGGCAAATAATATGAGAAAGAGACCCGGGGGTCGTAGGTTTCACTAGTGGCTTCTCTTGAGAAAAATAGCAAATGGTGGGTAAACAAATTACTGTTGGGAAATTGATAGAACTTCAAATAATCATGACGATATCCAGGGAATGATCATTATATAGGCATCATGTCCAATATTAGTAGACTGACTCCTATCTGCATCTACAGCTATTACTCCACACATCGACCGCTATCCAGCATGCATCTAGTGTATTAAGTTCATGGAGAAATGGAGTAATGCAATAAGAACAATGACATGATGTAGACGAGATCTATCTATGTAGAGATAGACACCATTGTTTTATCCTTAGTAGCAACGATACATACGTGTCGGTTCCCCTTGTGTCACCGGGATCAAGCACCGTAAGATTGAACCCACTCCAAAGCACCTCTTTCCATTGCAAGATAAATAGATCAAGTTGGCCCAACAAAACCCAAATATCAGAGAAGAAATACGAGGCTATAAGCAATCATGCATAAAAGAGATCAAAGAAACTCAAATACTTTCATGGATATAAAAAGCTAGATCTGATCATAAACTCAAAGTTCATTTGATCCTAACAAACACACCGCAAAAAGAGTTACATCATATGGATCTCCAAGAGACCATTGTATTGAGAATCAAAAAAGAGAGAGGAAGCCATCTAGCTACTAACTACGGACCCGAAGGTCTACAAAGAACTACTCACGCATCATCGGAGAGGCACCAATGGAGGTGGTGAACCCCATCCATGATGGTTTCTAGATTGGATCTGGTGGTTCTGGACTCTGCGGTGGCTGGAATTGATTTTCGTCGAGTCCCCTAGGGTTTCTGGAATATTGGGGTATTTATAGAGCAAAGAGGCGGTCCGGGGGGCACCTGAGGTGGGCACAACCCACCAAGGCGTGCTTGGGCCTCCTGGCGCACCCTGGTGGGTTGCGCTCTCCTCGGAGCACCCCAGGCGCAGCCTTGGCCCATTATGTGTCTTATGGTCCATAAAAAATCTCCGTAAAGTTTCGTTGCATTTGGATTCCGTTTGGTATTAATTTTCTACGATGTAAAAAACATGCAAAAACAACAACTAGCACTTGGCACTATGTCAATAGGTTAGTACCAAAAAATGATATAAAATGATTATAAAACATCCAGGATTGATAATATAACAACATGGAACAATAAAAAATTATAGATACATTGGATACGTATCAATGCACACTGAGAAAACACCTCGTAGTCTTCGTCGAAGGCATCGAGGATGGCCTTGAGAAAACGCCATGAATTTTAGTTTAAAGCAGCCAACCGCATCGCGGAGTTGGTGCACGAGGTGTCGATGGTGGCCTCGATGGTGAGGTGCTCCTCCAAGATCTGGGGTCGACACAAATGGCAGCCATCACGACCTCATTCGCGTGTGCGGTCGCGATTTGCTTCTCCGCTGCCAAATTCTCCTTGAGCTCCTGGCTATACCGCGTGCACCATGGCTTAGGGCGGCGCTTATTTAGTGGAGGGGTCGGTTATGTGGGTGGAAGGTGTCAAGCCGGCGGTCGGGGCATGTGGGATGTGGAAGCAGGAGGAGGATAGGGGTCGGGTGTGGATTACCTGCCTGGATAGTCAAGGCCGAGAAGCGTGAAGGAGGGTCGCTGACAAGGAGGCGGCGTTGCAAGCAAGGAGTGAAGGTTTCAACTTGGAAAGGAAGGCAGAAACAGGGGAAATGTGGCTTTTGGTAAGGGGGATGGGGCGGGGAGGTCGATATTTCTGTGGAAGCCGAAAATTTTGAATCGGTGCAGCGAAAAAACTGGCGCGCGAAGTGTCATCAGACATGGTCCCTTATTCAGCACTGTGTATGATATGTGAACATCACAAACGATTCATATAGCTTAACCCGTGTGTGATGAGTTTGAACATGCAAATTTTGGTTCGAATTTCCCTGGTTACAGTGGTCATCCACGTCATTGCATAATTTGGGTACACAAAGGAGACTGCAACACACTCATACTTCTTAATCGAGCAAGTTCAGCAATTAAACAGAGCTAGCTGACCTAAACATTACTCTAACAAACTAAAACCTGACGCTCTTAATTAAACAAAACAAAGAGTACTACTATGGCTGGTGCTCGTCGATCTCCGCCTCCTCCTCCATGTCCAGCTTGCACACAATGGTGTCCTAGGGAAGCGGCTCCATGGCATCCATCACAGCATACTCGGCAAGCATCTCGCCATCCACGTCTGCCATCTCTTTGGAAAAGGCCGCCATGAGCTGGGCGTGGGCAGCCGCGATCTGGGCTTGGACGGGCTCCATCGTGGCAAGGTATGCGGCAGAGGAACGGACGACTGCTCAAACGCTCTCGGCGATTGCCAACTCTTCGGCCGTGGGTTGCCGACCGTTGTCAGAGAAGCTTCGTTAGATTTGTGCGGTGACTGCTGCTACCTCTTGACCATGCATTGGTTTTTCCTTGAAGAGGGAAGGGTGATGCAGCAAAGTAGCGTAAGTATTTCCCTCATTTTTTGAGAACCAAGGTATCAATCTAGTAGGAGACAACGCACAAGTCACCTAGTACCTGCATAAACAATCAAGAACCTCGCAACCAACACGATAAAGGGGTTGTCAATCCCTTCATGGTCACTTGCGAAAGTGAGATCTGATAGAGATAATAAGATAAATATTTTTGGTATTTTGTTGTATAGATTGGAAAGTAAAGATTGCAAAATAGTAAACGAGCTGCGATAATAAAAGAGATGCAATATAATAAGGAAGAGAACCCGGGGCCATAGGTTTCACTAGTGGCTTCTCTCATGATAGCATGTATTACGGTGGGTGAACAAATTATAGCCGAGCAATTGATAGAAAAGTGCATAGTTATGAAGATATATAAGGCAATGATCATAAACATAGGCATCACGTTCGTGTCAAGTAGATCGAAACGATTCTGCATCTACTACTATTACTCCACCCACCGACCGCTATCTAGCATGCATCTAGAGTATTAAGTTCATAAGAATAGAGTAACACATTAAGCAAGATGACATGATGTAGAGGGATAAACTCAAGCAATATGACATAAACCCCATCTTTTTATCCTTGATGGCAACATTGCAATATGTTCCTTGCTGCCCCTACTGTCACTGGGAAAGGACACCGCAAGATTGAACCCAAAGCTAAGCACTTCTCCCATTGCAAGAAAGATCAATCTAGTAGGCCAAACTAAACCGATAATTCGAAGAGACTTGCAAAGATATCAAATCATGCATATAAGAATTCAGAGAAGAACCAAATAATATTCATAGATAATCAAGTTCATAAACCCACAATTCACCGGATCTCGGCAAACACACCGCAAGGGAGTATTACATCGAATAGATCTCCAAGAGCATCGAGGAGAACTTTGTATTGAAGATCAAAGAGAGAGAAGAAGCCATCTAGCTAATAACTATGGACCCGAAGGTCTCTGGTAAACTACTCACGCTTCATCGAAGAGGCTATGGTGTTGATGTAGAAGCCCTCCATGATCGATTCCCCCTCCGGCAAATTGCCAGAAAAGGTCCCCAGATGGTATCTCATGGGTACAGAAGGTTGCGGCGGTGGAAAAGTGGTTTCGTGGCTCCCCCTGATGTTTTTAGGGTATAAGAGTATATATAGGCGAAAGAAGTACATCGGTGGAGCTCCATGGGGCCCACGAGGGTCGGGGCGCGCCTACCCCCCCTCGGCGTGCCCTCCTATCTCGTGGCCGCCTCACAGAGTTCCAGAGTTCCACTCCAAGTCTCCTGGTTTACTTTCGGTCCAAGAAAGATCATCGCGAAGGTTTCATTCCGTTTGGTATTCCTTTTCTGCGAAACACCGAAATAGGCAAAAAATAGAAACTTGCACCGGGCCTCCGGTTAATAGGTTAGTCCCCAAAATAATATAAAAGTGCATATTAAAGCCCATTAAATATCCAAAATAGATAATATAGTAGCATGGAACAATAAAAAATTATAGATACATTAGAGATGTATCAAGCATCCCCAAGCTTAATTCCTGCTCGTCCTCGAGTAGGTAAATGATAAAAATAGAATTTTTGATGTGGAATGCTACCTAACATATTTATCAATGTAATTTTCTTTATTGTTGCATGAATGTTTAGATCCGAAAGATTCAAGACAAAAGTTTATGAAATAAATTTTTTAATACTTCAAGAATACTAACAAAGTAATTATGTCCTCTCAAAATAACATGGCCACAGAAAGCTCATCCCTACAAAATCATATAGTTTGGTAATGCTCCATCTTCGTCACACAAAATACTCAAATCATGCACAACCCCGATGACAAGCGAAGCAATTGTTTCGTACTTTAGTAATCTCAAACCTTTTCAACTTTCACGCAATACATGAGCACGAGTCATGGACATAGCACTATAGGTGGAATAGAGTGGTGGTTGTGGAGAGGACAAAAAGGAGGAAGATGGTCTCACATCAACTAGGCGTATCAATGGGCTATGGAGATGCCCATCAATAGATGTCAATGTGAGTGAGTAGGGATTGCCATGCAACGGATACACTAGAGCTATAAATGTATGAAAGCTCAACAAAAGAAACTAAGTGGGTGTGTATCCAACTTGCTTGCTCACGAAGACCTAGGGCATTTGAGGAAGCCCATCATTGGAATATACAAGCCAAGTTCTATAATGAAAATTACCCACTAGTATAAGAAAGTGATAAAATAAGAGACTCTCTATCATGAAGATCATGGTGCTACTTTGAAGCACAAGTGTGTAAAGGATAGTAGCATTGTCCCTTCTCTCTTTTTATATCATTTTTTATTTTCTTTTTTTTTCTTTCTCTTTTTTTGGGCTTTCTCTTTTTTTATTTGGCCTTTTTTATTTCCTCACATGGGACAATGCTTTAATAATGACGATCATCACACTTCTATTTATTTACAACTCAAAGATTACAACTCGGTACTTAGAACAAAAATATGACTCTATATGCGGGCCTCCGGCGGTGTACTGGGATGTGCAATGAATCAAGAGTGACATGTATGAAAAATTATGAACGGTGGCTTTTCCACAAATACGATGTCAACTACATGATCATGCAAGGCAATACGATAATGATGGATCATGTCATAATAAACGGAACAGTGGAAAGTTGCTTGGCAATATATCTCGGAATGGCTATGGAAATGCCATAATAGGTAGGTATGGTGGATTTTTTCAGGAAGATATATGGTGGATTTATGGTACTGGTGAAAGTTGCGCGGTAGTAGAGAGGCTAGCAATGGTGGAAGGGTGAGGGTGCGTATAATCCATGGACTCAACATTAGTCATAAAAACTCACATACTTATTGCAAAAATCTATTAGTTATCGAAAAAAGTACTACGCGCATGCTCCTAGGGGGATAGATTGGTAGGAAAAGACCATCGCTCGTCCCCGATGGCCACTCATAAGGAAGGCAATCAATAAATAAATCATGCTCCGACTTCATCACATAATGGTTCACCATACGTGCATGCTACGTGAATCACAAACTTCAACATAAGTATTTCTCAAATTCACAACTACTCAACTAGCATGACTCTAATATCACCATCTCCATATCTCAAAACAATTATCAAGTATCAAACTTCTCATAGTATTCATTGCACTTTTTATGGAAGTTTTTATTATATCCCACTTGGATGCCTATCATATTAGGACTAGTTTCATAACCAAAGCAAACTACAATGTTGTTCTAAAGACTCTCAAAATAATATAAGTGAAGCATGAGAGTTCATCCATTTCTACAAAATAAAACCACCACCGTGCTCTAAAAATATATAAGTGAAGCACTAGAGCAACGACAAACTACTCTAAAAGATATAAGTGAAGATCAATGAGTAGTCGAATAATTATGCAACTATGTGAAGACTCTCTAACATTTAAGAATTTAAGATCTTGGTATTTTATCCAAACAGCAAGCAAAACAAAATAAAATAAAATGACGCTCCAAGCAAAACACATATCATGTGGTGAATAAAAATATAGCTCCAAGTAAAGTTACCAATGAACGAAGACGAAAGAGGTGATGCCATCCGGGGCATCCCCAAGCTTAGGCTCTTGGTAGGTATGGTGGCTGTTTTGAGGAAGGTAAATGGTGGGTTTATGGTATCGGCGAAAATTGTGCGGTACTTGAGAGGCTAGCAATGGTGGAAGGGTGAGAGTGCGTATAATCCATGGACTCAACATTAGTCATAAAGAACTCACATACTTATTGCAAAAATCTACAAGTCATCAAAACCAAGCACTACGAGCATGCTCCTAGGGGGATAGATTGGTAGGAAAAGACCATCGCTCGTCCCCGACCACCACTCATAAGGAAGACAATCAAAAAATACCTCATGCTTCAAATTTGTTACACAACGGTTACCATACGTGCATGCTACGGGACTTGCAAACCTCAATACAAGTATTTCTCAAATTCACAATTACCCCACTAGCATGACTCTAATATCACCATCCTCATGTCTCAAAACAATCATCGAGTATCAAACTTCTCCTACTATTCAATGCATCTTATATGCAAGTTTTTATTATACCCAACTTGGATGCCCATCATATTAGGACTAGTTTTATAACCAAAGCAAATTACCATGATGTTCTAAAAGAATCTCAAAATAATATAAGTGAAGCATGAGAGATCAATAATTTCTATAAAATAAAACCACCACCATGCTTTAAAAATATATAAGCGAAGCACTAGAGAAAAATTGTATAGCTCAAAAGATATAAGTGAAGCACATAGAGTATTCTAGTAAATTCCGATTCATGCATGTCTCTCCCAAAAGGTGTGTACAGCAAGGATGGTTGTGGTAAACTAAAAAGCAAAGACTCAAATCATACAAGACGCTCTAAGCAAAACACATATCATGTGGTGAATAAAAATATAGTCTCAAGTAAAGTTACCGATAGACGAAGACGAAAGAGGGGATGCCTTCCGGGGCATCCCCAAGCTTAGGCTTTTGGTTGTCCTTGAATTTTACCTTGGGGTGCCTTGGGCATCCCCAAGCATAGGCTCTTGCCACTCCTTGTTCCAAAATCCATCAAATCTTCACCCAAAAACTTGAAAACTTCACAACACAAAACTCAACAGAAAATCTCGTGAGCTCCGTTAGTATAAGAAAATAAACCACGACTTTAAGGTACTATAATTAACTCATTCTGTGGGAACCCCGACTCATAAGTCGCGATCACCGAATGCACGTGTACAATGATCCCAGAGATCAATGCTCACTGAACACACAGAAGCTGAATAACAAGAGTCTTACATCCATACATACCGTCTTACAAAAATTATGACCATTATGGTCAAGTCTTGCATAGATAAAGCCACAACGGCTGAATGCCAAATAAACTTAAGCAGCGGAAATCTTTGTCGATAAATAGAACCCATGTCATCTGCCTTAACCCTACAGGCATTCAGACTGGGAAACGTCCTAGTTCGCATGTTCGTCTCCAAAGAACTCTTCTTCGAACTCCTGTTCTTCCATGCCTGGCCAATTAAATAACCAGTGGCAAGCCAATGAGTACTTTGAATGTACTCGCAAGCAACCCATGATTGGAACAAGGCACAACAATGCAATGATATAGCACTAAGTAGGTAGTTTGCAGAAAGCTAGTTTTGAGTGCAATGACATGATCTATCAACCTGTAAAGTATGCATCATGAGAGTACATATATCCGTATGAACAAGTTACATATATCAACATAAGCAAAGTTGGACACCAATCCAACTTGATCGTCGTGTCAAGTCATCTGACTTGACCCATTTAGCTTCATCAACACACACACACGTGGTTTGAAAAATTATGGACGTAGTTTAAGCGGCACCGGCCAACTATCCTTGACCGTGGACACGGCTATTCGAATAGTTTTACACTATGCAGAGGTTGCACACTTTACCCACAAGATCCAGGGAACTTTCGTGTCTTCCGTGACCCGCGGTACCTCAAGTACCCGGGGTAAGCACCCGATCACCATCTTTCCCTAGACGACACTAACATAGAGTCCACTTGATTGGTAGTAACCCCCATGCCCAACATTTCACATCTTAAAATTTGTGGAGCCTCGCTCCCATATTTATCACATAGCACAAGCACGGGGTACTAACGGTGTGTCCGGTGCCCTGTAAAAATAGTCATGGCCGCCCTACCTGGCACGACCCCGTCCCGAGAGAGAGCACCAACTCTCCCCCGTCACTAGTAATGCGGGCTCCAAGCTAGTATCAGCCTAGGTAATCAATAATGCCCTTTCCCATACAAGGGTAGAGTGGTTGCGCATGTAAGGTTGGGACAGTCGACAAATCTTAAATCTATTCCGTTTTCGAAAACAACACACACACTTGCCTTGGTACACCACTTCATCATCAAGTGGTTACCCATCTCATTATCTCCCCCGGGCATAAGTGGCACCCGACAGGGTTTCAAAAAAATCTTCTGAAAATACTTTGTCTCCATCACCATGCATATTCTCGTCCCTTTTTGCGTAGCAACTACTCTAGCATCCTACCTACTCCCACCGACATAACCCTCGTAAGGAGGTAGGGTCATGCACCATGCAAGTATCAATGAGGAAGTAACAGTGGCAAACCACCTCAAGTGTTCACCATTTTATCATGACTTTGATGCAAGCAATGAAAGTGCCATATGACATGCATAAAAAGGGTTTCTTAGACATGGTCAAAGGGCTGCTTGCTTGGCTCAACAAAGTCTTCTAGGTCTTCAAAGTCTTCTGGTCCAATTCCTTCGTTAGTAACACAATCTATCATCGCAAAATAATAACGAGGAAAATAAGGCGATAATAAAACAGAAAAACCAAAGTGCTCAGAAAAATGTCAACTCATTTTTGTTAAATACTAGGGTAAAAGATAAGAAGGATAAAATTCCTAGTTTTGGATTTGGAGTTGTAGAATATGAGGAATGGATTTTTAGAGAGGTTTAAATATATTCAAATTTGAATTTGAATATGAACAGTACATAAAAGTTGTTTGGACATGTGTGAAAGTTATACCATTAAATAGGTAGGATTTTCACAAGAATTTAGGAACTGGGATTGTTGCATTTGGATTAATATTTTATCTGTGGATTTTTTTGCAAGTTTCTGAGAAAAAGAAAAGAAGATGTAGCACTCTGCAACTGGGCCTATTCGGCCACAGTGCAACAGGCCCAGGGGGAATCCAACCCGCGCGAGGCTGCCACGTCGAAGGCATATTTGGGAAATACGCCTCTAGCTGACGCAGCGAATCGGTGCGCGCACGTTTGTGTTTTAAACCTGACGTGTGGGACCCACATGTCAAGACGTGAGGCTGACGGATGGGCCCCACGGCCATTGTCGTCAACCTTGGGCCAGAGAGGGTGACAAGCTCACCGGCGCCGCTATGGTCGATGACGAGGCGATCTGAGGGCACCGACATGCTCAGGACGGAGTCGCCATTCGGGTGGAGGTGGATTTCATCGCCGGGGTGCAGGGGTTCGCCGATGACGAGGAAGACGGCGGCAGAGCTTCGGGAGGTGCTTGCCCCGGTCGATTCCGGCTACAAAAGAGAGGGGAAACAGAGGGGAAATGGTCAGGGAGGTGTGGCAGTTCCAGATCGAGAGATAGAAGGGGCGGAGAGAGCCTGTAACCCGAGATCGACGGCGGCCCGAGGCGGCTGAGCTCGAGCTCGATCTCGAGCTCGGGCGCTTCTGGAGATGAACTGGGGGTGCAGGGGGCCTATTTGGAGCCGCAAAGGTCGAGTGGTGAGGAGAGGAGGGTTCGGGGAGGTCTTATATAGCCGGGCCAGGGCTTGCCGTGGACCCATGCGCCGGCGAGGTTGTTGCCATTGCTGTATGTCATGGGGGCTCACGTGGGCGTGTCCGGGGTGTTTGTAGGGATGGTCTACACCCAGAGGAAGGGAGAGAGGGAGCGGGGAGGGGTCAGAGACGCCGTGCGTGTGAGCTTGCTCACTGGAGCTCTCGGGCGGCCGGTGCGCGTGTGAGCAGGGGCAGGAGAGAGAGAGGAAGGAGGGGGCCGATCAGCTGGCGTGTCTCGGACGCCGAGGCGCATCATCGGGCGTGCTGGGGAGACCCAAGGTGGCCGGAGGCATTGGGCAGAGGGCGGCTACAGTGCCTGGGCGCGTTCTAGCATGTTCTGGAGCATGCAAATGGCTGGCATGGCCATTTCAAAGGGCCAGGGCATGTCCCCTTGTGCCTTGGGCTGCCTTGGATGCCCTGGGGTGGGGAGATGCTAGGTGGGGTGCTGGTATATAGAAATGGGAGAGAGAGAGGTGTTGCCATGGGTGAACAGAGAGAGAAAGAGGTGGTTTTAACCCCCCCTAATAATTGATCTAAGATGTTGCATTGCTACTGGAGGTAGAGGGGGATTAGTAGGTGTTGTGGTAAAAAGTTTAGCCCATGGAGATTAGTGGAAGAGATGAAAAATGGAATTTTGGTGAAGTGGCAGAAGGTGTTTGATGCTGGTTTGAGTAAGCAAATGAACTCCATTTGGCATGAGACCCCAAAGGGTGAAATGGCACATATAATTAGGGACTTCCACCAATTTTGAGCTCATTCGGGCAAAGTTGCCAATGCAACTTCTGTAAACCCTAGAAATTAGCAGAAATGAACTTGTGTAGATCGAGTTGAGCAAATCACTTCCCCTTGATGCACCACTTAGTGTAGTGGCCTCATTTGGTCATGTGAACATGCTCACAAAAGTTGAGGTCAAGGAGAGAAAGTTGGTAGTACAAAGTTGTTCAAATTTGATTCTAGTCAAAGAGGGTTTTGGGGCATTTTGGTGAAACAAAGTGACCTTAATTGAGATGAGGCTTTGCAAGGTGATCACAATATGCATTTTTGACTTGCTGGATTTTCCTTGGATTTTAATGAAAATATTTCCGGTAGAAATATTTCAAATCCTTGAAATGGGAAGAAATGGTTTTGGGAGGATTTGTCCAATATTTTGAACATGACCATGTGTTGAAACTCTTATATATGGAAAATATATGTCCACTGAGTTTCCCTGATTTTTGTCAAATATTTTTGAAACAATAAAATAATTTTTCCCTATTAAAGACCATTTCTGGCCTTAAGAAAAAGCTCTTAAATAAAATAGGAAAATAACTTTTAAAATTATATTTTTGTGGTTTATGGGAGTCCTATATCTAATAGGATTCAAATATACCTTTTTATATATTTTTCGTACCCCAAATCAAGTACTTGTAGTGCAAACCTCAATTCAAGGTTTTTTGGAAAACTATTTTTAGAAAATACTTTTTGGCCAAATTATTTTTGTAAGGAAATACTATATTGCACTGTACACATGGCATGATCATTGGGCCGAAGTTTGGGGCAGGGAGATGAAGTATATAAAGTGGAGTAGTTGACTTTAAAGAGCACTTGAAAATCACAGAGAGAAAACCAACTCCAAAGAAAAAGCCAAATAATGCAAAAGTTTTTGTCAAACCACACTTTATCATGATTTATTAGCTTAAGTGTTGTGGCATGAAAATCAGGGTGTGACAAACCTACCCCCTTACAAGAATCTCGTCCCCGAGATTCCCAAACTAGGCGCGGAAAGGAATACGGAAACTTTGATGTGGGGCAGTCTTCACGTCCTCATACTGCTTTGCTTCCATGTGGTGCTCCATTGAATCCTTGGAGTGCTTGAAGGCGTGGCTTTGTGTATGACATTCTGCTTGATCCATATTGCGACTGGGGTCTCTCGCGTAGGTCATATTGGGCTGGAGGTCGATGGCTCGGTGATCGATGTCCTTGTAGAGACCAGACTAGTTAGGAAGTTGGAAACATTTTCGGAGTGGTGTCGTGTGGTAAAATGTTGTGCACAGTGGGTGACTCAGGTGGTAACTCTAGATGGTAGCCGTCTATTCTTCTTCTGGCAGTGATCTTGGAGAGGGGCGATAAATCTTGGTGTAAGCTTCCCTTTGACATGGAAATGCTTGGTTCCTTTGAGAGAAGTGGCTTGCACATACACCTGGTCTTCGACGAGAAAGTTCACTCCTTGATGATGGTGGTTGGCATAATTCTTCCTGTTGGAAATATGCCCTAGAGGCAATAATAAAATGGTTATTATTATATTTCTTTGTTCATGATAATTGTCTATTGTTCATGCTATAATTGTGTTATCCGGGAAATCGTAATACATGTGTGAATACATAGACCACAACACGTCCCTAGTGAGCCTCTAGTTGACTAGCTCGTTGATCAAAAGATAGTCATGGTTTCCTGACTATGGACATTAGATGTCATTGATAACGGGATCACATCATTAGGAGAATGATGTGATGGACAAGACCCAATCCTAAGCTTAGCTCAAAGATCGTGTAGTTCGTTTGCTGTAGCTTTTCTGAATGTCAAGTATCATTTCCTTAGAGCATGAGATTGTGCAACTCTCGGATACCGTAGGAGTACCTTGGGTGTGCCAAACGTCA
The DNA here is from genome assembly GCF_018294505.1 of Triticum aestivum. Taxonomy (NCBI): domain Eukaryota; kingdom Viridiplantae; phylum Streptophyta; class Magnoliopsida; order Poales; family Poaceae; genus Triticum; species Triticum aestivum. The sequence goes on from NC_057809.1 coordinate 304,633,840, forward strand.
CAACGTAACTGGGTGACTATAAAGGTACATTACAGGTATCTCCGAAAGTGTCTGTTGGGTTGGCACGAATCGAGACTGGGATTTGTCACTCCGTATGACGGAGAGGTATCTGTGGGCCCACTCGGTAATGCATCGTCATAATGAGCTCAATGTGATCAAGTGGTTGATCGCGGGATCATGCATTACGGTACGAGTAAAGTGACTTGCCGGTAACGAGACTGAACAAGGTATTGGGATACCGATAATCGAGTCTCGGACAAGTAACGTACCGATTGACAAAGGGAATTTTATACGGGATTGATTAAGTCCTCGACATCATGGTTCATCCGATGAGATCATCGAGGAGCATGTGGGAGCCAACATGGGTATCTAGATCCCGCTGTTGGTTATTGACCGGAGAGGCGTCTCGGTCATGTCTGCGTGTCTCCCGAAACCGTAGGGTCTACACACTTAAGGTTCGGTGACGCTAGGGTTGTAGAGATATTAGTATGTAGTAACCAGAAAGTTGTTCGGAGTCCCGGATGAGATCCCGGACGTCACGAGGAGTTCCGGAATGGTCCGGAGGTAAAGATTTATATATAGGAAGTCCAGTTTCGGCCAGCGCGAAGGTTTCGGGGGTTACCGGTATTGTACCGGGACCACCGAAAGGGTCCCGGGGTCCACCGGATGGGGCCACCTATACCGGAGGGCCCCATGGGCTGAAGTGGCGTGGGAACCAGCCCCTGATGGGCTGGTGAGCCCCACCCAAGGGCCCAAGGCACCCAGGGTTGGAAACCCTAGGGGGCCGTTGCCCCCCCCCCCCCGAGGGGGTATGCGCCCCCCTGGATGGAAACCCTAAGGGGGCCGTCGCCCCCAGGGGCCGCCGCCCCTTTTAGATGGGATCTCCAAGGGGGCATGCGCCCCCCTAGCCCCTATATATAGTGGAAGGGAGGGAGGGCAGCCGCACCTTGCTCTTGGCGCCTCCCTCTCCCTCCGTAACACCTCTCCTCCCCGCTTGTGCTTGGCGAAGCCCTGCCGGGATCCTGCTGCATCCACCACCACGCCGTCATGCTGCTGGATCTTCATCAACCTCTCCTTCCCCCTTGCTAGATCAAGAAGGAGGAGACATCTTCCCAACTGTACGTGTGTTGAACGCGGAGGTGCTGTCCGTTCGGCACCTGGTCATCGGTGATTTGGATCACGGCGAGTACGACTCCATCATCCCCATTCACTTGAACGCTTCCGCTCGCGATCTACAAGGGTATGTAGATGCACTCCTATTCTCCTCGTTGCTAGAATACTCCATAGATTGATCTTGGTGATGCGTAGAATTTTTTTTAATTTCTGCTACGATCCCCAACAGTGGTCTATGCGTAGTAACTACGCATCATGAGCTAGGTCTATGCGTAGTTACTATGCACGAGTAGAACACAAAGTAGTTGTGGGTGTCGATATTGTCAATTTGCTTGCCGTTACTAGTCTTATCTTGATTCGGCGGCATCGTGGGATGAAGCGGCCCGGACCAACCTTACACGTACACTTACGTGAGACCGGTTCCACCGACTGACATGCACTAGTTGCATAAGGTGGCTGGCGGGTGTCTGTCTCTCCCACTTTAGTCGGATCGGATTCGATGAATAGGGTCCTTATGAAGGGTAAATAGAAATTGGCAATTCACGTTGTGGTTTTGGCATAGGTAAGAAACGTTCTTGCTAGAAACATATAGCAGCCACGTAAAAACTTGCAACAACAATTAGAGGACGTCTAACTTGTTTTTGCAGCAAGTGTTTTGTGATGTGATATGGCCAAAGGTTGTGATGAATGATGAATGATATATGTGATGTATGAGATTGATCATGTTCTTGTAATAGGAATCACGACTTGCATGTCGATGAGTATGACAACCGGCAGGAGCCATAGGAGTTGTTTTTATTTATTTATGACCTGCGTGTCAACATAAACGTCATGTAATTACTTTACTTTATTGCTAAAGCGTTAGCCATAGTAGTAGAAGTAATAGATGACAAGACAACTTCAAGAAGACACGATGATGGAGATCATGATGATGGAGATCATGGTGTCATGCCGGTGACAACGATGATCATGGAGCCCTGAAGATGGAGATCAAAGGAGCAAATGATATTGGCCATATGTCACTATTTGATTGCATGTGATGTTTATCATGTTTTACATCTTATTTGCTTAGAACGACGGTAGCTTAAATAAGATGATCCCTCATAATAATTTCAAGAAAGTGTTCCCCCTAACTGTGCACCGTTGCGAAGGTTCGTTGTTTCGAAGCACCACGTGATGATCGGGTGTGATAGATTCTAACGTTCGAATACAACGGGTGTAAGACAGATTTACACACGCAATACACTTAGGTTAACTTGACGAGCCTAGCATGTACAGACATGGCCTCGGAACACAGAAGACCGAAAGGTCGAGCATGAGTCGTATAGAAGATACGATCAACATGAAGATGTTCACCGATGTTGACTAGTCCGTCTCACGTGATGATCGGACACGACCTAGTTAACTCGGATCATGTTATACTTAGATGACTGGAGGGATGTCTATCTGAGTGGGAGTTCATTTAATAATTTGATTAGATGAACTTAATTATCATGAACTTAGTCTAAAATCTTTACAATATGTCTTGTAGATCAAATGGCCCATGTTGTCCTCAACTTCAACGCGTTCCTAGAGAAAACCAAGCTGAAAGACGATGGCAGCAACTATACGGACTGGGTCCGGAACCTGAGGATCATCCTTATAGCTGCCAAGAAAGATTATGTCCTAGAAGCACCGCTAGGTGACGCATCCGTCCCACAGAACCAAGACATTATGAACGCTTGGCAGACACGTGCTGATGATTACTCCCTCGTTCAGTGCGGCATGCTTTACAGCTTAGAACCGGGGCTCCAAACGCGTTTTGAGAGACACGGAGCATATGAGATGTTTGAAGAGCTGAAAATGGTTTTTCAAGCTCATGCCCGGGTCGAGAGATATGAAGTCTCTGACAAGTTCTTCAGCTGTAAGATGGAGGAAAATATTTCTGTCAGTGAGCACATACTCAAAATGTCTGGGTTGCATAACCGCTTGACTCAGCTGGGAGTTAATCTCCCGGATGACGCGGTCATTGACAGAATCCTTCAGTCGCTTCCACCGAGTTACAAGAGCTTTGTGATGAACTTCAATATGCAGGGGATGGAAAAGACCATTCCTGAAGTATTTGCAATGCTGAAATCAGCAGAGGTAGAAGTCAAAAAGGAACATCAAGTGTTGATGGTGAATAAAACCACTAAGTTCAAGAAAGGCAAGGGCAAGAACAACTTCAAGAAGGACGGCAAGGGAGTTGCCGCGCCCGGTAAGCAAGCTGCCGGGAAGAAGCCAAAGAATGGACCCAAGCCCGAGACTGAGTGTTTTTATTGCAAGGGAAGTGGTCACTGGAAGCGGAACTGCCCCAAATACTTAGCGGACAAGAAGGCCGGCATCACGAAAGGTATATGTGATATACACATAATTGATGTGTACCTTACCAGTACTCGTAGTAGCTCCTGGGTATTTGATACCGGTGCGGTTGCTCACATTTGTAACTCAAAGCAGGAGCTGCGGAATAAGCGGAGACTGGCGAAGGACGAGGTGACGATGCGCGTCGGGAATGGTTCCAAGGTCGATGTGATCGCCGTCGGCACACTACCTCTACATTTACCTACGGGATTAGTTTTAAACCTCAATAATTGTTATTTAGTGCCATCTTTGAGCATGAACATTGTATCAGAATCTCGTTTAATTCGAGATGGCTACTCATTTAAATCCGAGAATAATGGTTGTTCTATTTATATGAGAGATATGTTTTATGGTCATGCTCCGATGGTGAATGGTTTATTCTTAATGAATCTCGAGCATAATGCTACACATATTCATAGTGTGAATACCAAAAGATGTAAGGTTGATAATGATAGTCCCACATACTTGTGGCACTGCCGCCTTGGTCACATAGGTGTCAAACGCATGAAGAAGCTCCATGCAGATGGACTTTTAGAGTCTCTTGATTACGAATCATTTGACACGTGCGAACCATGCCTCATGGGTAAAATGACCAAGACTCCATTCTCAGGAACAACGGAGTGAGCAACCAACTTATTGGAAATCATACATACTGATGTGTGCGGTCCAATGAGTGTTGAGGCTTGCGGTGGCTATCGTTATGTTCTCACCCTCACTGATGACTTGAGTAGATATGGGTATGTCTATTTAATGAAACACAAGTCTGAGACCTTTGAAAAGTTCAAGGAATTTCAGAGTGAGGTTGAGAATCAATGTGACAGGAAAATCAAGTTCTTGCGATCAGATCGTGGGGGAGAATACTTGAGTCACGAATTTGGCACACACTTAAGAAAATGTGGAATAGTTTCACAACTGACGCCGCCTGGAACACCTCAGTGTAATGGTGTGTCCGAACATCGTAATCGCACTCTATTAGATATGGTGCGATCTATGATGTCTCTTACCGATTTACCGCTGTCATTTTGGGGCTATGCTTTAGAGACTACCACATTCATTTTAAATAGGGCACCGTCGAAATCCATTGAGACGACACCGTATGAATTATGGTTTGGGAAGAAACCTAAGTTGTCGTTTCTAAAAATTTGGGGATGCGATGCTTATGTCAAGAAACTTCAACCTGAAAAGCTCGAACCCAAGTCGGAAAAATGCGTCTTCATAGGATACCCTAAAGAAACTATTGGGTATACCTTCTACCTCAGATCCGAAGGCAAGATCTTTGTTGCCAAGAATGGATCCTTTCTAGAGAAGAAGTTTCTCTCGAAAGAAGTAAGTGGGAGGAAAGTAGAGCTTGATGAAGTACTGCCTCTTGAAGCAGAGAGTAGTGCAGCTCAGGAAAATGTTCCTGTGGTGCCTGCACCAATTAGAGAGGAAGTTAATGATGATGATCAAGATACTTCTGATCAAGCTCCTACTGAACTTCGAAGGTCCACAAGGACACGTTCCGCACCAGAGTGGTACGGCAACCCTGTCTTGGAAATCATGTTGTTAGACAACGGTGAACCTTCGAACTATGAAGAAGCGATGGCGGGCCCGAATTCTGATAAATGGCTGGAAGCCATGAAATCCGAGATAGGATCCATGTATGAAAACGAAGTATGGACTTTGACTGACTTGCCCGATGATCGGCGAGCCATAGAAAATAAATGGATCTTTAAGAAGAAGACAGACATGGATGGTAATGTGACCATCTATAAAGCTCGGCTTGTCGCTAAGGGTTATCGACAAGTTCAAGGGGTTGACTACGATGAGACTTTCTCACCTGTAGCGAAGCTGAAGTCCGTCCGAATTATGTTAGCAATTGCCGCATTCTATGATTATGAGATATGGCAAATGGATGTCAAAACGGCATTCCTTAATGGTTTCCTTAAGGAAGAATTGTATATGATGCAGCCGGAAGGTTTTGTCGATCCTAAGAATGCTAACAAGGTGTGCAAGCTCCAACGCTCAATTTATGGGCTGGTGCAAGCATCTCGGAGTTGGAACATTCGCTTTGATGAGATGATCAAAGCGTTTGGGTTTATGCAGACTTATGGAGAAGCCTGCGTTTACAAGAAAGTGAGTGGGAGCTCTGTAGAATTTCTCATATTATATGTAGATGACATACTTTTGATGGGAAATGATATAGTGCTTTTGGAGAGCATTAAGGCCTACTTGAATAAGAGTTTTTCAATGAAGGACCATGGAGAAGCTGCTTATATATCAGGCATCAAGATCTATAGAGATAGATCAAGACGCCTCATAGGTCTTTCACAAAGCACATACCTTGATAAGATATTGAAGAAGTTCAATATGGATCAGTCTAAGAAGGGGTTCTTGCCTGTGTTGCAAGGTGTGAAATTGAGCTTAGCTCAATGTCCGACCACGGCAGAAGATATAGAAGAGATGACTGTCATCCCCTATGCCTCAGCCATAGGGTTTATTATGTATGCCATGCTGTGTACCAGACCTGATGTAAACCTTGCCGTAAGTTTGCTAGGTAGGTACCAAAGTAATCTCGGCAAGGAACACTGGACAGCGGTCAAGAATATCCTGAAGTACCTGAAAAGGACTAAGGAAATGTTTCTCGTTTATGGAGGTGATGAAGAGCTCGTCGTAAAGGGTTACGTCGACGCTAGCTTCGACACAGATCTGGATGACTCTAAGTCACAAACCGGTTACGTGTCTATTTTGAATGGTGGGGCAATAAGCTGGTGCAGTTGCAAGCAAAGCGTTGTGGCGGGATCTACATGTGAAGCGGAGTACATGGCAGCCTCGGAGGTAGCACATGAAGCAGTCTGGGTGAAGGAGTTCATTACCGACCTAGGAGTCATACCCAATGCGTCGGGCCCGATGACTCTCTTCTGTGACAACACTGGAGCTATTGCCCTTGCCAAGGAGCCCAAGTTTCACAGGAAGACCAGGCATATCAAGCGTCGCTTCAACTCCATTCGTGAAAGTGTTCAAAATGGAGACATAGAGATTTGTAAAGTACATACGGACCTGAATGTAGCAGATCCATTGACTAAACCTCTCCCTAGAGCAAAACATGACCAGCACCAGAATTCCATGGGTGTTTGATTCATCACAATGTAACTAGAATATTGACTCTAGTGCAAGTGGGAGACTGTTGGAAATATGCCCTAGAGGCAATAATAAAATGGTTATTATTATATTTCTTTGTTCATGATATTTGTCTATTGTTCATGCTATAATTGTGTTATCCGGGAAATCGTAATACATGTGTGAATACATAGACCACAACATGTCCCTAGTGAGCCTCTAGTTGACTAGCTCGTTGATCAAAAGATAGTCATGGTTTCCTGACTATGGACATTAGATGTCATTGATAACGGGATCACATCATTAGGAGAATGATGTGATGGACAAGACCCAATCCTAAGCTTAGCTCAAAGATCGTCTAGTTCGTTTGCTGTAGCTTTTCTGAATGTCAAGTATCATTTCCTTAGACCATGAGATTGTGTAACTCCCGGATACCGTAGGAGTACCTTGGGTGTGCCAAACGTCACAACGTAACTGGGTAACTATAAAGGTACATTACAGGTATCTCCGAAAGTGTCTGTTGGGTTGGCACGAATCGAGACTGGGATTTGTCACTCCGTATGACGGAGAGGTATCTCTGGGACCACTCGGTAATGCATCATCATAATGAGCTCAATGTGATCAAGTGGTTGATCGCGGGATCATGCATTATGGTACGAGTAAAGTGACTTGCCGGTGACGAGACTGAACAAGGTATTGGGATACCGACGATCGAGTCTCAGACAAGTAACGTACCGATTGACAAAGGGAATTGTATACGGGATTGATTAAGTCCTCGACATCGTGGTTCATCCGATGAGATCATCGAGGAGCATGTGGGAGCCAACATGGGTATCCAGATCCCGTTGTTGGTTATTGACCGGAGAGGCGTCTCGGTCATGTCTGCGTGTCTCCCGAACCCGTAGGGTCTACACACTTAAGGTTCGGTGATGCTAGGGTTGTAGAGATATTAGTATGCAGTAACCCAAAAGTTGTTTGGAGTCCCGGATGAGATCCCGGACGTCACGAGGAGTTCCGGAATGGTCCGGAGGTAAAGATTTATATATAGGAAGTCCAGTTTCGGCCAACGGGAAGGTTTCGGGGGTTACCGGTATTGTACCGGGACCACCGAAAGGGTCCCGGGGGTCCACCGGATGGGGCCACCTATCCCGGAGGGCCCCATGGGCTGAAGTGGCGTGGGAACCAGCCCTTGATGGGCTGATGCGCCCCACTCAAGGGCCCAAGGCGCCTAGGGTTGGAAACCCTACGGGGCCGTTGCCCCCCGAGGGGGCATGCGCCCCCCCTGGTTGGAAACCCTAAGGGGGCGTTGCCCCCAGGCCCCCCCTTTTAGATGGGATCTCCAAGGGGGCATGCGCCCCCCTAGCCCCTATATATAGTGGAAGGGAGGGAGGGCAGCCGCACCTTGCTCTTGGCGCCCCCCTCTCCCTCCGTAACACCTCTCCTCCCCGCTTGTGCTTGGCGAAGCCCTACCGGGATCCTGCTACATCCACCACCACGCCGTCATGCTGCTGGATCTTCATCAACCTCTCCTTCCCCCTTGCTAGATCAAGAAGGAGGAGACATCTTCCCAACCGTACGTGTGTTGAACACGGAGGTGTTGTCCGTTCGGCACCTGGTCATCGGTGATTTGGATCACGGCGAGTACGACTCCATCATCCCCGATCACTTGAACGCTTCCACTCGCGATCTACAAGGGTATGTAGATGCACTCCTATTCCCCTCGTTGCTAGAATACTCCATAGATTGATCTTGGTGATGAGTAGAATTTTTTTTAATTTCTGCTACGGTCCCCAACACTTCCTCCTTGGCATGGCGGTCTTCAAATGTTTCCTAACCAGCTGAACAATTCTTATTCCATCTTCAGTTAGACGAGTAGGTCACCAAGTAAAAGTGACAACCAACATGACCAAGTACTCCATGAAGTTTCTGTTCATGGGGTACATAAGGTAGGCTGGGGCATTGGTGGTGGTAACGGTTGAGTGTGGGCCAAGGTGTTCTCGATCTAGAGTCAAGATCCCAAGGTCATGATCCAACCGGGTTGTGGCTTGGTAGGGCTTAAGGTTTCAAGGATCCTAGTGTGCAGGTGAACGTTTATTATCTTATTTCAAGCACAATTTATGAGATGCCAATTGTTCTATCTAGTCCTTTAAACAAATCACATCATATCACCGATAGCATCATTTCATATAGGTCAACTCCAATCATCACTCATGTGATTTATATCCTCATGACTCTCGAGAGGAGGTCTAACAAAACCATATATGTCTACAATCCCCAAACTCATATGTATGTCTACCCCTAAAAATCCATGGGTAGAACTTACAAGTTGCTAAGCTTGGACGTGACAATACAAGTGCTTAGCCTATTTTTCCAAGGTCTAAGATAAAGCATCTCTATCCCAAGGAAACACGTCATAAGCCACTCCAAGATCTTGTTTCCTTCCTATGAATCAACTCCAACAACCCATTAACTACACCAATCACTACATGATCCAGTAGTTCCTCAAATCCAATCTCTATGGTGTTCCACAAGATCTTCTACTATCCTATAATCCACAAATACTGGAAAGGGCTACCTTACTATAGTCAGTCCACCAATTTCCATTATCATGGTCAAGTAAACTCCAAGGTCAAGCTTATATAGAACCCTAAATCAACTCCGACAATTAATCCAATCTCCTAGTTTATCATCCACCGAGGAACATGGTATCATGATCGGGATCATCAGTCTAAATCCAATTTACTCCGAACATAGACTTACTCACCACCTATACTCCACTAGGACCACCTATTTAAATCCAAATCTCGTGTCGAACGAGAATTTCTACATGTTTCCCTCAAGTTATTTACGTAATATCAACTGTCTCCTACCAATATCATCTAATCAAGTCAAATCCTTGCACCTCCAAGAATCTGAACTTGCGATCATAATTGTCCTACTAAATCCAATTTACTCAGGGTAATGAAAGCTACGCTTCTCTATTAACTTGATCCCACCAAGTTCAACATGAAAGCCTTATAATCCACCAAAGAGTCTCAGATAGTTCCTCAAGGTCACTGATATAAACTCATCAAGTCATTTGTCCCCTATTCCTATATACTCAAATCGGTCTTCCCTATGGCATCATCAGTTATGGTGCTATCTTAGGATGATAATGTGCTCGTTCACTATGCCCATTAGTTAAATAATGAACCCAGTGATAAGCAAGGCTTACTGCAGCTTAACTTGTTCTCTTGTGATACCGTAGGTTAAGCTCATGGTTAAGGTTTCGAGCTGGGTATCTCGTGAAGTCTTGTAGGGTCTAGGGATAGGATTCTAGTCTTGAGGTGAAAACACAGCTCTACGGGGCTCCACTTGGTCGAGGAGGCTGTAGAAAAATTCTTTAGTGCTTGCTGGTCGCCGGGGTAGAATCCTTGGTGTATCTTGTCTTGCTGGCCTTCAGTTGAGGAGAAAGATGAGAGGGAAAAGTAGCATAGAGGAGGTGGGATTCCTAAAGGGGGTTCTATAGTGCAAGTGCAAGCAAACAAGTGTCGTGAAGGCCACGCACATTCATTAAGATAAGATAGGTGATATAGTCACGTACATGCTGCCTAGGGCAAAAGTGCGACTTATATCAAAACACAAAATAAAAACAAGCAACACAAAACGTGGTTCCATTCGAACCATTACACGGACTCGACTACGCATATGGGGGTACACTACTCGTCCTACCCTAGGGGTTCTCGGACTCGGTAGTCGTGCTTTCTCGGAGAGAAGGGCGTTCAGTCTTTAGTTTCTGGGTTCCCCTTGTGGTGCCAATGGGTATGCGGCAGTCGGCCTCCTGTTGGGACACATCCTTTTAATGTCCCAAGTTCACCACACCCGTGACAAGTGACGAAAGCAAAAAGGTTGTTGTTCAGTCTTGGGTTATGTCGTCGGTGGCCTGACGACGATCTTCTATGAGGTGGATATGGAAATTCATTCCTATGCCTCCTGCGAGGGGTTTGGTTGCGGGTTTTCTGAAGTTCCTCGGTTTGTTGCTCCTGATTGGCAATGTGGGCCTGTAAGGCAGTGATTTGCTGTCCTTGCTCGGCCACCTTCTTCTTCTCGAGGCAGTGGAGGTGCAGAAGTGAAGGGAGGTCTTGGCGAGCCTTAAGGAATGCTTCGGTAAGGTGACGTAGAAGGTAGTCTCCTGCGTTGATGAAGCGGATTTGGTACTTGAGGGTTGGATCCTCATCTTCTGGGGAAATCATCACTTGAGTTGGGGCTCCAAATCCGTTCTTGCCAGGTAGGTAGCAGGTGGCATGTTCTTCTTTCATTTCTGGAAGGAGGTCTCAAAGACGGAGGAGCGCTTCATAGTCCACTTGCTGAATGGCCATGTCTCTTGTTGGCATGGGTGGTCCAACGAAGAACCACCCCTGGGGTGAGGTCTTGGCAGGCACAAAAACCTTGGCGTAGAACTCCTTCTCGAGCACATCATTTTCCAGTTCATGCAGGGTGTACATGGGCAGGAAGGGATAGTGGCATTGTTGGAGGCAGTCTTTTAGGAGTGATGGGAATCCTGTCATAAGGAGTCTCAAGGGGGCGATGGCCATCTACAAAAGTTGAATAGGAGAGGTCAATAAGGAAAAATATCCATTAGGTTTGGGAAATCTCAGAAAAGAAGAGGAGTATAGAGGGTTTTGCAAAACGGGTTTTGTCCTATCTAACACCCATGCTAACTAAGGCTTCCTACAGTCAGGATGACTCTGATACCAGCTCTGTGGGGACCCCAACTCATAAGTCACGATCACCGAATGCACATGTACAGTGATCCCAGAGATCAATGCTCACTAAACACACAGAAGCTGAATAACAAGAGTCTTACATCCATACATACTGTCTTACACAAATTATGACCATTATGGTCAAGTCTTGCATAGATAAAGCCACAACGGCTGAATACCAAATAAACTTAAGCAGCGGAAATCTTTGTCGATAAATAGAACCCATGCCATCTGCCTTAACCCTACATGCATTCTCACTGGGAAATGTCCTAGTTCGCATGTTCGTCTCCAAAGAACTCTTCTTCAAACTCATGTTCTTCCATGCCTGGCCAATTAAATAACCAGTGGAAAGCCAATGAGTACTTTGAATGTACTCGCAAGCAACCCATGATCGGAACAAGGCACAACAATGCAATGATATAGCACTAAGTAGGTAGTGTGCAGAAAGCTACTTTTGAGTGCAATGACATGATCTATCAACCTGTAAAGTATGCATCATGAGAGTACAGATATCCGTATGAACAAGTTACATATATCAACATAAGCAGAGTTGGACACCAATCCAACTTGATCGTCGTGTCAAGTCATCTGACTTGACCCATTTAGCTTCATCAACACACACACACGTGGTTTGAAAAATTCTGGACGTAGTTTAAGCAGCACCGCCCAACTGTCCTCGACCGTGGACACGGCTATTCGAATAGTTTTACACTCTGCAGAATTTGCACACTTTACCCACAAGATCCGGGGAACTTTCGTGTCTTCCACGACCCGCAGTACCTCAAGTACCTGGGGTAAGCACCCGATCACCATCTTTCCCTAGACGACACTAACATAGAGTCCACTCGATTAGTAGTAACCCCCGTGCCCAACATTTCACATCTTTGTGGAGCCTCGCTCCCATATTTATCACATACCACAAGCACGGGGTTCCTAACGGTGTGTCCGGTGCCCTGTAAAAACAGTCATGGCCGCCCTATCTGGCACGACCCTGTCCCGAAAGAGAGCACCAACTCTCCTCTGTCACTAGTAATGCGGGCTCCAAGCTTGTATCGGCCTAGGTAATCAATAATGCCCTTTCCCATACAAGGGTAGAGTGGTTGCGCATGTAAGGTTGGGATAGTCGACAAATCTTAAATCTAATCCATTTTTGAAAACAACACACACACTTGCCTCGGTACAGCACTTCGTCATCAAGTGGTTACCCATCTCATTATCTCCCCCGGGCATAAGTGGCACCCAACAAAAATTCTTCTGAAAATACTTTGTCTCCATCACCATGCATATTCCCGTCGCTTTTTGCGTAGCAACTACTCTAGCATCCTGCCTACTCCCACCGGCATAACCCTCATAAGGAGGTAGGGTCATGCACGATGCAAGTATCAACGAGGAAGTAACGGTGGCAAACCACCTCAAGTGTTCACCATTTTATCATGACTTCGATGCAAGCAATGAAAGTGCCATGTGACATGCATAAAAAGGGTTTCTTAGACATGGTCAAAGGGCTGCTTGCCTAGCTCAGCAAAGTCTTCTAGGTCTTCAAAGTCTTGTGGTCCAACTCCTTCATCAGTAATGCAATCTATCATCGCAAAATAATAACGGGAAAAATAAGGCAATAACAAAACAGAAAAACCAAAGTGCTCAGAAAAATGTCAACTCATTTTTGTTAAATACTAGGGTAAAAACAAAGAAGGATAAAATTCCTAGTTTTGGATTTGGAGTAGTAGAATATGAGGAATGGATTTTTAGAGAGGTTTAAATATATTCAAATTTGAATTTGAATATGAACAGTACATAAAAGTTGTTTGGACATGTGTGAAAGTTATACCATTAAATAGGTAGGATTTTCACAAGAATTTAGGAACTGGAATTATTTCATTTAGATTAATATTTAATCCTGTGGAATTTTTGCAAGTTTTTGGGAAAAAGAAAAGAAGAAGTAGCACTATGCAACTAGGCCTATTCGGCCACAGTGCAGCAGGTCCAGGGGAAATCCAGCCCGTGCGAGGCTGCCACGTCAAAGGCGTATTTGGGAAATACACCTCCAGCTAACGCAGCGAATCGGTGTGCGCGCCTTTGTGTTTTAAACCTGACGTGTGGGACCCACACATCAGGACGTGAGGCTGACGGATGGGCCCCATGGACGTCGTCGTCAACCTTGGGCCAGAGAGGGCGGCGAGCTCACCGGCGCTGCTATGGTCGACGGCAAGGCGATTTGAGGGCACCAACGTGCTCAGGACGGAGTCGCCGTTCGGGGGAGGTGGATTTCGTCGCCGGGGTGCAGGGGTTCGCCGGCGATGAGGAAGCCGGCGGCAGAGTTTCGGGAGGTGCTTGCTCGGTCGATTCCGGCTGCAAAAGAGAGGGGAAACAGAGGGGAAATGGTCAGGGAGGTGTGGCAGTTCTAGATCGAAAGATAGAAGGGGCGGAGAGAGCATGTACCCCGAGATCGACGGCGGCCCGAGGCGGCGGAGCTCGAGCTCGATCTCGAGCTCGAGCGCTTCTGGAGATGAACTGGGGGTGCAGGGGGCCTATTTGGAGCCGCAAAGGTCGAGTGGTGAGGAGAGGAGGGCTCAGGGAGGTCTTATATAGCCGGGCCAGGGCTTGCCGTGGACCCATGCGCCGGCGAGGTTGTTACCGTTGCTGTATGTCACGGGGGCTCATGTGGGGGTGTCCGGGGTGTTTGTAGGGATGGTCTACGCCCAGAGGAACGGAGAGAGGGAGCGGGGAGGGGTCAGAGACGCCGCGCGTGTGAGCTCGCTCACTGGAGCTCTCGGGTGGCCGGTGCGCGTGCGAGCAGGGGCAGGAGAGAGAGAGGAAGGAGGGGGGCGACCAGCTGTCATGTCTCGAATGCCGAGGCGCATCGTCGAGCATTTTGGGGAGGCCCGAGGTGGTAGGAGGCGTTCGGCAGAGGGCGGCTACACTGCCTGGGCACACTGTAGCATGCTTTGGAGCATGCAAATGGCTGGCATGGCCATTCTTAAAGGGCCAGGGCATGTCCCCTTGTGCCTTGGGCTGCCTTGGATGCCCTGGGGTGGGGAGATGCTAGGTGGGGTGCTGGTATATAGAAATCGGAGAGAGAGAGGTGCTGCCATGGGTGAACAGAGAGAGAAAGAGGTGGTTTTAACCCCCCTAATAATTGATCTGAGATGCTGCCATTGCTACAGGAGGTAGAGGGAGACTAGTAGGTGTTGTGGTAAAAAGTTTAGCCCATGGAGATTAGTGGAAGAGATCAAAAATGGAATTTTGGTAAAGTGGTAGAAGGTGTTTGATGCTTGTTTGAGTAAGCAAATGAACTCCATTTGGCATGAGACCCCATAGGGTGAAATGGCACATATAATTAGGTACTTCCACCAATTTTGAGCTCATTTGGGCAAAGTTGCCAATGCAACTTTTGTAAACCCTAGAAATTAGCAGAAATGAACTTGTGTAGATCTAGTTGAGCAAATCACTTCCCCTTGATGCACCACTCAGTGTAGTGGCCTCATTTGGTCATGTGAACATGCTCACAAAAGTTGAGGTCAAGGAGAGAAAGTTGGTAGTACAAAGTTGTTCAAATTTGATTATGGTCAGAGAGGGTTTTGGGGCATTTTGGTGAACCAAAGTGACCTTAATTGAGATGCAAGGTGATCACAATATGCATTTGTGACTTGCTAGATTTTCCTTGGATTTTTATGAAAATATTTCCTGTTGAAATATTTCAAATCCTTGAAATGGGCAGAAATGGTTTTGGGAGGATTTGTCCAATATTTTGAACATGACCATGTGTTGAAACTCTTATATATGGAAAATATATGTCCACTGAGTTTTCCTGATTTTTGTCAAATATTTTTGAAACAATAAAATATTTTTCCCCTATTAAAGACCATTTCTGGCCATAAGAAAAAGCTCTTAAATAAAATAGGAAAATAACTATTAAAATTATATTTTTGTGGTTTATGGGAGTCCTATATCTAATAGGATCCAAATATACCTTTTGAAATATTTTTCATACCCCAAATCAAGTACTTGTAGTGCAAAGCTCAATTCAGGGGTTTTTGGAAAACTATTTTTAGAAAATACTTTTTGGCCAAATTATTTTTGTAAGGAAATACTATATTGCACTGTACACATGGCATGATCATTGGGCAGAAGTTTGGGGCAGGGAGATGAAGTATATAAAGTGGAGTAGTTGACTTTAAAGAGCACTTGAAAATCACAGAGAGAAAACCAACTCCAAATAAAAAGCCAAATAATGCAAAAGTTTTTGTCAAACCACACTTTATCATGATTTATTAGTTTAAGTGTTGTGGCATGAAAATCCGGGTGTGACACATTCTTTATTTATATTGGTGTTAAACCTACTGTATTCCAACTTCTCTATGGTTCATACCCCCCGATACTAGCCATAGATGCATCAAAATAAGCAAACAACTCGCGAAAAACAGAATATATGAAAAACAGAACAATCTGTAGCAATCTGCAAGTTTCGAATACTTCTATAACTCCAAAAATTCTAAAAAATTACGGAGACCAGGACAATTTGTATATTGATCTACTTTAGTTGGAATTGGTATTTTATCGCTCTCTGGTAAAAGATGCAAATAATTTCGTGAGCGCATACTTTCTGTTTTTATCAGCAAGATCAAACAACAATCACCGAAGAAGATCGTAAAGGCTTTACTTGGGACAAATGCTAATTAAAACATAAAAAACATAATCATAACAGAGACTAGATAAATTATTTATTACTAAACAGGAACAAAAGGTAAAGAACAAAAAAAAATTGGGTTGCCTCCCAACAAGCGCTATCGTTTAACGCCCTTATCTAGGCATAAAAGCAAGAATAGATCTAGGTATTGTCATCTTTGGTATGCAATCCATAAGTGGCTCTCATAATAGATTCATAAGGTAATTTAATTTTCTTCCTAGGAAAGTGTTCCATGCCTTTCCTTAACGGAAATTGTAATATAATATTTCCTTCTTTCATGTCAACAATTGCAACAATCATTCTAAGGAAAGGTCTACCAAGAATAATATGACATGCAGGATTGCAATCTATATCAAGAACAATGAAATCTACGGGCATATAATTCCTATTTGCAACAATAAGAACATAATTAATTATTCCCATAGGTTTCTTAATGGTGGAATCCGCAAGATGCAAATTTGAAGAACAATAATCAAATTCATGGAACCTAGCACATCACACAAAGTTTTTGGAATCGTGGAAACACTAGCACCCAAATCACACAAAGCATAGCATTCATAATCTTTAATCTTAATTTTAATAGTAGGTTCCCACTCATCATAAAGTTTTCTAGGGATAGAAACTTCTAGTTCAAGCTTTTCTTCATAGGATTGCATTAAAGCATCAATGATATGTTTAGTAAAAGCTTTATTTTGATCATAAGCTTGAGGAGAATTTAACACAAATTGCAACAAGTAAATACAATCTATCAAAGAGCAATTATCATAATTAAATTCCTTGAAATCCAAAATAGTGGGTTCATTGCTATGTAAAGTTTTGACCTCTTCAATCCCACTTCTATTAATTTTTACATCAAGATCTAAAAACTCCGAATCATTGGGACGCCTTTTAGCTAAAGTTGACTCATCTCCAGTCCCATCTTTATCAAGATTCATATTGGAAAACAAAGATTTAATAGGAGACACATCAATCACTTTTAGATCTTCATCATTATTATCATGAAAACTAGAAGAACACGCTTTCATAAAGTAATCTTTTTTAGCACGCATCCTAGCGGTTCTTTCTTTGCACTCATCAATGGAAATTCTCATGGATTCGAGAGACTCATTGATGTCATGCTTAGGTGGAATAGATCTAAGTTTCAAAGAATCAACATCAAGAGAAATTCTATCCACGTCCCTAGCCAACTCATCAATCTTAAGCAATTTTTCTTCAACCAAAGCATTGAAATTCTTTTGTGAACTCATAAATTCTTTAACACCAATCTCAAAACCAGAGGGCATATTATTAAAATTTCCGTAAGAGTTTTTTGTAGGAATTACCATAATTATTAGAGGAATTACTAGGAAACGGCCTAGAATTAAAGTTTCCTCTATACGCGTTGTTACCAAAATTGTTCCTACCAACAAAATTCACATCCATAGATTCATTATTATTCTCAATCAAAGTGGACAAAGGCATATCATTAGGATCGGAAGAAACACTTTTATCAGCAAATAATTTCATAAGTTCATCCATCTTTCCACTCAAAACATTAATCTCTTCAATTGCATGAACCTTTTTACTAGTGGATCTTTTAGTATGCCATTGAGAATAATTAACCATAATATTGTCTAGAAGTTTAGTAGCTTCTTGCTACCTCTTGAGCATGTGTTGGTTTTCCCTTGAAGAGGAAAGAGTGATGCAGCAGAGTAGCATAAGTATTTCCCTCAGTTTTTGAGAACCAAGGTATCAATCCAGTAGGAGATAACACGCAAGTCACCTAGTACCTGCACAAACAATCAAGAACCTCGCAACCAACGCGATAAAGGGGTTGTCAATCCCTTCACGGTCACTTGCAAAAGTGAGATATGATAAATATAGTAAGATAAATCTTTTTCGTATTTTTTGTTGTATAGATTGGAAAGTAAAGATTGCAAAATAGTAAACGAGATGCGATGTAAATAAAAAGAGATGAAATATAATAGGAAAGAGACCCGGGGGCCATAGGTTTCACTAGTGGCTTCTCTCATGATAGCATGTATTACGGTGGGTGAACAAATTACTGCCGAGCAATTGATAGAAGAGCGCATAGTTATGAGAATATCTAGGCAATGATTATGAATATAGGCATCACGTTCGTGTTAAGTAGACCAAAACGATTCTGCATCTACTACTATTACTCCACACATTGACCGCTATCCAGCATGCATCTAGAGTATTAAGTTCATAAGAACAGAGTAATGCATTAACAAAGATGACATGATGTAGAGGGATAAACTCAAGCAATATGATATAAACCCCATCTTTTTATCCTCGATGGCAACAATACAATACATGCCTTGCTGCCCCTACTGTCACTGGGAAAGGACACCACAAGATTGAACCCAAAGCTAAGCACTTCTCCATTTGCAAGAAAGATCAATCTAGTAGGCCAAACTAAACCGATAATTCGAAGAGACTTGCAAAGATATCAAATCATGCATATAAGAATTTGAAGAAGAACCAAATATTATTCATAGATAAACTTGATCATAAATCCACAATTCATCGGATCTCGGCAAACACACCACAAAAAGTATTACATCGAATAGATCTCCAAGAACATCAAGGAGAACTTTGTATTGAGAACCAAAGAGAGAGAAGAAGACATCTAGTTAATAACTATGGACCCGAAGGTCTGTGGTAAACTACTCACACATCACCGGAGAGGCTATGGTGTTGATGTAGAAGCCCTCCGTGATCGAATCCCCCTTCGGTAGATCGCCGGAAAAGGCCCCAGATGGGATCTCACGGGTACAGAAGGTTGCAGCGGTGGAAAAGTGGTTTTGTGGCTCCCCCTGATGTTTTTAGAGTATAAGAGTATATATAGGCGAAAGAAGTACATCTATGGAGCTCCGTGGGGCCCACGAGGATGGGGGGCGTGCCTACCCCCCTCGGCACGCCCTCCTATGTCGTGGTCGCCTCACGGAGTTCGAGACTTCCACTCCAAGTCTCCTGGTTTGCGTTTGTTCCAAAAAAGATCCTCGCGAAGGTTTTGTTCCATTTGGATTCTGTTTGATATTCCTTTTCTACGAAACACTGAAATAGGCAAAAAACAGAAACTGGCACTGGGCCTCCGGTTAATAGGTTAGTCCCAAAAATAATATAGCATATTAAAGCCCATTAAAACTTCCAAAACAGATAAAATAATAGCATGGAACAATAAAAATCTATAGATATGTTGGAGACGTATCAAGCATCCCCAAGCTTAATTCCTGCTCGTCCTCGAGTAGGTAAATGATAAAAACAAATTTTTGGTGTGGAATGCTACCTAACATAATTTTCAATGTAATTTTATTTATCGTGGCATGAATGTTCAGATCCCAAAGATTCAAGACAAAAGTTTAATATTGACATAAAAATAATAATACTTCAAGCATACTAACCAAGCAATTATGTCTTCTCAAAATAACATAGCCAAAGAAATCTCATCCCTACAAAATCATATAGTTTGGCTATGCTTCATTTTCGTCACACAAAATGCTCTAATCATGCACAACCCCGATGGCAAGCCAATCAATTGTTTCATACTTTAGTATTCTCAAACTTTTTCAACTTTCACGCAATATATGAGCGCGAGCCATGGAAATAGCACTATAGGTGGAATAGAATGGTGGTTGTGGAGAAGACAAAAAAGGAGGAAGATAGTCTCACATCAACTAGGCGTATCAATGGGCTATGGAGATGCCCATCAATAGATATCAATGTGAGTGAGTAGGGATTGCCATGCAACGGATGCACTAGAGCTATAAGTGTATGAAAGCTCAACAAAAGAAAATAAGTGGTTGTGCATCCAACTTGCTTGCTCATGAAGACCTAGGGCAATTTGAGGAAGCCCATCATTGGAATATAGAAGCCAAGTTCTATAATGAAAAATTCCCACTAGTATATGAAAGTGACAACATAAGAGACTTTCTATCATGAAGATCATGGTGCTACTTTGAAGCACAAGTGTGGAAAAAGGATAGTAACATTGCCCCTTCTCTATTTTTTCTCTCATTTTTTTGTTTGGGCCTTCTCCTTTATTTTTTTATGGCCTCTTTTTTTCGTCCGGAGTCTCATCCCGACTTGTGGGGGAATCATAATCTCCATCATCCTTTCCTCACATGGGACAATGCTCTAATAATGAAGATCATCACACTTTTATTTACTTACAACTCGATACTTAAAACAAAATATGACTCTATGTTAATGCCTCCGGCGGTGTACCGGGATGTGCAATGAATCAAGAGTGACATGTATGAAAAATTATGAATGGTGGCTATGCCACAAATACAATGTCAACTACATGATGATGCAAAGCAATATGACTATGATGAAGTGTGTCATAATAAACGGAACGGTGGAAGGTTGCATGGCAATATATCTCAGAATGGCTATGGAAATGCCATAATAGGTAGGTATGGTGGCTGTTTTGAGGAAGGTAAATGATGGGTTTATGGTACCGTCAAAAATTGCATGGCACAAGAGAGGCTAGCAATGATGGAAGGGTGAGAGTGCGTATAATCCATGGACTCCACATTAGTCATAAAGAACTCACATACTTATTGCAAAAATCTACAAGTCATCAAAACCAAGAACTACGCGCATGCTCCTAGGGGGATAGATTGGTAGGAAAAGACCATCGCTTGTCCCCGACCGCCACTCATAAGGAAGGCAATGAAAGAAACGCCTCATGCTTCAAATTTGTCACACAACGATTACCATACGTGCTTGCTACGGGACTTGCAAACCTCAACACAAGTATTTCTCAATTTCACAATTACTCAACTAGCACAACTCTAATATCACCATATTTATATCTCAAAACAATTATCAAGTATCAAACTTCTCATAATGCACTCTATATGAAAGTTTTTATTATACCCATCTTGAATGCCCATCATATTATGACTAATTTTATAACCAAAGCAAATTACCATGCTGTTCTAAAAGACTCTCAAAATAATATAAGTGAGGAATGAGATATCAACAATTTCTATAAAATAAAACCACCACCGTGCTCTAAAAGGATATAAGCGAAGCACTAGAGCAAAATTATCTAGCTCAAAAGATATAAGTGAAGCACATAGAGTATTCTAATAAATTCCGATTCATGTGTGTCTCTCCCAAAAGGTGTGTACAGCAAAGATGATTGTGATAAACTAAAAAGCAAAGACTCGAATCATACAAGATGCTCCAAGCAAAACACATATCATGTGGTGAATAAAAATATAGCCTCAAGTAAAGTTACCGATAGACGAAGACGAAAGAGGGGATGCCTTCCGGGGCATCCCCAAGCTTAGGCTTTTGGTTGTACTTGAATTTTACCTTGGGGTGCCTTGGGCATCCCCAAGCTTAGGCTCTTGCCACTCCTTGTTCCAAAATCCATCAAATCTTTACCCAAAAACTTGAAAACTTCACAACACAAAACTCAACAGAAAATCTCATGAGCTCCGTTAGTATAAGAAAGCAAACTACCACTTTGATGTACTGTAATGAATTCATTATTTATTTATATTGGTGTTAAACCTACTGTATTCCAACTTCTCTATGGTTCATACCCCCCGATACTACCCATAGATTCATCAAAACAAGCAAACAACACACGAAAAATAGAATTTGTCAAAACAGAATGGTCTGTAGCAATCTGGAGGTTTCAAATACTACTGTAACTCCGAAAATTCTGAAAAATTAGGACGGCCTAAATAATTTGTATATTGATATACTGAAGTTGGAATTGGTATTTTATCGCTCTCTGGTAAAAAATGAAAATTATTTTCGTGAGCGCATACTTTTTGTTTTTTTCAGCAAGATCAAACAACAATCACTCAAGAAGATCTTAAAGGCTTTACTTGGCACAAACACTAATTTAAACATAAAAAACACAATCATAATAGAGTCTAGATAAATTATTTATTACTAAACAGGAACAAAAAGTAAAGAACAAGAATAAAATTGGGTTGCTTCCCAAAAAGCGCTATCGTTTAACGCCCCTAGCTAGGCATAAAAGCAAGAATAGACCTAGGTATTGCCATCTTTGGTATTTATCTTTTTAATTGAGTTATGCTCGGGTCCGGGAGTTTCCTTACGTTTCCCTTCATGCTCGGAGATTTTTAGCTCTAGAGCATCCAACCGCTTATTGCAAAGAGTGATCAACGTATTCATACGGTGAAGGTTCCTGCCAACATTTTTAAGAAGATCAATAGATTTTTGCAATTCGCATAATTTCTCTAAAACTTGGGTTCCTTCTTGAGTAAGATGTAGTTGCTTTTGTGGGGGAAGTACTCCTACTATTCCCTCTATAATATCATAAGCAATATTGGGATCACTTTCAATAAAATTCCCTTTAGCGGCAAAATCCAAGAGTTGTCTATGGGATATGGTTAGTCCAACATAAAATTATGAAGTAAAATCTTGAAATCTCCCTCTATAGTGCAACTACGATAGGATTCTATCATCCTATACCAAGAATCTTTTAAGTTTTCTCCTTGTCTTTGTTTGAAGTTAAGGACTTCGAAATCGGGAGACAAAGGAAGGGAGAAAGGGCTAGCCATGACGGCGAAACAAACGATCTAACACACAGACACACAAGAGGCGAGCGAAAAAAGCGAACAAAAAAGGGGCAAATAAAACGGCAAAGGTGAAGTGGGGGAGAGGAAAACGAGAGTCTAATGGCAAATAATGTAATGCGAGGGGGAAGAGTTTATGATGGGTACTTGGTATGTCTTGACTTGAGCGTAGATCTCCCTGGCAACGGCGCCAGAAATCCCTCTTGCTACCTCTTGAGCATGCGTTGGTTTTCCCTTGAAGAGGAAAGGGTGATGCAACAAAGTAGCATAAGTATTTCCCTCAGTTTTTGAGAACCAAGGTATCAATCTAGTAGGAGATAACATGCAAGTCACCTAGTACCTGCACAAACAATCAAGAACCTCGCAACCAACGCGATAAAGGGGTTGTCAATCCCTTCACGATCACTTGCGAAAGTGAGATCTGATAAAGATAGTAAGATAAATATTTTTGGTATTTTTGGTTTTATAGATTGGAAAGTAAAGATTGCCAAATAGTAAACGATATGGGAAGTAAATAAAAAGAGATGCAATATAATAAGAAAGAGACCCGGGGGCCATAGGTTTCACTAGGGGCTTCTCTCATGATAGCATGTATTACGGTGGGTGAACAAATTACTGCCGAGCAATTGATAGAAGAGAGCATAGTTATGAGAATATCTAGGCAATGATTATGAATATAGGCATCACGTCCGTGTTAAGTAGACCGAAACGATTCTGCATCTACTACTATTACTCCACACATCGGCCCCTATACAACATGCATCTAGAGTATTAAGTTCATAAGAACAGAGTAATGCATTAAGCAAGATGACATCATGTAGAGGGATAAACTCAAGCAATATGATATAAACCCCATCTTTTTATCCTTGATGGCAACAATACAATACGTGCCTTGCTGCCCCTACCGTCACTGGGAAAGGACACCGCAAGATTGAACCCAAAGCTAAGCACTTCTCCCATTGCAAGAGAGATCAATCTAGTTGGCCAAACTAAACCGGTAATTCGAAGAGACTTGCAAAGATATCAAATCATGCATATAAGAATTCAGAGAAGAACCAAATATTATTCATAGATAAACTTGATCATAAATCCACAATTCATCGGATCTCGGCAAACACACCGCAAAAAGTATTACATCGAATAGATCTCCAAGAACATCGAGGAGAACTTTGTATTGGGAACCAAAGAGAGAGAAGAAGCCATCTAGATAATAACTATGGACCCGAAGGTCTGTAGTAAACTACTCACACATCATCGGAGAGGCTATGGTGTTGATGTAGAAGCCCTCCGTGATCGAATCCCCCTCTGGCAGATCGCCGGAAAAGGCGCCAGATGGGATCTCACGGGTACAGAAGGTCGCAGCGGTGGAAAAGTGGTTTCATAGCTCCCCCTGATGTTTTAAGGGTATAAGAGTATATATAGGTGAAAGAAGTACGTCAGTGGAGCTCTATGGGCCCCACGAGGGTGGGGGGTGCGCCTACCCCCCTAGGTGCACCCTCCTATCTCTTGGACGCCTCACGGAGTTCCAGACTTCTACTCCAAGTCTCTTGGTTTGCGTTTGTTCCAAGAAAGATCCTCGCGAAGGTTTCGTTCCATTTGGATTCCGTTTGATATTCCTTTTCTACGAAGCACTGAAATAGGCAAAAAGACAGAAACTAGCACTGGGCCTCCGGTTAATAGGTTAGTCCCAAAAATAATATAGAAGAGCATATTAAAGCCCATTAAACATCCAAAATAGATAATATAATAGCATGGAACAATAAAAATTATAGATATGTTGGAGACGTATCACTTCTCCTAAAGTGATTTCCATAAAAGTGCCTCCCGCGGCCGAATCTAAAAAATTTCTAGAAGCAAAATTCAATCCGGCATAATTTTTTGTATAATCATCCAAAAATTCAAATCATGAGTAGGGCAATTACGCATCATTAATTTCATCCTCTCCCAAGTTTGTGCAACATGCTCATGATCAAGTTGCTTAAAATTCATAATATCATTCCTAAGGGAGTTAATCTTAGCAGGAGGAAAATACTTAGATATAAAATCATCTTTGCACTTATTCCATGAACGAATACTATTTTTAGGCAAAGAAGAGAACCAAGTTTTAGCACGATCTCTAAGTGAAAACGGAAATAGCTTCAGTTTGACAATATCATTATCCACATCTTTCTTCTTTTGCATATCACACAAATCAATAAAGTTCTTCAGATGGGTAGCGGCATCTTCACTAGGAAGGCCAGAAAATTGATCTTTCAGAACAAGATTCAACAAAGCGGTATTAATTTCACAAGATTCAACATCGGTAGTAGGAGCAATCGGAGTGCTAATAAAATCATTGTTGTTGGTATGGAAAAGTCACACAATTTATTATTATCTTGAGCCATCGTGACAAACAATCAATCCAACACACAAGCACACAAGAAGCAAGCAAAAGGAGGCGAACGGAGAAGGGCGAATAAAACGGCAAAGGTGAAGTGGGGGAGAGGAAAACGAGAGGCAAATGGCAAATAATGTAATGTGAGGGAGAAGAGTTTATGATGGGTACTTGGTATGTCTAGACTTGGCGTAGATCTCCCCGGCAATGGCGCCAGAAATCCTCCTTGCTACCTCTTGAGCATGAGTTGGTTTTCCCTTGAAGAGGAAAGGGTGATGCAGCAAAGTAGTGTAAGTATTTCCCTCAGTTTTTGAGAACCAAGGTATCAATCTAGTAGGAGACAACACACAAGTCACCTAGTACCTGCACAAACAATCAAGAACCTCGCAACCAATGCAATAAAGGGGTTGTCAATCCCTTCACGGTCACTTGCGAAAGTGAGATCTGATAGAGATAATAAGATAAATATTTTTAGTATTTTGTTGTATAGATTGGAAAGTAAAGATTGCAAAATAGTAAACGAGACGCGATAATAAAAGAGATGCAGTATAGTAAGGAAGAGACCCGGGGGCCATAGGTTTCACTAGTGGCTTCTCTCATGATAGCATGTACTATGGTGGGTGAACAAATTACTGCCGAGCAATTGATAGAAAAGTGAATAGTTATGAAGATATCTAAGGCAATGATCATGAACATAGGCATCACGTCCGTGTCAAGTAGATCAAAACAATTCTGCATCTACTACTATTACTCCACACATTGACTGCTACATGCATCTAGAGTATTAAGTTCATAAGAACAGAGTAACACATTAAGCAAGATGACATGATGTAGAGGGATAAACTCAAGAAATATGACATAAACCCCATCTTTTTATCCTCGATGGCAACAATACAATACGTGCTTTGCTGCCCCTACTGTCACTAGGAAAGGACACCACAAGATTGAACACAAAGCTAAGCACTTCCCCCATTGCAAGAAAGATCAATCTAGTAGGCCAAACTAAACCGATAATTCAAAGAGACTTGCAAAGATATCAAATCATGCACATACGAATTCAGAGAAGAACCAAATAATAGTCATAGACAATCAAGTTCATAAACCCACAATTCATCGGATCTCGGCAAACACACTGCAAAAGAGTATTACATCGAATAGATCTCTAAGAGTATTACATCAAATAGATCTCCAAGAACATCGAGGAGAACTTTGTATTGAAGATCAAAGAGAGAGAAGAAGCCATGTAGCTAATAACTATGGACCCGAAAGTGTGTGGTAAACTACTCACGCTTCATCGGAGAGGCTATGGTCTTGATGTAGAAGCCCTCCGTGATCGATTCCCCCTCGGCAGATCACCGGAAAAGGCCCCCAGATGGGATATCATGGGTACAGAAGGTTGCGGCGGTGGAAAAGTGGTTTCGTGGCTCCCCCTGATGTTTTTAGGGTATAAGAGTATATATAGGCGAAAGAAGTACGTCGGTGGAGCTCCACGGGGCCCACGAGGGTGGGGGCGCGCCTACCCCCTGGGCGCGCCCTCCTATCTCGTGGCCGCCTCACGGAGTTCCAGACTGTCACACCCTAGCTAGTCCATGCATTAGAGTGTGCATCATGTTTATTTTTCATCAGAAACTTGAAATGGGGAAGGCAGAACCCCCAGCACCCCTCTTGAAATCAACTAGGGTTTACTAAAAATAATTTCAATGAACCTGAAATGCCCTTCTAAAATGTTCACCCTCTTTGCCTTGGGTTAGAACCTCTGGCAAAATAGGTGCACAATTTTCTAGGTCAACAAAAGGTCACTGGATTAAATCATATGTATGTTGCCTTTGGACATTTAAATGCTAATCAATATTTTAAATGTTCAAATAATTCTGGAATTAAGTCAGGGCTGTTAGGAATAATCCCAACAGAGCCCACAATTATTTTCAGGATTTTAGAAAGTGCCTAGGTATTTTAAATAAAGCCCTAAAGCTACAGAAAAAATAGAAAAGAAAACAAAAAAACAGAAAAACTTACCTGGCGCCACCTACCAGGCCCACCTGCCGGCCCAGCCCAGCCACCCCGCCAGCGAGCAGCTTGGCTTGGCCAAGCAGGCAGGTGCTCGACGGCGAGCACCGCATGCGCGCCACGCAGCTGCCGCCGCCTCGCCGCTCCCCTCGTCGACCTGTCGACGTGGGACGAACTCCCTTGCATCCCCCGACCTCGCAGACACCGCACTTTCCCCCTGGTCCCTCTCCATCGCTCTTCCTCCGCCATGGCCGACGCTGCCGTGCTCGCGCCACCGTGAAACCGCGTCCACCGTCGTCCCCGTGTTGCACCACCGTGTCCATCCTCTCCGCCATCGTCGACTCCGTCGAGCAGTTGAGCCCCGAGCGCTCACACGCTCTGCAACGTCTTCTTCGACCTCATCTTCACCGAGCATCGCCGGAGATCCCTTTCGACGTCGCCGCCGCATCGACTCATCCCCGACCGCGCCGTCTGCCTCTACGTGATCGCCGTGAGCTGCTGCACCTCCCCATCCTCCCCGTTCTTCTTCTCGTGCACCACAACGAGCACACGAAGCTCACCCGCACGCGCCGCCGTGGAGCTCGTCGCCGACGTGTCTCCGGCCAAACACCGGCCACGCCACCTAGTCTAACTACTTCACTGCATCCCTAGGGGCACAACGCACCTCACCACACGCCTCGCCGTGCCCCGTAGCCTCGGGCTCACTTTCGCCCGACTCCGGCGACCGCAAGGCTCATCGCCGGCGACGTTTCCGGCCACCCCGAGCCCAACCACCACCACCAAACGCCGCGGTTCGTTCCCAGCTACCCGTAGCTGCTCTCCGCGCATCAATTGGTGCCCTGTGGGCGATTTCCGCAGCGCGCCACCGCGTCTGGCCTCGCCGGCGGCTAAACGCCGGCAGGTTTTGACCCGCTGACCGGCGAGGTTGACCTGCTGACGTGGGTTGACCTCCCCCCTCTCTCTCACCGACATGCGGGCCCCGCCCGACTAATTACTCTGTTAGTGCTAACTAAATAGGTTAGTTAATTAGTATAGTCACTGACTAGTGGGCCCTGCCAGTCAATTAGGCTAACTAAACGTAGTTAGTGCACAGAGACACTGACCAGTGGACCCCACCAGTCAGGTTTGACCTGGACTGGCGCCTTTGACCTGCTGACGTCACCCTGACGCGTTGCTGACGCAGTAATTGATTTTCTGGATTTATTCTTATTCAGGAAATTCCAGAAAATAGTTCAAACTTCAAAAATTCATAGAAATTCAACCATAGCTCCAAATGAGATAAATTATATATGAAAAATTATCAGAAAAATTCAATCTATCCATCTGTAATGGTTTCATGCATGACAAAACAAGTTTACCTTGCTGTTTAAGCAGAATAAGGAAATGCACTATAAATGCCATGTTTAATGAGCTAATATTTGAATCTTTGATTCAAATGGGTTCATCCCTTCCTATTTTAGCTTGCATTAGGCCAAGACACAATCATATTGCCATGTCATAGCATGCATCATATTGTTGCATATCGTCATGTGTTGATTGTGTTCCGATGTGTTCTTCGTGGTAGGTTCTGCCTCCGAGGATATTCACGAGTATCCAACTGAAGGGCAGTATCCCGTTACCACTCCATCAGGCAAGCAACCATTGATCATTCCGATACAACCCATGTTCTCGCTCCTGCTCTTGTTTACTGCATTAAGACATCGCGATTCAAACTGCTGTGTGCTACGGTAGTTGAACCCTTATCCTCTGCATGACCTGTCATTGCCACAGTAACTAGATGAAACCCACTAGCATGTGTAGGAGTTGATTGAGCCATGTATGTGATTCCTACCTTGCTATGCCTGCTATGCTTAGAGTTGAGTCAGGTCTGGTTCATCTGGGTGATGAGCTAGAGTGAAATGCTTATGTCGGTAATATGAGGGATGTATTGAACATGTTTTGGTAAGGGTATCGATGAGAGGCCATGTAGGAGTACATGGTGGGTTGTTTCATTGAGGCCGTCCATAAGAACTGAGATCTGTATGTGTGATTTAAGATGCAGTTACTACCGTACATTGGGCCCGAAACCAATGGACCCTCTCGGCTTCTTAATCACCCTAGTACTCTGTCCAGGAGTTGCAATTAGTTTCTGGTGTTTGTAGGTTATGTGTTGGCGGCCGTGCGTAGCGCTGACCCTAGGGGTGGGCTATGTTGCGGTAGATACACCGTGGCACGGTGTACCGAGTCACCCGTTTGGTGTCTCGGGAACCCTGTTCACATCGTTCGGGGCCGTATGTGGAAACCTCGGCCGGACTCCCTGCGGATGGAACCTGGATAGGCGATAAACCTGGACTAGAGACTTAAGTGTTTAGGTAGGCCGTGGCCGACACCCTCGCTGGGCTTCCGCTTGAAGGTTGCCGAGTACATGTCGTGTAAACGGCGGTAAGTGGTGAAAGCGTGTATGACGAAGTACACCCCTGCAGGGTATAAACTATTCGAATAGCCGCGTCCGCGGTAAAGGACTACTTGGTTGCCTATACAGTTCATAGACAAGTTAATGGATACTACTAAAAGACTCAAGATAAGTGTGAGTACCGAGGATGGCCCTCTCGTAGGATGACGAGGGAGGATCCCCGGTGGAGTATTGTGTTGGTGAGTAGTGGACTCGTGTGCGAAAACTATTTTACTGGTGGAGTTCCGTAGGATAGCTTAGCCAAGAGTCAAAGCTGGCTTGCTGCATCAACCCCACCGCCTTCTTGAGAATAAGCATGTATAGTAGGTTCTGATGTAAGACTTGCTGAGTACCTTTGTACTCATGTTTGCTTATTTATTGTTTTCAGACGACAACACTGCCCCCTCCGATGGGTTTTATGTAGACCTTGACGTCGACGAGTGACTAGCCACCCAGGTGGTGATCCTGGCCATGGAGGGCCCTATGTAGATAGACAGGCTTCGAGAAGCCTTCTTTCTTTCTAGAGTCTGTACTCAGACTAGTTGCTTCCGCATGTGCTTGTATGTTTGTATGACTTGAGTGTCGGGTCATGTGACCCCTATCTGTATGAACATGTTATGTATGGCTCTCTGGAGCCTTTAAATAAAGTACTTGCATTGTAGAGTTTTGTTGTGATGCCATGTTGTATGTACTCATATCGGGCATATTGTGTGTATGATTGAAATGCTTGGTATGAGTGGGATCCGACAATCTAGTTGTTTATCCTTGGCAGCCTTTCTTATGGGGAAATGTAGTCTAGTGTTCCTCGCGCCATAGTAGTCCGCTACAGCCCGGTTCACCGGGGTCCTGCTAGCCCAGAACTACTGTTCAGGACACTTGACTGGCCGGCATGTGTTTCACTTCGTCCCTATGTCTGTCCCTTCGGGGAAATGTCACATGGTGACTTCCGGAGTCCTACCTAGCCTGCTACAGCCCGGGGTTCCCCGGAGTCCTGTTAGCCCAGTGCTACAGCCCGGAATCACTCGTTGATGACCGACATGTTCGATGTGATTCATGTATGCCTGTCTCCATAGGTCTGTGCCGCTTTGGGTTCACGACTAGCCATGTCGGCCCGGGTTCTCTGTCATATGGATGCTAGCGACACTATCATATACGTGAGCCAAAAGGCGCAAATGGTCCCGGGCCATGGTAAGGCGACACCCGTGGGATACCGTTCGTGAGGCCGCAAAGTGATATGAGGTGTTACCGGCTAGATCGATGTGACTTGGAATCGGGGTCCTGACACAGACTTCCACTCCAAGTCTCCTGGTTTGCTTTCGGTCCAAGAAAGATCATCATGAAGGTTCATTCCGTTTGGTTTTCCTTTTCCGTGAAACACTAAAATAGGCAAAAACAGAAACTGACACTGGGCCTCCGGTTAATAGGTTAGTCCTAAAAATAATATAAAAGAGCATATTAAAGCCCATTAAACATCCAAAATAGATAATATAATAGCATGGAATAATAAAAAATTATAGATACGTTGGAGACGTATCAACCGCCACGAGCTGGGCGTGGGCGGACTCGACATGGTCGTGGGCTGCCTCCATTAGGGCTAAGGTTGCCACTGCAGAACGAACAACTGTTGTGCCACTCTCGCCAGTTGCTATCCCCGAGGCAGATGTTGCTGCCGCCACCTGAGAAGCAACAACGACCATTTGGGCTGCCTTGGCCTCCTGATCGCAGATTGCGTCCGCGCTCATGCACCTTGTTAGCACGCGCATGGTGGGTGTGGGCGCGCTCTCGCCGGAGTGGGCCGCCGAAGTTGCCCTCACGACGCGGGTCCATGTCCCCATCTTTCACCGGTGACTATTGAATAGTGAAATGATATTTGGGGAGCGTACTAGTGTGCTTGACACTCCGGCTGTGGACTATAGCCGACGCACCTTCTCGCATAAGCCATAGGCATACTATACTCGGACGGTGCTCCAAGATATTTTGTACTGCATCTCACACGGCGGGTGATGATAAGCTGTGTGCGATCTACTTGATTTTTCATCTTGATTTGAATTACATAATGGGGTCACAGCGGCAATGGAGGGTGTTTGAATTGCTAGAACTTTTATCTGCAGTGAACATGCAATTATATGTGTGTCGTAAAAAAATTGGAACTATTCAGGGTTCGTTTGGACATTTTATACATTAACTTGGTTTTCTAGCCATTTCAGGTGCACAATTCAAAATTAAACTACATGCACATGCTCCGGTGCACCAAATGGAGATTAATTTCGAACACCACGGCATCGTGGCTCTCCGGCAAACATTGAGGTACTTGATTTTGTAATTCTAGTAAATCCAAAACCCGTCTGAAATTCATGAACCTTGGCATGCTATCATGGAATGGCATCGACATGCTGGGGTAAAAAATATTGTCCCATTTAGGGCAGGTTATGGTATAAGCTTCTCACAAGAAGCCTCATGGTTCAGTTAGGGAAACGTGTCACCTTTGTGGACAAAACAATATTTGCCCCCTCTTCTTGCTTTCAATTTTTTCCCGGTGTCAACATAGAACAAAAGGAGTGTCGAGTTAAATTTTGGAATTTTTCAAGGATCGTTTGGATATTTTTATACGTTAATTGAGTTTTGTAGGCATTTATGTGCATAATTCAAAATTAAACTACATGCACATGCTCCCATGCATAAAAGCAAGTTGAAAAATCAAATGTGTGTCCTTGGTTGCAAGCTTAGGTCACATGCAAGAAATGAGAATGAATGTCAAACACCTTGACACTGTCGCTCGGCTGCTAACATTGAGATACATGGTTTTAAAATTCTAGTGAATCGAAAACTTGTTTGAAATTCATGAAACTTGACATGATATCAGGGAATGGCATCGACATGCCGTGGTAAAAATATTGTCCTATTTGGGGCAGGTTTGGGTATAAGTTTCTCGCGAACCAGAGCTTCTCTCACAACAAGCCTGATGGTCTCGGAAGGGGACATGCCACCTTGGGGGACGAAACGATATCTATTGCCTCTTCTTACTTTCAAATTTTTTCTCGTGTCAACATAGAACAATAGAAGTGTTGTGTCAATTTTTGGGATTTTTCGGGGCTCGCTTGGACATTTTTATACATTAACCGAGTTTTGTATGCATTTATGTGCATAATTCAAATTTGAACTACATGCACATGCTCTAGTGCATATAAATGGGTTCAAAATTGAAATGTGTGTCCTTGGTTGCACGCTTAAGTCCCATGCAAGAAATGAGAATGAATGTCAAACACCTTGCCACCGTCGCTCGGCCGCTAACATTGAGATACATGGTTTTTAAATTATAGTAAAAGGAAAACGCGTCTGAAATTTATGAAACTTGACATGCTAGTATGGAACGACATCAACATGTCGTGCTGAAAATATTGTCCCATTTGGGGCAGGTTGGGGTATAAGCTTCTCACAAACCAAAGGTTCTCACAACAAGCCTCATGGTTACGATAGGGAATGTTTCACCTTTCTGGACGAAACGATATCCGTCGCCTCTTCTTGATTTCAACCTTTTTCTAGTGTCAACATAGAACAACATGAGTGTTGTGTTAATTTTAGGAATTTTTTGGGGTTTGTTTAGACATTTTTATACATTAACTTAGTTTTCTATGCATTTATGTGTATAATTCAAATTTGAACTACAGGTACATGCTCCAGTGCATATAAATTGGTTGAAAAATCAAATTCATGTCCTTGGTTGCATGCTTAGGTCCCATGCAAGAAATGGGAATGAATGTCAAACACCTTGCCACCATCGCTTGGCCGCAAACATTGAGATACATGGTTTTTAAATTCTAGTAAATCCAAAACTCGTCTGAAGTTCATGAAACTTGACATGCTATCATGGAGCGACATCAACATGCTATGGTATAAGTTTCTCGGAAACCAGAGCTTCTCACAACAAGCCTGATGGTTTCGGTAGGGAACGTGCCACCTTTGGGGACGAAATGATATTCGTTGCCTCTTCTTGCTTTCAAATTTTTTCTAGTGACAACATAGAATGACAGGAGTGTTGTGTCAATTTTTTGGATTTTTCAGGGTTCGCTTGGACATTTTTATACACTAACTGGGTTTTCTAGGCATTTTATGTGCATAATTCAAATTTGAACTACACGCACATGCTCCAGTGTAGAAAAATGGGTTGACATATCAAATGTGTGTCCTTGGGTGCATGCTTAGGTCCCATGCAAGAAATGGGAATGAATTTCAAACACAAGGGCACTGTTGAATGCCGGCAAAAGGTTGAGATACTTTGTTTTTAAATTCTAATAAATCCAAAACTCGTCTAAAATTCATGAAACTTGGCATGCTATCATGGAATGGAAGCCGGCATGCTGTGGTATTTTTTGTGTCCATTTTGAGAGAAGGCGCACTCGTGACAACCAACAAAGGCATTTTGAAACAAATAGCTGCCACTTTAACATCTCAAACATTCGTGTAATTTAAATCGTGTGCGTTCTATTAACCATTCATGTGACGCCACATGTCTGGCTTTTAATGGCTATAGGAGGTGCCGTGCGGACAACTGCTTGACTGAACGGGAGGCGTGCGAGTGTAGTCCGATGCGTAGGCTGACTGAGAGGCGTGCAAGCTGTCCTCCAATGTGCAGGCTCATGGGAAGCGTATGAGCTATACGCTGCGCAGGCTCACTGGGAAGCGAGCCCTTTGACTTCCATGGCCGCCCGCCTTGCTCACATCCTCTCCATTAATGGCACCCAAGCCGCTGTTTAATACGGGCGGCGTTACTGTTTGCCTCCCATTCCCCTCCCTCCCGCAGACCTCCACTAAGGGAGTCCTAGATAAGGGGGTCCTCGGGTGTCCAGACTGTGTGACATGGGCCGGACTGATGGGCCATGAAGATACAAGGTAGAAGACCTTCCCCCGTGTCCGGATAGGACTCTCCAATGCATGGGTAATAAGATTGGCGTCCGGATATGTAATTTCCTTCTTCTGCAAACCGACTATGTACAATCCTAGGCCTCTTCGGTGTGTATATAAACCAGAGGGTTTAGTCCGTAGAAGCTATCAGAATTCATATAGGCTAGATATCTAGGGTTTTAGCCATTACGATCTTGAGGAAGATCGACTCTTGTAACCCCTATACTTATCAAATACAATCAAGCAGGACGTAGGGTTTTACCTCCATTAACAGGGCCTGAACCTGGGTAAACATTGTGTTCCCCGTGTCCCTCATTACCTTCGATCTTCAGATGCACAGTTCGGGACCCCCTACCCGAGATCGGCCAGTTTTGACACCGACATTGGTGCTTTCATTGAGAGATCCACTGTGTCATCGGCAGAAGGTTTGATGGCTCCTTCGATCATCAACAACGATGCTGTTTCCGGGGAAACTTTTCTCCCCGGTCAACCTTTTGTGTTTGGTAGCTTCGCTCTGCGGGCCAACTCATTCGGTCACCTCAAACAGATCAAAAGCTACGCCCTTTGTCATCAGACCAGGTTCGGAAACTTGAATTACATCGCCGATATCCGAGGAGACTTGATCTTCGAAGGGTTCACGGCCTCGCCCACTATTCCTTGTCTTCAAGAACGAAACCCGTCGGATCCATTATCAAGCACCGCTCAAGGACCAAATATCATCCCTTCCCTGGCCTTAGATCCAAAGCAGACCACCTCATCCGAAGATGGGAGTTTGGAACCCACCGAACTCTCTCCTACTACAGAGCTCTCTGCCGAAGACCCAGAGGCGACTGTGTTTTCGGCAAACCTGGAATCAAACAGGGCTCTCCCTATCATCGGAGAGCCGTATTCACCTTTGGACGCCAACTCCAAACTCTCAAGGTCTGCGTCCAATGAGCACGACCAGGTAGAGTCTACCAGGCCGAGCTCCGCAGGCCTCTAGTTCCCTGTCCGACCTTTGCTCCTAAACGAGGCCCTGGACTTAATGCGATCTCCCGCCATTACGGAAGTATCACCTCCGAACCATGCCCAGCCCGGATTAGGGGCTGAGAGTGGGGAATTTTACGTCCCACCCACCACCCACTTAATAGCCACTGTCGAAGATTTGACCGACATGCTAGATTATGCCTCCGAAGACATTGGCAGTATGGACGACGATGCCGGAGACGAACCAGGCCAGAATCCGCCCATCACCGGACGTTGGACGGCCACCTCCACATAGGATGTGTATATGGTAGATACACCTAAAATGGACGGCGACGATGGTAGGCAGGACCCGATTGAGGACAAGCCTGTTGAGGCACCATCAAAACATAGACGTCAGCGGCACCGCTCAAAATCGCGTCGCGAAAAGCAAAGCAACACTGGCACCAAAGACAACAACACTCCAGATGATGCCGAAGATCCCAAAGACCCCACCGAGCCTGCGTCCATGCAGGATGAATGGGAGGAGGGACAAGTTAACCCCGACGAGCCTGTCAGGAATGAGGATTCAGAGGATAGTAACTATATATCGGTCTCCAAGGAGGATGTCAGCCTCGGCAACGAAGGCTTCATTGTGCCAGAGGAACCCCTCGAGCAAGAACGCATTAACCGATAGCTAATCGCAACTACGAGGAGCCTAAAAAAGAAACAGCAACAGCTTCAAGCCGAACAAGATACGCTCAATGATAGGTGGACCCAGGTCCTAGCTGCCGAGGAATACGGCCTCGAGTGCCCAACAAAGAGTTATCCAAAGTGTCGACTACTGCCACAATTCAATGACGAGGCCCTTGAGCCAGTACTATCAAGATATAATCACACCGACGAACCAGACCGGCCACCACATGGACAAGACAAAGCGGCTGCTTACGCCGAACACCAGTCTGCGCCACCTCGCCATTGAGGCAAAGAGATAGCGGCTCCGGGCTACACCTACGACCTACGCCATGACCTGGAAAATAGAGCCGGCCAGACTACCATCAAGGGGGCGTGCTCCAACACGAGATGACCACCATCAAGCTTAGCGCGATAAGCATAACCCCACTCGGGCTAAAAATCGAACACGGATATCATCTGAACTCCGCCGTGACGTTGCCCGATACAAAGGCGCCACACACCCCTTATGCTTTACCGATGAGGTAATGCACCATGTTCTAGAAGGGTTTAAACCCGTAAACATTGAAGCATACGATGGAATGACAGATCCTACGGTACGGATTGAAGATTTTCTTCTCCATATTCACATGGCTCGCGTTGATGA
The DNA here is from genome assembly GCF_018294505.1 of Triticum aestivum. Taxonomy (NCBI): domain Eukaryota; kingdom Viridiplantae; phylum Streptophyta; class Magnoliopsida; order Poales; family Poaceae; genus Triticum; species Triticum aestivum. Next base: position 304,670,430 of record NC_057809.1, read on the forward strand.
TCTCCACGCCATTAAATACCTCCCCCTCAAGTTAAAGGGACCATGATGCCACTGGGTAAACAGCCTCCCAGAGAACTCTATTGGCAGCAGGGAAGATTTGGATGATGCATTTCGAGACAACTTCCAAGGTACTTATGTCCAGCCACCGGACGCCGATGACCTTAGTCACATAGTCGAGGAACCCGGAGAGTCAGCCCGCAAACTCTGGACTCGGTTCTTAATTAAAAAGAACCAAATTGTCGACTGTCCGGACGCTGAAGCCCTAGCGGCCTTTAAACATAGCGTCCGGGATGGATGGCTTGCCCGACACCTCGGCCAATGATACGTACATTTTGTATCATATTTTCTTACTGTTATTTATAATGTTTTTATCCATAACAATGCTTTTTGGAGTAATTCTAATGCCTTTTCTCATAATTTGCAAGGAACACACCAAGAGGGGGATTTCTGGCAGCTGGAAATCTGGACCTGGAAAAGCTACGTCAGGCCACCTATTCTGCACAACTCCAAATGAGATGAAACTTTACGGAGAATTTTTATGAATTATTTGAGAAATACTGGAGCCAATAAACACCAAAGGGCGGCCACCAGGTGGGCACAACCCACCTGGGCGCGCCATGGAGGGTTGTGGCCTCCTCGGCCCACCTCTGGTGCCCATCTTCTATTATATAAGTGGTTTTGACCTAGAAAAAAAATAAGAGGAGGACTTTTGGGACGAAGCGCCTCCTCCTCGAGGCGGAACTTGGGCAGGAGCACTTTTTCCCTCCGACAAAGCGATTCTGCCGGGGGAACTTCCCTCCCGGAGGAGGAAATCATCGTCATCATCATCACCAACAACTCTCCCATCTTGGGGAGGGCAATCTCCATCAACATTTTCACCATCACCATCTCATCTCAAACCCTAGTTCATCTCTTGTATGCAATCTTGTTACCGGAACTACATATTGTTGCTAGGGGGTGACTAGTAGTGTTGATTACATCTTGTAGTTGATTACTATATGGTTTATTTAGTGGAAGATTATATGTTCAGATCCAATATGCTATTTAATACCCCTCTGATCTTGAGCATGATTATTATTTGTGAGTAGTTACTTTTGTTCTTGAGGTCACCGGAGAAATCATGTTGCAAGTAATCATGTGAATTTGATATGTGTTCGATATTTTGATAGTATGTATGTTGTGATTCCCTTAGTGGTGTCATGTGAACGTTGACTACATGACACTTCACCATATTTGGGCCCAAGGGAATCCATTGTGGAGTAGTAAATAGATGGTGGGTTGCGAGAGTGACAGAAACTTAAACCCCAGTTTATGCACTATTCCGTAAGGGACCGATTGGATCCTAGAGTTTAATTCCATGGTTAGAATTTATTCTTAATACTTTTATCGTAGTTGCAGATGCTTGCGGGAGGGTTAATCATAAGTAGGAGGTTTGTTCAAGTAAGAATAGCACCTAAGCACCGGTCCACCCACATATCAAATTATCAAAGTAGCGAACACAAATCAAACCAACATGATGAAAGTGACTAGATGAAATTCCTGTGTACCCTCAAGAACGGTTTGCTTATTATAAGAGACCGTTTTGGCCCGTCCTTTGCCTCAAAAGGACTGGGCTACCTTGCTGCATTCTTTTTACTATTATCGTTACTTGCTCGTTACAAATTATCTTGCTATCAAACTACTCGCTACTTACAATTTAAGCACTTTCAGACATTACCTTACTGAAAACTACTTGTCATTTCCTTCTGCTCCTCGTTAGGTTCGACACTCTACTTATCGAAAAGAGCTACAATTCATCCCCTATACTTGCGGGTCATGACGGCTATTTTCTGGCGCCGTTGCCGGGGAGTGAAGTGCCTTTGGTAAGTGGAATTCGGTAAGGGAACATTTATATAGTGTGCTAAAATTTATTGTCACTTGTTACTATGGAAAACAATCCTTTGAGGGGTTTGTTCGGGGTATCTTCACCTCGTCAGGAACCACAATTAGCCACTCCTCAACCTACTGCACCTACTGAAAATATTGAATATGAAATTCCTTCGGGTATGATAGAACAACTGCTAGCTAATCCTTATGCAGGAGATGGAACTGAACATCCTGATACGCACTTGATATATGTGGAAAAAATTTGTGGATTGTTTAAGCTTCCAGGTTTACCCGGAGATGAGGTGATGAGAAAGATTTTCCCTTTATCTTTGAAGGGAAAAGCATTGGCATGGTATAGGCTATGCGATGATATTGGATCATGGAATTGGAGTTCCACCAAAAAATTATCCTATGCATCTAATTCATTGTGATCAGAATTATATATACAATTTTTGGCCTCGTGAAGGAGAAAGTATCGCTCTAGCTTGGGGGAGGCTTAAGTCAATGTTATATTCATGCCCCAACCATGAGCTCTCAAGAGAAATTATTATTCAGAACTTTTATGCTCGGCTTTCTCGTAATGATCAAACCATGCTTGATACTTCTTGTGCTGGTTCTTTTATGAAGAAGACTATTGAATTTCGGTGGAATCTTTTGGAAAGAATTAAACACAACTCCGAAGATTGGGAACTCGACGAAGGTAAAGAGTCAGGTATTAAACTTAAGTATGATTGTGTTAAATCTTTTATGGATACAAATGCTTTTCAAAAGTTTAGCACTAAATATGGACTTGACTCTGAGATAGTAGCCTCCTTTTGTGAATCATTTGCTACTCATGTTTAACTCCCTAAAGAGAAGTGGTTTAAATATCACCCACTTATTAAAGAAGAAATTAAAGGACCACTAGCAGTTAAAGAAGAAACTATACTTTATAATATTGATCCAGTTGTTCCTTCTGCTTATATAGATAAACCACCTTTTCCTGTTAGGATAAAGGAACATGCTAAAGTTTCAACTATGGTTAACAAAAGCTATGTTAGAACACCTAAACCTGGTGAACAAATTAGGGTAGAACCTAATGTTGCTATGGTTAAAGATCTCTTGGAGGAAGATATAGATGGGCATGTTATTTACTTCTATGCAGAAGCTACTAGAATTGCTACACCCAAAAAGGGATACAAATAGATCAGTTGTTGGCCTGCCTGCCATTTCAGTTAAAATAGGAGATCACTATTATCATGGTTTATGTGATATGGGCGCTAGTGTGAGTGCTATCCCTTACACTTTGTATCAAGAAATTAGGAAAGACATAACACCTATAGAGTTACAAGACATAGATATTACTATTAAACTTGCAAATAGAGACACCATATCACCTTGTGGGATTATTAGATATGTTGAAGTCTTGTGTGGGAAAATAAAATATCCTACTGATTTTCTTGTTCTTGGTTCCCCATAAGATGAATTCTGTCCCATTATCTTTGGTAGACCTTTCTTGAACACAATTAATGCTAAGATAGATTGTAAGAAACAAACTGTGGGTGTTAGCTTTGGTGATGAGTCTCATGAGTTTAATTTTTCCAAGTTTAGTAGAAATCATCATGAAAAGGAATTGCCTAGTAAGGATGAATTAATTGGTCTTGCTTCTATTGCTGTGCCACCCACTGATCCTTTAGAACAATACTTGCTAGACCATGAGAATGATTTACATATGCATGAAAGAAATGAAATAGATAAGATTTTCTTTGAACAACGTCCTTTTCTTAAACACAATTTGCCTATTGAAACTCTGGGAGGTCCTCCTCCACCTAAAGGTGATCCTGTGTTTGAATTAAAACAATTGCCAGACACTTTGAAATATTCTTATCTTGATGAAAAGAAGATATATCATGTTATTATTAGTGCCAACCTTTCAGAACATGAAGAAGAAAGATTATTGAAAGTTCTAAGGAAGCACCGAGCTGCTATTGGGTATACTCTTGATGATTTAAAGGGCATTAGTCCCACTCTATGTTAGCACAAAATTAATATGGAACTGATGCTAAACCAGTTGTTGATCAGCAACATCGATTGAATCCGAAGATGAAAGAGGTGGTAAGAACAGAAATATTAAAACTTCTGGAAGCAAGTATAGTTTATCCTATAATTGATAGTAGATGAGTAAGTCCTGTTCATTGTGTTCATAAGAAAGGAGGTATTACTGTTGTTCCTAATGATAAGAATGAACTCATTCCACAAAGAATTGTTACAGGCTATAGAATGGTAATTGATTTTAGAAAATTAAATAAAGAAACTAGAAAAGATCATTACCCTTTGTCTTTTATTAATAAAATGCTTGAAATATTATCTAAGCACACGCACTTTTGCTTCCTTGATGGATACTCTGGTTTTTCATGAATACCTGTTTCACAACCTGATCAAGAAAAGACCACTTTTACTTGTCCGTTTGGAACTTATGCTTATACACTTATGCCCTTTGGTTTATGTAATGCACCTGCTACCTTTCAAAGATGTATGACTGCTATAGTCTCTGACTTCTGTGAAAATATTGTTGAGGTTTTCATGGATGAGTTTTCTATTTATGGGAAGTCTTTTGATGATTGTTTAAGCAACCTTGAGCGAATTTTACAGAGATGTGAACAAACAAATCTTGTCTTGAATTGGGAGAAGTGCCATTTTATGGTTAATGAATGCATTGTCTTGGGTCATAAAATTTCTGAAAAAGGTATTGAAGTGGACCAAGCTAAGGTTGATGCAGTTGAGAAAATGCCATGTCCTATGGACATCAAAGGTATTCGTAGTTTCCTTGGTCATGCTGGTTTTTATAGGAGATTTATTAAAGACTTCTCTAAATTTCTAGGCCTCTCACTAGTCTTTTGCAAAAGGATGTTCCTTCTGTTTTTGATGATGATTGTTTAGAAGCCTTTGAAACACTCAAGAAAGCCTTAATATCTACACCTATTGTTCAACCACCTGATTGGAACTTGCCTTTTGAAATTATGTGTGATGCTAGTGATTATGCTGTTGGTGCTGTTCTAGGATAAAGAGTTGATAAGAAACTAAATGTTATTCACTATGCTAGTAAAACTCTAGACAGTGTTCAAAGAAATTGTGATACTACTGAAAAAGAATTCTTAGCAGTGGTTTTTGCTTGCGATAAATTTAGACCTTATATTGTCGATTCCAAAGTAACTGTTCACACAGACCATGCTGCTATCAAATATCATATGGAAAAGAAAGATGCTAAACCTAGACTTATTCGTTGGGTTCTCTTGTTACAAGAATTTGATTTACATATCATTGATAGAAAAGGAGTTGAGAACCCCGTAGTTGATAATTTGTCTAGGCTTGAAAATGTGCTTGATGACCCACTTTCCATTGATGATAGTTTTCCTGATGAGCAGTTAGCTGCAATAAATGTTGTTAATAGTACTTCTTGGTATGTTGACTATGCTAATTACATTGTTGCTAAATATTTACCACCTAGCTTTACATACCAATAAAAGAAAAAATCTTTTATGATTTAAGACACTACTTTTGGCATGACCCACATCTTTATAAAGAAGGAGTAGATGGTATTATTAGACGTTGTGTACCTGAGCATGAACAGGGACAAATCCTATGGAAATGTCACTCCGAGGCTTATGGAGGACATCACGCTGGAGATAGAACTATTCACAAGGTATTGCAATCTGGATTTTATTGGCCTACTCTCTTCAAGGATGCCCGTAGGTTTGTTTCTTCTTGTGATGAATGTCAAAGAATAGATAATATCGGTAAGCGTCAAGAAATGCCTATGAATTATTCACTTGCTATTGAACCTTTTGATGTTTGGGGATTTGATTACATGGGACCTTTTCCTTCCTCTAATGGGTATACACATATTTTGGTTGCTGTTGATTATGTTACTAAATGGGTACAAGCTATTCCAACTAGTAGTGCTGATCACAACACCTCTATTAAAATGCTTAAGGAAGTTATTTTCCCAAGGTTTGGAGTCCCTAGGTATTTAATGACTGATGGTGGTTCACACTTTATTCATGGTGCTTTCCGTAAAATGCTTGCCAAGTATGATGTTAACCATAGAATTGCATCACCTTATCATCCTCAATCTAGTGGTCAAGTTGAACTTAGCAATAGAGAAATAAAATTAATTTTGCAAAATACTGTCAATATGTCCAGGAAGAATTGGTCCAAGAAATTAGATGATGCACTTTGGGCCTATAGAACATCTTATAAAAATCATATGGGGATGTCTCCTTATAAATGGTTTATGGAAAAGCTTGTCATTTACCTCTTGAGTTAGAACATAAAGTTTATTAGGAAGTTAAAGAAATCAATTATGATTTCAAACTTGCTGGTGAAAAGAGGTTATTTGATATAAGCTCATTAGATGAATGGAGAACCGAAGCATATGAAAATGCAAAGTTATTCAAACAAAAAGTTAAAAGATGGCATGACAAAAGAATTCAAAAGCGTGAGTTTAAAGTTGGAGAATATGTTCTTTTGTACAACTCTTGTTTTAGATTTTTTGCAGGAAAGCTTCTCTCGAAATGGGAAGGCCCCTATGTCATCGAGGAGGTTTACCGGTCTGGATCCATCAAAATAAATAATTTCGAAGGCACTAACCCGAAGGTTTTCTATGTGATGCGGAGCATCCTATGGACATCACCATATCAAGAGTACGTTCGGCGAGTGACACATGCGACATCTACTTCACATACATAAAGGTGAATCATTTCCTTTACACGTGTTCACTTGACCCCTTCGAGGATGGTATACTACTTGACATTCCTGTTGTGTGCATGCATAGGTATTGCCATAGCTTCATGGATAATGAGCAGGAGTGCAAGCGCCGAGGAGCAACTACACCATCCGCGAGGTAAGCATGGAAGAGAAGACAGAAGAAGACGGAGCTGCAGCAAAGCTATAGCCTCCGGACGTTCGACGGACACCGGACGTCCGGCCACCCGCAGACCAAACGACCGGAAGAACTACAACCGACAAGAGCTACAGCGGCCGGACGACCGACGACCACTAGACGTGCAACAAGTACCAGCGACCAGACGACCGATGCCAACTGGATGACCAGTGCCACCGGACGATAGAAGAATTGTCGGATGTCCGATGCCCTCTGGACGTCAGGACCCCCACGAGCGACCGGATGTCCGACATTGCCTGTGCGCAGCCGGGCCTTTGGCCTTGTATCCCTCTCCCACTTACCCCTTCATGGCTTAGACTATAAATAAACCACCTCCACCTCCTTTCTAGGTTTAGCATTGTGTTAGCTCATATGTGAGATAGAGGTTTTCTCATTGATCCGGATCTACTCCATTGCGAGGGACCGACACCTCTTCGGAGAAGATCCACGTTGGATTCAAGACCCCCTCTTGGGTGGCCCCTTCAAGACCTCCTCATGGAGATGAACTTTACCTTGTATCTTTCCTTTTGTTGTTCATGTACCTTGTGGATCTTGTGTGTTTGATTGTCTAGTGGATGTGTGATTGAACTTGTTCCTGAGTGTTTCCCCTTGTGTTTTCTCTGCGTTCTTCCCCGTGTTCATCATGTTCTTCGAGGGAACCCACTCCAATCGTGAAAGATCGGCCTATGCCGGGTTAGCCCCGCATGATATGGTATCATGAGCCACGTTTATCACGAATTTGGAGTCCCTCCCACCGTTTTCTAGCCTTCTTTTGCTTGATTTCGTCCTAAATTTCAAAAATCCCCACCAAAATTAGCCCCAAGTTTTTTTGCGATTTGTTGGTTTGATGAGGTTTTGTTGATTTTGATCCATGGATTTGCTTGGTTTCAAGTGGGTCTAGCATCCCCCAAGTTTCCCCATCTTCCATCCACGAAATCGCGTCAATTTTGACCCCCCAAATCATCAATTTCAGCCCAAAATCGCGCCCCGAATCTCAAATCCCGTGTTGACCCCGATACACCGAACGACAGTCACTTTACCGGACGTCTGGAGCCCCAGGAACCACCGGACGTTCGACCTTACCGGACGACCGAAACCCCTAACCCGAGCTGAAATTAGCGGATTTCCGACCCGAACGGACGTCCGGTGACCGGACATCCCTTATTTCCGGACGTCCGCTACCTGTAAAAACTAACTTCGCTGAAATTTTGTTTCGGCCATAACTAATTCATCCGAACTCCGATTTTGACGTTCTTTAGCTCGTTTTGAAGCTATTGACATCCCCCTTCCCACAAAAATACCACCAAAATCATTTGAATCAATCAAAGTTTTGGATCTTTGGCATCTTTGCCTAGGGTTTCCATCACATTATCCGCAACACCACCACCGTCTTCCGCAACCTAACCCATTTTGTTTCCCTTAGCATTAGTGGTTGCTTGAGTAGTGATTCGAGTCTCCTAAGGTGTTTCGGCTACTTAGGGACGGTTGCTTCTTCACCAACCACCGCCATAACTTCTGCGTAGGCTTGACCACCATACACTTCCGCCACTCCAACTTAACCCAATTTTATTTGTGTTGTGAGTTGTGTCTCCTAAGGTGTTTCGGCTACTTAGGGACCGTGCTTCCAACTCCGACACCGTGTATAGTCCATCACCTTACCCTCCATTTCCGCATTGCGTACTCCACAACCCATCATTGCCATTCCGCAATTCCATTGAGCTTCGACAAAACCACCACCGCATGCCGCTACCACCATTTGACATTTTTCTTTGAGATTTTGAGTTCGCGGGTTTTCCGTTTTCTAAGGTGTTTCGGCTACTTAGGGACGAGTCTCCATCATCTTGGTATCTACATCAAGAACACCGACTGATGTGATCTGGGACCCGATCTTTTGATGAGAGAGGATAACTACGATTTTGGGTGGGACTTGACCCTCATGATCCGGCTACCAACCGTACAGGAAGAACCGTACACGACTGATATCCACGGCAATCGCCGAACCAACTCCATGGCGTTATCGACCGAGCCAACAGCGCGATCGACCTATCCACGAAGGATTTTTCCTGCAAGCAAATCGAAGAACACGCAAGAAAATAATAGCCAAGCAATCTCAAAATTGCGAATATGCTAGATGGGATTAATCTCACAAGATGGGCTTCCGATAGGATGTCTTGACAGTCGCACTAGCCGCTACGAGCGAAGACAAATAAAAGTAGCAATAGCTAAACTTTTCTAAACAAAACCCGAGTCTAAACCCTAACCTAGATTGACTATTTATTAAAGGTGGACGTATGGCGAGTCTGTCCGTCGTTCCATAGGATGTTGGGCCGTACGATGACCTGACGCTATATGGCGGCTGCGGTTGCTTCGGTTGGCCCATCCTGGTGCAAGTCTTTGGCCTCATCACGTTACTTCTCTTGTTAATTTAGACAAAACAAAATTGTCTGACTCTTGTGATGTTTGCCCTTTGCTCCTCATGCATGATGGATGGAATGGATGGTTCGGTGGTGGAGTCCATGCATGCAAGGACAGTAAAGCGCATGCATGCAAAGAGTGCTGCTCTTCTTTAATTGTTTTTCTGATTCCTTTATTCCCAAATATAAATAAATCAAAATATAAGTGTACTATCTTATTCTCGTCAGTTAAATCATATGTACAAAGAAACGATTGTACCTGGCCATTTATTTGTCTCGCACGCGTAGATGTATATATGATATCTATGTCCACATCATCCCCCCTTCCTTGAAAACAATGTCGTCCTCAACTTTTATCTACCTGAAACTTATCATACGATAGGGCAAAAATAGGTGCAACAGGTATATACGCTGCCACGGGAAAAGCCATTTTATCCCACAAAGAGTTTGTATATAAATTATGGGGACGCAAATGAACTATTTGAGCATGTGATATGTATAGATCAGATGTTGAGACACTCAACGGAAATTTTCCAGAATTGAAAGCAAGCATACTATGCATTGTACGATCTGTTGATTTAGCTTTCTCATCATTTATTATTTCAGTAGGTGTCATAGGAAGCAAGTTAATAATTTTTCCTTGAAACACGAGAGTATATGAATTTGTTCTACCATGATGGGTAACACTATTATCATATTGCCATGGTCGACCTAACAATAAAGAACAAGCTTGCATAGGTACAACATCACATTCAACATAATCATGATATGAACCAAGTGTAAAATGTACTCTCACACGACGCGTTACCTTTAACTTACCACAATCGTTGAACCATTGGATGTAATATGGATGGGGGTGTCTTGTAGTGGTGAGGCAAAGCTTCTCTACCATCTCAATACTCGCCAAATTGTTGCAGCTTCCACCATCAATGATCACACGAACAGAATGCCCTTTGACAACAAACTTAGTTTGAAAAAGATTATGACGTTGAGGCATCTCAGTATGCCCCACCTGGGCACTAAGTACTCGCATGGTTACAAGGCTTGGGTATTGATCTGCCATCTCAGCATTAATATGTATCTCCTCCGTGTCATGCTCCTTGGTGTCACCTGCATTATTAGTGGCAAGCATAGCACGTGTATCTTCATCCAAATCACTAGCAGAGGAGTACTCACCATCTTCCCGCACAATAAATGTTCGTTTATTTGGACAGTCCTTCATCAAGTGCCTGCCACCTTTGCATATATGACACTTCATGTCTCTTGTGCGTCCAGACGAGGTGGTGGGTGCTAGAGATATTGCTTTCGAAGTCGCAGAGGATTGTGGAGCTGATTTTGAACTTGTTGGGAATGCACCATTGTTCGAGTTATGTGGTGTTGCCTCGGTAGTGGGTGGGATAGTTGGAGAGTGTGTCCATGATGAGTGACGACCTGCAGAAAAGTTATATCGTCCCTTGTTGTGTCGTCCATGTACTTCCCTTTCAGCTTTACAAGCAAAATGAAACAAACGAGTAATAGAATTGTACTCCTTATAGTCCAATATATCCTGAATATCACAATTCAAGCCACCTAAAAATCTAGCCATCATACATCGTCGGTTTCAACTAATCCACATCGCACTAAGCCAGTTTGCAATTCTTGATAATAATCCTCTACGGAGTTGGTACCTTGTTTTAAACGTTGCAATTCATTTAGTTTATCACAAGCATAATATGAAGGAACATAACGCTGTCGCATAGCTCGTTTTAAAGCATCCCAAGTAGTAGGTATATTATTTGCATTAATACGACAATATTCACTCCACCACATGGAAGCAAAGTTTGTAAATTCACTAGTGGCTGCCCTAACTCTTTGGTTCTCAGGAATATCATGACATGCAAATTTTTGTTCAACATAAAGTTCCCAGTCAAGATAAACATCTGGATTATATTTACCATTGAAAGCAGGCATAGTAAATTTGATTTTGGCACTAGAGTGTTCATAATCTCTAACATCATACCTGGGTTGACCTCGTGCTATACCATGACGGTTGAAACGTAGTTGTCGACGAGCACGGTCATTGTGGTGGTTGACCATTTGGTCGTCTTCGGTGTCACCAGAATAATCCTCGTAGTTGTCCCCATGTTGCTCGACGCGGGGAGGAATTTGTTGGTGCTGGTTTATGGTGGCGGCATCAGTGGCAGTAGCTGGGTGTTGTGGATGACCCATGGGCACACACCGAGCTCGCGAAATAGCGCCACCACCAGTGGAGTTGCGAGGATTAGCATTGTTGTTGATGGGGGGTGCAGTCCGCAACTCATCAAGACGTGACAAGATGTCCTTTAGATGTGTGTTTACAACACCCATGTGCATCCTCTATGACCTTGAGCCTTTCTTCGGTCGCAATCTGAGCACCCTCAGTTGGGCAAGACGCTCGCTAGTGACTTTCACATCCGCGGTGAGACCCTTAAGTGTGGGCTGATCCTGTGCCATTGTTAGCGAAAGAGAAAAAAACAATGTATAATCCCTATCAACTAACATGATGTGGTGGACAAAATTCTCTCACACTCAAACTTAGTATCAAATTCTTACTTGTTCTTACCAATGCAACAGGTGGTGATTGACGCGTTGGTGTTGGCTTCAAACGACCGATGAAGATTGGATGGAGCGATAACCAGGAATCAGTACTGTCGGGACCTGTACTTATTGGTAGGAAAAAGTGTAGCTTGGCAAAGGTTTCTCAACTCACAATATCAGTGGCACAATTTAGCAAAAAGCAATGCAAGTTGAATAATTGCTCAAACTTCTAACTAGTGCTGGCAGTCGACTAGCAAGAGATAAAACAATCTAAGCCCAGATACTGAATCAAATGAGTGGAAGCTGATGAAAATATGAATGCTCTAAATAGCTAGATATAAGTGAGGTATAAATGGCAGCATATGGAAACCTAAAGCAAAAAAAAATGTCCAGCGGATATCACGTAGATGAACAAAGTAAATATTCTGGATAGTAAGAGATATTCCAAAAGATGCTAACTGGCATTCTCTGTTTTTTTACTTTTCCTTCTCTGTTTTTTTCCATTGTTTTTTCTTTTTCTTCACTATCTTTTTTTCTTACTTTTCTCTTTCTTTTTCCTTTGACCAAGCTGGTTACCAACGTGTATACACACGTATGAAGAGAACAGGAGAAAAGAAAACATACAAACTCAAGTGCTACCAAAAGCTACAAGATCGTGTACTACTTGAGACCATATATTGATGGAACGATGTGGCCAGATAACTCCAAACAGTGATCGAGTAGCAGCGCACTATGACAGACACAATGGCGTGGTCTAGCAGACACAGGTGGGCTGGTGTCTGATGTCAAGCGTAGATGCAAGACGGCGTACGCGGCAGACATGTGCAAGACGCGTACGGCCGGCAAAGAAAGAAAAACTTGTACGTGAGGGAATCGGCGAACGAGAAGGATGCGAACTCAGACTGCATGTAAGAATCGGCAAAACAGTAATAATCCAGTGCAATCTTGTTGTGTTTTTTCTGCTGAGTGGAAGGGATTTCTTTAGGGTGGACAAAAACCGGATCGATCTAGTAGATAATTTTCTCTTGGACTAATCTAGACCAGCACTAGTATTAGATGAATGCAACCAAAAATTCAACTACATAAATACTAGATGCAAAAATTGCTAAAGGCTAAAAAGATGGGTGCAGCAGATGAACTAATCTAATTTTTTTGGCTTTTTGTGGGTTGTAGGACTAAAATCAATCTAATCTAATAAAACTATAAATCTCTCACCGATGAACATGAAAACTGATACCACTTGATGTGATCTGGGACCCGATCTTTCGATGAGAGAGGATAACTACAATTTTGGATGGGACTTGACCCTCACGATCCGGCTACCAACCGTACAGGAAGAACCGTACACGACTGATATCCACGACAATCGCTGAACCAACTCCACGGCGTTAACGACCGAGCCAACGGCGCAATCGACCTATCCACGAAGGATTTTTCCTGCAAGCAAATCGAAGAACATGCAAGAAAATAATAGCCAAGCAATCTCAAAATTGCGAATATGCTAGATGGGATTAATCTCACAAGATGGGGTTCCGATAGGATGTCTTGATGGTCGCACTAGCCGCTACGAGCGAAGACAAATAAAAATAGCAATAGCTAAACTTCTCTAAACAAAACCCGAGTCTAAACCCTAACCTAGATTGACTATTTATTAAAGGTGGACGTACGGCGAGTCTGTCCGTCGTTCCATAGGATGTTGGGCCGTACGATGACCTGACGTTGTACGGCGGCTGCTGTTGCTTCGGTTGGCCCATCCTAGTGCAAGTCTTTGGCCTCATCACGTTACTTGTCTTGTTAATTTAGACAAAACAAAATTGTCTGACTCCTGTGACGTTGGCCCTTTGCTCCTCATGCATGATGGATGGAATGGATGGTTCGGTGGTGGAGTCCATGCATGCAAGGACAGTAAAGCGCATGCATGCAAAGAGTGATGCTCTTCTTTAATTGTTTTTCTGATTCCTTTATTCTTGAATATAAATAAATCAAAATATAAGTGTACTATCTTATTCTCGTCAGTTAAATCATATGTACAAAGAAACGATTGTACCTAGCCATTTATTTGTCTCGCACGCATAGATGTATATATGATATCTATGTCCACATCACCGACGCTCATTATCGCCACGGACGGTAACCTCCATATCATCTTAGTATCGTGGTATCCCTCCATTGTATATTCCCTTGCCATTGCATTGATAACCCCTAGCCCATTTTGCATCACTTGCTTATCGAGACTAGCCATTTGTGTATTGCAGGCAATGTTACTTGTGCACATCAGTGATCATCCATCTACACCTTCCATTGCATACATACCATACCATATCGGTATCATTTTGGTATCATATCATCTCGTGTGCCACAAGTTTGTTCTCGCATATACACAATTGCTATCTTGGTTTGTGCATTGTGCAAAAGTGTCCATACACATACAAAAAAAGAATAAATCTTTTAAGCAAAAGAGAAAGAGCAAAGAAGCTTGTAAGCAAGTGCCATAGCATCATACCACATTGCATATAAGATTGTCATATCCGATCATTTTGGATCACACCACCGGAACATACATATATAGCATACTTGGGATAGAAAGCTCATACATTTTGCATCTTATAGGTTGTGCACAAGTGTAACACCCCGGATGTAACTTGCCATATTTGTAACTCCGACTCTTGCCATTTTCGGCTTTAAGTTTTGAGATTCCCTTCATGGTTGGGTTTTGTTTTTGTTTTGCATTTTGTTCATGTCATGCATTTCATATCATGTCATCATGTGCATCGCATTTGCATTCGTGTTCGTCTCATACATCCGAGCATTTCCCCGTTGTCCGTTTTGCAACCCGACACTCCACGTGCACCGGCGCACCCCTCCTGTCTCTTTTCGTGAGCGGGAGTTAAATGTTCTCGGAATGGGCCGAGATTTTTCAAGTGGTCTTAGTACACCGCTGGTAGACCGCCTGTCAAATTTCGTTCCATTTAGAGTCTGTTTGATACCCCACGGTTAACCGGGTAGCCGCAAAAGCCTTTTGTGTGTCGCAGCCCAACACCCCTCCAAAACAGCCCAATAACCAATCTAAACCACCTCCATGTCCTCCGTTGTCGGATCACGATCGTGTGGGTGAAAACTACACCTCATTTGGACACTCCAAACTCCCTCTATCTATAAATATGTGCACCCCCTCCAAAATCACGGTTCCAAACCCTAAAATTCTTCCCTCGCCGCCGCTGGACATGTCCAATCCCGCCAGACAAGTCACGCCGCTGCCCCTCCACGAGTCCTGAGGTGCCACGTGGCAGCCGCCCGTCCTCCGTGCCGCCGCCCCCCTTGCCTGGAGCCGGCCCTCCCGAGCGCGACCGAGCCCGAGCGCCCGCTGCCTCCGCGCCGCCCGACCCCGGCGTGCTCCGCCGCCAGCCGCCGCGGCACCTCGCCGGCGCCGCACAGCGCCGCCCCTCACCGCCAAGCCGTGCCACTGTGTCAACCGCCGCCGCCCCGCGGGCCCAACCGCCGCCGTCCCAGATCTACGCCTCGCCGCCGCCTCCTCCACCCCTCGTCGCCGGCGACCCCGGATCCAGCCTCCCCGTCCCTCCGGCGCCGACCTCGAGCACCGGCCGGCCATCTCCCTCCACCCTGGCGAGATCCCGGCGAACTTCGAACCGCGTGCCCCTCCACCCTAGATCCGTTTTTGGGAGGTGATTTTCGTCTAAGTCTTTATCTCTGTAATATTTTCGAGCCTACTTCATCATGTCGTATCTCGGTGCTCGGTGCTCCAAATCTAGCATATGATATATCAAATTGTTTGCATCGTTGAGCTCTTCATGGTAGAAGCATTTCCATGCATGATACTGCCCACTATGATGCCATTTTCATTGATTCAAGGGTGCTATAAAATGTTAAGTGCTGGTACTTATCAGTTTATGAGGTTTTGTCAGTTTTGTTGCATTTGATGTCTGCATCTTTTGAGCATGAGGTCTACATGAGTTTCGAACTACACCATGCCATCTTTACAGCGGTGCTTGTCTTGTATTTTTGTGATCTATTTGGTGACTAGAACAAGCATGCAAACTAGGATATGTGATGTTGTTGTTTTTCAGGGACTTAGGATTTTGCTAAGTCTTTTTCCTGCTGTTATTTTGATGCCATGTAAACTTGATTCTACAGTGATATCCATGCTTATTTTGGGATACTTTAGTGAGGATGTTTTGGACATGTGGTTATGCTCTATCCATCAATGCCCTGTTTGCAATTATGGAGTGCTCTAGCATGTCTTTTTCTTTCTCTACTTTTGCTATAAAATGTTCCTGGCAGAATGTTAACATGCTAACCAATATTGCCATGGTTGTTGCTAGTGATGCATGCATCCTATGAACTTGATCTTGCCATTGTTAGCTTCATGAACATGTTACATTGCTATTGGTATGCTTATATTGTCATGCAATGCTTTTTGGTGAGTGGCATGAGCTCGCAAAGTTGCTATCATAATTCTATTTATGCCATGCTTTGTTTTCTGCTAAGTCTGAAACTGTTAATAAATCTTGCTATGTTTACATGGGTGCCATCATATCTTCTGTGCCTTTTTGGCTCATGATCAGTAAGGGACTTTTGATCTAGGCTTTTATTAGAATCATGCCATGCCTTGGTTTGCTATGATATTTTCCTGTAGTATGTCGTTTGCTTGCTCTAAACATTGCTTCCTGATGTTGTTTTTGACATGTTAGTATTTTCACTAAGTCTGTGATGCTGATATCTTTTGCACTTTTGCCATGCTTGTTTGAACCTGTTCTAGTGTGATTTTGCCGTAGCTCAGTGTTCATGTTTTGTCAAGCATCTCTTGTAAATTACTGCCATATGCTTTGTTGCTATGTTGGAGCATAGTAGCTTAGTTTGTTGTTGCATTCTAAGTGGCATCATGCTGTTAATCGCATAATAGCACCATTTTCGTTTTGCTTGCCATTTGCAAACCGTGCATCCCTTTCCTGTGATCTTTACATCGATTTCAACAGAAATCATCTCATCTTTCTAGTGGCACACTTGGTTTTCCAAGTTGATGCCTTGATCATTCTTTCCCTTCCGGAGCATGCATATGCATTGCATATCATATCTTGCATATCATGCCATGTATTGCATCATGTTGCTTATGCATTGCACCATGATTGATTGTTGTTCCATAGCTTGTGTTCTTGCCTTGGGTAGAGCCCGGAGACGAGTACATGACCGAGGAACCTATTGAGTACGCTAACGAGGATCAAGCTTTTGACAACTCTGAGAACTTTGCAGGCAAGATGACCATACCCTCGAAATCACTTCTATCTTTGCTTGCTAGTTGTTCGCTCTATCGCTATGCCGCGCTACCCACCACTTGCTTTATCATGCCTCCCATATTTCCATGTCAAGCCTCTAACCCACCTTCCTAGCAAACCGTTGTTTGGCTATGTTACCGCTTTTGCTCAGCCCTCCTTATAGCGTTGCTAGTTGCAGGTGAAGATGAAGTTTGTTCCATGTTGGAACATGGTTTTGTTGGGATATCATCATTATATCTTATTTACTTTAATGCATCTATATACTTGGTAAAGGATGGAAGGCTCGACCTTTTACCTGGTGTTTTGTTCCACTCTTGCCGCCCTAGTTTCCGTCATACCAGTGTTATGTTCCTTGATTCTTGCGTTCCTTACGCGGTTGGGTTTTATGGGAACCCCTTGACAGTTTGCTTTGAATAAAACTCCTCCAGCAAGGCTCAACCTTGGTTTTAACATTTTCCACCTAAGCCTTTTCCCTTGGGTTTCCGCGAGCCCGAGGGTCATCTTTATTTTAAACCCCCGGGCCAATGCTCCTTTGAGTGTTGGTCCAAACTAGAGCACCGTGCGGGACCGTCCCTTGGCAACTTGGGTTATGTTGGTACATGTATGCTTAGCTTATCTGGTGTGCCCTGAGAATGAGATATGTGCAGCTCCTATCGGGATTTGTCGGTGCAGTCGGGTGGTCTTGCTGGTCTTGTTTTACCATTGTCGAAATGGCTTGTAATCGGGATTCCGATCCTGATCGGGTCTTTCTGGGAGAAGGAATATCCTTCGTTGACCGTGAGAGCTTGTGAGGGGCTAAGTTGGGACGCCACTGCATGTTATAAACTTTTGAGAGCCGTGCCTGCGGTTATGTGGTAGATGGGAATTTGTTAATATCCAGTTGTAGAGAACTTGACACTTAATTAAAATGAATCAACCGCGTGTGTAGCCGTGATGGTCTCTTTTCGGTGGAGTCCGGGAAGAGAACACGGTCTTGTGTTATGCTTGAACGTAAGTAGCTTCAGGATCACTTCTTGATCACTTCTAGCTTCTCGACTGTGCGTTGCTTCTCTTCTTGCTCTTATTTGCGTATGTTAGCCATCATATATGCTTAGTGCTTGCTGCAGCTCCACCTCACTACCTTTCCTACCCATAAGCTTAAATAGTCTTGATCTCGCGGGTGTAAGATTGCTGAGTCCTCGTGACTCACGGATACTTCCAAACAGTTGCAGGTGCCGAGGATACCAGTGCAGGTGACGATACCGAACTCAAGCGGGAGTTCGATGAGGATTCGGGCCATTACTATATTTCTTTTCCAGATGATCAGTAGAGGAGCCCAGTTGGGACGATCGGGGATCTAGCATTTGGGGTTGTCTTCCTTTATTTTGGTTTCGTAGTCGGACTTTTGAATGTACCTTGGATGATGTATGGATTATTTATGTATTGTGTGAAGTGGCGATTGTAAGCCAACTCTTTATCCCTTTCTTATTCAGTACATGGGATGTGTGAAGATTACCCTCTTGCGACAAGCCTACCATGCGACTATGCCTCTAAGTCGTGCCCCGACACGTGGGAGATATAGCCGCATTGTGGGTGTTACAACAAGTGTCGTATCTGCCTTTTGAGCAATCGTGCTAGCGTCTCTCTTGAGTTGTGCAACACGAGCGTTTTCCGTGGACTCCACATTTTGTGTTCATTCCTTGGTTGCACGACCCCATTTATCTATCCGTGTGTGTGTTTCCCTATGCCACATATTGCTATTGGTCTACTTGTTCCACTTGCGAATTTGTGAATCTCTTTCAACATTATTGACTCTTGCTAACATTTTACATTAAATTTTTGTGCCACTATCCTCACCGAGCTACTCCATAAGCTTTAGTTTGTAGGTGTGAGTGAACAAGTCCGGTACCAATTCCACTATTCTTTCATCTCACATTGAGTGAAACGGGATACATCCTCAACTTTGGGAAAAGGTAACTTGGTATTGTTTATTTCATTTCCTACTCACCTCTACTCGAGTCTTGTGATGGATAGGCAAGGCATTTCACATTTGGTCTACAACAACAACAACGACGAGTGCGATGCCACGAACAACTTGAACGCCAAAATGGATGCTCAAATGGAGGAAATCAAAGCCCTCATCAAGGCCTACAAGCGGTCTTCCTCATCTTGGAGAAGACGCTCAAGTGCACATGCTTCCGAGCTACCATCTACGACAAGATCACATCGGCATCGACACCATCACCACCATGAACGTGAAGGTCAAGAGCTCAAAACCAAAAACCGCTCAACGACTTCACCATCTCCCTTGGAATCTTTGCCAAGCGACTTCAAGGCATCTTCGCCTATGGACTTACGACATCTTCGCCAAGAAGCACCCCAAGACTACGCTCAAGAGAAGCTCCCCAAGCTCAAGTCCATGACTTCCACGAGCTACTACGACCTTGACACCGACCACAAGATTCCTTTCTATGGGACTCAAGAACCCGAGGAGTATCTCGAGTGGGAGCACCTAATGAACGACTACCTCAAGCTACATCAAGTCCCCCCCCCCTCGAAGATCAAGTGAAGTGCGCCACAAGGAACTTCCACGACTACGCGTATACATGGTGGCTTCACACACCTTCGGAGACCTACGACATGAGTTGGCCCAAGATGAAGAGAGCTATGCGGCGAGAGTTCGTGCCTCCAACCTACACGGAACAACTTCTACGCCAATTGGAGAACACCACCCAAGGATCCAAGTCCATCGACGAGTACTTCAAGGAGATGAAGAAAGCCTTGCGACGAGCCAGCGTGGACGACCCCATTTCGATGAAGTTCCACTTCATGATGGGATTGCACAACGACATCTCCAAGACGATATTCCTCGAGAACTACAAGTCGCTCGATGACAACTACATTGGTGCTCTCAAGGAGGAACAAGAACTCATGAAGGCCAAGGCTTCTCCACCCGAAGCACACTTCGCGGCGACCAAGCTCTACGACAACGAGCATGAGGATAGTACCACCAAGATGTCCATGCCCGATGAGCTCCAAGACGATGCTCCCAAGTTCGACTTCACCGCCATCCCTCTTTGTGGCATTGATGGTGCTGAGTCTACTTCGACTCTTTTTCAAGACTGTGTGGTGACGACTGCGACTATGGAGCCAATCAAGGAACATTCTTCGGAGGCAAGCGACATGGTGACAAGCATGGATGATGCTTCCATCTTAGGAGGCGAGAGTGATGATGTGCCATCTTCGGCCTTCATCCATGGCAACGGTGACGAGATGATCGAGCATGGGATTTTCCCTTCGGTCATGGAGGAGAGTGATTATGTGTCATCTTCGGCCTTCATCCATGGCGACGATGATGAGATGGTTGAGTATTTCACCTCGACCACGGTGACGTATGATGACTTGAGTGACTTGTGCCACCATATTGAGAGTAAGCGTGACTTCACCACTAGCCCCATATATGATGAGTTGCCCCAATTCCAATGTGAGGAGAGCCACAACCCCCACCACTTGAGTGAGATGAGTGACTCCACCATACGTGATATTGAGTGCACCTACCTTGAGGGAGTGAGTGAACCACCACATAGAGAGAGTGAGATAGTTAATAGGTCATGTGAGGCCACTTTCAACACTAACGACTTGACCACCACCTCTATTGTGTCTTCTCATTTGGTGCTAGGTCCCATCTATGATGACACGCCGATTCGCGATGACTTCGTCCTCCCTTTGGACAAGACAATGTCTATGGTTGAATATGATGCACCCCCCACATGGTTACATCAGTATGAAGATGACCACCATTTGATATTTCCCACCTCACCTACACCACTTGAGTGGAATGAAAATGGTAACATAGGTGACGGTGATGCTCTAGTACCACTAGTGGACATTCTTGACATTGATTGCTTGCATGATGTTGATCAACCTATTACCATGATTCATGCTAGTGCAACTTCCCCATGCGATGATTTACCCATTTATGATGAGTATGATGATTGCCATGTGGAGACTATTGGTTGTGAGGCCATGTTACACAGGATTTCTTGTGATCATTCTTTAGGTCACATCATGTTTGACAATCTGCTTGACTTATCATATGCTATGCATGAGATCCATCATATGTCATATTTGCAATCTCATCATAGTGACTATGCATATGCCATTAAAATGAACCCAATTTTCACATATGGCATAGATGACAAGCCCATGCTTATTGGAATTTGTTTTTCTTGTGATGATATTGATATGCTCCCTTTGCATCATCTATCTCATATGCCATGCCATGACCACCTAGCTTCGGATATGCATTGCTTTGGATGTTGTCCATTTTCTCCATATGATGTTTCCAACATTTCTCATGAGGAGACCCCCATAGTTTCCTCATACATTTTAGGAGATTTTGATTCATCCCATTCATTGCGTGATCCCAATACTTGTGTGCACAATATGCTCCCCATGAATAAAAATTCTATTGATGTGCCATATACTTGTATGCTCAATTTGCATCCCCATCGTGTTATACACAATAACTATTATTTCATGATGGATGATATGTTCTTATACCATGCATCAAATTTCTTTGAGCGATGCTTATCTTGTGCTAACTCTCATGTGCACATACACATCATGATGGATGATGTGTACATTTACCACACAAACAATTTCTTTTGTTTGTGTCTCTTTTGTGTAGGTACCCATGAATACTTGTCAACCTCACAATCCCATGAGTTGACAAAACGAGCTCTAGAGAGCAATGATGACTTGGGGTCTCATGGATTGCCTTTCCCACCGCTCTCTTCGCGCAGAGACTTCACGCCTTTCTTCTACATGGTCCTCACTTGGCTATGGGTTCTTGTCCATTACACATTCTATGCCCATCTGGCCATGTTCACTTTGCATGATATGCTTATTCCTATGCCTTTGCCATGCATTTGTGACCCATGATTTGCATTACACATGATGATTGATTCTCATACTTGTATGTGTATTTGCAAGCTTGGTGGAGATATATCTTGTTATTGCCATGTTCCTTTTATGACCCATACCTATGATGATACTATGATCTCGCTTTGTGTTCGTGCTTGCGATATGTCATGTGCATTGCCTATGCCTATTATTTGCTCACATGACATGATTGCCATGATTTACTCTAGTGTGTTGCATCTTTGCTCCACTAGTTTGCACGACTTGATTACTATGCTTGCTTATGTTGCATCACCAATGATTCATACTTGCTCACTTCATGCGGTTGATGAAAACCATCTACATGCTTATCACATGATTGTTATTGCTTCTTGTCATATGTCTCCATGTGTTGCCTCTCTCATGCTAGATGATTTGCCATGTATTGAGTGCAACTATGCCTTTAGTCTTGATAATGAGATTGCCCCCATAGCATTCTCACATATATTTGGAGATTTTGACATATTTCTTGTGAAGCATGCTTGTCTTACCTCTTTGCACCATCTACCTAGTGCCATGAATATAGCCATTATTGCATCATATTATTCATGCACTTGTGCTACTAATGTTTGTGTGCGAAAGAAGAGAACCATCATGATGGATGATGTGTTTATCAACCATGCGCATATGTTCTATGTTTTGTTGTGTGCATGTGTAGGATACTTGGACTTTGTGTCGACTTCCACTTTCACGTGAGTTGACCATTCGAGCTCTTGAGAGCGAGACTCATACATTCGACCATGACTCGCTTCTACACGACCTTTCCTACCACTTCGACAATGTGAAGAATGCACAAGGACATGCCTTCAAGGTGACATCTTTCTTGAGCATGGATACTGAGGATCATACTACTTGTGTTGCTTGCACCATGAGACTTATTGTTCATCTTGGACCACTTGATTGCGCACATGTTAGAGATCTTGCTTCGACTTGTCACTTTCACCATTCCATGCATCATGATATATATGCCTTGTGTGTTGCATCCAATTCTTGGATTACATGGTCCTATCACATGTTTGGTTGCAACAATATCATTTCTTCACATATGTCATGTCCCATTGATTGCTACATGCCTACCTTGATTGCCTCACACATGGTGAACACTTGCCCTTTCTATTGTGTTGAGTGCCATACTATCTTCACTACACCCTATGCACGTTATGCTTGGATTGTCTTGCACTTGGCACATGTGTTTAGACAATTCATTTTATTTGGTGTTATGAATGATTCCTATGCCTACCATAGACCTTTCATCGAGTGCTTGATGCATGATTGCTATGACCTTGAGGTAGATTCTTGTTCTCTTGTCACACACATTTGCATCTCTACCTCCCATTTGCATACTTATTTCCATGATGTCCTTGATTGTGCTCAATTTACATGCTTACATGCCATGTCACAATCCTTTGTCAAACCATATGCTTTGCATGATGATGACACTTGTTTGGTGAATCACCTCTCGAATGCTTGGTTTTGCACTAACACTAACCACATTTGTTTTTCCAAGTGTTTGTTGTCCTTGCACATTTTGAAGGAATCACTAGACGGTGCAACATTGGAGAGTGCCCATTGCGAGCTTAAAGATGATGAGTACTTGGTGAACGTCCACTTCTACACGACAAAGCCATCTCTTTCCCATGGTAATTTGGTTTTCGATCCGAGGTCGGATCTTTCCCAAGGGGGGGGAGATGATGCGGAGCATCTTACGGACATCACCATATCAAGAGTCTGTTCGGCGAGTGACGCGTGCGACATCTACTTCACATACACAAAGGTGAATCATCTCCTTCACACGTGCTCACTTGACCCCTTCGAGGATGGTATACTACTTGACATTCCTCTCGTGTGCATGCATAGGTATTGCCGGAGCTTCACAGATGACGAGGAGGAGTGAAAGCGCCGAGGAACAACTACACCATCCGCGAGGGAAGCATGGAAGAGAAGACGGAAGAAGACAGAGCTGCAGCAAAGCTATAGGCTCTGGATGTCCAACGGACACCGGACGTCTGGCCACCCGTAGACCACGGCCAGAAGAACTACAACCGACAAGAGCTACATCGGCCGGACGATCGACGGCCATCGGACGTCTGACAAGTACCAGCGACCGGACGACCGATGCCACCGGACCAGAGAAGAATCATCGGAAGTCTGACGCCCTCCGGACGTCCGGACCCCCGCGAGCGACCGGACGTCCGACCCCGACCGGACGTCCGACATTGTCTGTGTGCAGCCGGGCCTTTGGCCTTGTACCCTTCTCCCACTTACCCCTTCATGGCTTAGACTATAAAAACACCACCTCCACCTCCTTTCTAGGGTTAGCGTTGTGTTAGCTCATATGTGAGATATAGCTTCGTTCATCGATCTAGATCTACTCCATTGCAGGGACCGACACCTCTTCGGAGAAGATCCACGTTGGATTCAAGACCCCCTCTTGGGTGGCCCCTTCAAGACCTCCTCATGGAGATGAACTTTACCTTGTATCTTTCCTTTTGTTGTTCATGTACCTTGTGGATCTTGTGTGTTTGATTGTCTAGTGGATGTGTGATTGGACTTGTTCTTGAGTGTTTCCCCTTGTGTTTTCTCTTTGTTCTTCCCCGTGTTCATCCTGTTCTTCGAGGGAACCCACTCCAATCGTGAAAGATCGGCCTATGCCGGGTTAGCTCCGCATCACAATGGGCAACGAATAAAGCATTATATCTTAGGTACGCCTATTAATGTTGAAAGTAATATTATCGAAACTTTGACACCGGAAGAACACATAAAAGAGTCCTTCCGGAACACTCCAGAATCGTGAAAATAAGGAGGTACGTGATACCGTAAGTAAACGGACTCCGGAAAATCTACAAAAATATTTTTAAAAGTTTTGGAATATTTTAGAATTTTGGAAATAAAGAAACTTCCAGGAAGCGTACCCTGGTGGGCACAAGACACCAGGGCTAGGCTTGCCTGGCGTGCCCAGGTTGGTTGTGCCCACCTGGGACACTTCCCGTACTCTGTTTTTCTACCATATACTTGTCCTGCAAGATAAAAAATCTATATATACTTCCCGAACCTGTTGATCACTGTATCGCGGAGAAATCCTCTGTTCTCTTTTTCCTTGTTGTTTTCTGTCAGATTCCATCTACCATGGCCTCTTCAAGCTCCTCCAAGGGCAAGATCTCTCCTTCATCACCACCATCATCTCCTTCACCACCAAAAGGAGAATTGAGTATCGGGTATGGGCACTCCCCCTTGGCTTCCGCCAAGCTTGGGGAGGTGCCCCGGTATCATATCATCCCACTATCTTTTTGCTTCTATTTATCTTAGTTCAATCTTTTGCTTTCAGATGAAATAAATTTTAGTTTGATCCTTTCTTATTTTGAGAGTTTGCTTAGTGATCTATCATTGTAATCATGTGCAAGTTATATAATAAAGTTAGTTTTAGTTTTTGCTCTCTTTACTTTCATGTTGCAAATAAAGTAAAGAAATAAGAAAGAAAGAAAAATAGAAAGGAAATAAATGAAGAAAGGAAATAAATAATGAAAAGATTATATACTAATCCTATGGTAGGTGATGGCACCACATAAGGAAAAGTATAAGTAGAACATTTTATTAGAAATTGACAAACATAGCATTAGTCAATGATGCAACTCATGAAAGAATTAATGAGGGAAGAGAAGATTCCCATATAGATATACTATCCTAGAAATCTTTTGTGATTGTGAGCCCTCATCAAAATATTATATGCCAAAATCGTTGACGTTGGACAAGGAAGACAACTTAATGGTTCATGTTTGTTTATATTCACATAGAAGTCATATTGTCATAGATCCTTTAACATGTAATTCTTGCCCCCTATCTTTGCTAGCCAAAAATTCTGTACTAAGTGATACTACTTGTGCATCCAAAAACTCTTAAATCCAATACCTAGGGATTGAGCAAGATCCCTCAAGTAAGTTGTCATCGATGCAAAAAGGCAATAAAAAATCGCTTCTAAAAGTGTGAGATCATTTAGTGTAAGAGAAAATTGAGTGTTGAACGAACTTGGATGACAAAGAATAAAAGTGACAGACTGCATAATAAAGGTTGTCATCTTAAGGGGCAATACAACGTGACGTTCTCTTGCACTAAGGGATTGAGCATACAAACAATTAAGCGCATGGCAACCTCTACTTCCCTCTGCGAAGGGCCTATCTTTTACTTTTATGCAAAGAGTCAAAGTTTTTCCCTCTATTCCTTTTATTATTCTCTTTTGGCAAGCATCATGTGATGAGGAAAGATCTAGCCACATATGTCCAGTTGAATATAGATAACATGCGTTATTATTGTTCACATCACCCTTGAGGTGAGTATGATGGGAGGCAAAATCATAAGCCCCTATCTTTCTATGTGTCCGGTTGAAACGTTTTGTTCATGGGTACAAGGTGAGTGTTAGCAATCATAGAAGACTATATGATGGTTGAGTATGTGGACTTGCTTTAAAGGCTCCGACACGCGACTCTTCCTAAAAAGATGATGAATTGTAGTTGCAAAGTTGACTGGAACATAGTTTGTTGGTTTCTAATAGAGTTTTTGCTTTACACTTCAATTATATGATGAACTGTTACTTATTCATACGAAGTATACGATGCAAGTTTTAGGATAAAAGTGCTATGCTTAATTTTGTTGTTGTTACAATAACCAACATGATGCTTCTATGTCAATATTTTTTTTATCAACACCTCTCTCTCAAAGCATGTGGACATGTTTTTTGATTTCGGTTTTTGCTTGAGGACAAGTAAGGTCTAAGCTTGGGGGAGTTGATACGTCCATTTTGCATCATGTTTTCTTACTGTTATTTATAATGTTTTTATCCATAATAATGCTTTTTGGAGTAATTCTAATGCCTTTTTCTCTCATGATTTGCAAGGAACACACCAAGAGGGAGAATTCTGGCAGCTAGAAATCTAGACCTGGAAAAGCTACGTCAGGCCACCTATTCTGCACAACTCCAAATGAGATGAAACTTTACAGAGAAGTTTTATGAATTATTTGAGAAATACTGGAGCCAGAGGGGGGCCACCAGGTGGGCACAACCCACGTGGGTGCGCCAGGCCCCCCAGGCACGCCCTGGTGGGTTGTGGCCTCCTCGGCCCACCTATGGTGCCCATCTTCTGGTATATAAGTAGTTTTTACCTAGAAAAATAAGAGGAGGACTTTAGGGATGAAGTGTCGCCGCCTCGAGGCGGAACTTGGGCAGGAGCACTTTTGCCCTCCGGCGGAGCGATTCTGCCGGGGGAACTTCCCTCCCGGAGGGGGAAATCATCGTCATCATCATCACCACCAACAACTCTCCCATCTTGGGGAGGGCAATCTCCATCAACATCTTCACCAGCACCTTCTCATCTCAAACCCTACTTCATCTCTTTTATGCAATCTTGTTACCGAAACTATAGATTGTTGCTAGGGGGTGACTAGTAGCGTTGATCACATCTTGTAGTTGATTACTATATGGTTTATTTAGTGGAAGATTATATGTTCAGATCCAATATGCTATTTAATACCCCTCTGATCGTGAGCATGATTATTATTTTTGAGTAGTTACTTTTGTTCTTGAGGTCACGGGAGAAATCATGTTGCAAGTAATCATGTGAATTTGATATGTGTTTGATATTTTGATAGTATGTATGTTGTGATTCCCTTAGTGGTGTCATGTGAACGTCGACCACATGACACTTCACCATATTTGGGACTAAGGGAATGCATTGTGGAGTAGTAAATAGATGGTGGGTTGCGAGAGTGACAGAAACTTAAACCCCAGTTTATGCACTATTCCGTAAGGGACCGATTGGATCCTAGAGTTTAATGCTATGGTTAGAATTTATTCTTAATACTTTTCTTGTAGTTGCGGATGCTTGCGGGGGGGTTAATATTAAGTAGGAGGTTTGTTCAAGCAAGAACAACACCTAAGCACTGGTCCACCCACATATCAAATTATCTAAGTAGCGAACAGAAATCAAACCAACATGATGAAAGTGACTAGATGAAATTCCCGTGTACCCTCAAGGACGCTTTGCTTATTATAAGAGACCATTTTGGCCTGTCCTTTTCCTCAAAAGGATTGGGCTACCTTGCTGCATACTCGTTACTATTATTGTTACTTGCTCGTTGCAAATTATCTTGCTATCAAACTACTCGCTACTTACAATTTAAGAACTTGCAGACATTACCTTACTGAAAACTACTTGTCATTTCCTTCTACTCCTCGTTGGGTTCGACACTCTACTTATCTAAAATACCTACAATTGATCCCCTATACTTGTGGGTCATCAGCCAAGAAAAGCCGAAGTCTATGGCAGCTCTTACCACACTCATGACCTTCTTCTGCATGGGAGAAGACAGCTGGTTGGCTCGTAGAAGCAACAGTACCAGCGACCCCGGCACCTCCAAAGCCAGGGATGGCAATGGACGGCCACGACGTAACAAACACAAGCGTCAGAACTACAATGAAGAAACTGAAGATACGACGGTCAACGCAGGATTCAGTGGCCCTAAACCTGGTCCGCAGAAAATGCCATTCAAAGGAAACAGGGACGGCCCATCCAATTTGGACAAAATACTCGAAAGGCCTTTCCAGATTCATGGCACCCCGACAAGCCTGCAAATCATTCCAACAGAAATTGTTGGGTCTTCAAACAGACCGTTAAATTAAATACTAAACATAAGGGGAAAGGGCTACCAAGCGAGGACGATGATGAGCCCCGCCCACTGAGCACAGGGGGGCAGAAGAAATTTCCCCCTGATGTAAAAACAATGAATATGATATACATCACCCATATCCCCAAGAGGAAGCGCAAGCGTGCATTAAGGGATGTCTAAGCCATAGAGTCGGTTGCCCCAGAATTCAACCCTTGGTCGGCTTGTCCGATCACCTTCCATCGCAGGGACCACCCGACCAGTATCCGTCATGGAGGTTCGGCAGCCCTGGTCCTCGATCCAATCATTGATGGATTCCATCTCACTCGAGTCCTTATGGAGGACGACAACAGTCTTAACTTGATTTATCAAGACACTGACATAGGGTGGAACCCTAGATGGCCAATCTTTCATGAAAGGAGTGGATCCCAACTAGGAACATGAAGAACACAAGGGAAAACACGAGAGAATCATTCAAACCAACAAGATTCGGTCACACATATGCTAGATCCTCGAAACAAAAATAGAGATACAAGATCCATGACCAACAAAGGACGATACAAAGGTAACCGGTTCTTCTCTGTGAGGAGGTCTTGAGGGGTCTTCCCATGAATGGGTCTTGAATCCATGGTGGATCTTCTCCGAAGAGGTAACGATCCCTTGCAATGGAGTAGATTCGGATGGATGAGCGAAGCTCTATCTCACATATGAGCTATCACAACGCTAACCCCAGAAAGAGGGAGGAGGAGGAGTATATATAGTCTAGGCGGGCGAAGGGGTATATGGGCCTCGTCCCTTTACAGTGCGTAGACAGGCAGAGCCCGATGTCCGGGCGTCAGGCCGGATGTCTAGGCCTTCATGAGGAGCCAGATGTCTGGGCTGGCGGGGCTCGTCTCGGTGCTCTCTGGATAGTCTGTGCCAGATTTCCGGCAGGTGCCGGATGTGTTCGGGAACGCAGCAATTTCAAAAAAATTCCTACGCACATGCAAGATCATGGTGATGCATAGCAATAAGAGGGGAAGAGTGTTGTCCACGTACCCTCGTAGACCGTAAGCGGATGCGTTATGACAACGCGGTTGATGTAGTCGTACGTCTTCACGATCCGACCGATCCTAGCACCGAAGATATGGCACCTCTGCGATCTGCACACGTTCAGCTCGGTGACGTCCCACATACTCTTGATCTAGTTGAGGCCGAGGGAGAGTTTCTTCAGCACGGCGGCGTGATGACGGTGATGATGATGCTACCGGAACAGGGCTTCGCCTAAGCACTGCTACGATATGACTGAGGTGGATTATGGTGGAAGGGGGCACCGCACACGGCTAAGAGATTAATGATCAACTTGTGTGTCCACGGGGTGCCCCCTCCCCCATATATAAAGGAGTGGAGGAGGGGGAGGGCCGACCCTCTCTATGGCACGCCCTGGGGGAGTCCTACTCCCTCCGGGAGTAGGATTCCCCCCTTTCCTAGTAGAAGTAGGAGCCCTTCCAAGTAGGAGTAGGAGAGGAAGGAAGGAGGAGAGAGGGAGGAAGGAAAGGCCCCCCTCACAATTCAGATTGGGCTTGGGGGGCACGCCTCCCTCTTTTCCCTTCCCTCTCCTCTATTCCACTAAGGCCCAATAAGGCCCATATACTCCCCGGGGGGTTCCGGTAACCTCCCGGTACTCCGAAAAAATGCCCAAACCACTCGGAACCATTCCGATGTCCAATTATAGGCTTCCAATATATCGATCTTTATGTCTCGACCATTTTGAGACTCCTCGTCATGTCCGTGATCAAATTAGGGACTCTGAACTACCTTAGGTACATCAAAACACATAAACTCATAATACCGATCGTCACCAAACGTTAAGCGTGCGGGCCCTACAGGTTCAAGAACTATGTAGACATGACCGGGACTCATCTCCGGTCAATAGCCAATAGCGGAACCTAGATTCTCATATTGGTTCCTACATATTCTACGAAGATCTTTATCAGTCAAACCGCATAACAGTATACGTTGTTCCCTTTGTCATCGGTATGTTACTTGCCCGAGATTCGATCGTCGGTATCTCAATACCTAGTTCAATCTCGTTAACGGCAAGTTTCTTTACTCATTTCGTAATGCAACATCCCGTAACTAACTCATTCGTCAGATTGCTTGCAAGGCTTATAGTGATGTGCATTACCGAGAGGGCCCAGAGATACCTCTCCGACAATCGGTGTGACAGATCCTAATCTCGATCCATGCCAACTCAACAAACACCATCAGAGACACCTGTAGAGCACCTTTATAATCACCCAGTTACGTTGTGACGTTTGGTATCACACAAAGTGTTCATCCGGTATTCGGGAGTTTCATGATCTCATAGTCATAGGAACATGTATAGTTATGGATAAAGCAAAAGCAACAAACTAAACTATCATCGTGCTAAGCTAACGGATGGGTCAATTCAATCACAATATTCTCTAGTGATGTGATCCCATTAATCAATTGACAACTCATGTCTATGGTTAGGAAACATAACCATCATTGATTCAATGGGCTAGTCAAGTAGAGGCGAACTAGTGACACTTTGTTTGTCTATGTATTCACACATGTACTAAGTTTCTGGTTAATACAATTCTAGCATGAATAATAAACATTTATCATGATATAAGGAAATAAATAATAACTTTATTATTGCCTCTAGGGCATATTTCCTTCAGTCTCCCACTTGCACTAGAGTCAATAATCTAGTTCACATCTTTATGTGATTAGTTCACATCTCGATGTGACTAATACCCAAAGGGTTTACTAGAGTCAATAATCTAGTTCACATCGCTATGTGATTAACACCCAAAGAGTGATCATGTTTTGCTTGTGAGAGAAGTTTAGTGAATGGGTCTGCCACATTCAGAGCCATATGTATTTTGCAAATTTTCTATGTCTATAATGCTTTGCATGGAGCTACTCTAGCTAATTGCTCCCACTTTCGATATGTATCTAGATCGAGACTTAGAGTCATCCAGATCGGTATCAAAGCTTGCATCGACGTAACTCTTTACGACGAACTCTTTGTCACCTCCATAACTGAGAAACATTTCCTTATTCCACTAAGGATATTTTTGACCGTTGTCCAGTGATCCACTCCTGGATCACTATTGTACCCTCTTGCCAAACTTATGGTGAGGTACATAATAGGTCTGGTACACAGCATGGCATACTTTATAGAACCTATGACTGAGGCATAGGGAATGACTTTTCATTCTCTTTCTATTTTCTGCCGTGGTCAGATTTTGAGTCTTTACTCAACTTCACACCTTGCAACATAGGTAAGAACTCCTTCTTTGACTGTTCCATTTTGAACTACTTCAAAATCTTGTCAAGGTATGTACTCATTGAAAATATATCAAGCATCTTGATCTATCTCTATAGATTTTGATGCTCAATATGTAAGTAGCTTCACCGAGGTCTTTCTTTGAAAAACTCCTTTCAAACACTCCTTTATGCTTTCCAGAAAATTCTACATTATTTCCGATCAACAATCTGTCATTCACATATACTTATCAGAAATGTTGTGGTGCTCCCACTCACTTTCTTGTAAATACAGGCTTCATCGCAAGTCTATATAAAACAATATGATTTGATCACTTTATCAAAGCATATATTGCAACTCCGAGATGCTTGCACCAGTCCATAGATGGATCGCTGGAGCTTGCTCACTTTGTTAGCACCTTCAGGATCGACAAAACCATCTGGTTGCATCATATACAACTCTTATTTAAGGTATCCATTAGGGAATGTAGTTTTGACATCCATTTGCCAAATTTCATAATCATAAAATGCGGCAATTGCTAACATGATTTGGACGGACTTAAGCATCGCTACAGGTGAGAAGGTGATGTAGGGTGGAACCCTAGATGGCCGATCTTTCACAAAAGGAGCGGATCCCACGATGAACATGAAGAACACGAGGGGAAAACAAGAGGGGAAATCACAAAGGGGCACAAAGAGGAACACTCCAACCAACAAGTATGATCACACATGTGCTAGATCCTCGAAACACAAAGAGATACAAGATCAGAATCCAACAAAGGACGATACATAGGGTAACCGGTTCTTCTCCGTGAGGAGGTCTTGATGTCTTCTCCGTGAGGAGGTCTTGAATCCAAGGTGGATCTTCTCCGTAGAGGGGCCACAGTCTCTCTCGTGGAGTAGATCTGATATGGATGAGCGAAGCTCTATCTCTAACATGAGCTATCACAATGCTAACCCTAACTAGGAGGAGGTGGGGGAGTATATGTAGTCTAAGCCACGAAGGGGTAAGTGGGAAAGAGGGATACATGGGCCCTTGGCCCGTTCACTGTGCGCAGATAGGCGCTGGATGTCCAGGCTGGGGGCCGGATGTCCGGCCGTTCGCGGGTGGCCGGATGTCCGGGGCACGGGCCGGATGTCCGGGCTGGCAAGGTCGGCCTCGGAGCTCTCTGGAAAGGGGGCGCCAGATTTCCGGGAAGGCACCGGATGTCCGGCCGGTTGCGGGGCGCCGGATGTCCGGGGGTCGTCCGGATGTCCGGCCGCTGTAGAGTCGCCTGACGTATGTCTCCCTCTGGTATTCTTATGGTTGTTGGCGCCGGATGTCCGGGCTCTTGTTGGATGTCCGGCCGCTGTAGATCCGCGACGACTCCACTTGAGGCACTTCTCGATCCGCTTCCGTGTGGACTTGTCCTATGCTTCGAGCATCTCCATGGTCGTCTCCTCGGTTCCTGAGCACACGTAGTGTCTTTACATTAGGTAGCAACCATGTCTCGCATGAGTGGGAAGGGGAAGCATTTAGGAACGGGTTCACCTTTTGTCCAATGGCGTATGCTTGAGTGTACATGGGCATGATCGTAGGATGCTCCACATCAACTCCCCTCCCTTGGGGAAGATCCGACCTCGGATCGAAAACCTCATCACCATGGAAACGGTTGTCGTGGAAGGACTTGTAGTTGGACGAAGAGGAAGACATGGCGCAATCCAAGTACTCCAAAGTGTCACCGGAGGAGTATACATGCAAAAAGAGCAGACACAAACAACACTCGGGAATACAATGGTTAGCACACACAAAGGGTCCATCATGTAAGAATGAGTCCGTTCGGCAAGATTGTTCGTGACAAAGCACATGGAGCTTATGAAGATGATATAGAATGATATGCAAAGCATTCATGGGAGCAAAAACATTCATTATGCACACAAATGTGTCGTGAATATGATCAATGCAACCATGGTGCAAAATGATGTCATATTGAGACGGTTTATCAATAGCATGAATATGGTAATGGCTTCTCAATGTTATGTGATCATGCAATTGATGGTAGGCAATAAGATCATGATGTATGAATATGCCATCAAGGTATATCACAACAAATTTGCTAAGGAAATGCAAAATCTCATATATCATGGATGACATGGAAATAGATGCAACAAGGCAATCATAATGTGAGTCAATCCATGCATAAGGTGCAAATTTGTTGTGGGTGGTGTTGTACCATAGCTCAATGTCATGGCACTCCTCAACTTGAAGGTGCATAGGGTCCATCTCCAATGTAGGTCCTCCATCCAATAGATGTATCATGTAGACAACAAGAAAGAGGCAACAATGAAAGAATGACCCATCCAATATGCGTATTTGAGAATGGCTCAAAGGAAATGAGTTCACCTTTAGGAGGTTGTCGAAAATGTTGGTGTTGTGCATCATGTACGCCTTCACCTGACCAAGGTGTTTCATGACGGTGCCACCTTGTGAATCCTTCAAAATGAAAGAACATGACAAACACTCAGAAAAACAAATTAGGTTAGCGGAAGTGCAAAACCTATCATTTGTGTGGTAAGATACCCAACAAGTGTATGCATCATGCTCATCATAAGAAAGGATAAGGGATCATTTCATAGTATGGAGGCATATGATGCGAGAACAACCAAATACAAGATGCTCAATCAAATAAGCATGCATCACAAGTAATATGTCCAAGTCTCTACGGTCAATGAGCATAGATGCAACAATTGGAGGCAAGTGACAATGAACAAGATGTATCATGTGAGTGGCACGAACATATATGTCATCAACCCAAGAAAGCGAGTAAGAGTTGAACATGGGTGATGCCACAAAGCAAGCAATCATGTGAATCAAGGCAAGCAAGCTAGTAGTGCGAAGATGCAACATACTAGAAGGGATCATGTCAAGCATGTCATGTGTGCAAATAGTGGGCATGAATAATTCACATGACATAGAATAAGCATGAAAGCAAGATATGAGGAAGGTATCATCATTGTATTGGAAAGAGGTCATATGGAAATAGCAATGGAACATCGTGGCTCTCCCAACACAACAAGCATCAATAGCATGAGGCACATGATAAACATGGCAATAGCAACAAGGATCTCCACCAAGCATGCAAATACACATAGAAGTAGCATAACGGTGAATCATGGGTAAATGCAAGCAAGGGTCACAATTGCATGGCAAAATCATAGAAAGAGGCATAACATGCAAAGTGAACACGAGAAAATGGGCATAACGTAACAAGTAATATATAGCCCAAAGCCGTGCGAGAGCCAAGTAAA
The DNA here is from genome assembly GCF_018294505.1 of Triticum aestivum. NCBI lineage: Eukaryota > Viridiplantae > Streptophyta > Magnoliopsida > Poales > Poaceae > Triticum > Triticum aestivum. The sequence continues at coordinate 304,705,637 of NC_057809.1, forward strand.
AGGAATGCGCGAAGTCGTTCCGTGAAGGGAATGGTGGGAAGGACAATCCATAGGATCCCAAGTCATCTTTGATCTCAAGAGCTCGTTTCGTCAACTCTTGGGATTGAGAGGTTGACGAGTATACGTGAGTACCTACACAAAACAAAGACAAAGAGAAAATTGTGTGTGCATGGTATATGTACACATCATCCATCATGATGCGCACGTGCTTGTGTTGATTAGCAAAAAATATCCAATGCTCAAATAGATGAGATGCGTGATAGAGAAACATGTCATCCATAATGAGAGGTTTGTTATTATGTATAGCATAATGGAGACTCAAATTGTGCAATGCATCATGAGAAATATGTAGAACATTGTTATTCATGGAATGCATATGCTGCAACCAATTATGGGAATCATGCAAAGTATGGAATGCATCAAAATCTCCTAATATGTATGAGGAAACTATGGGGGTATCCTCATGAGCATTAATGGAAACATCACATGGAGAATATTGACAACATCCAAAACAATGCATATTTGGAACAATGTGATCATGGCATGGCATAGTAGATGAATTGCGCGAATCATGTAAAGGAAGCATAGCAATATCATCGCATGAAAAAAAAGCCAATGACCATCATCTCGTCATCTATGCCATAAGTGCAAATGGTATTTATTTTAATGGGGCATGCATAGTTACTATGTTGAGATTGAAATGATGCGATATGGGAGATCTCACTCATAGCATATGACAAGTTCAATGGATTGTCAAACATGATGTGACCAATAGAATTTTCACATGATATCCTATGTAGCATAGCATCACAACTAGGCAGCTCAACATGCTCATCATCATATTCATCATAAATAGGTAAGTCATGACATGAAGAAGTCGCACTAGCATGAAGCATTGGAATAGGTGGATCAACATCATGCAAGCAATCATTAGTGAGATTGTCCACTAGTGGGACAAGAGAAGCACCATCACCTATGTTACCTTTGGAGAATCTCTCATGTATTGTAGGTGAGGTGTCGAAGACCAAGTCATGGTCATCTTCATATTGATGGAACCATGTGGGGGTGCATCTTCTTCTACCATGGCCGTCGTTGTCTCCATTGGAGGTATGGACTCGTCGAGGATAGGCGTGTCGTCATGTAGGAGACCTAGCACCAAAGAAGAAAACACAATCAGAGTACAGGTTAGGTCGTTAGAAATCATAGTGGCCTCACATGCCGTGTCAACTACCTCAGTCACTAAGTGTGGTGGCTCACTCACTCCCTCTTGGATGCTCTCACTCATATGGTTGGTGGAGTCACTCAAATGGCTCTCAACCTCACATAGGATGTGTGGCATGCTCTCAAGTGTGGGGCTAGTGGTGGTCACACTCATCCTCTCATAGGAAATGCTCTCAATGTCACATATGGTGGAGTCACTCATGTCACTCATGGTGGGGTGGCTCTCCTCACATGGGAATTGGGGCATCTCTTTATATGTGGGTGTCGGAGAGATGTTGGTGCAAATGTCTCCATGCTCAATCACGTCGTAGTCGTAGCCGTGGATGAAGGCCGAAGATGGCACCTCATCACTCTCCTCCAAGACCAAAGATAAGGTCTCATTTGCAGTCTCGTAGCTTGACTCGGAGAATGAGTCCTTTTGGGGCGCCGTCTTCATGTAGTTGAAGAGGTTCATGCTTGTCGCCGTGGTCGAAGTGGATGGCCCTTGCTCGACCTTCTTGTCGCCGTCTTGTTGTAGGAGGCCCATATGATGTGGCACCTCGTAGCTCATCTCCATGACCTAAGGGAATGTCCCATGCTCGGCCATCTTCCTTGGGAGGCTTCCGAAGATGGAAGTGTCGCCCTCGCTTGTAGGTGGTTGCCTTGTAATTGATGATGTCGATGTAGGAGAACTCACGGGAAGTAGGCGAAGATGCCATACGTCCAAAGGCGAAGATGCCTTGATAGTACTTGGCGAAGATGCCAAAGTGGTTGTTATAACCATAGCTCCGTCTTGGTGGTGCTCGTCTCGCGGTCTTCTCTTGTGCTCATGAAGTTTGGACTTGGTGTGAAGTAGGGCTTGTTGGGACTTGTGCATTTGCGCTTGGTGAGCATCGTCATGATGATGTTGGTGTTTTCGCACTTGAGCTCGTAGTAGATGTCGCTCATCGTCGTCGTGCACATGTTGCTTGGAGGTGACTTTCCCTTCATGACGAGGTGGATCACGAACGTGATGGTGGTCGCCATGGAGATGTGGACATGGACGACTTGCGCTTGTATCGCTTGGGCGCTCCAAAGAGGATCGATGTGCTCGTCGCCGCCTTGAAGATGACAAAGGGGAAGTAGACTTGATCAAGGCCCAAATCTCCTCCATCCTTGCATCTTGCTCCTTCTTTTGTGCGGAAAGCTTGTTGTTGATGTAGTCCCTTTTCCTCGCTTCGGCGTGGCGAATGTCAATGGAGAGGTTCTCGATGCGCTGTCACAATCTTGATTGTGCGCCTTGCATTTGTCGTTGTAGATCGAAGATTGACGCTTTGGTGATGTAGTTGTTCACGCTGTCGTTGTTGTGGTAGACCGGAGATGAAATGCCTTGCCTATCCATCACTCCAAGAGAAAATTGTGAGTGGTAGAAAGAGAAGAACGAATACCAAATGTACCTTGACGAAAGTTGAAAGTGGATCAATGATCACCCCAATGTGGACAAGGAAATAGCACAATTGGTACCAATTCTTGTCGGTTTCTCACACCTACACAAATAAGGCTTATGGTGGAGCTCGGTGAGGATAGTGGCACAAAAATTTGATGTAAAATGTTAGAAAGAGTCAATAATGTTGAAAGAGATTCACAAATTCGCAAGTGTAACAAGTAGACCAATAGCAATATGGGTGGCACACAGAAACGCACACACGGATAGATAAATGGGGTCGTGCAACCAAGGATGAGCACAAAATGTGGAATCCACGGAAAACGCTCCTGTTGCACAACTCAAGAGAGACGCTAGCACGATTGCTCAATAGGCGGATACGACACTTGTGCACAACCTATAAGATGCAAAATGTATGAACTTCTATCCCAAGTATACTATGTATATGATGTTCCGGTGGTATGATCCAAGATGATTGGATATGACAATGTGGTATGATGCTATGGCACTTGCTTACAAGCTTATTTGCTCTTTCTATTTTTCTTTTCTTAAAAGCTTATTCTTTTTTTGTATGGCCACTTCGCAAAATGCACAAACCAAGATAGCTATTGTGTATATGGGGGAACAAACTTGAGGCACAAGGGATGATATGATACCGATATGATATGGTATGTATGCAATGTATGGTGTAGATCACTAATGTGCACAAGTAACGTTGCCGGCAATACTCAAATGGCTAGTCTCGATAGGCAAGTAACGCCAAATAGGCTAGGGGTTAACAATGCAATGACAAGGGAATATACAATGGAGGGATACCACGATACCAAGATGATATGGAGGTTACCGTCCGTGTCGATGATGAGTGGCGGTGATCTTGATGGAGATAACAAGATGATGGAGACTCGTCCCTAAGTAGCTGAAACACCTTAGGAAACAGAAAAACCACGAACTCAAAATCTCAAATGTCAAATGGTGGTAGCGGGAATGCGGTGGTAGTTTTGTGGAAGCTTAATGGAATTGCGGAATGTCAATGATGTGTTGCGAAGTACATAATTCGGAAATGGAGGGTAAGGTGGTGGACTGTACACGGTGTCAGAGTTGGAAGTACGGTCCCTAAGTAGCCTAAACACCTTAGGAGACACAACTCACAACACAAACAATTGGGTTAAGTTGGGGTGGCGGAAGTGTATGATGGTCAAGCCTATGTGGGAGTTATGGTGGTGGTGGTGGTTGATGAAGAAGCAATCGTCCCTAAGTAGCCTAAACACCTTAGGAGACTCGAATCACTACTCAAGCAACCACTAATGCTATGGGGAACAAATTGGGTTAGGTTGCGGAAGTCGGTGGTGGTTATGCGGAGGTTGTGGTGGAAGCCCTAGGAAAAGATGCCAAAGTTCCAAAAATTTTATGGAGTCAAATTGTGATGGTGGTATTTTTGTGGTAAAGGGGATGTCAAGAGCTTTTTAACGAGCTAAAGAACGTGAAAATCGGACTCTGGATGAATTAGTTATGGACAAAACGGTGAAACGGGAAAGCTGAAATGTACATGGGCCGGACATCCGGGCTCGGGGCCGGAAATCCGGGACCTGATGTCTAGAACCATGAAGATTTGGCGCTCCAGGAGCCGGATGCCCGGCCGGGGACCCGGATGCCCGGCCGGGGACCCGGATGTCCGGCCCGATGGCCCGGATGTCCGGCCTTTGGCCCGGATGTCCGGCCCGATGAATCCAGATCTCGTTTGGGGCGGAAATGGGTGATTCCAATGGAAAAATCGGAGAGATTTCATGGATGGAAAGTGGGGATATGCTAGATCCACTTGAAACCAAGCAAATCCATGGATCTAATCCAACAAAACCTCATCAAACCAACAAATCACAAAAAAAAATTGGGGCTATTTTTGGTGGGGATTTTCGAATTTAGGACGAAATCAACAAAATTAGGCTAGAAAACACAACAGGGAGGCTCCGAAATCGTGATCAACGTGGCTCATGATACCAAGATGATGTAGGGTGGAACCCTATATGGCCGATCTTTCACGAAAGGAGCGGATCCCGTGATGAACACGAAGAACACGAGGGGAAAACAAGAGGGGAAATCACAAAGGGGCACAAAGAGGAACACTCAAACCAACAAGTATGATCACACATGTGCTAGATCCTCGAAACACAAAGAGATACAAGATCCGAATCCAACAAAGGACGATACATAGGGTAACCGGTTCTTCTCCGTGAGGAGGTCTTGAATCCAAGGTGGATCTTCTCCGTAGAGGGGCCGCGGTCTCTCTCGTGGAGTAGATCCGATATGGACGAGCGAAGCTCTATCTCTAACATGAGCTATCACAACACTAACCCTAACTAGGAGGAGGTGGGCGAGTATATATAGTCTAAGCCATGAAGGGGTAAGTGGGAAAGAGGGATACATGGGCCCTTGGCCCGTTCACTGTGCGCAGACAGGCGCCGGATGTCCGGGCTGGGGGCCGGATGTCCGGCCGTTCGCGGGTGGCCGGATGTCCGGGCTGGTGAGGTCGGCCTCGATGCTCTCTGGAAAGGGGGCGCCGGATTTCCGGGCAGGCGCCGAATGTCCGGCCCGTTGCGGGACGCCGGATGTCTGGGGTCGGCCGGATGTCCGGTCGCTGTAGAGTCGCCTGGCGTCTGTCTCTCTCTGGTCTTCTTCTGGTTGTTGGCGCCGGATGTCCGACCGCTGTAGCTCCGCGATGACTCCACTTGAGCCACTTCTCGATCCGCTTTCGTGTGGACTTGTCCTATGCTTCGAGCATCTCCATGGTCATCTCCTTGGTTCCTGAGCACACGTAGTGTCTTTACATTAGGTAGCAACCATGTCTCGCACGAGTGGGAAGGGGAAGCATTTAGGAACGGGTTCACCTTGTGTCCAATGGTGTATGCTTGAGTGTACATGGGGATGATCGTAGGATGCTCCGCATCAGAAGGTCTCGTCGTAGTCAACTCCTTGAACTTGTCAAAAACCTTTTGTAACAAGTCGAGCTTTGTAGACAGTAAAATTACCGTCAGTGTCAGTCTTCTTCTTGAAGATCCATTGATTCTCTATGGCCTGCCGATCATCAGGCAAGTCAACCAAAGTCCACACTTTGTTCTCATACATGGATCCCATCTCAGATTTCATGTCCTCAAGCCATTTTGCGGAATCTAGTCTCATCATTGCTTCCTCATAGTTCATAGGTTCATCATGGTCAAGTAACATGACTTCCAGAACAGGACTACCGTACCACTTTGGTGCGGACCGTACTCTGGTTGACCTACAAGGTTTGGTAGTAACTTGATCTGAAGTTTCATGATCATCATCATTAGCTTCCTCACTAATTGGTGTAGGAATCACTGGAACTGATTTCTGTGATGAACTACTTTCCAATTCGGGAGAAGGTTCAATTACCTCGTCAAGTTCTACTTTCCTCCCACTCACTTCTTTCGAGAGAAACTCCTTCTCTAGAAAGGATCCATTCTTAGCAATGAATGTCTTGCCTTCGGATCTATGATAGAAGGTGTACCCAACTGTCTCCTTTGAGTATCCTATGAAGACACATTTCTCTGATTTGGGTTTGAGCTTATTAGGATGAAACTTTTTCACATAAGCATCGCAACCCCAAACTTTAAGAAACGACAACTTTGGTTTCTTGCCAAACCACAGTTCATATGGCGGCGTCTCAACGGATTTAGATGGTGCCCTTATTAACGTGAATATAGTTGTCTCTAATGCATAACCCCAAAACGATAGCGGTAAATCAGTTAGAGACATCATAGATCGCACCATATCCAGTAAAGTACGATTACGACGTTCGGACACAGCATTACGCTGTGGTGTTCCAGGTGGCGTGAGTTGCGAAACTATTCCTCATTGTTTCAAATGAAGTCCAAACTCATAACTCAAATATTCGCCTCCACGATCAGATCATAGAAACTTGATTTTCTTGTTACGATGATTTTCCACTTCACTTTGAAATTATTTGAACTTTTCAAATGTTTCAGATTTATGTTTCATCAAGAAGATATACCTATATCTTACTCAAATGATCTGTGAATGTTAGAAAATAACGATATCTGCCACGACCCTCAACACTCATCGGACTGCATACATCAGTATGTATTATTTCCAATAAGTCTATTGCTCGCTCCATTGTTTCGGAGAACGGAGTCTTAGTCATCTTGCCCATGAGGCATGGTTCGCAAGCATCAACTGATTCATAATCAAGTGATTCCAAAAGCCCATCAGCATGGATTTTCTTCATGCGCTTTACACCAATATGACCTAAACGGCAGTGCCACAAATAAGTTGCACTATCATTATTAACTTTGCATCTTTTGGCTTCAATATTATGAATATGTGTATCACTACGATCGAGATTCAATAAACCATTCACCTTGGGTGTATGACCATTGAAGGTTTTATTCATGTAAACAGAACAACAATTATTCTCTGACTTTAAATGAATAACCGTATTGCAATAAACATGATCAAATCATATTCATGCTTAACGCAAACACCAAATAACATTTATTTAGGTTCAACACTAATCCCGAAAGTATATGGAGTGTGCGATGATGATCATATCAATCTTGGAACCACTTCCAACACACATCGTCACTTCACCCTTAACTAGTCTCTGTTCATTCTGCAACTCCCGTTTCGAGTTACTAATCTCAGCAACTGAACTAGTATCAAATACTGATGGGTTGCTATAAACACTAGTAAAGTACACATCAATAACATGTATATCAAATATACCTTTCTTCACATTGCCATCCTTCTTATCCTCCAAATACTTGGGGCAGTTCTTCTTCCAGTGATCAGTCCCTTTGTAGTAGAAGCACTTAGTCTCAGGCTTAGGTCTAGACTTGGGCTTCTTCACTTGAGCAACAACTTGCTTGCCGTTCTTCTTGAAGTACCTCTTCTTCCCTTTGCCCTTTTCTTGAAACTAGTGGTCTTGTCAACCATCAACACTTGATGCTTTTCTTGATTTCTACCTTCATTGATTTCAGCATCACGAAGAGCTTGGGAATCGTTTCCGTTATCCCTTGCATATTATAGTTCATCACGAAGTTCCAGTAACTTGGTGATATTGACTAGAGAACTCTGTCAATCACTATCTTATCTGGAAGATTAACTCCCACTTGATTCAAGTGATTGTAGTACTCAGACATTCTGAGCACATGCTAACTAGCTGAGATATTCTCCTCCATCTTGTAGGCAAAGTGCTTGTCAAAGGTCTCATACCTTTCGACATGGGCATGAGTCTGAAATACTAATTTCAACTCTTGGAACATCTCATATGCTCCGTGGCATTCAAAACGTCTTTGAAGCCCCGATTCTAAGCCGTAAAGCATGGTGCACTAAACTATCAAGTAGTCATCATATCGAGCTTGCCAAATGTTCATAACGTCTGCATCTGCTCTTGCAATCGGTTTATCACCTAGCGGTGCATCAAGGACATAATTCTTCTATGCAACAATGAGGATAATCCTCAGATCACGGATCCATTCCGCATCATTGCTACTAACATCTTTCAACTTAGTTTTTCTCTAGGAACATATCAAAATAAACAGGGAGCTACATCGCGAGCTATTGATCTACAACATAGTTATGCAAATACTATCAGGACTAAGTTCATGATAAATTAAAGTTCAATTAATCATATTACTTAAGAACACCCACTTAGATAGACATCCCTCTAGTCATCTAAATGATCACGTGATCCAAATCAAATAAAACATGTCTGATCATCACGTGAGATGGAGTAGTTTTCAAAGGTGAACATCACTATGTTGATCATATCTACTACATGATTCACGCTCGACCTTTCGGTCTCCAGTGTTCCGAGGCCATATATGCATATGCTAGGCTCATCAAGTTTAACCCGAGTATTCCGCGTGTGCAAAACTGGCTTGCACCCATTGTATGTGAACGTAGAGCTTATCACACCCGATCATCACGTGGTGTCTCGGCACGACGAACTGTCGCAACGGTGCATACTCAAGGAGAACACTTATACCTTGAAATTTAGTGAGAGATCATCTTATAATGCTACCGCCGAACTAAGCAAAATAAGATGCATAAAGGATAAACATCACATGCAATCAGAATATGTGACATGATATGGCCATGATCATCTTGCGCCTTGGATCTCCATCTCCAAAGTACCGTCATGATCTCTATCGTCACCGGCATGACACCATGATCTCCGTCATCTTGATCGCTATCAATGTGTCGTCACATGGTCATCTCGCCAACTATTGCTATCGCATAGTGATAAACTAAAGCAATTACATGGCACTTGCATCTTATGCAATAAAGAGACAACCATAAGGATTCTGCCAGTTGCCGATAGCTTTAACAAAACATGATCATCTCATACAACAATTTATATCACATCACGTCTTGACCATATCACATCGCAACATGCCCTACAAAAACAAGTTAGACATCCTCTACTTTGTTGTTGCAAGTTTTACGTGGCTGCTATGGTTTGAGCAAGAACTGTTCTTACCTACGCATCAAAAACCACAACGCGGTATAGTGATTGCTTTTTGATCTTTAGAAAGAACCCTGTTCATTGAATCCGATTCAACTAAAGCTGGAGAAACAGACACCCACTAGCCACCTATGTGCGAAGCACGTCGGTAGAACCAGTCTCGCGTAAGCGTACGTGTTGGGGATATTACTATTGGGCGTAAACCGGCCAGGAAAGGCCGGGTTAACTTCATCCGTAGTGGATTATGCTTGAAGCCCATGTAGACATAAGAGGAAAGGCCCAGGGCCCAGAAACCGGTTTAAGGCCTGTAGCCGTGAACCGGAATTAGTATGTAACTTGCATTGTAGGATAGAAAGAGTGGAGACCGAACCAGACACGTTTATGAGCCGGTTGCGGGACTCTGTAAACCGACGGGCGCCACCCATGTATATAAGGGGACGACCTGGCAACGGTTCAGGAGAGAGACAACAACTCGAGAGCCAGACAAAGCGAATTTGCTCCCTGGCCTTCGAAACCCTAGCAATACCAATCACAACTAGATGTAGGCTTTTACCTTCCTTGAAGGGGCCGAACTAGTATAAAACTCCCCGTGTCCCCTTGTCCGGTTTAACCCCTTTAAGCTAACCCGTTGCAATGGCTCCACGACTAAGTCCTTTCACAAGGACATCTGCCATGACAATCCCACGACAGTTGGCGCCCAACATGGGGCTATCGCACGATGGTTTCGAGTTCTTGAAGGGCAGCTTTGATGGACTTAAGGGATACGCTGTGGGCCGGATGACGAACAGTCGCCGCGGCAAGCTCTACATCGACAATGCAGGATGGGGTCCCGAGGCCGATTCAATCGAATATGTATACCGGGTCCCCTTTGGTTGGATTCACGTCTTCATCGGCAAGATTGGAGAACCGGCCCCTGAGCCGGACACCTGCACCGACATCATCGAAATGGCTCGGCGTGCAAGTTCTTCGCCGGTTCAGCCCGTGATGAAGCATGTTTTCGTAGGTGTCATCCATGGAGCAGAATACGAGGACGGACCGGCGTCCGATGGAGAAACCGTTGTCTGTTTCGACGATGAGTCTTCCGGAGAGACCGAATCGCTCTATCAGTTGCAAGATGGCCGGATTGGTGGAGGATCCGAGGGCAACAATATTCCGGACCCCCTGATTTGCCAAACCGGGCCGCTATCTTCATGGCCGGTACACAGTCGGTGCCTCACTCATCAACTGCTGCAGCAGTACACTCCGGTTCAACAACGGCCATGCCGGCGGGGGCAGGAAGCTTTGTGCCGCCTCCGACTCAAGTCCTGTCTGACCTGTTCGACGCTTTGGCAACATTGATGGCCGCAGAGGTGGATGCAGCAGCCCGGGATCAGCACAACATGGAGATTGCGAAGGTGAAGGATCAAATAGCTCAGGCCAAAGCAGACCTAGCGGCAGAGAACGCTAGGATGGCTACAGAACGGGCCGAGTTGGAAGCTCAGGCCTACCGGATTAGACTGGATCATAACGCTTCCGAAGAAGTCATGAGAAGAAGGTACCGATCGCATCTCCCGTCGGGTTATGAGCCACGAAATCTCTTCAATACACCAGGAGCAGGAGCTAGTAACCAACCAGTACTAAACCGGGCGGAGGCACCAGGAACAGGAGCGCCGGTTCAACCGCGCACGATGGACCCGCCTCGTCAGAACAATGTTGTGTCGTGGTATGTACCAACACCTCCCGGGCATTATTCCAACCCGTTGGACAATATCGTGGCTGCCGCTTCACGCCTGGCAGCCCTCCCAACCGATGGCGAATCACTAGTTGCCATTGAGGCACGTGGGGCCAGAGATCTCCTTCAAACGGCGCTAAATCAGCAGCAGGCATATTCACACAGTCGTGAGAGGATTCATTCCACTCCCCATTCGAGCCGGAGCTATAGCAGACATGTTGAAGATGAACCGGCTATGTCAAGCAGTGCACGCCGCCGTAATTCGCCACGAGGACACAACCCGACAGGGGGAGGTGCTAATGCACATGATGTTGTGGATCACGACCGCGCGCGTCGGGAGGCCGAGTTAGCAGCTCGACACGGAGCGCGTCAACATACTCTGGTTTACCCTACCGCTTCAGTAGAACCAGGTGTAGTATTCAGTTCCTTAGGGGTGCCGTGTCTCACCCCCGCTTTGCGTAATGTGAGAATGCCCAAGGACTTCAAGGGACCTCGTAAGGTACCAAATTACACCGCCGATTTACAACCAGAGGCATGGGTTGAAAGCTATGAGATGGCAATGGAGATGTTAGATGTGGATGAGGCAGTGTGTGCTAAATACTTCACCATGATGTTGGAAAGAACAGCTCGTACTTGGTTGAAGAGCTTACCAACTAACTCCGTCGGATCATGGGCCGAATTGAAGCACCGGTTTATCCAGAACTTCAAAGATACTTGTAAGCAGCCCATGTCAATCGTGGATCTGGCTGCTTGTGTCCAAGAGGAGGGGGAGTCCACGACCCATTGGGTCAAGCGGGTCTCAGCGATTTTACATTCATCAGATCGTATCAATGTAGATACCGCAGTACTAACGTTGGAGGGCAATTGCCGTTTTCTGCCGCTCAAACAGAAGTTAGGAAGGCTCAAACGTCACTACAATGATATGTCAACGCTCATGGCCGCTTTGGTTAAGTACGCCGATTCAGATAATACCAAGGACCCGGACTCAGAGGAGGACAAACCGGGGAAAGGGAAGAAGAACGGCAACGCCAAGGGTCAGCAGCATAATCCGGCAGGCCACGGGAACAGTGGTAAGCGCAAGGCCAACAGTAGCTTGGAATTTGTCGCTAACACCAATGCTCAGGAGAATGGCCAGCACCGCAAGGGCAAGCAGCCCCAGAGGGGCGGAGGTTTAGGCCCCAATTTGGAGCGCCTATTAAATCAGCCCTGTCCAAAGCATGGATCAAAGGAGAAACCAGCGTCGCATCTTTGGACTGACTATTATATCATGCGGGATTTTAAGAACTCCAATATGTTCCAGTATGACAATGGCCCGCCCGGCGGTTCAGGAGGTGGTTTCCACGGGCCGGGTTACGGAGGTAGCAGTTCCGGTTCAGGATTTCAAGGTAATCAAACAGGACACATCAATCAAGGGCACCAAGGCAACCAGGGAGGCTACAACCATCAAGGGAACCAGCAGCAGCAGTAGTCAGGTTATCAGAGCAATCCTAAGCAGTTAAATAGTGGGCAATACCATGTCTTCATTACTAGCTTGTGTAAGCATGACCAGAAGCTTCACAAGAGGGCAGTAAACTCTGTTGAACCGGCAGTGCCTCAGTATCTACGCTGGTCTGAGCAACCCATTTTGTGGAGTAGAGAGGATCACCCACCCCGGGTTGACAATCCGGGTCACTTGGCCCTAGTAGTGGCCCCTCAAGTTGGGGGATATAAGTTCACTAAAGTGCTCATGGATGGGGGAAGTAGTATCAACATTCTATATTATGATACATTCCGCCGAATGGGGTTGACAAATAAGAATCTTAAACCGTCAAATACCGTTTTTCATGGTGTGGTGCCTGGTAAGTCCGCATATCTAGTGGGCAAGATAGCCTTAGAAGTGGCTTTTGGAGATGATTATGATTCAAGGTCAGAAACATTGACTTTTGAGGTGGTGAAAATCAAAAGTCTGTATCACGCCCTGTTTGGGCGGCCGACTTATGCTAAATTCATGGCGAGGCCATGTTATGTTTATCTACAGGTTAAAATGCCAGGTCATAAGGGGACTATCACAGTACATGGAAGCAGAAAGATTGCTTTGGAGTGTGAGGAAGGTGATGCGGCTTATGCTGAGTCGGTTTGTGCCACGGAGGAGTTGAAATTCTATAAGGAGCAAGTTGATCCGGCAGATATGACCTCTTTGAAAAAGCTGACTATGGAACATGATCCGGCGTTGAAGTTCAAATTGGCTACAGACACTAAGATGATTGATTTTGTTCTTGGCAACTCATCCAAGCAATTCAACATCAGCGCTAACCTGGATCCCAAATAGGAAAGTGCGCTCATCGAGTTCATCCGTGAGAACCGGGACATCTTTGCATGGAAACCTTCTGACATGCCAGGTGTACCGAGGGAACTCGTTGAGCATACACTTAACATTGATCCTAAGTTTAAACCGGTCCGGCAGTTTCTCCGCCACTTCAATGAAGAAAGACGTAAGGCTATCGGTGAAGAGGTAGCTCAGTTGTTGGCCGCAGGGTTTATCGTGGAGGTCTTTCATCCGGAGTGGTTGGCTAATCCAGTGCTGGTTCTTAAGAAAAACGGCACTTGGCGTATGTGTGTGGATTACACAGACTTAAACAAGGCTTGCCCTGCAGACCCCCTTTGCCCTCCCTCGTATTGATCAGATAATTGATGCTATGGCAGGTTGTGACCGTTTGTGTTTTCTGGATGCTTATTCTGGTTATCATCAGATCAAAATGGCGGTTAAGGACCAGGAGAAGACAACTTTCATAACTCCCTTTGGAGCCTTCTGCTATGTCTCCATGCCCTTTGGACTCAAGAGTGCCCAGGCAACTTATCAGCGTTGTGTTCAGAATTGCCTTCATAAGCAGACTGGGCGCAATGTTCATGCATACGTGGATGATATTGTGATAAAGTCCAGAAAGGAGGAAACATTGATAGATGATTTGAGAGAAACCTTTGACAACCTCCGGGTTTACAAGATGATGCTCAATCCAGAGAAGTGTGTCTTTGGTGTCCCGACAGGCAAGCTCTTGGGTTTCCTGGTGTCAAACAGAGGCATTGAGGCTAATCCGGAAAAAATTTCAGCAATCACATCTTTGTCTAAACCGGCGTGTATCAATGACATTCAACGTCTGGCCGGCCGGATACAGCTTTGAGCTGTTTTATCAGTCGTCTCGGGGAAAAGGCCATCCCTTTATATCAGATGCTCAAGAAAACAGATAATTTTGTCTAGAGCGAGGCAGCTGATAAAGCGTTTGAGGATCTGAAGAGGCAGTTAGCTAAACCGCTTGTGCTAGCAGCACCGATCGATAATGAGCCGTTATTGCTATATGTGGCTGCTAATGCCTGAGCTGTTAGCGTGGCTATCATGGTGGAGCGCAAGGAAGTTGGCAAGGAGTATCCAGTTCAACGGCCGGTTTATTATATCAGTGAGGTACTCATTGAGTCAAAGCAGAGGTATCCACATTGGCAGAAGCTGGTGTATGGAGTGTTTATGGCAAGCCGGAAGCTTAAACACTATTTTCAGGGCCATCCCATCACAGTGGTCAGTTCAGCCCCTCTGGGAGATATCATTCAAAACAGAGAAGCAACTGGCCGGATTGCCAAGTGGGCTATTGAGCTTGGACCTCATGGGCTCAAATATATACCCCGCACAACGGTCAGATCCCAGGCACTCGTGGACTTCATCAATGATTGGACGGAGTTACAAGCACCAGAAGAGAAACCAAATAATACGCATTGGACTATTCATTTTGATGGATCCAGGCAGTTGGAGGGCTCGGGGGTTGGAGTCATACTAACTTCCCCATGAGGTGACAAGTTTTTTTATGTCCTCCGTTTAATGTTCCCTTGTACTAACAATGCAGCTGAATATGAGGCTTTGCTCCACGGTCTTCGGATGGCTAAGGAGATGAACTTAAGCCGGGTTAAGTGCTTCAGCGATTCAGATCTGGTGGCTCAACAGGTGTCTGCACTTGGGATTCTAAAGACCCACTCATGGCTGCATATCGGCGAGAGGTGGATACAGCGACTGGTCACTTCAAGGGTTATCAGGTGGACCATATAGACCGGCGAAAGAATGAAGCGGCAGACGCTTTAAGTCGTCTTGGTTCTCAGCGTAAACCGGTTCCACGAAATGTCTTTCTTGACGTATTGCATAATCCATCAGTCAAGGTACCAACAGAAGAAGAGTTGGCTATTCCTGATCCGGAGGCTCAATTGGTGGCAGCTTTGCACGTCATACCGGATTGGACAATCCCATATCTGGTTTACATGAACCGGGGCGAGTTACCAGACGATGAAACGTTGGCCCGACAGATAATCCGGCGTTCCAAGTCCATGACCATACTCAACGGGGAGTTACATCGTTACAGCGTTTCAGGAGCAATTCAGCGGTGTGTTTCTCCTCAAGAGGGTTGTGAGATTTTGCGAGAAATCCATGAAGGGGATTGCGGTCACCATGCCGGTTCAAAGTCTTTGGTTGCTAAAGCTTTTTTCCATGGTTTTTACTGGTTAACAGCACATGCTGATGTGGAGGATTTAGTCATGAGATGTGACGGTTGTCAAAAATTCGCACGCCGTGCTCACGTTCCGGCTCAGGAGTTGAGGATGATTCCAATAACTTGGCCGTTTGCGACTTGGGTGCTTGATATGGTTGGACCCTTCAAGCGATCCAAGGACAAAAAGACCCACTTATTAGTGGTAGTTGATAAATTCACCAAATGGGTGGAAGCAGAACCAGTCAGTAAGTGTGATGCGGCCACGCCGGTTCAATTCATCAAAAAGGTGATATTCTGGTTTGGTTTTCCACACAACATTATAACTGATAATGGTACTAATCTGTCAAAGGGAGAGATGGAGGAATTTTGTCAACGTGAGCACATCCGGCTTGATATAGCATCAGTGGCTCACCCCCAATCTAATGGTCAAGAGGAAAGGGCAAATCAAGAAATTTTGAGAGGTATTAAACCCCGGCTTATGGTTCCTTTGAAGCGGACACCGGGTGGTTGGGTGGAGGAATTACCTTCTGTGTTATGGAGCATCAACACCACACCTAACAGATCGATGGGTTACACACCTTTCTTCATGGTTTATGGAGCGGAGGCGGTTCTCCCTAGTGACATCCGTCATGATTCGCCCCGGGTGGCAGCTTATGTTGAAGTGGATAATGAGACAGCACGTCAGGATTCTCTGGACCTGTTAGATGAAGAACATGATCTTGCAGTAGCACGTTCGGTGATTTATCAACAGAATCTCCGACGATATCATAGCCTCCGGGTTAAGACCAGAACCTTTCAAGAGGGCGATTTGGTGCTCCGGCTCATTCAGGATCAAGCTAATATGCACAAATTATCCCCACCTTGGGAAGGACCTTTTGTGGTCAGTAAGAATCTGCACAACGGGTCATACTACCTCATTGATGTTCGAGAGCACCAAGACTCACGTAAATCGGAGGAGACCAAGCGGCCATGGAACATAGCTCTTCTTCGGCCTTACTATACTTGAGCCATAGGCTCTTCATATGTACATATTTATGACGATGCATATATTAGATAATAAACCGGAGCCTCCATTAAAGCGGGGTATCTGTTCTTTTTGCATCATGTGTGTGCTTACAAGAGTTTTCTACTGCTAAAGTGGAGTTTTTTGTTAATCCAGTCTCTACAGCCGCACAGATATAAAGAAAATCACTAGGGGGCTTGGTCATATCTGAACCATAGCTACACCTCTTGATTGGTTTGAAACCACAAAGGGATATCACTAGGGTGCTTGGTTGTTATCGCACCATAGCTACACCTCTTGGTAGGCGTTTAAGCCACAAAGGAAATTATGTGGGGCCAAAGAGAGTGTTGTACAAAGCACAAACGCAAACATGCGCACCCACTGAGCACAGCTCACAAAGTTACTTGGGGGCTCTTTTTGCAAAGCAACAAAGAGTTTGAAAGGACCCTTGTAATTGGCTATCAAGCCATGGCTTGGAAGCCTAGTGTGTTCACCTAAAACCCCGGGTTAACCTGCCTTCATCAAGTAAGCCACTCCTGTCCAGGTAATCCCGGTATGACCCGCCGAACGTTTGACAAGTCAATCTTTTACAGACTCTGAACTTGTCAAAGTTAAAAGGACGATTGGTTAATTGGAGGCCCATCTTAAAAGGCTTTGTTAAATGGTTTCACTCAGAGGCCAGGCAGCCCATGAAAAGCCTCGATTTGGAGCCTGACAGCTCATGAAAAGCCTTGCATATTTCCTTTTTTGACTCTTATTTGTTAAGGTTTTTTTACTTTATAAAAGCTCATAAATGTCTTCTGATAAACCAGCGTCCTTGACCCGGCTTGCCTTTCAACTACAAGTTGTCAGTACATGATCAGTTATAAACCGGTGTTCGTTGCCCCGGTCTGGTTTGACTAAATCGCCAGTGCTATAAAGAAAACCCAGTGATTATTATATCCCGGTATAGTTTATTATCATAATCCGGCACTATAAGGATGGAGTTATTAATACTCCGGATTGGTGTTAACGCCTTTACCAAACAGTTGGTCAACCAACGAGGTATGTTGCACATATTACTTTTTATACAACAACTTTGATCATTCATCTAAGTATTGTATATATGTTGAGCATCATAACCCGTCCAGTGGTAAACCACTAGGACACTTGGCAAGTTTTTGTATTCAAGAACGAAACTATTCCTGGGTTAAGGATAAATTGATCCCAAAAGGTAGAGCAAGTTTTCACATCAGCAAAGTGTCACAAAACATGCTCGATGGCATGACAGATAAAAGGAGTTTTCTGCTATCCTATTACATGAAGCTTTCAAACGGTTCCAATTGAATAGGTGTTTTTAAGCATTGGCACACAATAACTGGTAAACCGGCGGCCGGTTTAAGATGCTTCGTCTGGACGGTTTGATGGTTGAGGGTCAGTTGGTGTGACCACTTCTTCTTCATCCCTCCCTAGACGCTGGAAATCAACCCTCGACCAATCGATTCCAGTTAATGCTTGAAACACAGCCTCTTCATGGATAAGGCTGGAAGGGTTAATATCAGGAGCGTAGGTATGCTTATGAATTGGAGGTACAAGTTCTTCAACTTCATGGATTTCGGCAGGCTGTCTCTTCCCTTCAGCGTCATAAGCCAGTTGGAAATGAGACAAGTCTGTGTCATCTGCCTGTTTGCTGGCTACTGGCCACATTTCTTTGGTCAGCCTTCGGAGGTCGTCATTATCAAAGTTTGAACCGTCCTCCTTTACACCTGGGTATCCTTTGATAATGTCCTCCGCTTCAAGATCTGGGATCCATACCTTCAGCCTGATTAGTGCAGTTAATGCGCCTGCTCTTGCGGCTGCTTTCTTCAATTCAGCAATCCGGGCTGGTAACATGGCCAGCTTCTCAAGAGTTTCCTTTATCAGCGTTGGCGCCGGTTTATTATACGCCGCTGTGCAAATAGCCCGCTGCGACCCAGAATACAGCTGTTCAATCAAAGTATATGCCGCTTTAAGCTTCATTCACACATCGGTGCCGAGATGAGCGATGCAAGTGCGTGTCACGGTTTAACGTCAGCATTCTGATCAATGATAAGGTTCCATGAATTGCACAAAACACATAAGGAGATACTTACCAAAGATAGCAGAAGTCATAGCGTTGATTTGCCGTTTCAAGCTAGCTAGTTCATCTACAACTGGTACCAGGGCTGCCTCGGTGTCTTCAGCTCTTTTTGTTAAACCGGATTTTTCGGTTTCCCAATCAGCACGATCTTTGTTGAAAGATTCTTTCAGCTTTTCCATTGCGGCCAGGGCTTTGGTCAACTCCTCTTTGGCTTTCGCAGCTTCTGCCTGTTGTGTCTTCACATTCTCTTGCAAGTCAGCATTTCGGGCATCTCTATTACTCAGTTCAGCCTGCAAAAGTGAATATATGTCAAACAACAGGATATATATATATATATATGTTCTAAAGTACAAAGTGTATAACAAGTTATGCACTTTGTACTTGGGGGCTAATGCCTATTTGCTCCAAATCACTACATTTTATATAAGTCTCCAGAACAATGCAAGCATTATCCTTGACACTTGGGGGCTAATGTACGTCTGTTCAAAACGGACGCATGGATTAAAACCCGGATTAACTTGCCAAGTTAAACCGGCCTTTGGGGGCTACACTGCGGAAAGTTCTATAATTGCTAAAGGATGGATCTTGGTTTTTATTAGAGACCTGAAATTTTGAGGTTCAATGAAGAGAGACTTAAAGTGCTACAAAGACCCGGTTTATGATTAACATCATAAAACAGCCTTGGGGGCTACTTGGGTTAGTATTTCAACATTGAATCAACAAGCAAAGGGAGATGAAAATACCTCATATCGTTCCTTCATCAAATTCACCAAACCGGCTTCATAGTCACGGTTTGAGTGCAAACGGTTTAAAACCCGGAGTGAAGCTCTTCAGCGTTGAGATAGGCATAGCTTAATAGATCACTACTCCATTTGCCTTTTTCCCTAGCAGCCCGCTCTTCTTTGGCACTATGTTGAGCCAAGACTACGGGATGGCCAGGAGAGCTGTGGCCCATTCCAGTAATGATAACGTCGTCTCCTTGGCCTTCAGTGTTTTTGGCTGGTGACAATGGAGTCTCAGCATCTCTCACCGGACTAGCTTGGTTTGGCGCTGTCGGTTCAGTATCAGGCGCGGTAGGCTCAACGTTCGTTGGTTCATCAGTGTTTGGACCTTGAAGGGGCGGGTCGTCAGAGGCGGCTTCAGGATGAGGGCCCTCCGGTTCACAAGTTTGGTCCGGTTCACCTCTTGGTTCTTCTTCAAAAGTGGCCGGGTCTTCGGGCGGATTGTTGACCTGAGCTTTCTCACTGGGTCTGGCTTTGGCTCTGCAGACAAAATTAAAAGAGGTTTATCATCTTATTCAAGGTTTACAACACTTTGAAAGGAAAGGTTTTAAAAGCTTACCCAGCCATAGTTTTCAGAGGAGGGAGTTGAGTTGCTGTCGACTCGCCAGAGGATGAGGGAGGTGTCACCTGATAATTTGAATTGGACGGATTAAGAGGTTGTCTGAAATAATCTGCCTTGGGGTAAGAATTGTTAGAAGTGGGAGAGACCTCAGACCGGCGCTTCCGAACCGGGGTGTCAGGTAAACCGACCGAAGTGACCTGTTGGCCACTGTGCCGGGTTGTCCGGCGAGCTTCATGCTGCTGAGTCTTCAAAATAAATGTTGGGTCCAAGTAAGCAAGAGGATGAGAAAAGCTTACTTTCCGGACTGCTTGATGGGTTTTTTGTGTTGGCATAGAGTCTGAACCGGATGAAAGGGTAATTACCTCTACGTCATCATCTTGGCTGCCTTCTACGTCCTCCTGATAAAGATCATTGTTAATGAGGTGCATGAAAAGGGAGCCAAGTGAGTCAAGTTCTAGCTCAACTTCCGGATCATCAGCATCATCATCAAGTTCCATGTTGATCCGGTCAGCCGTTTTCCATTTTGACGTCCGCTTGACAGCTTTGGTTTTGGGACGAGATGGTTTGACCGCTTTATCCCTAGTTGGCTTTACTGCTTTCTCTATGGATTTCCGTTTCCAGAAGGGATCATCACCCTATACATAAATACACAGACGAAGGATTACAAGTTGAGCAAATTAAAAATATCAAAGATGAAAAGGAAGTATAGTGCTTACAGCAGGCAGTTTGTTCTTAGTATATAAGGGGTTCAAGCCGGTTTGACTACAGACTAATTACGATTCTTCAAAATTTTCTTTACACCTTCGGTGACTTCTTCATCGGTCACCTGAATGTTGCAATGGCGTTGAGGGTCTTCAACATCACCGGTGTACTCACACATTAAACCGGGGCGCCAGCTTAACGGCAAGATGCTCCAAGATATCCAACAGCGCACGAAATCAACGCCTGTTAAACCGTTGGCCATAAAAGCCCGGAGCTTGGCGAGTTGAGGGGCATATTTGGCCCTTTCTGTGGAACTTAAGCGTTGCGGCATTGGATGGGTGTTGGAAAGCCGGTGATCACGAAAGCCTGGGAGGGGATTCTCTTCTTCAGGAGAAGTATCTCTGCAGTAAAACCAAGTCTGGTTCCATTCCTTAGGGTGGCTGTGCAGTTTGGCATGAGGAAATTCAACTTCCTTCCACTTCTGAATTGAGACACCACCCAATTCAGTGTTGGGGCCATTTACAAATTTTGTGCACCGGTTTAGATGAAAGAAGTCCCGGAACAGCTCCGCAGTTGGTTCTTCCTATAAGTACACTTCACGGAAGACCTGGAAGTTGCATAGATTGGATACTGAGTTGGGCCCGATGTCATGAGGATGAAGTTGGAAACTGGCAAGCACACCTCGATAAAACTTTGACCCTGGCGGTTTGAAGCCACGACCTATGTGGTCGACAAAGACCACCGCCTCACCCTGCCTCGGGGTCGGAGGATTTTCCGCTCCTGGAACTCGCCATTTAATTTCGGTTTTCTTCGGCAAAGTACCAATGCTAACCATATCGTTCAATTGTTCCTCGGTGACCCGGGAACGAGCCCAGTTGCAAGCGGTAAATTGCTTGGCCATTGTTGAGAAAAAAGGCTGGAAAAGAAAGGCCAGTTTACAAATCACTCAGGATGACATGCAAGATGTAATGAAATCAACATATACGATACATAAAATTGCATAAACCGGAGACTGATATAATAGTGAAGGACAAGGTCATATCAAGGATATAAGCATATTGCTAAAATGGAGTTGGCAATTCTATACCAGAATTTACTAAATGAAGGCTATAAGGGGAAGTACATTGGCGGTTCAAACAAGGGCACTAATGGTGTGTATCGGATTATCATTATTGCAAAGTTAAACCGCCTATATTGGTGTGAGGAGTACAGATCTAAAAATACCTAAGTAAGGGGAAACAGATTTCACAGAGTTGTATGAAAATTTCAGATCTAAAGTATGATAGAAACTGGAATATATTCAGGTTCAAGCTTCAGGTATTTAAACAGTTCAACAGATTCAGATAAGTTGTTCTTGATATAAAGGGGGAGTTTAATGAGGAGAATACGATTATGGCTACGGTCGCGCAAGAATAACAGGTCCAACCTAGCCTTGGATGCTACAGAGAAGAAAAGAGAAGAATAGCACTGAGGCTTTCGATGAACTCCGACGAACAGTGAAACCCTAAAAAACAAGATCTAGGGTGGAAGTAAAAAGGGTTACCAGTGTCACAGGAACGGCGAAGAGATGCCGCAGTATTCTGGTGCGTTCAGGGTGATGCAGCGGCCAGGGTCGGAGCAGAGGCGACGGTCGACGGTGGCGGCGGAGCTCTGCAGGCTGAGCAGCACAAGGAAGACGACGCGAAGAGGCACGAGGGGGAAAAGGTGAAAATGACTCCTCGGTCTTATTTATAAAGGCAAGGGATAAATGGCAGGCACAAAATCGAGGAGCTAAAAATTTGGAAGTGAGGCAAAGCTGTCGCCTCGATTGTCGGAGACCCATTAATGAAGAGGTGTCATACGCAGTTTTACAGGTGACGTCATGATGGTTTACCACGATCCGAGAAGAAGACGTCATGGTAGTTTACCAAATTATGAGAAGATGTTGAAGATGAAGTTTTTACTAAGGATTGACATGAAACCTATTCAAATCAATCTGGGGCCTAATGTTGGGGATATTACTATTGGCGGTAAACCGGTCAGGAAAGGCCGGGTTAACTTCATCCGTAGTAGGGTTATGCTTAAAGCCCATGTAGACAGAAGAGGAAAGGACCAGGGCCCAGAAACCGGTTTAAAGCCTGTAGCCGTGAACCGTAATTAGTATGTAACTTGCATTGTAAGATAGAAAGAGTGGAGACCGAATCAGACACGTTTATGAGCTGGTTGCGGGACTCTATAAA
This sequence comes from Triticum aestivum, assembly GCF_018294505.1. Lineage (NCBI taxonomy): Eukaryota > Viridiplantae > Streptophyta > Magnoliopsida > Poales > Poaceae > Triticum > Triticum aestivum. The sequence goes on from NC_057809.1 coordinate 304,728,341, forward strand.
CCGACGGGCGCCACCCATGTATATAAGGGGACGACCCGACAGCGGTTCAGGAGAGAGACAACAACTCAAGAGCCAGACAAAGCGGATTCGCTCCCTGGCCTTCGAAACCCTAGCAATACCAATCACAACTAGATGTAGGCTTTTACCTTCCTTGAAGGGGCCGAACTAGTATAAAACTCCTCGTGTCCCCTTGTCCGGTTTAACCCCTTTAAGCTAACCCGTTGCGATGGCTCCACGACAAAGTCCTTTCACAAGGACATCTGCCGTGACAAACCCACGACAGTACGCGTAATGTCGGTCTGGGCCGCTTCATCCAACAATGCCACTGAATCAAGAATCAACTAGTGACGGCAAGCAATATGTATATACCCACGCCCACAACTCCTTTGTGTTCTACTCGTGCATAAACCTGGCTCTGATACCACTGTTGGGGAATGCAATAATTTCAAAAAAAAATCCTACGCACACGCTAGATCATGGTGATGCATAGCAACGAGAGGGGAATAGCATTGTCCACGTACCCTCGTAGACCATAAGAGGAAGCGTTATGACAACGCGGTTGATGTAGTCGTACGTCTTCACAATCCGACCGATCCTAGAATCGAAGATACAGCACCTCCGCGATCTGCACACGTTCAGCTCGGTGATGTCCCTCGCACTCTTGATCCAGTTGAGGCCGATGGAGAGTTTCGTTAGCATGACAACGCGATGATGGTGATGATGATGCTACCGGAACAGGGCTTCGCCTAAGCACCGCTACGATATGACCGAGGTGGATTATGGTGGAGGGGGGCATCACACACGGCTAAGAGATCAATGATCAACTTGTGTGTCCATGGGGTGCCCCCTCCCTCGTATATAAAGGAGTGGAGGAGGGCGAGGGCGGGCCCTCTCTATGGCGCGCCCTAGGGGAGTCCTACTCCCTTCGAGAGTAGGATTCCCCCTTTCCTAGTAGAAGTAGGAGCCCTTCTAAGTAGGAGTAGGAGAGGAAGGAAGGAGGAGAGAGGGAGGAAGAAAAGGGGGGTCGCCCCCTCCAAATTCGGATTGGGCTTGGGGGCGCACCTCCCTATTTTACCTTCCCTCTCCTTTATTCCACTAAGGCTCAATAAGGCCCATATACTCCCCGAGGGGTTCCGGTAACCTCCCGGTACTCCGAAAAAATGACCGAACCACTCAAAACCATTCTGATGTTCAAATATAGGCTTCCAATATATCGATCTTTATGTCTCGACCATTTCGAGACTCCTGTCATGTCTGTGATCAAATCTGGGACTCCGAACTACCTTCGGTACATAAAAACACATAAACTCGTAATACCGATTGTCACCGAACGTTAAGCGTGCGGACCCTACAGGTTCGAGAACTATGTAGACATGACCGAGACTCATCTCTGGCCAATAACCAATAGAGGAACCTGGATTCTCATATTGGTTCCTACATATTCTACGAAGATCTTTATCGGTCAAACCGCATAACGGTATACATTGTTCCCTTTGTCATCGGTATGTTACTTGCCTTAGATTCGATCGTCGGTATCTCAATACCTAGTTCAATCTCATTACCGACAAGTCTCTTTACTCATTCCATAATGCAACGTCCCGTAACTAACTCATTAGTCACATTGCTTGCAAAGGCTTATAGTGATGTGCATTACCGAGAGGTCCCAGAGATACCTCTCCGACAATCGGAGTGATAAATCCTAATCTCAATCCATGCCAACTCAACAAACACCATCGGCGACACCTGTAGAGCACCTTTATAATCACCCACTTACGTTGTGACGTTTGGTAGCACACAAAGTGTTCATCCGGTATTCGGGAGTTGCATGATCTCATAGTCATAGGAACATGTATAGTTATGGATAAAGCAAAAGCAACAAACTAAATGATCATCGTGCTAACCGAACGGATGGGTCAAGTCAATCACATCATTCTCTAATGATGTGATCCCGTTAATCAATTGACAACTCATGTCTATGGTTAGGAGACATAACCATCATTGATTCAATGGGCTAGTCAAGTAGAGGCAAACTAGTGACACTTTGTTTGTCTATGTATTCACACAAGTACTAAGTTTCCGGTTAATACAATTCTAGCATGAATAATAAACATTTATCATGATATAAGGAAATAAATAATAAATTTATTATTGCCTCTAGGGCATATTTCCTTCAGGATGTCTGGCCCATCGCGGGGCGCCGGATGTCCGGGGGTCGACCGGATGTCCGGCCGCTGTAGAGTCACCTGGCGTCTGTCTCTCTCTGGTCTTATTCTGGTTGGTGGTGCCGGATGTCCGGGCTCCTGCCGGATGTCCGGCCGCTATTGCTCCGCGGCGACTCCACTTGAGGCACTTCTTGACCCACTTCCATGTGGACTTGTCCTATGCTTCGAGCATTTCCATGGTTGTCTCCTTGGTTCCTGAGCACACGTAGTGTCTTTGCATTAGGTAGCAACCATGTCTCACATGAGTGTAAAGGGGAAGCATTTGGGAATGGGTTGACCTTGTGTCCAATGGCGTATGTTTGAGGTCTCGTCATATGTCCACTTGGGGCTTCGGGAGTAGTCGTAGTGTACATGGGGATGATCGTAGGATGCTCTGCATCATCTCCCCTCACTTGGGAAAGATCCAACCTCAGATCGAAAACCTCATCACCATGGAAATGGTTGTCGTGGACGGACTTGTAGTTGGACGAAGAGGAAGACATGGCGCAATCCAAGTACTCCAAGGTGTCGCCGGAGTGGTATACATGCAAAAAGAGCAAACACAAACGAGACTCGGAAATACAATGGTTAGCGCACACAAAGTGTCCATCATGTAAGAATGAGTCTGTGCGGTAAGATTGTTCGTGACAAGCGCATGAAGCTTATCAAGATGATATAGAATGATATGCAAAGCGTTCATGGGATCAAAACCATTCATTGTGCACACAAATGTGTTTTGAATATGATCAATGCAACCACGGTGCGAAATGATGTCATAGTGAGACGGTTTATCAATAGCATGAATATGGCAATGGATGCTCAATGTGACTATGTGATCATGCAATTGATGGTGTGCAATATGATCATGATGTATGAATATGTCATCAAGAAAGATCACAACAAATTTTCTTAGGAAGTGCATAAGCTCATATATCATGGATGACATGGGAATACAAGATGCAACAAGGCAATCATAATGTGAGTCAATCCATGCATAATATGCAAATTCATCATGTGTATGATATGTCCATCGAGCATGACATGTGTGAGCACAATAAACAAATATGGAGGTGTTGGTGTACCAGTGCTCAATGTCGTGGCATGAGTGGAGGTTCGAAGGTGCATCCAATAAGTCCGAGCACTCCTCAAGTTGGAGGTCCATAGTGCCCATCTCCAATGTCGCTCCTCCGTTCGCGAGATGTATCATGTAGACAACAAGAAGGAGACAACAATGAAAGAGTGATCCATCCAGTATGCGTATTTGAGGATGGCTAAAAGGGAAGGAGTTCACCTTTCTGAGAATGTAGAAAATGTTGGTGTCGCGCATCGTGTATGCCTTCACATGACCAAGTTTTCTCGTGATGGTACCACCTTGTGAATCCTTCAAAATGAAAGAACATGAAAAACACTTGGAAAAACAAATGAGGTTAGCGGAAGTGCAAAACATATTATTCGTGTGGTAAGATACCCAACAAGTGTATGCATCAGGCTCATCATAAGAAAGGATAAGGGAGCATTTCATAGTACAGAGGCATTTGATGCGAGAACAACCAAATACAATAGGCTCAATCAAACAAGCATTCATCACAAGTAATATGTCCAAGTCTCCATGATCAATAAGCATAGAAAGTTGGCACTCAATACAGGGGTATATGAGAGATGGCACTAATGGAGACAAGAGACAATGATCAAGACAAATCAAGTGAGAGGCATGAACATATATGTCATCAACCCAAGAAAGAGAGTAAGAATGGAACATGGGTGATGCAACAAAGCAAACAATCGTAGTGATCAAGTGGTGCAAGCTAGTAGTGCAAAGATGCAACATACTATAGGTAATCATGGCAATCATGTCATGTGTGCAAATAGTGGTCATGAATAATGCACATGACATATCATAAGCATGAAAGCAAGATATGAGCAAAATATCATGATTGTATTGGCAAGAGGTTCTATGTAAATAGCAATGGAACATCATGACTCTCACAAAACAAGAAGCATCAATAGCATCTGGCACATGGTAAACATGGCAATAGCAATAAGTATCTCCACCAAGCATGGAAATACACATAGAAGTAGTATAATGTTGAATCATGGGTAAATGCATGCAAGGGTCACAAATTGCATGGAAAAATCATAGAAAGAGGCATAGCATGCAAAGTGAACACGAGAAAATGGGCATAACGTAACAAGTGATATATAGCCCAAAGCCGTGTCAGAGCCAAGTAAAAGAAATGTGCGTAGTCCTTGCAAAGCGAACGGTGGTATGAATAGTCCACGGGATCCAAAATCATCATTGCTCTCAAGAGCTCATTTCATCAACTCTTGGGATTGAGAGGTTGACGAGTATACGTGAGTACCTACACAAAACAAAGACAATGGGAAAATTGTGTGTGCGTGGTATATGTACACATCATCCATCATGATGTGCACGTGCATGTGTTGGTTAGCACAAAATAGCCAATGCTCAAATAGATGAGATGCGTGATATAGAAACATGTCATCCATCATGAGAGGTTTGTTGTTATGTATAGCATAATGCAGACTCAAATTGTGTAATGCATCACGAGAAATATGTAGAGCATTGTTATTCATGGAATGCATATGGTGCAAGAAATTATGGGAAGCATTTAAAGGATAGGATGTGTCAAAATCTCCTAATATGTATGAGGAAACTATGGGGGTCTCCTCATGAGCATTAGTGAAACATCACATGGAGAATGTTGACAACATCCAAAACAATGCATATTTGGAACAATGTGATCATGGAATGGCATAGTAGATGAATTGCGCAAATCATGTAAAGGTAGCATAGCAATATCATCACATGAAAAACAAAAGCCAATGACCATCATCTCGTCATCTATGCCATAAGTGCAAATGGGATTTATTTTAATGGGGCATGCATAGTTACTATGTTGAGATTGAAATGATGCAATATGAGAGATATCACTCATAGCATATGACAAGTTCAATGGATTGTCAAACATGACGCGACCAATAGAATTTTCACATGATATCCTATGGAGCATAGCATCACAAGTAGGCAATTCAACATGCTCATCGTCATATTCATCATAAATGGGTGGCATATCAAAACAAGACATAGTATGTGATGAATCCATAGGGTGATCAACATCATGGGAGCAATCAATGTCAAGAGAGTCCACTAGTGGGACAATAGAAGCACCATCACCTATGTTACCTTTGGAGAATCGCTCATGTGTTGTAGGTGAGGTGTCGAAGACCAAGTCGTGGTCATCATCATCTTGATGGAACCATGTGGTGATGAGGATAGCAATACCATTGTTACACCCACAACCCCTGCTGCTATACATAATGGACCGATTACTAGAGCTCGCGCACGCCAATTAAATTACCAGGTACTTCAGTTTCTTAATAACAATTCTAATCTTCATGAGAATATGATGCTGCCTAAATTGGATACATTTGTTTTGCTTACAAATGAAGGGCCTAGCTTGGACAAGAAAGATGAACCTTGGAGCAAGTTCAGGCATGGAGATGATGGCGTGCGCAAGGGGAACAAGAACGGAGTTACAAGTGACGATTCCAGGACTTTGAAGCCACCATAATGAGTGCATGAAGCCTTGGACGAAATATAAATATGCCACTTCATAAATTTCATCCAGAGGCTATCCTAGGTGCCGCGTCACCTTATTTTTGGGCTAGGCCCATGTAATTTCGAAATACTTGATTATAGCCTGTTTTTAGAGTCCGTATGTGTGGGTAAACAAGAGTTAGGGTTGGGTTCAGACCCCTCCTCCAAGGGCCACGAAATTCCCCCTCTCTCCTCCATATATATAGCCCTTAGGGCATCGTTTAGACTTTTAGTTTTGTTTAGATTAATGTTCGCCATAGCTGCAACTTCGCGTACTTCGTTTGTGTTCATCGACCAGACATAGGTGTCACAGAACCCAACCTTTGATCAATAAAACTTTCCTCTTATATTCGCAATATCCAGATTGCAATCTTAGTTTCTTGCATGTTCTTCGTTTGCCTGCAGGAAACAGACCTTTGTGGTCAGGTTGATCGTGCTCCGACGTGGTCAATAACCTCTCGGAGTTGGTTTAGTGATTGCTAAGGCGCGACGTCCTCGCATGTTCGTAGTCGGATTGTCAAAGCCGACTTCCTCCAAAATGATAGCCACCATCTCATTGAAAGACGGGACACCTTTGCCTCTATCAAGTGGTATCAGATTTCTAGGTTGCTCGGTGAGACTTTTACAGTTTTTCGTAGTTTAGATCGAGTCTGTTCTTCATACCTATAGTCCACGAAAAAACCAATTTTTTTTTGGGTTAGTTCATCCTATCCGAACCAATCTGAGCCTTTGCATAATCTTTTCTGTATTTGCTTTGTTGAATTTGCAGTTCCATCGTCGTGTCAAGTTGCTAGTCTTAGCATCTAGTCCTTTAGAGTTTGGAGTTCTGTTCACAGGTTTTCACGTCGCCGCTGCCATATATATCACCACCGCATCATCATCATCATCATCGTTGCTGCCGTATACCACCACTGCACCAACTTCATCACCGCTGCCATATACCACCACCACATATTCACCGCCAATTCGAGTCCATATCCGCCACCACCTATCCACCGCCATCACGCCAATCCGAGTTCCACCAGATTCATCGCCGCCACCAGTCCGAGTTCCACCAGATTCATCTCCGCCACCAGTCCTAGTCCGAGTCCAGTATTTTGTTACTCTGTTTTGGATTTCCAGATCACGTCATACTCCGAGTCATGACAGAGTAGACCTCCTGAAATTTTGTGCTGCCCGCAGTAGAAAAATAGTTCCAAACTAAAAAAAACTAAGTCTGGAAAATTCTGGCTAGGAAGTTTTTAGACCATTTGTAGACTTTTTCGAAAAAAATTGTTGCGGAGGAAAAAAAAGAGGAAAGAAGGGCAAAAAAGTGAAAAAAGGAAAAAATCAGAGGGTGCTCCTCCCTTGTTTACGTGCAGCGTCGTGATTTTGTTAGTGTTCTAGGCTCGCGTCTCTAGCACGGTCTAGCCTAGGACCAGCACAGTACCGTCGTTGAGCGTTTATTCAACTTTGCATCTGTGAATTGATTATTGCTGACCCTTTTTGTTACCATATTATAAGCCTTCCCAGCTCCACATAAATCTATGTCATGCGTTTGACTCTCCCTGGTAATCACTCTATCCAAGCTTTGAGAGTTTTGACTACGACGATTGCCGATCACCGCCTGCTGCTGGGTAAGAACTGGTAAGAATTTGAGATTTGCTTGACGGATTTGTGACACCCACCACCACCTCTTGTTAGTAGTCTGTAAGATCATATTCTTGCGTGTTTCTATTGTTGCTAACCATGGCAGGATCACAAGCCGATGAGACTGACTGGGAGAACATGACGAATAAGGAGTTGCATGATAAATTTCAGCAAGTGATGAGTGGACAGGTGCAAGATGTGCTAAACAAATTTGAAGAGGCCATGGAGAAGATAGATGGCATGGAGAAGACGTTCGAAACAAAGCTCGATAAAAAGTTTAATGAATTCCTCGTGCGTCTTCCACCACCACCACCGGCTGCACCTAACGCACCTCTACAACAACAATAACAACAACAACAACAACAACAACAACAACAACAACAACAACAACAGCAACAACAACGACGACGACGACTACCTCCATGTCGCGAAACAGCCCTCCTCCGAGCGAGCTCTGTCCCTCTTGCACCTGGCCAAACTGTTGGTGCTGCTGTTGATACTTCTGTGGCTCCTGCTACTGATGCGTAGGAGGATGCTTATGCGGGATATTACGAGGATGAGGTTGATCAAAATCAGAACTACATACAACCACCAGCACCACAACCACCAGGTCGTCCACATGCAAATAATGGCAATGGTAGGCCTCCCCCTCAGGTACGAGATCATGACCATCTCCCTAAACTGAAATTGAATATTCCACCATTTGAGGGTAGATATGTTCCTGATATATATCTTACTTGGGAGTTACAAACTAAACAACAATTTACATGTTTACAATATCCTGAGGAGAGACGTGTTCCCGCTGCTGTTTGTGCTTTCACTAGCTTTGCATGTGTTTGGTGGTGTGAACATTGTAGATTATATCCTATTCCAGCTACTTGGGCTGCTTTGAAAACTGCTATGTGTACTCGTTGGGTTCCACCATATTATCAACGTGAATTAATTCAAAAATTGCAGCGTTTAAGACAAGGAAAAATTCTGTAGAAGAATATTATCAGGAATTACAAACTGGCATGATTAGATGTGGTATTGTTGAGGAGAATGAAGCTATGCTTGCACGTTTTATGGGTGGATTAAATGGAGAGATTCAGACCATTCTAGAGTATAAGGAGTATAATAATATCACTCGTTTATTCCATCTTGCTTGTAAAGCTAAACGTGAAGTGCAGGATCGACAGGCACTGGAGCGAACTAACTTTTCTGCAGGTTGATCTTCATCACGGACACCACGTGCATCCTCTATTTCCACTACACCAGCACCTCCATCAGGTGCCACCTCCAGCCGTGATACAAGAAAGCAGGCACAACCACCACTATCTGCCAAGAGCACACCTGCCGGGCCTACGCAGAGCTCTTCTTCTTCCATGGCATCAACAGGGCACACATGTGATATTATTTGTCATCGTTGTAAGGGAAGAGGACATTTTGCGAGAGAATGCAAATCTCAGTGTGTGATGATTGCTACTGAGGATGGTGGGTATGAGTCCGCTAGTGACTATGATGAGGAGACTTTGGCTCTTATTACACATGAAGAACACAGTGGAGATGATTCTTCTCATGAGACGCAATACATGGCTGCTAAAGATGTTGACAGGTATGAATGTTTAGTTGCTCAATGTGTTTTGAGTGTGCAGGTTACACAAGCTGAGCAAAATAAGAGGCATAATTTGTTCCATACAAAGGGAGTTGTGAAGGAACGTTCTATTCGCGTCATCATAGATGGGGGGAGCTGCAACAACTTGGCTAGCATGGAGATGGTGGAGAAGCTTTCTCTCACCACAAGACCGCATCCACATCCTTACTACATCCAATGGTTCAACAACAGCGGCAAGGTTAAGGTAACACGTACCGTTCATGTGCATTTTAGTATCTCTACATATGTTGATTATGTTGATTGTGATGTGGTACCTATGCAAGCATGTTCCTTATTACTTGGTAGACCATGGCAATTTGATAAAAATCTGTACACCATGGTAGAACTAATCAGTATACTCTTGTTAATAAGAACAAAAATATTGATGATCTAGATTTTAGCAAATCTGTTTGCTATGCTTTTGTGTGTAAAGAGGCATTATTTTCATTCGAGGACATGCCTTCCTCTTTGCCTCCTGCTGTCACTAACATTTTGCAGGAGTTCGCTGATGTCTTTCCAAAAGGCGTGGCACCGACATTACCACCTATTCGAGGGATTGAGCATCAAATTGACTTAATTCCCGGTGCATCATTACCCAACCGTGAGCCATACCGTACCAATCTAGAGGAGACGAAGGAAATTATGCGTCAAGTACAGGAGCTGCTTGACAAAGGTTATATATGCGAATCCCTTAGTCCTTGTGTTGTTCCTATCATTTTAGTGCCCAAAAAGGATGGTACGTCGCGTATGTGCGTTGATAGTAGAGGCATTAATAATATTACTATTCGTTGTCATCATCCTATTCCTAGGCTAGATGATATGCTTGATGAATTGAGTGGCTCTACAATGTTCTCCAAAGTTGATTTGTGTAGTGGATACGATCAAATTCGTATGAAATTGGGAGATGAATGGAAAACAGCATTTAAAACTAAGTTTGGATTATATGAGTGGTTAGTCATGCCTTTTGGGATAACTAATGCACCTAGTACTTTCATGAGATTAATGAATGAAGTTTTACGTGCTTTCATTGGACGATTTGTGGTAGTTTACTTTGATGACATATTGATTTATAGCAAATCTTTGCAGGAACATTTGGAACATTTACATGATGTTTTTATTGCTCTACGTGATGCACGTTAGTTTGGTAACCTTGGGAAGTGCACTTTCTACACCGACCGAGTATCTTTTCTTGGCTATGTTGTTACTCCACAGGGAATTGAAGTTGATAAAGCCAAGATTGAAGCTATTGAGAGTTGGCCGCAGCCCAAAACGGTCACACAAGTGAGGAGTTTTCTTGGCATCGCTGGATTCTATAGGCGTTTTGTGAGAGATTTCATCACCATTGCTGCACCTCTCAATAAGCTTACAAAGAAGGATGTACCTTTTGTTTGGGGTACCGCACAGGAAGAAGCCTTCACGGTATTGAAAGATAAGTTGACACATGCTCCTTTACTCCAACTTCTTGATTTTAATAAGACTTTTGAGATTGAATGTGATGCTAGTGGAATTGGATTAGGAGGTGAGTTATTACAAGATGGCAAACTTATTGCATACTTTTCTGAAAAATTGAGTGAGCCTAGTCTGAATTATTCTACTTATGATAAAGAATTATATGCACTTGTTCGGACTTTAGAAACATGGCAACATTATTTATGGCCCAAAGAATTTGTTATACATTTTGATCATGGATCGTTGAAACATATTAAAAGTCAACTAAACTGAATCATAGACATGCTAAATGGGTTGAATTCATTGAGACTTTCCCTTATGTCATTAAACACAAGAAGGGTAAAGAAAATGTTATTGCTGATGCAGTGTCTCGTCGCTATACTATGCTTTCACAACTTGACTTCAAAATATTTTGTTTGGAGACCACCAAAGATCAATATGTGCATGATGCTAATTTTAAAGATGTAATGCAGAATTCTAAAGAAGGAAGAACATGGAACAAGTTCGTTAATGATGGATTTGTGTTCCGTGCTAACAAGCTATGCATTCCAGCTAGCTCCGTTCATCTTTGGTTGTTGTAGGAGGCACATGGAGGAGGATTAATGGGACACTTTGGCATGAAGAAGACGGAGGACATACTTGCTACACATTTCTTTTGGCCATAGATGAGATGGGATGTTGAGCGTTTTGTTGCTCGCTGCACTACATGTCAAAAAGCTCAGTGATGACTCAATCCTTATGGTTTATCTATGCCTTTGCCTGTACCTAGTGTTCCTTGGGAGGACATATCTATGTACTTTGTTTTAGGTTTACCTCGAACAAATAAGGGGAGGGATAACATATTTGTTGTCATGGATAGATTCTTGAAAATGGCACACTTTATATCATGTCATAAAAGCAATGATGCTGTTAATGTTGCTGATTTGTTCTGTAGTGAAATTATTCGCTTGCATGGTGTGCCAAATACTATTGTTTCAGATCATGATACTAAATTTCTTAGCCACTTTTGGAGATGTTTATGGGCTAAAATGGGGACTAAACTTCTTTTTAGTACTACTTGTCACCCCCAAACTGATGGACAAACTGAAGTAGTCCATAGAACATTGTCTACTATGCTTCAGGCTATTTCGAAGAATAAAAAGAAAATGTGGGAAGAATGCTTGCCTCATATTGAATTTGCTTATAATCATTCATTGCATTCTACTACTAAGATGAGCCCTTTTGAAATTGTGTATGGTTTCCTACCTCGTGCACCTATTGATTTGTTGCCTCTTCCATCTTCGGAGAAGATTAATTTTGATGCTAAAGAACGTGCTGAATTGATTTTAAAAATGCATGAGTTAACTAAGGAAAACATTGAGCGTATGAATGCTAAATATAAACTTGCTGGAGATAAGGGTAGAAAACATGTTGTGTTTGCACCAGGAGATCTTGTTTGGTTACATTTGTGTAAGGATGGATTTCCTAATTTGTGCAAATCAAAACTAATGCCACGTGCTAATGGTCCTTTTAAGGTGTTAGAGAAAATAAATGATAATGCATATAAACTTGAGCTGCCTGCAGATTTTGGGGTTAGTCCCACTTTTAACATTGTAGATTTGAAGCCTTATTTGGGTGAGGAAGATGAGCTTCCGTCGAGGACGACTTCATTTCAAGAAGGGGAGGATGATGAGGACATCAATACCATTGTTACACCCACAACCCCTGCTGCTATACATACTGGACCAATTACTAGAGCTCGCGCACACCAATTAAATTACCAGGTACTTTCGTTTCTTGGTAACAATTCTAATGTTCATGAGAATATGATGCTGCCTAAATTGGATACATTTGTTTTGCTTACAAATGAAGGGCCTAGCTTGGACAAGAAAGATGAACCTTGGAGCAAGTTCAAGCATGGAGATGATGGCGTGCGCAAGGGGAACCAGAACAGAGTTACAAGTGATGATTCTAGGACATTGAAGCCACCATAATGAGTGCATGAAGCCTTGGACGAAATATAAAAGATGCCACTTCATAAATTTCGTCCAGAGGCTATCCTAGGTGCCGCGTCACCTTATTTTTGGGCCAGGCCCATGTAATTTTGAAATACTTGATTATAGGCTATTTTTAGAGTCTGTATGAGTGGGGACACAAGAGTTAGGGTTGGTTTCGGACCCCTCCTCCAAGGGCCACGAAATTCCCCCCTCTCCTCCATATATACAGCCCTTAGGGCATCGTTTAGACTTTGGGTTTTGTTTAGATTAAAGTTCGCCATAGCTGCAACTTCGCGTACTTCGTTTGTGTTCAACGACTAGACAAAGGCGTCGCAGAACCCCACCTTTGATCAATAAAACTTTCCTCTTATATTCGCAATATCCAGATTGCAATCTTAGTTTCTTGCTTGTTCTTTGTTTGCATGCAGGAAACAGACCTTCGTGGTCAGGTTGATCATGCTCTGGCGTGGTCAATAACCTCTCGGAGTTGGTTTAGCGATTGCTAAGGCGCGGCGTCCTCGCACGTTCGTAGTCGGATCGTCAAAGTCGACTTCCTCCAAAACGATAGCCACCATCTCGTTGAAAGACGAGACACCTTTGCCTCTATCATGTGGGGGGGGTGCATCATCATCCACCATGGCCATCGTCATCTCCATTGGAGGTATGGACTCCACGAGGATAGGCATGTCGTCATGTAGGAGACCTAGCACCAAAGAAGAAAACACACTTGGAGTAGAGGGTAAGTCATTAGAAATCATAGTTGCCTCACATGTCGTGTCAACTACCTCACTCACTAAGTGTTGTGGATCACTCACTCCCTCTTGGATGCTCTCACTCGTATGGTTGGTGGAGTCACTCAAATGGCTCGCATCCTCACATAGGATGTGTGGCATGCTCTCATGTGTGGGGCTAGTGGTGGTCACACTAATCCTCTCATAGGAATGCACTCAATGTCACATATGGTGGAGTCACTCATGTCACTCATGTGGTGGTGGCTCTCCTCACGTGGGAATTGAGCCATCTCATGATATATGGGTGTCAGAGAGATGTAGGTGCAAATGTCTCCATGCTCAACTCCTATCGCCGCCTTGGTTGAAGGGATAGTCCCATGCTCTACCTTCTTGTCGCCGTCTTGTTGTTGGAGGCCCATATGATGTGGCACCTCATAGCTCGTCTCCATGACCGAAGGGAAATTCCCATGCTCGGCCATCTTCCTTGAGGGTCTTCCAAAGATGGAAGTGTCACCCTCGCTTGTAGGTGGTTGCCTTGGACTGGATGAAGTCAATGTAGGCGTACTCGTGGGAAGTAGGCGAAGATGCCGTGCGTCCAAAGGCGAAGATGCCTTGATAACACTTGGCGAAGATGCCGAAGTGGTGGTGGTAGTAGCCGTAGCGTCCTCTGGGTGGTGGTTGTCTCGCGGTCTTCTCTTGTGCTCATGAAGTTTGGCCGTAGCATGATGTAGAGCTTGTTGGGACTTGTAGGTTTGCGGGTGTCGAGCATCTTCATGTTGATGGTGTCATTGTCGTGCTTGAGCTCATAGTAGATGTCATTCGTCGTCGTTGTGCACATGATGCTTGGAGGTGACTTGCTCTTCATGACGATGTGGATCACGAACGTGATGATGGTTTCCATGTAGATGTGGACGTGGACGACTCGCGCTTGCATCGCATGGGCGCTCAGAAGAGGATCAACTTGCTCACCGTTGCCTTGAGGATGATGAAGGGGGAGAACGGTTGATCAACAAGGTTCGAATCTCCTCCATCCTTGCATCTTCCTCCTCCTTTTGTGCGGAAAACTTGTTTTCGAAGTAGTCCCTTCTCCTAGCTTCAGAATGCCATAAGTCGGCGGTGATGTTGTCGATGACTTGCATTGCTCGGTGTAGTCTGAAGTGGGGAGTGTTGGTGTTGGAGTTGTTCACGCCGTCGTTGTTGTCAAAGACCGGAGATGAAATGCCTTGCCTATCCATCACAAAACTCGAGCAAATATGAGTGGGAGAAAGAGAAGAACTAGACCAAATGTACCTTATCCAATGTTGAAGATGGATCAATGACCACTCATTGATGTAACAAGGAAATATCACAATTGGTACAGATCTCATCAATTTCTCACACCTACACAAATAAGGCTTATGGTGGATCTTGGTGAGGATAGTGGCACAAAAATTTGATGCAAAATGTTAGCAAGAGTGAATAATGTTGAAATAGATTCGCAAATTCGCAAGTGAAACAAGTAGACCAATAGCAATGAATGGCACACGGAAACACACACACGGATAGATAAATGGGGTCGTGCAACCAAGGAATGAGCACAAAATGTGGGATCCACGGAAAATGCTCGTGTTGCACAACACTAGAGAGGCGCTAGCACGATTGCTCAATAGGCGGATACGATACTTGTGCACAACCTATAGGAGAGAAAAATGCAACAACTTCTATCCCAAGTATGCTACATATATATGATGTTCCGATGTTCCTCTCAAGATGATCCAAGATGATCTTATATGCAATGTGGTATGATGCTATGACTATTGCTTACAAGCTTCTTTGCTCTCCTTTTCTTTTCTTAAAACCTTTATTCTTTTTTATATATGGCCACAATGCGAAATGCACAAACCAAGATAGCAATTGTGTATATACGGGAACAATCTTGTGACACAAGAGATGATATGATGATACCAATATGATATGGTATGTATGTAATGGATGGTGTAGATCACTAAGGTGCACAAGTAACATTGCCAGCAATACTCAAATGTCTAGTCTCGATGAGCAAGTAACGCAAAATGGGCTAGGGATTATCAATGCAATTGCAAGGGGAATATACAGTGGTGTCATCGAGGTTACCGTCAATGGTTTGTCAAGTGTACATAAGGACGGATAATGATGAAGTGGTCAATGTCGATGACGAACTCGTCGCGATGATGAGCGGTGGTGTTCTTGATGTAGGACCATTCCTAATTAGCGTAAACACCATAGGAAACGGAAAAACCGCGAACTCAAAATCTCAAATGTCAAATGTCAAAATGGTGGTAGCGGGAATGCGGTGGTGGTTGTGGAAGTATTGGTGGAAACCCGGTCAAAATGGGTTATGGTGGCGGAAGGGTATGATGGGCTATACACGGTGTTGGAGTTGAAAGCACAGTCCCTAAGTAGTCAAAACACCTTAGGAGACACAACTCACAACACAAACAAGCTCAATCAGAATTGGGTTAAGTTGGGGTGGCGGAAGTGTATGGTGGGCAAGCCTATGTGGAAGTTATGGTGGTGGTTGATGAATAAGCAACCGTTTTTAAGTAGCCTAAACACCTTAGGAGACTCAAATCACTACTCAAGCAACCACAAATGCACTGGGGAACAAAATGGGTTAGGTTGCGGAAGTCGGTGGTGGTTATGAGGATGATATGGTGGAAGCCCTAGGAAAATATGCCAAAGTTCCAAAAAATTTATGGAGTCAAATGGTGTTGAAACCTATCTAGAGAGATAGAGGATGTCAATATCTACTCAACGAGCTAAAGAACGTGAAAATCGGACTCCGGATGTGAAAGTTATCGGCAAAACGGTGAAACACGGGAGGCTGAATTCCCAGGGGTCGGAAATCCGGGGGTGTATGTCCAGAACCATGCAGATTTTGTGCTCCAGGAGCCGGATGTCTGGCTTGGGGCCCGGATGTCCGGCCTGAGGCCCGGATGTCCGGCCCGACGATTCCAGATCTTGTTTGGGGTGGAAATTTATGATTTTGGGGGCAAAATTTAATGGATTCGTGGATGGAAGGTGGGGAAACTTGGGGAGATGCTAGATCCACTTGAAACCAAGCAAATCCACGGATCAAAATCAACAAAACATCATCAAAAAAACAAATCACAAAAAAATTTGGGGCTATTTTTGGTAAGGATTTTCGAATTTGGGGAAGAACACAAGAAAATCAAGCTAGAAAAAGAGGGGTAGGGGCTCCAAATACATGATCAACGTGGCTCATGATACCAAGATGATGTAGGGTGAAACCCTAGATGGCCGATCTTTCATGAAAGGAGCGGATCCCAACAAGGAACACGAAGAACACGCGGGGAAACACGAGAGAATCACTCAAACCAACAAGATTCGGTCACACATATGGTAGATCCTCGAAACACAACGAGAGATAAAAGATCCACGATCAATAAAGGATGATACAAAGGTAACCGGTTCTTCTCCGTGAGGTCTTGAGGGGTCTTCCCATGAAGGGCTCTTGAATCCAAGGTGGATCTTCTCCGAAGAGGTAACGGTCCCTCGCAATGGAGTAGATCCGGATGGATGAGTGAAGCTCTATCTCACATATGAGATATCACAACGCTAACCCTAGAAAGAGGGAGGAGGAGGAGGAGTATATATAGTATAGGTGGGCGAAGGGGTACAAGGGCATCGGCCCTTTACTGTGTGTAGACAGGTAGAGCCAGATGTCCGGGCGGCGGGCCGGATGTCCGGGCCTTCGTGAGGAGCCGGATGTCCGGGCTTGCGGGTCGGATGTCTGGGATGGCGGGGCTGGTCTCGGCTCTCTGGATAGCCTGCGCCGAATTTTTCGGCATGTGCAGGATGTCCAGCCCGTCGTGGGGTGCCGGATGTCCAGGAGTCGGCCGGATGTCTGGCCGCGGTAGAGTCGCCTGGCGTCCGTCTCTCTCTGGTCTTCTTCTGGTTGGTGGTGCCGGATGTCCAGGCTCCTACCGGATGTCCGGCCGCTGTAGCTCCACGGCGACTCCACTTGAGGCACTTCTTGACCCACTTCCGTGTGGACTTGTCCTGTGATTCAAGCATCTCCATGGTTGTCTCCTCGGTTACTGAGCACACGTAGTGTCTTTGCATTAGGTAGCAACCATGTCTCGCACGAGTGGAAAGCGGAAGCATTTAGGAACGGGTTCACCTTGTGTCCAATGTCGTATGTTTGAGGTCTCTTCATATGTCCACTTGGGGCTTGGGGAGTAGTCGTAGTGTACATGGGGATGATCGTAGGATGCTCCGGATTAGACACTGTTCATAAAATGGGTATTGACCCATCCAGAATCAAGCCTAGTAACACCACCTTTAAAGGGGTGACACTCGGCATAGAGGCCCGCTGCATGTGTTCATTAACATTGGAAGTAGTCTTCGGTTCACCAGATTACTTCTGAAGGGAAGACTTGATCTTCGACGTTGTCTCCTTTTGCAGTGGTTATCACGCACTACTCGGACGTACCGCCTTCGCCCGCTTGAACGCAGTCCGCACTATGCTTACTTAAAGCTCAAGATGCCCGGACCGCGCCGTGTCTTCACA
The DNA here is from genome assembly GCF_018294505.1 of Triticum aestivum. NCBI lineage: Eukaryota > Viridiplantae > Streptophyta > Magnoliopsida > Poales > Poaceae > Triticum > Triticum aestivum. Next base: position 304,746,131 of record NC_057809.1, read on the forward strand.
GTCGATGGAAACATGGAGCGCTCCCTCCGTACCGAGGAGCATACCGCGGCCTTGCAGCCGAGGTACAAAGTGGCATCATCAAGCCAAACACTTCATTGGCCATCAAGCCCTTGGACAATGTTAAATGAGTCTGGCCTACTCTATAGAACGACAGCTCGGTGGATCCAGAGCTGGACTAGCAGTCCCGCCACCGTTGATCGCCCCATCTAACCGCGGCATATGTACTGTGTGTGCATAACTACGCACTTAAAATACCTTGGGCAACGACGGAGGCATACTGCAGACAAGGTCTATAGTGCGGCTCGACCCTATTTGGACCTCAACCTTTTTTCCTTCCTTTTCCTTATATTATAGGTTCATTAAAACCGAATCACCTTACGGTCGTACAAGGGCTCTTTCGTCAGGCCCCTTTTATATAAAAGATCGTCGTTTTCCTCCTCTCAAAGGATCTTGCACCAAGGTGACAGCGGCACAGACGTGTGGCAGGGTGTCAATGGGATCTTCAAGAATACATGTTCCTTTTTTAGGCCCTGTATACAGCTTCCCCTTGTTTACTAATGCTCAGCAAGTAAAATAGCCTGGATGATTACGACACTATCTGTAATAACACATTTGACGTATCAAATAGTTATAATGAAAATAGTTCTTTTTCTACCAACCCCTGTTCGGTGTTGGTTTACTTCCTAATCTGTATCTCCTCTTTGCTTAGGTTGCCATATGTACTTTGGTATGGCTTAAACGCCGGGGGCTTCATTCAGGCCACGTATATTTCCAAAAGTCCGAACACTTCTAGAGTATACTTCGGCATCCCAAATATTGCATTATATGCATCAGCTCCGAATCATGTCTTTGGTCATAGTTGGGTTGCCCGGCTCCTGTGATTACCACCTTACATTCTCCTTGTTCGGCTAAGGTAGTAAAGGGAGAACTACTACAATTGTGTTTTTGGTTCGTCCGGTCAAACACCTCAGTAGAGAAAGCTGAAAATTGACTGTCATGATATGGCGAGAGCTGGTCGGCGATTCGGCGACTTGCTACAAATCTTTTGTGATTTATTCCGTATTATACGAAGGATTGGCCTGTGCCCAGTCATGCGATAAAGCCATCCTAGTTCAGAGGGCCGCATAGGCACCAAGGGCTAGTCTTTTGCCCCATCGTGAAACTCCTATGGCTAGGTGAAAGTAATAAAGCCGCATAATCTGATTGCCTGGTTCGATGCGCGGACACCTCCTTTACGGACCAAGACGTTGGGTCAAGAGTGATCGCGCGCTATACCGAACACCCCCGTTGCATCTACGTCGGTGCTGAAGCCGACGACTGGCAAACTTTCAGAATTGAAACGGCTGCCCAGGAGGAAAATAACTTCAGAAAAAAGCACAAACATATTTACAAGCCTTGGTCCATAAAGCAAAGTCTGGATAAATGTAATACATTCACTCGAACATGATATGCTTTGAGCATTGGCCCTCTACTATTCGGACACCCGCCAACACGTTGTCGAAGTACCACTTCGGCTTGCGATGGTACTTGCCTTCGGGTGGGCCTTCATTTGCCACGACGGTAGCCTTCATCTTCGCCCAGTGCATCTTGACATGGGCAAAGGCCACCCGCGCACCTTCTATGCATGCCGAGCACTTCACAGCTTCAACTCGGGGCAGTGCATCGGCGAGTCACTTCACCAGGCTGAAGTAGCTGCTAGGAATGGGTTCGGCTAGCCAAAGCCGGACTATGATGTCCTTCATGGCCAGACCGGACATCCTATGCAGCTCCGACAGTTGCATCATCTGGTTGTCCAACAGCGCTGGACGCTCTCGTGCCAGGAACTGTGACCAGAATAGCTTCTGTGTCGTGTTGCCCTCCTGGGCTCGGAAGAACTGTGCGGCGTCGGCAACACTCTTTGGAAGATCCGCAAAGGCGTCTGGAGAACTCCACAGTCGATTGAGCAAGGCATATCTTTGACCCACAAATATACTCTACAAAAGAAAGGGCTTACCAGCCGCTATTTATTCGGCCTACCGAATCTCTTCATGAGCACTCCGGGACTCGGTCCATGCCTCCTTGGCCTCGTGGAGGGCTCTGGCGAGTTCGGCCGGTTGGGCCATAGTCTTCTCCTCCAAAGTCTCGCATTTGCTGATGGCATCTTTTAGCTCCTGCTCCACTTCGGCCACCCTCTCTTCATGCTAGCAGCGGGCAACCTATTCGGTCTTTAAATCCACAGCCGCTTTATCAACGGCTGCTTTGCTCCCTTTTGCCTCCTCCTTGGCTTGGGCAAGGGCACTCTTGAGGGTCTCGACCTCGGCTGTGCTACCTGCACCCATAATCACAGTAGTGCATGAGTTATACTCTGAATTTGCATATTACTTCAGATATATGATTAAACTCTTTTAAAAATAGACGCATACCTTGCGCCTCATCGAACCACTTGTTAAAGCGGTCGATCTCATCATCGGCCAGCTTTAGCTTCCGATTGAGTTCGGAAACTTCAGTGGCCTGGGCAGTTGCCTCCAACAGGGAAGCATGTTGAAAAAAAAGAAAAGTATGTCACCTTCTCCGAATTCAATGAGATCCTCTGTTCGACTTTTTTCAAAAACCGGACAGAGTATCAGGGGCTACTATCTATATACAAGTTTATTTCCTTCATATGAAAAGCATCTAGAGCATTACGTTGCATACCTCGAAGCCTATTAGCAAGGTGGTAAAGGCTTCGTTTAGCCTGCTCTAGGCGGATTGAACCTTCTCAACCACCACACCCATGAGGGTGCGGTGATCCTCCATGATGGAAGCATGTCGTAGTGCTTCCATCAGAGCATTCAGCGCCTCCGGATTAGTGGAGGTCACCGTCAGAGCTGATGCTCCTCCCTCCTTCAAAGGGGGCTGCTCGCCAGATTCTGGAACCGTATGGGTCTCCGGAATGGTGTCCGGCTAGGGCCCGGACTAGTCAGGGACCCCGTCGGCGGTCACCATGGGGATCGCACCCCCCATGTCTTCGACAACCAAGGTATTACCCCCGGGTGCCGTTTTGGCCGCCTCGCTCACTCCTCCGCGGCCTAGAGAGGTCCTTCGGGACAACACCTCCATGTCATCCGTGGCGGTGGGCGGAGAGGCTCGCGGAGGCGTCTCGCCCTCTGCCATCTCAGGCGGCAGAGAGTTCCCCTCAGATACTGAAGGGTTGGGGAGGTCGCGAGCAGGGCTGAAATACACACAATATAACATGTTATATTAAAAGCATAGAGGACCGTATGTTATATTAAAAGCATAGAGGACCGAATACTTGTAACGAAACCTTTGGTACTTACGATTCGGCCAGGGGCTTCGCCCTGGGAAGCCTCTTGGGGATGGGTTAGGCCTCTCAATCCGAACCATCCGAGAGGGTCACCTTCCCCCTCTTGGACGCCCCCTCCTCCAGGTCTGTGGAGGCTGCCCTCTTTTTCTTCCTCCCCTTGAGAGGGGAGTCGCTTTCCGCCTCCTCTTCCTCTTCGTCTTCATCTTCCTCGTGGGAGGAGGGGATTTCGGTTTCTCCGGACACCGCGTCCAAAGTACCCTTACAGTGGGGGCCGCCCTTGGCCTCCTTGCCCTTCTTCTTGGCCTTCTTCTCCGGTGCCTGATAGGACACCGAGATCAGCATCTTCGTTAGCTGGGGAGTGGCCGGATCTTCAGGCAACGGAGCCGGACACTTGATCCACTCCGCCTTCGCTATCCAGCCCTGAGCAAGGGACGGAAAACTCGTTATGCCCAATAACTTATGGACTAAATCTATGTTCGGGAATAACATACTTATCAGTGTGGCCGGATTCTCGCTGTCGAGGCCAATATCTTCTGTCATCTGCGGCCACGCTTTCTAGGTCTTGAAGAGCAGCTTCTAGATATCTTCGTGTGTTGTGCCGAAGAAGCGCTTCAGGGTCCGTGGATCTTCCAGATTGAACTCCCACATGTGGGAGGGCCAGAGTTGACAGGGAAGGACCCGGCGGAAGAGCATCACCTGAATCATGTTTGGCAGGCTGGTGTTCTTGCTTATCATGTTTTTGATGCGCTTTTGCAGCATCAGCACTTCTGCTGGGGATCCCTAATCAAGATCCTTGTTGGTCCATGACGCGAGCCGCATAGGGGGTCCGAATCTGAACTCAGGAGTGGCCGCCCACCTGGCGCCATGGGGTTCGGTGATGTAGAACCACTCTTGTTGCTTGACCTTGACGGTCTCCACAAAGGCCCCTTTAGGCCAAGTGGTGTTGGGGAGCTTGCTCACCATGGCACCTCCGCAATCCGCGTGCTTCCCGTTGACCACCTTCGGCTTCACATTGAAGACCTTGAGCCATAAGCCGAAGTGTGGGGGGATGCGGAGTAGCGCCTCACACACGACGATAAACACCGAGATGTGCAGGAAGGAGTTTGGGGCTTGATCATGGAAATCTAGCCCGTAGTAGAACATGAGGCCGCAGACAAAGGGATGGAGGGGAAACCCTTGCCCACGGAGGAAATGAGGGATGAACACCACCCTTTCGTTGGGCTTCGCGGTGGGGCTAACTTGCTTCTTGGCAGGGAGCCTGTGCACGATGTCCGCAGACAGATACCCCGCCTCCCGGAGCTCCTTGACGTCATTCTTCGTGATGGAGGAGGCCTCCCACTTGCCCTTAGAGCCAGATCCAGACATGGCTGGAGAGGTTGGCGGCGATGGGAAAGATTGAAGTTTGGGCACTGCAGCTTGAAGATGGGAAGGCAGGAGAAGGAAGAAGGCGGGGGAAGAAAGAGGAATATTTATCCTCTTATATAGGTAGTGAATATCAAACTCCCCCCTCAAGCCTTTAAACTCGCCTGTTCCCAAGGGGACGTGTGAATGGCATGGTTAGATTACCCAAACTGTATTGATGAGGAGCCCGCAATAAGTGGACACGATCTCTGTTTTGACAAGATGTGTCAATAGAGGTTGCACCTCGAAGCGCAAAGCAGGAGGTGAAAAATGGTTCCAAATGCTAAAGAGGCCAGATTTGGTGTTTTGCCGAAATTTTTTTCAGTTGACAGGCATTATTTTGATCAACTATTTTGCCTTTGTGGTTGACGGTTGTGATTATCATGTAGAGCCTTGTACAACTCTTTCATTCAGAAGATTGCTTTATTCGGGAGGAGGAGCCCTCCTTGCAATGCCGAAGACAATCTGTGTGCCGCACATATCATCATTGAAGACTGGATCAGGGCTATTGAGGGAGTCCTGGATAAGGGGGTCCTCGGGTGTCCAGGTTGTGTGACATGAGCCGGACTGATGGGCCGTGAAGATACAAGGTAGAAGACCTTCCCCCGTGTCAGGATAGGACTCTCCTATGCGTGGGTAACAAGATTAGCATCTGGATAACCCTAGGCCTCTCCGGTATGTATATAAACTGGATGATTTAGTTCGTACAGGCTATCAGAATTCATATAGGATTGACATCTAGGGTTTTTTCCATTATGATCTCGAGGTAGATTGACTCTTGTAACCCCTATACCCATCAAATACAATCAAGCAGGGTGTAGGGTTTTACCTCCATTAAGAGGGCCCGAACCTGGGTAAACATCGTGTTTCCCGTGTCCCTTGTTACCTTTGATCCTCAGACGCACAGTTCGGGACCCCCTACCCGAGATCGGCCGGTTTTGACACTGACATCCACCAACGCCATGGCGTAGAAGGATCATCTGCCACTAGTCTTCAAGTTTGGTAAAGTCGACTCCGAGCCAGAGGAGATAGAAAATAAGGAGGAATAGGGCCTCATGGACATGGTCTTGAACGAGCTGGCCGCGGCGGTTGCTGCCCCCACGCCCGTCCTATCTCCCATCCCCGCGCCCGCGCCATCGACCATCCCCGTAGCATTGATGGGCTGGTCGCCGAGCACTATTGCAGAGCTGGAAGCCGCGGGCGTCAGCGAGGTCTCCGTGGACCCGCACGAGCTCGTGTACATGCCAGCGCCATCGCCCATTGAGGGAGTCCTGGACTAGGGGGTCCTCGGGTGTCCGGGCTGTGTGACATGGACCAGACTGATGGGCCGTGAAGATACGAGGTAGAATACCTTCCCCCGTGTCCGGGTAGGACTCTCCTATGCATGGATGGCAAGATTGGCGTTCGGATATGTAATTTCCTTCTTCTGCGAGCTGACTCTGTACAACCCTAGGACCCCTCCGGTGTTATATAAACCGGAGGGTTTAGTCCGTAGAGGCTATTAGAATTCATATAGGCTAGACATCTAGGGTATAGCCATTCCGATCTTCAGGTAGATCGACTCTTGTGACCCCAATACTCATCAAATACAATCAAGCAGGATGTAGGGTTTTACCTCCATTAAGAGGGCCCGAACCTCTGTAAACATCGTGTTCCCCGTGTCCCTCGTTACCTTCGATCCTCAGACGCACAGTTCGGGATCCCCTACCCGAGATCGGCCGGTTTTGACACCGACATTGGTGCTTTCATTGAGAGTTCCACTGTGTCATTGGCAGAAGGTTCGATGGCTCATTCGATCATCAACAACAATGTTGTTTCCAGGGAAACTTTTTCCCTGGTCAACTTTTTGTGTTTGGCGGGTTCGCTCAGCGAGCCAATTCGATTGGCCACCTCAAACAGATCGATAGCTACACCCCTGGTCATCAGATCAGGTTCGCAAAACCTGAATTACGTCACCGATATCCGAGGAGACTTGATCTTCGAAGGGTTCACAGCCTCGACCGTTATTCCTTGTCTTCAAGAAGGAAACCCGTCGGATCCATCATTAGGCACCTGATACATCTCCAGCGTATCTATAATTTTTGATTGTTCCATGCTGATATATTATCACTCTAGGATGTTTTATAATCATTTTATAGTAATTTTTTGGTACTAACCTATTGACATAGTGCCAAGTGCAAGTTGCTGTTTTTTCCATTTTTTTACATCACAGAAAATCAATATCAAACGGAGTCCAAATGCCACAAAACTTTACGGAGATTTTTTATGGACCAGAAGACACATAATGGGCCCTGGCTGCGCCTAGGGGTGCTCTGAGGAGAGCACCACCCACCAGGGTGCGCCAGGAGGCCCAGGCGCACCCTGGTGGGTTGTGCCCACCTTGGTTGCTCCCCTAACCACCTCTTTGCTCTATAAATACCCCAATATTCCCAAAACCCTAGGGGAGTCGTCGAAATATTGGTCCAGCCACCGCAGAGTCTAGAACCACCAGATCCAATCTAGACACCATCTCGGATGGGGTTCACCACCTCCATTGGTGCCTGTCCGATGATGCGTGAGTAGTTCTTTGCAGACCTTCGAGTCCGTAGTTAGTAGCTAGATGGCTTCCTCTCTCTCTCTCTCTCTCGCTGATTCTCAATACAATGGTATCTTGGAGATCCATATGATGTAACTCTTTTGTGGTGTGTTTGTTGGGATCGATGAACTTTGAGTTTATGATCAGATCTATCTTTTTATATCCATGAAAGTATTTGAGTTTCTTTGATCTATTTTATGCATGATTGCTTATAGCCTCGTATTTGTTCTCTGATATTTGGGTTTTGTTTGGCCAACTTGATCTATTTATATTGCAATGGGAAGAGGTGCTTTGTAGTGGGTTCGATCTTACGGTGCTTGATCCCAGTGACAGAAGGGGAACCAACACGTATGTATCATTGCTACTAAGGATAAAACGATGGGGTCTATCTCTACATAGATAGATCTTGTCTACATCATGCCATCGTTCTTATTGCATTACTCCGTTTCTCCATCAACTTAATACACTAGATGCATGCTGAATAGCAGTCGATGTGTGGAGTAATAGTAGTAGATGCAGGAAGGAGTCGGTCTACTAATCTTGGACGTGATGCCTATGTAATGATCATTGCCTGGATATCGTCATGAGCATTTGAAGTTCTATCAATTTCCCAACAGTAATTTGTTCACCCACCGTTTGCTATTTTTCTCGAGAGAAGACACTAGTGAAACCTACGGCCCCCAGGTCTCTTCCTCATATTATTTGCCTTTGCGATCTACTTTTCTTTTGCTTTTATTTTCAGATCTAATAAACCAAAAATACAAAAATACCTTGCTGCAATTTATTCTTATTTATTTTATTTGGCGTTCGATCTATCAATCTACTAAAATTTTATTCACGTTTGTTTGACCATCTTGGGGCGCCTCTACCCGAAAGGGATTGACAACCCCTTTTACATGTCGGGTTGCAAGTAGTTGTTATTTGTGTGCATGTGTTGTTTACGTTGTGTTGCTTGGTTCTCCTACTGGTTCGATAACCTTGGTTTCACATCTGAGGGAAATACCTACCGCCGCTATGTTGCATCATCCCTTCCTCTTTGGGGAAATACCAACGTAGCTTCAAGCGACATCAAAAGGAATTTCTGGTGCCATTGCCGGGGAGGATCTTCAACATATACCAGGTTCCTAATCACAAATCTCATCTCCTCGCATTTTACATTATTTGCCATTTGCCTCTCGTTTTCCTCTCCGCAACTTCACAAAAAATGTCGTTTTATTCGCCCCTCTTTTTCCGTTCACCGTTTTCTCGTCAGATCTATCCGTGTTATCACTTCCTAGTCTTAATGGCTAGCGTGCCTACTCCTCCTTTGTCACTAGATTTTTAAGTTCTTTACTTCAAGCAAAGACAAGGAGAACATTTGAAAGATGCTTGGTATAGGCTTATGGAATCTTATCGTATTGGAAATTTAAAGGGGGACGCTAAGATCTTGCTTTGTAATTTTTACATAGGATTGGCTTTGCATCATAGACAACTCCTAGATTTTACCGCTAAAGGGAATTTTATTGAGCTTGATGCCAATGCTGCCTATGAAATTTTAGAAGGAATTTTTGGGGTTACACCTCAAAAGAAGGGGGTTTCTTTCACCCCTGAGGGAGTTTAAATGTTGGACAAACTTGGTGATTTACATAAACATATGGTTGAAATACAGAAATATAATGAACCCCTCAAACACCTCAATGGTAGTATCAATTGCATGAATACCTTGATTACTCTCTGCAACAAGCGATTGTATATTTTGGATCTAAAGATGGTTTCCTTTCCGAAAAATTTGGGGAAGCGTAAAGAGCCTCCCGGGTTTGAGAAAAGGCTTACAAAAGTTGACAAAACTTTTGAAGACAAAATTTAGATCCTTGCTTTATGCCTAGCTAAGGGCATAAAACTATAGCTCTTGTTGGGAGGCAACCCAATGAATAAAATCTATTTTTGCTTTTTGCTTCCTGTTCTTGAGTGATAGCACAATTATGGTACTGTTATGATTGTGTTTTTATGTTTTAATTAGTGTTTTTGCCACGTAAAGCCTTTAGGATTTTCTTGGGTGATAGTTGTTTGATCTTGCTGAAAAAAACAGAAACTCTTGTGCTCACGAAAATAATTATAATTTTTAACCAGAGAGCGATAAAATACCCATTTCTTTTGCAGTAGATCAATATACAAATTTATCAGGCCTTCCGAATTTTTCAGAATTTTTGGAGTTACAGAAGTATCCGGAACACCCAGATTACTACAGACTGTTCTGTTTTTGACATATTCTGTTTTCTTTGCGTTGTGTGCTTATTTTGATGGCTCTATGGTTTTCTTTGATGAGTTTTGGCCATAGAAAAGTTGGAATATAGTAGATATAATGCAATAAAAAATATGAATTGGTTTACTACGACACTTATAGTAGTGATTTATTTTCTTATACTAATGGATCTCACGAAGGTTTTGTTGAGTTTTGTGTGTTTGAAGTTTTCAAGTTTCGGGTTATCTCACGATGGATGAAGGAATAAGGAGTAAGAAGAGCCTAAGCTTGGGGATGCCCCGGCATCCCCCACTATTATCAAAAAATGAGCAAGCAACTAAGCTTGGGGATGCCCCCGAGTGGCATCCCCTCTTTCTTCTAACGACCATCGGTATTTTACTCGAAGCTATATTTGTATTCGTCACATACTATGTGTTTTGCTTGGAGCATCTTGTATGATATGAGTCTGTAATTGTTTGATTTTGTCTTTTAAGTCTTTATTCCTTGTTGGACACACCTATTTGAGAGAGCCAAAATTATTTCATGACTTGTTAGAATTGCTCTCCATGCTTCACTTAAATCTTTTATGAGCTATGTACTTGCTCTAGTGCTTCACTTATATCTTTTTTAGCACGGTGTGCTTTGGTATTTCTGAAGAAATGTTCTATTGCTTCACTTAAATTTATTTGAGAGTTAGTAAAATTTTCAAGAAATTCTCTCTTGCTTCACTTAAATTAATTTGAGAGAAAGAAAAGTTATGCTCATGATCTTCACTTATATTTGTTTGAGCTTGTCAAAAGCACCATATAAAAGTTAGTTCCAAAGTGATGGATATCCAAGAAGGATATAATAAAAACTTTCATGAAGATCAGTGGACAAAATAAACTTGATTCTTAGTAATAGTTTTGAGATATGATGATGTGATATGTGAGTTATGTTGATGAGTAATTATGCTTTAGTAAGAATATTGGTGTTAAGGTTTGTGATTCCCTATGCAAGCAGGAAAGTCAATAATTGTGCAATGAAATTATATGCTACTTGTGGTTCATTATTCGGTGTTAATTATGCTTAATGCTCGCTTATGATATTATTCGTTTCTTGGTTGGTCACTTCTCAATCTTTTGCTAGCCTTCATTTTGCACTAAGTATGATCACTACTTGTGCGTCCAAAAACCTTCAAACTAGTTTTGCCACATGAGTCCACTATGTATACCTATATGCGGTATTCTTTTGCCGTTCTAAGCAAATTTGTATGTGCCATCTCTAATTTTCAAAATAAGCTTCTCTTTTGTGTGTTCATTTCACTCACGGAGCAATGAGGGGTGGCTAATATTTTCCATGCTAGATGTGTTATTCTCAAGATGAGTATTTATTCATTTGTCATTGCACGAGAGTAAGGCAAAGGTATTAGGGATGCCCAGTCCCGAAATGAAAAATGAATTTACTTTATGTTGTCAAATAATAAATTCCTTGGAAAGTGTTGGCATGGAAGGCACCCATGGATACGGTTAGCCATGCAAAGTGAAAGTATGGTGGAAAAAGGAATAAACTTTATTTTCTATTTGGGAACCGCCTATGATGTTTCTACCATGGAAAGTGTTGGGAACTCTAAGTCATTTTCGTTGGTGGGAAGGATACACCTCCCAAAAAAATTTTATCTCTAAGTTTTTCGCTTTGAGCTCTGGCACCTCTACAAATCCCTACTTCCCTCTGTGAAGGGCCTTTCTTTTACTTTATGCAAGTTTTATTTTTGAATTTGAGTCTCCATATTCTCTTACAAAAGCATCAACTAGGAGGCAATATGATCGTACTTGACTATTGGATGTAGTTAATACGCGAGTGTGTTTCATGAATGGATCAATGATTGAGCATGATGGGCTAGGGAGAACTTATTTTAGCATTGATATTTTGAGAGACATGGTTGCTTGTTGATATGCTTGAGTATTTAAGTTATCATGTCAAAACTAGACTATTGCTTTGAACAATATAAAAATTCCAAATGTCCATGCTATAAAGAAAAGAATATGATATGACATGATAGGCAACATTCCACATCAAAAATTCTGTTTTCATCACTTACCTACTCAAGCACGAGTAGGAGTTAAGCTTTGGGATGCTGATATGTCTCCAAGTATCTATAATTTTTTATTGTTCCATGCTATTATATTATCAGTATTGGATGTTTTATAATCATTTTATAGTCATTTTATATCATTTTTTGGTACTAACCTATTGGCATAGTGTCAAGTGCCAGTTGCTGTTTTTTCCATGTTTTTTACATCGCAGAAAATCAATTTCAAATGGAGACTAAATGCCACGAAACTTTACGAAGATTTTTTATGGACCAGAAGACATGTAATGGGCCTTGGCTGCGCCTGGGGGGTGCTCCGAGGAGAGCACAACCCACCAGGGCGTGCCAGGAGGCCCAGGCGCACCCTGGTGGGTTGTGCCCACCTCGGGTGCCGCCCGGACCGCCTCTTTGCTCTATAAATACCCCAATATTCCGAAAACCCTAGGGGAGTCGATGAAATATTGATCTAGCCGCCCTAGAGTCCAGAACCACCAAATTCAATCTAGATACCATCTCAGATGGGGTTCACCACCTCCATTGGTGCCTGTCCGATGATGTGTGAGTTGTTCTTTGTAGACCTTTGAGTCCATAGTTAGTAGCTAGATAGCTTCCTCTCTCTCTCTCTCTCTCTCTCTCTCTCTCGCTGATTCTCAACACAATGGTCTCTTGGAGATTCATATGATGTAACTCTTTTGCGATGTATTTGTTGGGATCGATGAACTTTGAGTTTATGATCAGATCTATCTTTTTATATCCATGAAAGTATTTGAGTTTCTTTGATATATTTTATGCATGATTGTTTATAGCCTCATATTTCTTCTTTGGTATTTGGGTTTTGTTTGGCCAACTTGATCTATTCATCTTGCAATGGGAGGAGGTGCTTTGTAGTGGGTTCGATCTTACGGTGCTTGATCCCTGTGACAGAAGGGGAACCGACACATATGTATCGTTGCTACTAAGGATAAAACGTTGGGGTCTATATCTACATAGATAGATCTTGTCTACATCATGTCATCATTCTTATTGTATTAATCTGTTTCTCCATGAACTTAATACACTAGATACATGCTGGATAGCGGTCGATGTTTGGAGTAATAGTAGTAGATGCAGGCAGGAGTCGGTCTACTAATCTTGGACGTGATGCCTATGTAATGATCATTGCCTGGATATCGTCATGAGCATTTGAAGTTCTATCAATTGCCCAACAGTAATTTGTTCACCTACCATTTGCTATTTTTCTCGAGAGAAGCCACTAGTGAAACCCACGGCCCCTGGGTCTCTTCCTCATATTATTTGCCATTGCAATCTACTTTTCCTTTGCTTTTAGTTTTAGATCTATTAAAACAAAAATGCAAAAATACCTTGCTGCAATTTATTCTTATTTATTTTATTTGGCGTTCGATCTATCAATCTACTACAATTTTATTCGCGTCCGTTTGCCCATCTTGGGGCGCCGCTACCCGAAAGGGATTGACAACCCCTTTTACACGCCGGGTTACGAGTAGTTGTTATTTGTGTGCAGGTGCTATTTACGTTGTGTTGCTTGGTTCTCCTACTGGTTCGATAACCTTGGTTTCACATCTGAGGGAAATTCCTACCGCCGATGTGCTGCATCATCCCTTCCTCTTTGGGGAAATAATGACGTAGCTTCAAGCGACACCAGCACCGCTCAAGGACCAACTATCATCCCTGCCCTGGCCTTAGATCCAGTGCAGACCACCTCATCCGAAGATGGGATTTGAAACCCAACGGACTCTCTCCTACTACGGAGCTCTCTGCCGGAGACCCGGAGGCGACTGTATTTTCGGCAAAGCTAGAATCAAACAGGGCTCTCCCTATCATCGGAGAGACGAATTCACCTCTAGACGCCAACTCCGAACTCTCGAGGTCTGTGTCCAGCGAGTACGGCCAGGTAGAGTCTACCAGGCCCAGCTCCACAGGCCCCTAGTTCCCCGTCCGGCCTTCGCTCCTGAACGAGGCCCTGGACTTAATGTGATCCCTCTCCATCTCAGAAGTATCACCTCCGAACCACCCCCTGCCCGGACTAGGGGCTGAGAGCTAGGAATTTCACGTCCCACCCACCACCCACTTAATAGCCACTGTCAAAGACTTGACCGACATGCTAGATTACAGCTCCGAAGACATTGATGGTATGGACGACGATGCCGGAGACGAACCAGGCCAGAATCCGCCTGTCACGGGGCGTTGGACAACCACCTCCACATACGATGTGTACACGGTAGGTACACCTAAAAAGGACGATGACGACGACATGAAGGATCTGATTGAGGACAAGCCCATCGAGGCACCATCAAAACATCGACGTCAGTGGCGCCGCTCAAAATCACGTCGCGAAAAGGAAAGCAATACCGGCACCGGAGACAACAATACTCCGGATGATGCTGAAGATCCCGAAGACCCCGCCGAGCCTGCGTACGAGCAGGATGAGTGGGAGGAGGGACAAGTTAACCCCGACGAGCCTATTGGGAATGAGTATTCGGAGGATAGTAACTATCTAGCGGTCTCCGAGGAGGATGTCAGCCTCGGCAATGAAGACTTCATCGTGCCAGAGAAACTCCTCGAGCAAGAGCGCTTTAAGAGACAGCTAATCGCAACTGCGAGGAGCCTAAAAAAGAAACAACAACAACTTCAAGTCGAACAGGATACACTCAACGACAGATGGACCTAGGTCCTAGCTGCCGAGGAATGCAGCCTCAAGCATCCAACAAAGAGTTATCCGAAGCGTCGGCTACTGCCACAATTCGACGATGAGGCCCTTGAGCCAATACTATCAAGATATAATCACACTGATGAACCAGACCGACCACCATGTGGACGAGACAAAGCGGCTGCTCATGCCGAACACCAGCCTGCGCCACCTCGCCGTCGAGGCATAGAGGTAGCGGCTCCGGACTACATCTACGACTTACGCCAGCACCTGGACAATAGAGCCGGTCAGACTAGATCAATCTACAGATCAAGGGGGTGTGATCCAACGCGAGATGATGACCATCAAGCTTGGCGCGATAAGCATAACCTCACTTGGGCTGAAAACCGAACACGACTGTCATCTGAACTCCGTTGTGACGTTTCCCTATACAAAGGCGCCACACACCCCTTATGCTTTACCGATGAGGTAATGCAGCACCAATTTCTAGAAGGGTTTAAACCCGTAAACATTGAAGCATACGATGGAACGACATATCCCGCGGTATGGATTGAAGATTTTCTTCTCCATATTCACATGGCTCGCGGTGACGATCTCCACGCCATCAAATACCGCCCCTAAAGTTAAAGGGACTAGCACAACACTGGCTAAACAGCCTCCCAGAGAACTCTAGTGGCAGCTGGGAAGATTTGGAGGATGCATTTCGAGACAACTTCCAAGGTACTTATGTCCGACCACTGGACGCCGATGACCTTAGTCACATAGTCCAGCAACCCGGAGAGTCAGCCCACAAACTCTGGACTCAGTTCTTAATTAAAAAGAACCAAATCATCGACTGTCCGGACGCTGAAGCCCTAGCGGCCTTTAAACATAGCGTCCACGACGAATGGCTTGCCCGACACCTCGGCCAAGAAAATCTGAAGTATATGGCAGCTCTTACCACACTCATGACCAGCTTCTGCGCGGGAGAAGACAGCTGGTTAGCTTGTAGAAGCAACAGTACCAGCGACCCCGGCACCTCCGAAGCCAAGGACGGTAATGAACGGCCACGACATAGCAAACACAAGTGTTGGAACAACAATGAAGAAACCAAAGATAAGGCAGTCAACGCCAGATTCAGTGGTGATAACCCACAAGTATAGGGGATCGCAACAGTTTTTGAGGGTAGAGTATTCAACCCAAATTTATTCATTCGACACAAGGGGAGCCAAAGAATATTCTCAAGTATTAACAGTTGAGTTTTCAATTCAACCACACCTGAAAGACTTAATATCTACAGCAAAGTATTTAGTAGCAAAGTAATATGGAAGTAACGATAACGGTGGCAAAAGTAACAGTATTGGTTTTGTAGTGATTGTAACAGTGGCAACAGAAAAGTAACTAAGCAAAGAACAATATGTGAAAAGCTCGTAGGCCACGGATCAGTGATGGATAATTATGTCGGATCATGCAATAGTTATAACATAGGGTGACACAGAACTAGCTCCAGTTCATCAATGTAATGTAGGCATGTATTCTGAATATAGTCATACATGCTTATGGAAAAAAACTTGCATGACATCTTTTGTCCTACCCTCCTGTGGCAGCGGGGTCCTGTTGGAAACTAAGGGATATTAAGGCCTCCTTTTAATAGAGTACCGGACCAAAGCATTAACACATAGTGAATACATGAACTCCTCAAACTACGGTCATCACCGGGAGTGGTCCCGATTATTGTCACTTCGGGGTTGCCAGATCATAACACATAGTAAGTGACTATAGACTTGCAAGATAGGATCAAGAAATCACATATATTCATGAAAACATAATAGGTTCAGATCTGAAATCATGGCACTCAGGCTCTAGTGACAAGCATTAAGAATAGCAAAGTCATAGCAACATCAATCTCAGAACATAGTGGATACTAGGGATCAAACCCTAACAAAACTAACTCGATTACATGATAAATATCATCCAACCCATCACCGTCCAGCAAGCCTATGATGGAATTACTCACGCACGGCGGTGAGCATCATGAAATTGGTGATGGAGGATGGTTGATGATGACGATGGCGACGGATGCCCCTCCCCGGAGCCCCGAACGGACTCCAGATCAGCCCTCCCGAGAGGTTTTAGGGCTTGGCGGCGGCTCCGTATCGTAAAACGCGATGAATCCTTCTCCCTGATTTTTTTCTCCCTGAACGTGAATATATGGAGTCGGAGTTGAGGTCGCTGGAGCCTCAGAGGCCCACAAGATAGGGGCGCGCCCCAGGGAGTGGGCATGCCCCCCACCCTCATGGACAGGGTGTGGGCCCCCTGACATTGATTCTTTCGCCAGTATTTTTATATATTCCAGAAATATTCTCCATGAAGTTTCAGGTCATTCCGAGAACTTTAGTTTCTGCACAAAAATAACACCATGGCAATTCTACGTAAAACAGCGCCAGTCCGGGTTATTTCCATTCAAATCATGCAAGTTAGAGTCCAAAACACGGTCAAAAGTGTTTGTAAAAGTAGGTACGATGGAGACGTATCAACTCCCCCAAGCTTAAACCTTTGCTTGTCCTCAAGCAATTTAGTTGACAAACTAAAAGTGATAAAGAAAAAATTTTACAAACTCTGTTTGATCTTGTTGTTGTAAATTTGTAAAGCCAGCATTCAGGTTTTCAGCAAATATTATGAACTAACCATATTCACAATAAAATTTAGGTCTCATGTTTACTCATATCAATGGCATAATCAACTAGCGAGCAATAATAATAAATCTCGGATGACAACACTTTCTCTAAACAATCATAATATGATATAACAAGGTGGTATCTCGCTAGCCCTTTCTGAGACCGCAAAACATAAATGCAGAGCACCTCTGAAGATCAAGGACTGACTAAACATTGTAATTCATGGTAAAAGAGATCCAGGCATAGTCATACTCAATGTAAACTAATAGTAATACATGCAAATGACAGTGGTGCTCTCCAACTAGTTCTTTTTAATAAGAGGATGATGACTCAACATAAAATTAAATTGATAGGCCCTTCTCAGAGGGAAGCGGGGATTTGTAGAGGTCCCAGAGCTCGGTTTCGAAATAGAGATGAATAATATTTTGAGTGGTATATTTTCATTGTCAACATAACAACCAAGAGATCTCGATATCTTCCATGCTACACACATTATAGGCGGTTCCCAAACATAATGGTAAAGTTCATACTCCCCCACCACCAACAAACATCAATCCATGGCTTGTCCGAAACAACGGGTGCCTCCAACTATCAACAATCTTTGGGGAGTTTTGTTTGCAATTATTTTAATTTAAGCATGGGGCTGGGCATCCCGTTACCAACCATTTTCTCATGAATGAGGAGCGGAGTCCACTCCTCTTGAGAATAACCCGCCTAACATGGAAGATATAGACGGCCCTCGTTGATACATGAGCTATTCGAGAATACAAAATGGAATTTCATTTGAAGGTTTAGAGTTCGGCACATACAAATTTACTTGGAACGGCAGGTAGATACCGCATATAGGAAGGTATGGTGGACTCATATGGAATAACTATTGGGGTTTATGGAAGTGGATGCACAAGTAGTATTCCCGCTTAGTACAAGTGTCATGAACATGAGACCTAACTAGAGAGCGACAACAGTCATGAACATGCATTAAAATTAATCAACATTGAGTGCAAGAATGAGTAGGGTATAATTGTCACCATCAACATAGATATCGTGGAGGCTATGTTGATTTTTTTCAACTACATGCGTGAACATGTGCCAAGTTAAGCCACTCGAATCATTCAAAGGAGGATACCACCCTATCATACCACATCACAGCCATTTTAATAGCATGTTGACACGTAAGGTAAACCATTATAAACTCCTAGCTAATTAAGCATGGCATGAGAAACTATAATCTCTAATTATTATTGCAAACATGTTTCATTCATAATAGGTGAATCAGGAATGATGAACTAATCATATTTACAAAAACAAGACAGGTCGAGTTTACACCAACTTGTCTCATCTCAATCAGTCCATCATATATCATCATTATTGCCTTTCACTTGCACAACCCAATGGTGTGGATAATAATAATAGTGCACGTGCATTGGACTAAGCTGGAATCTGCAAGCATTCAATACAAGGGAGAAGACAAGGCAATATGGGCTCTTTTCTCATATCAACAATAATGCATATAAGAGCCACTTCAACAATTTAATTATGGTCTTCTCCTATCGACCCCCAAAGAAAAGAAAAGAAACAAAACTATTTACACGGGAAAGCTCCCAACAAGCAAAAGAAGAACGTGAAATCTTTTGGGGTTTTCTTTTTAATTACTACTACTACAAGCATGGAAAGTAAACTAGCTAAAAGCTACAACTAATGTTTTGTTTTTTATTAAGGTTTTTCAAACACACAAGAAGAAAGCTTAAAAACAAAATAAACTAGCATGGATAATACAATGAAAAAGTATGAGCACTGACAACTGGCATGAGTGTGTGAACATGAATGTAATGTCGCTGAGGAATACATACTCCCCCAAGCTTAGTGTAGCGACTAGACCTCAACCAGTCTAATCTCTGTGCTCCGGTGTCATCCCTGGATCAGTAATGCTGACACCACACAGTACTCGGAGGATTTATAGCAGAGTAGCAATCACACACTTATTACATCGAGTGTCTCATAAGAGAACTTATTACAATAAATATGGCTTAAGGCCATCTAATAACGATAACAGCGGAAGGCTTGGAAGATAAGTGAGTCCATCAACTCCAACGGCATCACTGAGTATAGAACCACGACCTAAAAACTCCTTAATCATCATCTGAAAAGTCTGCAACATTAACGTTGCAGCCCGAAACGGGTCAGCACATGGAATATGCTGACAAGGTAACACATAGAGAGTAATGGAATGAAACAACTATACTATATGCATATTTGGCTGGCGGAAAGCTCTATGGTTACTGTTTTGCGTAAAGCCAATTTTTCCCTACTTCAAAGGAATAAAATTTAATTACTATCATGGTGGTTCTTAAACATTGAGAATGGTTGACAGAATTCTCAATTCTAATTAAGCATCATCATTAAACATAACCCAACAAAATTAATTTAGAATAACATGTTGAGATTCACATAAAAATCCAAGTACTAGATACTCAAGATGTCCATAACCGGGGACACGGCTAACCATGATTAGTTTATTACACTCTGCAGAGGTTTGCGCACTTTTCCCCACAAGACTCGATCGCCTCCATTTGGTTTCTCGCACTACATGGTGTTTGAGAAGACGGATGACCGAGACATAGTCCTTCAGAAGCACTAGCACCTTACGATGGGTAGACCATACCACCTACATCCCCTACATCTGCTAGTCTACCACTCTAATAGTTCGCACAACTTAGTCAACTATGCTAGAGCCCATAATAGCTTGTGGCTGCACACGGAAGTTTCTAGTATGAATAGTCTCATGATCCCTTTGAGCCTGGGTGGCGGTCCAAAAGAAAACAGGCAAGTCCTGGAATACCCAGGTGCCTCAATCCACCCAGATGTGTGTTTAAGTTGCCACCTTAGATAAACCATTAATTAACAATCTCACATCTGTCATGGATATCACTCACCCAATCCACGTCTACTAGCATAGCATGGCATAATAAGCAAACGTAGAAGTAACTCCCAAAGGTTTGATAATAAACAGGTAATAGGTACTACCTCATCTACTTCCCATCCCACAATTTAATTAGATCCTAATCATGCAATGTGTGAGGATTGGTCTAATGCAATAAAACTGGGTAGTAGAAAAGGTATGATCAAAGTGTTACTTGCCTTGCTGATGATCCGCAAAACATAACGATTCGAAGTAACAGGCGGCGCACTCCGGGTACTCTACCGCAAACAAACAAACAAGCATATAATAAGCACTCATCCAATGCACAGGTAAAACTCAAATAAGAGATCTAACCAGAAGGTTCAACTTAAGAACTCCGGTTGGCAAAAAGAATCAAATCGAACAAAACAACGAAAGTCAAACGGCGAAAGAAAACAACTTCATTCTACTAACCTGGATCTAGGGCAAATTTTACAGTAGCAAAATCTTGTTTAAGTTGGTTAAATGGATAGAGGGTTTCGAGACGAATCCCTAGGCGCTTTGAATCGCCTGATTCCGATAAACGAGCGAAAAGTTATACTAAAACGAAAATCAGATCAGCAATCGCGATTAGAAAAATCGCGGATTTAATCTGAGAAAAAGAAAAACGACGAACGCCGAATTTTTTTTCTCTTTTTTTTTTGGCACGGAAATCGAGGCGCGACGAACCTCGGCGGTGGAAACCGGCGGCGGCGGCAGCGGCGGCTTCTTAGGGCGGCGGCGGCTTAGGGCACTTTAGGGTTTCCCCCGGGGCCGGGCCTCGGCTTATAAAGGCCTCCCGGGTCGGTGTCCAGGTCGGACACGGCCTGTTAAGTTGGTTCGTTTTTTTAATTATTCCACTCGGAAGAAAAACAAAAAGAAATACTAAACGGACTCCAAAAATTTCGAAATAAATTTTCACGGGCTTCTAAAATCAAGGCGCACAAGGTGAACATTTATTTGGGCCCTAAATGCAATTTTGGAAAACACACTTTTTTCCTAAATTCAAATAAAACACCGAAAAACTCCAAAATAAAATCTTATTTGATTTTTTATTAAATCCTCAATATTTCTTTATTTTGGGAAAGTCATTTTATTCCCTCTCTCATATTTTTGTAATAGAAATAATTGATGATAAAATAAATAAAATCAAATGATCCTATTCTCAAAATTTGAGAAAACTCAAATATGAAAATAACGAAATCCCCAACTCTCTCCGTGGGTCATTGAGTTGCGTAGAATTTCTAGGATCAACCAAAATGCAAAATAAAATATGGTATGCATTGATGATCTAATGTATAACATTCCAAATTGAAAATTTGGGATGTTACAAACCTACCCCCCTTAAGATGAATCTCGCCCTCGAGATTCGGGTTGGCTAGAAAATAGGTGAGGGTGGTCTTTGAGCACATCTTCCTCTCGCTCCCAGGTGGTTTCATCCTCTGTGTGGTGGCTCCACTGAACCTTGCAAAACTTGATAACCTTGCTGCTGGTAACTCGGCTGGCAAACTCGAGGATCTTAACTGGTTTCTCCTTGTAGGTCAAATTGTTATCCAACTGAATAGTTTCCAATGGCACTGTGTCTCTCAAAGGTATGTCAGCCATCTCCGCATGGCACTTCTTTAACTGAGAAACGTGGAACACATCATGAACTCCTGATAATCCTTAGGGCAATTCCAACTTGTAGGCCACTTCTCCCATACGCTCCAAAACTCGATATGGTCCTACAAATCGTGGTGCTAACTTCCCTTTAACTCCAAAACGCTTTGTTCCCCGAAGTGGAGATACTCGAAGATAAGCTCTATCTCTGACTTCGTAAACTGCCTCCTTGCCTTTAGAATCTGCATAACTCTTCTGCCTGGACTGGGCTATCTTGAGCCTATCGCGAATCAATTTCACCTTCTGTTCAGACTCTTTAATCAAGTCAGGTCCAAACAACTGGCGGTCTCCAACTTCGTCCCACGATAACGATGTCTTGCACCTCCTTCCATACAATGCTTCGAAAGGGGCCATCTTTAAACTGGTTTGGTAACTGTTGTTGTAAGAGAACTCTGCATATGGCAAATTATCGTCCCAACTAGATCCGTAATCTAGCGCACAAGCTCTCAGCATATCCTCCAAAATCTGGTTTACTCTCTCGGTTTGTCCATCTGTCTGTGGATGAAAAGCTGTACTGATTTCTAGCCTGGTACCCAAAGTTTCGTGCAACTGCTTCCAAAAATTTGAGGTAAACTGGGTTCCTCTATCCGATACGATACTCCTTGGAACTCCATGCAGACATATGATCCTGGTCATGTATATCTTTGCCAACTTAGCACTGGTGTAAGTGGTCTTTACTGGGATGAAATGAGCTACTTTCGTCAATCGATCAACTACAACCCAAATCGAGTCATAGCCTGAACGAGTCCTGGGTAATCCCGTGATAAAATCCATGCCTAGCTTATCCCACTTCCATTCGGGTATCGGCAATGGTTGTAACAATCCTGCTGGCTTCTGATGCTCTGCCTTTACTCTCTGACATATATCACAAACTGCTAACATACTCCGCTATATCCTTCTTCATTCCGGTCCACCAGAAAATATCCTTCAAATCCAGATACATCTTGGTATTTCCTGGGTGAATTAAATACGGTGAGTCGTGTGCCTCTTGCAAAATCAATTTCCTGATCTCCGGGTCATTGGGCATGTAAACACGGTCTTCAAACCATAGGGTGTCGTGTTCATCCTCACGAAATCCCTTAGCTTTTCCTTTGCTAAGTTTCTCCTTTATAGCGGCAATCTCTTTGTCAGCTTTCTGAGCTTCTCTGATTCTATCCATCAAAGTTGACTGAATCTCCAATGCTGCTACGTAGCCTCTCAGAACTATTTCCAAACATAGTTCACGAAGATTTTCTGCTAACTCCCTTGGTATTTCTCCCATCATTAATGTATTGACGTGGCTCTTACGGCTTAATGCGTCAGCTAGTACATTAGCCTTTCCGGGATGGTAATGCAATCTCATATCATAATCCTTGATGAGCTCCAACCATCTCCTTTGTCTGAGGTTTAATTCCTTTTGTGTGAAGATGTATTTCAAACTCTTATGATCCGTGTACACCTCACAATGATTTCCAATCAGAAAATGTCTCCATGTTTTCAATGCATGCACTACGGCTCTAACTCCAAATCATGCTGGCATAATTCAACTCATGAGGCTTCAGTTGTCTTGAGGCATATGAAACAACTCTCCCTTCCTGCATAAGCACTGCTCCAAGTCCTCGACGTTAAGCGTCGCAATACACCTCATAATCTTTGGTCTGGTCTGGCAAAATCAACACTGGTGAGGTAACTAATCGTTTCTTCAACTCCTGGAAACAAGCCTCACATTCCTCCGTCCATATGAACTTGGTATCTTTCTTCAACAACTTAGTCTTAGGCTTCGAATCTTTGAGAAATTCTCAATAAATCTCCGGTAGTATCCTGCGAGTCCAAGGAAACTCCGGATCTCTCCAACTGTTGTTGGGGCTTCCCACTTGGTCACGGTTTTAACTTTAGCGGGATCTACTGCTATACCTTCTCCAGATATAACATGTCCGAGGAATCCTACTTCCTTCAACCAAAACTCACATTTGCTGAACTTGGCATATAATTGATGTTCTCTGAGCTTTCCAAGTACCAAACGCAAATGCTCCTGATGCCCCTCTTCATTCTTCGAATAAACCAGGATATCATCAATGAACACTACGACGAACTTATCCAAGAACTCCATAAACACTTTGTTCATCATGTTCATAAAATAGGCAGGTGCGTTAGTCAGATCAAATGACATAACGGTATACTCATACAGCCCATACCTGGTAGTAAAAGCTGTCTTCGGAATATCCTGTTCTCGAATCTTCAACTGGTGGTATCCTGATCACAGATCGATCTTGGAAAATACCTTAGCTCCTTGAAATCGATCAAACAGATCGTTGATCATTGGTAGCGGGTACTTGTTCTTGATCGTTACTTCATTCAATCCTCGATAATCAACAACCATCCTTAACGATCCATCTTTCTTCTCCACTAGTAGTACTGGCGATCCCCAAGGCGAAGAACTTGGGCGAATATATCCTTTATCCAGTAACTCCTTAATCTGCTTCTTAATTTCCACCAAATCCTTTGCTGGCATCCTATATGGTCTCTTTGATATTGGCCCTGTGCCTGGAAATAGCTCAATCAAAAACTCAATATCTCTATCCGGTGGCATGCCTGGCAACTCCTCTGGAAATACATCAGGGAAATCCCTTACCACTGGTACTTCCTCCTGCACAACTCCTGTTAAGCAATTTACTTGAGTCCTCTTTGGCACATGCCGGGATACATACTTGATCCTTCTCCCTTCTGGGGTGGTAAGCAAAATTGACTTACTAGCACATTCTATATTCCCTTCATACTTTGATAACCAATCCATGCCTAATATCACTTCCAATCCTTGACATTCCAATACTATTAGGTCTGAGGGAAAAACATAGTTAGCAATCCTTAATGGTAACCGATCACACCATAGACTAGCCACATACTCTGCTCCGGGCGAGGTTACTAACATGGGTGACCTAAGGGCTTGGGTTGGTAGGTTATACCAACTCCTAGTAGTTGTTGAAGGTTGCTACCATCAACTGCATGCTCAACTCATCATTCAGTCCTTCCAGAAACTTCTCCTGCTTAGCTGCATCCGTAGCGATGTCATCTGGGGCATAACGTGCTAACTTACTAAATTCCTCCACATACTGGCCAACTGTTCTTCCTCCTTGGTGCAAGTTGTGAAACTCATGCTTCTTCATGGCCATAGCTCCTGCTGAAACGTGTGCAGTACGCAAAGCCTGCGGAAACTGGTCCCATGTGACAGTGTCTACTGGGAAAGTGGCTGTGAAATTCTCCCACCATGATGCTGCGGGTCCTTCTAGCTGATGTGCGCCGAACTTCACCTTCTCCGCATCTGTGCATCCTGCTGTGGTCAACTCCCTAGCTGTCTTGCGGAGCCTATCATCTGCTACTACCGGCTCAGTGCTACTGGAAAACATCAGCGAATTCAGCCTAAGAAAACGGGCTAAGTGGTCAACAGGTGGTGGTGGTGGTGGTGGGTTGTTGTTGTTGTTCCCCTGATTCTGATTCTGGACTAGTAACTGCATCAATGTGTTCTGCTGCTGGATCAACTGGGTGAGCTCCGGTGGAAAGGCAAATCCGGGGTCATGTCTAGGAGGCATCTGAGGGTTTAGAAAAGATGAGATATAATAATAGAGGGGGTCTAAAGAGAAAACACTACCCATATGCACATGAGGCAAAAGCAAACAATTCACTTCAATCAATCAAACAAGGGCATACAATCGATCTAACTATCGCAAAAGTGCTCGGACTACTATATTTACATGGTGGACTACTACTACTACTGATGAGGTGGTCTACTAGAAATATTCTTCGGTTGCAGACTCCATAATATCTGCTCCAGCTTCATCAACATAGTCATCATCGCTGCTATATGGTTCCGAGTCAGTGCCGTCGATGATGATGTAGTCTTCCGGGCTAATTTCCTGAGGTTCTTCATCTTCATCTACTGGCGTAGGGCCTCCCATAAATATTCCAATCTTCTTGATCAGGTCGTCATTCTTCTCCACCAATACTTTAATTTCTTCTTCATAATCTTCACGTGTAGCCCTGAGTTCTTCCTCCAGTTCCTTGATTCTAGTCTTAGCCTTCTTCAGATCTATCATGTTGGCGCACATCTGGTTCTCCTGTCGTCGAATGTGCTGGTTTAGCTCCTGGATAAAAGCTGCGATTGATCTATCCTTCCTGGTGCTGATCATCTCCCATCGCTCATCTCAACGCCCACAAATCTGGTAGATAGTATCCTTGATATCCTTGCGGTAGACTTCTCCAATGCGTCCCATGGCGATGTGAGCTTCCATGCTCTTTCCTAGACTCCAAGTTGGTGCATCAAAAGAAAATCTATGGGCTCAGTGACTGGCATGAACGTCCTTCCTGGAACTTGAACTTGAATCATCCAGCGCTCTTCTTCAGGTAAAGTGGCGTTGTAGGTTCCTGTGAAGCTTGGTACTCCTATGTTCAGGTTTCTAGTGACTCCCTTCAAGTGTCGTCCAAAGGGTGTATCTTCATCCGGTTGCGTGAACTTATTCCTTGCATCCGCCATCCTAAAGAGTAGAAAAGATGAGAAGTCAGGAGAGAAGAGAGTGAATAGTGATCTAGGTCTTGTGCTTAGTGGTCGTGTCCTACAGTCAGCGTGTGCTCTGATACCATCTCTGTAGCGACCAGACCTCAAAGAGTCTAATCTTTGTGCTCCGGTGTCATCCCTGGATCAGTAATGCTGACACCACACAGTACTCGGAGGATTTATAGCAGAGTAGCAATCACACACTTATTACATCGAGTGTCTCATAAGAGAACTTATTACAATAAATATGGCTTAAGGCCATCTAATAACGATAACATCGGAAGGCTTGGAAGATAAGTGAGTCCATCAACTCCAACGGCTCTGAGTATAGAACCACGACCTAAAAACTCCTTAACCGTCGTCTGAAAAGTCTGCAACATTAACGTTGCAGCCCGAAACGGGCCAACACATGGAATATGCTGACAAGGTAACACATAGAGAGTAATGGAATGAAACAACTATACTATATGCATATTTGGCTGGTGGAAAGCTCTATGGTTACTGTTTTGCGTAAAGCCAATTTTTCCCTACTTCAAAGGAATAAAATTTAATTACTATCATGGTGGTTCTTAAACATTGAGAATGGTTGACATCATTCTCAATCCCAATTAAGCATCATCATTAAACATAACCCAACAAAATTAATTTAGAGTAACATGTTGAGATTCACATAAAAATCCAAGTACTAGATACTCAAGATGTCCATAACCGGGGACACGGCTAACCATGATTAGTTTATTACACTCTGCAGAGGTTTGCGCACTTTTCCCCACAAGACTCGATCGCCTCCGTTTGGTTTCTCGCACTACATGGTGTTTGAGAAGACGGATGACCGAGACATAGTCCTTCAGAAGCGCTAGCACCTTACGATCGGGTAGACCGTACCACCTACATCCCCTACATCTGCTAGTCTACCACTGTAAGAGTTCGCACAACTTAGTCAACTATGCTAGAGCCCATAATAGCTTGTGGCTACACACGGAAGTTTCTAGTATGAATAGTCTCATGATCCCTTTGAGCCTGGGTGGCGGTCCAAAAGAAAACAGGCAAGTCCTGGAATACCCAGGTGCCTCAATCCACCCAGATGTGTGTTTAAGTTGCCACCTTAGATAAACCATTAATTAACAATCTCACATCTGTCATGGATATCACTCACCCAATCCACGTCTACTAGCATAGCATGGCATAATAAGCAAACATAGAAGTAACTCCCAAAGGTTTGATAATAAACAGGTAATAGGTACTACCTCATCTACTTCCCATCCCACAATTTAATTAGATCCTAATCATGCAATGTGTGAGGATTGGTCTAATGCAATAAAACTGGGTAGTAGAAAAGGTATGATCAAAGTGTTACTTGCCTTGCTGATGATCCGCAAAACCTAACGATTCGAAGTAACAGGCGGCGCACTCCGGGTACTCTATCGCAAACAAACAAATAAGCATACAATAAGTACTCATCTAATGCACAGGTAAAACTCAAATAAGAGATCTAACCTGAAGGTTCAACTTAAGAACTCCGGTTGGCAAAAAGAATCAAATCGAACGAAACAACGAAAGTCAAACGGCGAAAGAAAACAACTTCGTTCTACTAATCTGGATCTAGGGCAAATTTTACAGTAGCAAAATCTTGTTTAAGTTTGTTAAACGGATAGAGGGTTTCGAGACGAATCCCTAGGTGCTTGAATCGCCTGATTCCGATAAACGAGCGAAAAGTTATACTAAAACGAAAATCGGATCAGGAATCGCGATTAGAAAAATCATGGATTTAATCCGAGAAAAAGAAAAACGACGAACGCCGAATTTTTTTTCTCTTTTTTTCGGCATGGAAATCAAGGCGCGACGAACCTCGGCGGCGGAAACCGGCGGCGGCGGCGGAGGCGGCTTCTTAGGGCGGCGGCGGCTTAGGGCGCTTTAGGGTTTCCCCCGGGGCCGGGCCTTGGCTTATAAAGGCCTCCCGGGTCGGTGTCCAGGTTAGACACGGCCCGTTAAGTCGGTTCGTTTTTTTATTCCGCTCGGAAGAAAAATAAAAAGAAATAATAAACGGACTCCAAAAATTCCGAATTTTTTTTCACGGGCTTCTAAAATCAAGCTGCACAAGGTGAACATTTATTTGGGCCCTAAATGCAATTTTGGAAAATGCACTTTTTTCCTAAATTCAAATAAAACACCGAAAAACTCCGAAATAAAATCTTATTTGATTTTTTTTATTAAATCCTCAATATTTCTTTATTTTGGGAAAGTCATTTTATTCCCTCTCTCATATTTTTGTAATAGAAATTATTGATGATAAAATAAATAAAATCAAATGATCCTATTCTCAAAATTTGAGAAAACTCAAATATGAAAATAACGAAATCCCCAACTCTCTCCGTGGGTCATTGAGTTGCGTAGAATTTCTAGGATCAACCAAAATGCAAAATAAAATATGGTATGCATTGATGATCTAATGTATAACATTCCGAATTGAAAATTTGGGATGTTACACTTAGGATTTTGGCCTAAGTTGGTCTATGGCCACGGCTCAAAGCTGCCCTCTCCGGTGTACGGAGGAATGTCCTCTGGGTGCCACTGGTTGGCAATCTCCTCCGGATCCCACTAATAAACTGACTGCCGATAAGGATCAAGGGGTGGCTCCGGCTCGGGCTCTGGAGCTGATTTCAGGCTCCGGTAGGCATGAACAGCCTCCGGCAAAATGAGGTACATGCCTGAAAATATGTTAAACAAAGAGGACACAGGCAAGGTAATGATCTCATAGTAGTTTTTATCAAATATCAATCTGTATTTAAGCATCTTCTTCTTATCCTTAACAATAAAATCATGTGCTACCATACTCTTATAATCTAGAAAAACAGGGGGCAACAACTTTTCCTCTTTCTCATAATGCCTAATAGGTATGTTAAAGTGTGCAGCAAGGCGCGAAGCAAAGATGCCTCCAAAGATGGGACCTTTTGTGTGGTTCAGATTTAACCATTTAGCAACAATAGCGCCTAAACTGAAAGTGATATCACGAAACAAGGCATGGTGCAAAATAACAATATTAGGGGCACTAAGGTTTCCACTGTTCCCGCGACCAATTAAGCATCTACTAGCAAATATTGCAAAGTAACGTAGAACAAGAAAATGTATGCTAGTAATTCTTGCATCGGAAACTTCCCTCGTTTCCCCTACATCAATCATATCAATGAAACCCTCCACATCATTACGATATGGTTCCTCTATGCTGCCCGCAAATGGTATCTTACAGACCCTACAAAACTCATATAGTGACATCTCCTTAACCTCATCATATAAATGAAATTCCACCGAAGGTGGTGATTTCTTAGCATGAAAGTAAAAATTTTGCACGAAAATATTAGTGAGGAGGAGATACTGTTCGTGCTGGTCGCGGAGGAAGTCGACTAGGCCTGCATTCTCAGCCAAATAATAAAAGTCCTCATATATCTCGGCTGCTCTCAAGAACTCATCACAAGGCCATTCACACGGCTGAACCTCTGCAGTGTGAGGGAGATTATATTTGGGCTTCTTATTCTCTTCACCTTGCTTATCCTTTGAGCTTCGGCTCGAAGAGCCCCTCAACAATCTCTTCATCATTTTCTTTCTCTGAAAAATTTCTGAAATTTTTAGTGACTCAAAATAAAAGTGAATTAAACTCAACAAGATTGATAGCAACTACTCCTATAAGTGCCTAGAGGCCATATCATGCATTAAAACTACTTTTGAACACATAAATTTGACATGCAAGCTCATGAATAGGGTCACCTAAGCAGCACAAAATTGCAATAAATAAAGCACTAGTACAAAAACTAATTGGACCATTGGAGGAGTCACATACCGAAGAACAATCCCCCAAAGCAGTTTTGTGAATGGAGCTTTGAGCAAGGAGATCAAAAATGGTAGCAAGATGAGCTAGAACTCAAGTTTGAGCTGGTGGATGATTTTTCTGGAGGAAGACAAAGTGTGTGGGTGCAAGAATAATTGGAGGGGGCCCACATGGGGTCCACGAGGCAGGGGGCACGCCCCAGGGGGGTGGGCACACCCTGGACCCTCGTGGCCAGGTGGTGAGGCCCCCTGGTGTGTTCTCAGTGCCAATAATTCTTAAATATTCTAAAAAATCATATAAAATTTTCAGGACATTTGGAGAACTTTTATTTTCGGGGTATTTTTATTGCAAGGATAATTCAGAAAATAGACAGAAAATACTATTTTTGCTTTACTTATTCTAAATAACAGAAAGTAAACAGAGGGTACAGAGAGTTGTGCTTTCTAACTTCTTCCATCTCATGCTCATCAAAAGGAATCTACTAACAAGGTTGATCAAGTCTTGTTAACAAACTCTTTTCGAATAACTTGAAACCGGAGAATTTTCGAATAACACTAAGTTACCTCAACGGGGATATGCATATCCCCAACAATAAGAATATCATATTTCTTCTTGACAATAGGAAGAGGAAATTCAAAACCTCCAATAGTAATTGTTCAAGTTTTTCCAATAGAATTTATACTGTGGACTTGAGGTTGTTTCCTCGGAAAGTGTACCGTATGCCCATTACCATTAACATGAAAAGTGACATTGCCTTTGTTGCAATCAATAACAGCCCCTGCAGTATTCAAAAAGGGTCTACCAATAATAATAGACATACTATCGTCCTCGAGAATATCAAGAATAACAAAGTCCGTTAAAATAGTAACGTTTGCAACCACAACAGGCACATCCTCACAAATACTGACAGGTAAAGCAGTTGATTTATCAGCCATTTGCAAAGATATTTCAGTAGGTATCAACTTATTCAAATCAAGTCTACGACATAAAGAGAGAGGCATAACACTAACACCGGCTCCAAGATCACATAAAGAAGTTTTAATGTAGTTTCTTTTAATGGAGCATGGTATAGTTGGTACTCTGAGATCTCCTAGTTTCTTTGGTATTCCACCCTTAAAAGTATAATTAGCAAGCATGGTGGAAATTTCAGCCTCCGGTATTTTTCTCTTATTTGTCACAATATATTTCATATACTTAGCATAAGGATTCATTTTAAGCATATCAGAAAGACGCATACGCAAAAAGATAGGTCTAATCATTTCAGCAAAGTGCTTAGAATCCTCATCATCCTTTTTCTTGGATGGTTTAGGAGGAAAAGTCATGGGTTTCTGAACCCATGGTTCTCTTTCTTTACCGTGCTTCCTAGCAACAAAGTCTCTCTTATCATAACGTTGATTCTTTGATTGTGGGTTATCAAGATGAACAACAGGTTCAATCTCCACATCATTTCTATTGCTAGGTTGAGCATCAACATGAACATCATCATTAATATTATCACTAGGTTCTTGTTCATTGCCAGATTGTGTTTCAGCATCAAAAATAGAAATATCATTAGGATTCTCAGGTGTGTCAACAACAGGTTCACTAGAAGCATGCAAAGTCCTATCATTTTTCTTTTTCATCTTCTTAGAAGAACTAGGTGCATCAACATTAGTTCTCTGAGAATCTTGCTCAATTCTCATAGGGTGGCCCTCAAGATACAAAGGTTTCTGAGTCATTTTGCCCCCTCTAGTCACAACTCTAACAACATTTTCATTTTTCTTATTATCTAATTCATTGAGCAAATCATTCTGAGCTTTAAGTACTTGTTCTACTTGAGTGGTAACCATAGAAGCATGTTTACTAATAAGTTTAAGATCACCTTTAACTCTAGACATATAATTACTCAAGCGTTCAATCATATAAGCATTATGTTTCAATTGTCTACCAACATAAGCATTGAAGTTTTCTTGTTTAACCATAAAATTATCAAACTCATCCAAGCATTGGCTAGAAAATTTAGTAGGTGGGACTTCACCCTTATCAAATCTATAGAGAGAATTTACCTTTACTACCCGTGTCGGGTTATCAAGACCATGTATTTCTTCAATAGGTGGTAAATTCTTATTATCTTCAGCTTTAATACCTCTTTCTTTCATAGATTTCTTTGCCTCTTGCATATCTTTAGGACTGAGAAATAGAATACCCCTTTTCTTCGGAGTTGGCTTAGGAGTTGGTTCAGGATGTGTCAAATCATTTTCATTACTCAACATATTATTCAATAGCAATTCAGCTTGATCAATAGATCTTTCCCTAAAAACACAACCAGCACAACTATCCAGGTGGTCTCTGGAAGCATCGGTTAGTCCATTATAAAAGATATCAAGTATTTCATTCTTCTTGAGAGGATGATCAGGCAAAGCATTAAGTAATCAGAGAATCCTGCCCCAAGCTTGTGGGAGACTATCTTCTTCAATTTGCACAAAATTATATATTTCCCTTAAAGCAGCTTGTTTCTTATGAGCGGGGAAATATTTAGCGGAGAAGTAATAAATCATATCCTGGGGACAACGCACACAACCAGGATCAAGCGAATTAAACCATATTTTAGCATCACCCTTTAATGAGAACGGAAATAACTTAAGGATAAAGTAATAGCGAGTTTTCTCCTCATTAGTGAACAGGGTGGCTATATCATTTAATTTAGTAGATGTGCCACAACAGTTTCAGATTCACAGCGATAAAAAGGATCAGATTTAACCAAGGTAATTAACTCAGGATCGACACAGAAATCATAATCCTTATCGGAGATACAGATAGGTGAAGTAGCAAAAGCAGGGTCATATTTCATTCCAGCATTCAAAGACTTTTCTTTCAGCTTAGCTAACAGTTTCTTAAGATCATATCTATCATTGCAAGCTAAAAAGTCTCTAGCGGTTTCTTCATCCATAACATAACCCTCAAGCACAACAAGCAATTCATATCTAGGGGGAGAATCTTCATCATCACTTTTATCAATATTATCAGTTTCAATAATTTCATTCTCTCTAACCCTAGCAAGTTGTTCATCAAAAAATTCACCTAGTGGCACAGTATTATCAAGCATAGAAGTAGTTTCATCATAAGCATCATGCAAAGCAGAAGTGGCATCATCGATAACATGCGACATAACAGAATGAATAGCAGGAGTAGGTGTCGCAAGTTTACTCATAACAGAAGGTGAATCAAGTGCAGAGCTAGATGGCAGTTCCTTACCTCCCCTCGTAGTTGAGGGATAAATCTTGATTCTTTCATCTTTCAAGTTCTTCATAGTGATCAATAGATATAAATCCCAAGTGACTCAAATAATAGAGCTATGCTCCCCGGCAACGGGTCAGAAAATAGTCTTGATAACCCACAAGTATAGGGGATCGCAACAGTTTTTGAGGGTAGAGTATTCAACCCAAATTTATTAATTCGACACAAGGGGAGCCAAAGAATATTCTCAAGTATTAATAGTTGAGTTATCAATTCAACCGCACCTAAAAGACTTAATATCTGCAGCAAAGTATTTAGTAGCAAAGTAATATGGAAATAACAGTAATGGTGGCAAAAGTAACCGTATTGGTTTTGTAGTGATTGTAAAAGTGGCGATGGAAAAGTAACTAAGCAAACAACAATATGTGAAAAGCTCGTAGGCCATGGATCAGTGATGGATAATTATGTCGGATGCGATTCCTCATGCAACAATTATAACATAGGGTGACACAGAACTAGCTCCAGTTCATCAATGTAATGTAGGCATGTATTCCGAATATAGTCATACGTGCTTATGGAAAAGAACTTGCATGACATGTTTTGTCCTACCCTCCCGTGGTAGCGGGGTCCTATTGGAAACTAAGGGATATTAAGGCCTCCTTTTAATAGAGTACCCGAACAAAGCATTAACACTTAGTGAATACATGAACTCCTCAAACTATAGTCATCACCGGGAGTGGTCCCGATTATTGTCACTTTGGGGTTACCGGATCATAACACATAGTAGCTGACTATTGACTTGCAAAATAGGATCAAGAACTCACATATATTCATGGAAACATAATAGTTTCAGATCTAAAATCATGGCACTCGGGCCCTAGTGACAAGCATTAAGCATAGCAAAGTCATAGCAACACCAATCTCAGAACATAATGGATACTAGGGATCAAACCCTAACAAAACTAACTCGATTACATGATAAATCTCATCCAACCCATCACTGTCTAGCAAGCCTACGATGGAATTACTCATGCACGGCGGTGAGCGTCATGAAATTGGTGATGGAGGAAGGTTGATGACGACGATGGCGACGGACTCCCCTCTCCGGAGCCCCGAACGGACTCCAGATCAGCCCTCCCGAGAGAGATTAGGGCTTGGCGGCGGCTCCGTATCGTAAAACACGATAAATCCTTCTCCCTGATTCTTTTGTCTCTGAACATGAATATATAGAGTCGGAGTTGAGGTCGCTGGAGCCTCAGGGGGCCCACGAGATAGGGGGGCGTGCCCCCCACCCTCGTGGACAGGGTGTGGGCCCCCTGATGTTGATTCTTTCGCCAGTATTTTTTATATATTCCAAAAATATTTCCCGTGAAGTTTCAGGTCATTCTGAGAACTTTTCTTTATGCACAAAAATAACACCATGGCAATTCTACTGAAAACAGCGTCAGTCCGGGTTAGTTCCATTCAAATCATGCAAGTTAGAGTCCAAAACAAGGTCAAAAGTGTTTAGAAAAGTAGATACGATGGAGACGTATCAAGCGGTTCTAAACTCGGTCACCGGAAGAAGCCATTCAAAGGAAATAGAGATGACCCGTCCAATTTGGACAAAATACTCGACCGGCCTTGCCAGATTCATGGCACCCCCGACAAGCCTGCAAATCAAACTGTTGGGTCTTCAAACATGCCGGTAAATTAAATACCGAACATAAGGGGAAAGGGCCGCCAAGAGAGAATGATGATGAGCCCCGCCCACTGAACACAGGGGGCAGAAGAAATTTCCCCCTGAGGTAAAAACAGTGAATATGATATACGCCACTCATATCCCCAAGAGGGAGCGCAAGCGCGCATTATGGGACGTCTACACCGTAGAGCCGGTCGCCCCAAAATTCAACCCTTGGTCGTCTTGTCGGATCACCTTCGATCGCAGGGACCACTTGACCAGTATCCGTCACGGAGGTTCGACAGCCCTGGTCCTTGTTCCAATCATCGATGGATTCCATCTCACTCGAGTACTTATGGACGGCGGCAGCAGCCTTAACTTGATTTATCAAGACACTGTTTGTAAAATGGGCATTGACCCGTCAAGAATCAAGCCTAGTAACACCACCTTTAAAGGAGTGATACCCGGTGTAGAGGCCCGCTGCATGGGTTCATTAACATTGGAAATAGTCTTTGGTTCACCGGATAACTTCCAAATCAAAGACTTGATCTTCGACATAGTCCCCTTTTGCAGTGGTTATCACACACTTCTCGGACGAAACGCCTTCGCCCGCTTCAATGCAGTCCCACACTATGCTTATTTAAAGCTCAAGATGCCCGGACCAGGTGGTGTTATCACGGTCAATGGAAACATGGAGCGCTCCCTCCGTACTAAGGAGCGTACCGTGGCCCTTGCGGCTGAGGTGCATAGCGGCCTTATCAAGCCGAACACTTCATCGACCATCAAGCCCCCGAGCACTATTAAACAAGTCCGGCCTACCCTGCAGAACGACAGCTCACTGAATCCAGAGTTGGACTGGCAGTTCCACCTCCGTCAACCGCCCCATGTAACCGCAGCATACGTACTGCATGTGCATAACTACACACTCAAAATACCTTGGGCAATGACGGAGGCACAATGCAGACGAGGTCTATAGTGCGGTTCAACCCTACTTTGACCTCAACTCCTTCTTTTTTATTTTTCTCATATTACAGGTTCGTTAAAGACCTAACCACCTTACGGTCGTACAAGGGCCCTTTCCCATGCCCCTTTTATAAACGATCGTCCATCTCTCCTCTCAAAGGATCTTGCACCAAGGAGACAACGGTGTAGATGTGCGGCAGGGTCTCAATGGGATCTTCAAGAATACCTTTTCTTTTCAGGCCCTATATACGGCTTACCCTTGTTTAGAAATTCTCGGCATGTAAAATAGCCTTGATGTTTATGGCATTATTTGTAATAACACGTTTTGACGTATCAAACAGATTATAACGGAAACAGTTCTTTTTCCGCCAACCCCTGTTCGGTGTTGGTTTATTTCATAATCTATATTTTTCTCTTCACTTTAGATTCCATAATACTTTGGTATGGCCTGAATGCCGGGATCTCTATTCGGCCACGTATATCTACAAAAGTCCGAGCACTTTTAGAGTATACTTCGGTGTCCCGAATATTGCATTATATGCATCAGCTCCGAATCATGTCTTCGGTCAATGGTTGGGTTGCCCGGCTCCTGTGATTACTACCTTACATTCCGCTTGTTCGGCTAAGGTAGTAAAGGGAGAACTACTGCGATTGTGTTTCTAGTTCGTCTGGTGAAATACCTCAGTAGAGAAGCCGAACACTGACTGTCATGATATGGCGAGAGCTGGTCGGCGATTCAGCGACTTGCTATAAATCTTTTGCGATTTACTCCTTATTATACGAAGGACTGGCCTTCACCCAGTCATGCGCCTAAGGCATCCTAGTTTGGATGGCCGCATACGCACTGGGGGCTAGTATTTCGCCCCACCGTCAAACTCCTATGGCTAAGTGAAAGTAATAAAGCCACATAGTCCGATTTCCTAGTTCGCTGCGCAGACACCTCCTTTACGGACCAAGACGTTGGGTCAAGTGTGATCGTGCGCTATTCTGAACACCCCCGTAGCATCTACGTGGGGGCTGAAGCCGACGACTGGCAAACTTTCAGAATTAAAAATGGGCGCACAGGAGGAAAATAATTTCAGATGAAGGCATAAATATATTATAGACCTTGGTTCATAAAACAAAAGTCTGGATAAACATAATACATTTACTCAAACATGATATCCTTTGAGCATTGGCCCTCTACTACTCGGGCACCTACCTGGATGTGGTCAAAGTACCACTCCGGCTTGCGGTAGTCCTTGCCTTTGGGTGGGCCTTAAGTTGCCACGATGGTGGCCTTCATCTTCGCCCAGTGCAACTTGACATGGGCAAAGGCCATCCGCGCACCCTCTATGCACGCCGAGCGCTTCACAGCTTCAAATCGAGGCAGTGCATTTACAAGTCGCCTCACCAGGCCGAAGTAGATACTAGGAATGGGTTCGGCTAGCCAAAGCTGGACTATGATGTCCTTCATGGCCAGACCGGACATCCTATGCAGCTCCGACAGTTGCATCATCTGGTTGTTCAACAACGTCGGACGCTCTGGCGCTAGGAACTATGACCAGAATAGCTTGTCTGTCGTGTTCCCCTCCTGGGCTTGGATGAACTGTGTGGCGTCGGCAGCACTCCTCGAAAGATCCGCAAAAGCGTTTTGAGAACTCCAGAGTCGAGTAAGCAAGGCATATATTTGACCCCCAAATATACTCTGCAAAAGAAAGGGCTTACCATCCGCTATCTGTTTGGCCTGCCGGATCTCTTCAGGAGCACTCCGGGACTCTCTCCATGCCTCCTTGGCCTCATGGAGAGCTTTGACGAGTTCAGCCGTTTGGGCCGTAGTCTTCTCCTCCAAAGCCTCACATTTGTTGATGGCATCCTTCAGCTCCTGCTCCACTTTGGCCACCCTCTCTTCGTGCCGGCGGTGGGAGACCTGTTCGGTCGTTAAATCCACATCTGCTTTATCAGCGGCCGCTTTGCTCACCTTCGCCTCCTCCTTGGCTTGGGCAAGAGCACTCTTGAGGGTCTCGACCTTGGGTGCGCTACCTGCACTCGTAATAATAGCAGTATATGAGTTACACTCTGAATCTTCATATCACTTTGAATGCATGATCAAACACTTCTCAACGTAAACACATACCTTCCGCCTCATCAAACCGCTTGTTAACACGGTCGATCTCATCATCAGCCACCTTCAGTTTCCGATTGAGTTCGGAAACTTTGGCGGCCTGGGCGATTGTCGCCAACAGGTAAGCCTGTTGAAAAAAAGAACAGTATGTCACCTTCTTCGAATTCAATGAGATCCTCTGTTTGGTTTTTTTCAAAAACCAGACAGAGTATCAGGGGCTACTCTCTATATACAGGTATATTTCCTTCATATGAAAAGCTTCTAAAGAGTATTACGTTGCATACATCGATGCCTGTTAGCAGGCTGGTGAAGGCTTCGTTCAGCCCGCTCTTGGTGGACTGAACCTTCTCAACCACCACACCCATCAGGGCGCGGTGCTCCTCCATGATGGAAGCACGTTGTAGTGCTTCCACTAGTGCATTCGGCGTCTCTGGATTAGTGGAGGTCGCCATCGGAGCTGACGCTCCCCCTCCTTCATAGGGGGTTGCTCGCCTGATTCCGGAGCTGTATGGGTCTCCAGAATGGTGTCCGGCTGGGAGCCGGACTGGTCAGGGCCCCCGCTATCGGTCGCCATGGGGATCACACCCCCCAGGTCTATGGTAGCCGAGGTATTTCCCCCAGGCGCCGTTTCGGCCGCCTTACCCACTCCACCCACTCCTCCGCAGCCTAGAGAGGTCCTTCGAGATAGCACCTCGGTGTCATCCGCTATGATGGGCGGAGAGGCTCGCGGAGGTGTCTTGCTCTCTGCCATCTTAGGGGTAGAGAGCTCCCCTCAGATAGTGAATGGTTGGGAAGGTTGCGAGCAGGGTTGAAGTACACACAACATAATATGTTATATTAAAAACATAGAGGACCGAATACTTGTAATGAATCCTTTGGTACTTACGATTTGGCCAGGGGCTTCGCTCTGGGTAGCCTCTTGGGGATGGGTTCGGCCTCTGAATCCGAACCATCCGAGAGGGTCACCTTCCCCCTTTTGGACGCCCCTCCTCCGGGTCTATGGAGGCTGCCCTCTTCTTCTTCCTTCCCTTGAGAGGGGATTCACTTTCCGCATCCGCTTCCTCTTCATCTTCATCTTCCTCGTGGGAGGAAGGGATTTCGGTCTCTCCGGACACTACGTCCGAAGTACCCTTACGGCGGGGGCGGCCCTTGGCCTCCTTGCCCTTCTTCTTGGACTTCTTCTTTGGTGCCTGATAGGGCACCGGGACCAGCATCTTCGTTAGCCAGGGAGTGGCCGGATCTTCAGGCAGCAGAGCCAGACACTTGATCCGATCCGCCTTCGCTATCCAGCCCTGAGCAAGGGATGGAAAACTCATTATTCCCAATAACTTATGGACTGAATGTATGTTCGGGAATGACACACTTACTAGTGTGGCCAGGTTCTCACTGTCGAGGCCGATATCTTCGGTCGTCTTCGGCCACGCTTTTTGGGTCTTGAAGAGCAGCTTCTAGATATCTTCGTGCGTTGTTCCGAAGAAGCGCTTCAGGGTCCGTGGATCTTCCGGATTGAACTCCCACATGTGGGAGGGCCGGAGTTGGCAGGGAAGGATCCGACAGAAGAGCATCACCAGAATCATGTTTGGTAGGTTGTTGTTCTTGCTTATCATGTTTGTGATGCCCTTTTGCAGCATTAACACTTTCGCCGTGGATCCCCAATCTATACCCTTGTTGGTCCACGACGCAAGCCGCATAGGGTCCGGATCTAAACTCAGGAGTGGCCGCCCACCTAGCGCCACGGGGTTCGGTGATGTAGAACCACTCCTGATTCCACACCTTGTCAGTCTCCACAAATGCCCCTTTAGGCCAAGTGGTATTGGGGAGCTTGCTCACCATGGTGCCGCCGCAGTCCGCATGCTGCCCGTCGACCACCTTTGGCTTCACATTGAAGACTTTTAGCCATAGGCTGAAATGTGGGGGGATGCGGAGTAGTGCGTCACACACGACGATAAACGCCGAGATGTGCATGAAAGAGTTTGGGGCTAGATCATGGAAATCTAGCCCGTAGTAGAACATGAGGCCGCAAACAAAGGGGTGGAGGGAAAACCCTAGCTCACGGAGGAAGTGAGGGATGAACACAACCCTTTTGCTGGGCTCCGGGGTGGGAATGACTTGCTTCTTGGCAGGGAGCCTGTGTGCGATGTCCGCAGACAGATATCCCGCCCCGAAGCTCCTTGACGTCATTCTCCGTGACAGAGGAGGCCTCCCACTTGCCCTTTGAACCAGATCCGAACATGGCTAGAGAGGTTGGTGGCGGTGGAAACGATTGAAGCTTGGGTACTGGAGCTTGAGGATGGGAAAACTAGAGAAGGAAGAAGGCATGGGGAGAAAAAGAGAGATCTTTATCAACTTATATAAGCAATGAATATCAAGCCCCCCCCCCCCTCAAGCCTTAAAACTCTCCTGTTCCGAAGGGGTCGTGCGAATGGCATGGTTGGATTACCCAAACCCGTATTGATGAGGATCCCATGATAAGTAGACATGATCTCTGTTTTAACAGGATGTGTCAAAAGAGGCTGTGCCTCGAAGCGCGAAGCGGAAGGTGAAAAAACGGTTTGAAATAGTAAAGGGGCCCGACTTGACGTTTCGCCAAAAAGTTGTCAGTTGACAGACATTATCTTGATTAAATATTTTGCCTTCGTGGTTGAGGGTTGTGACTATCATGCATAGCCGGATATAGTTCTTTTGTTCAGAAGATTGCTTTGAAGTATTCGGGAGGAGGAACCCGCCTTGCAATGCCGAAGACAATCTGCGTGCTGAACATATCGTCATTGAAGACTGGTTCAGGGGCTACTGAGGGAGTCCTGGACTAGGGGGTCCTCAGGTGTCCGGGCTATGCGACATGGGCCGGACCGATGGGCCATGAAGATACGACGTAGAAGATATTCCCCCGTGTCCGGATAGGACTCTCCTATGCGTGAATGGCAAGATTGGCGTTCGGATATGTAATTTCCTTCTTCTGCGAGCTGACTCTGTACAACCCTAGGACCCCTCCGGTGTTATATAAACCGGAGGGTTTAGTCCGTAGAGGCTATTAGAATTCATATAGGCTAGACATCTAGGGTTTAGCCATTATGATCTCAAGGTATATCGACTCTTGTAACCCCTATACTCATCAAATACAATCAAGCGGGACATAGGGTTTTACCTCCATTAAGAGAGCACGAAGCTGGGTAAACATCATGTTCCCCGTGTCCTTTGTTACCTTCGATCCTCAGACGCACAGTTCGGGACCCCCTACCCGAGATCGGCCGGTTTTGACACCGACACCCATGCCCGTGTGCGCCCCTCCACCCACTGCTGTGCCGGTCCCCGTGCATTTTCCCGCACCAGCCACGCCCGTGCCCATGCACGCGCCCCCCCTCAGCGGCATGGGATGCCGCCGTCGACTGCTACCTCACAGCACCGCTAGTTGCCGTCCTCCCGCGCCCCGCCCATCCATCGGGCGAGGATATGATGTTTGATTTCCATGTGAAGAACATTCTGTGCTGCCTTGGAGGCTTCAACAACGGCGTCCCAGAGGATGACAACGACAACGCCGGCGCGGCACGCCGCCTCCGCCGCCATCGGAAATAGTTTTTTTGGGTTTAATACTGTATCTCGATCATATGAATATAAATTCACAATGTGACTGAATGAAAGATATAGTTTGAACGAACTTGCATTTTTCTCTCTTAATGTACAGACTTATCAAACTATTTTCTTTTAAAAAACGGCAATGGTTTTTAAATATAAAACACTCATCGCAAACATTTCAGTTAGAACACCCATATGCAAATCGGCAGCTTCCCCAGGAAGCCAAGGGAAAATGTGCCGAGCAGGATTTGTGCAGCTCTTGATTGCAAACGTTTTAGATAGAACACCCGTATGGATAGTTAGAGCTATGGTCTTCCCTAGTAAGTCAAGGGAAAATTTGCAGCGCGGGATTTGCGCATCTCTTCAATGCAAACGGTTCAGATTGAATACTGTATGCAAAGGTAGATTTCGGTGCTAAGCCAAGAGAAAATGTGTCGAGCAGGATTAGTACATCCCTTCAACGCAAACGGTTGTTTTGGATGACCCGTGTGCAACCACACACATACAATTTGGTAAGATTTGCATCTGTCACATTGGGTATATTGCCAGTTGTCAAACTGGAAGGAATGACATTTTTTGATCTAGTAACATTGCCATTTGTCAACCTTGTAACACTATGATTTGTCAAAATATGCAGCTAAAAGTCACTAGCACTATCTAATTTTTGCAACTAAAATTCAGTAATTAAGCATAGATTTCACTCATAGATTAAGCAGTCGTTCTTTATACAAACAGTTCAACTCGACAGCTGAACCGACCAAACTTTTCCCCAATTATTACCAACCGCGTGCTGAAATAGCTAGTTCAACTATATATACTAGCTAATTGTAAGTACGTTGTACAGTTTCACCACATCTATAGTCAGATGAACTGAACAAAATAGCCCCTAAGTACTACTACTACTGTGGAGGGGCTTTGCACTACTTCCGGCAGCCTCTCCTCTGCCGAGCGCTCACCGACGAGCTGGAGTAGCCTACCGACAAAATAGCCCCTAAGAGGCAGAGGAGGAGGAGGAGCCTACCGACGAGCTGGACAACTGCAATATGGTGCCTACTGTTGCTGCATCTTCAGCGACGCTCACCTCGAACACCCTCTGCCGTTCCAGACGACCCCTCTCAAAATGGTGGTTCTGCTCTTAGATCTCCTGATTCCTCACGGTGGCATGTGTTATGGCCACGGCGGCGGTAAGGCTCTTTGCATGATCGACGAGGTTCTTCTCCTCCCGCAGGAACTCGATGTAGCACGAGAGGCCGCTGAAGCACGTGCAGGCCTCCACCTCCACCTCCCGCCTTCGGGCGGCGGTGGCAGAGCGGGTGATGACCCCGACGCTCGATGGTGGGCTGGCAGCCACAGCAGCTGACGATGGCGTGGCGGCCATGTCCACCACCTCCCGCCTTCGGGCCGCGATGGCGAAGCGAGTGATGGCCACGATGGCCGGGAGTGGGGTGGTGGCCACGACGGCCACCTCCCGCCTTCGGGCTGCAGCGGCGGAGCGGGCGATGGCCCTAGCTTTCGACGATGGTGCGGTGGCCACGGCAGCAGACGGTGGGGTGGCGGCAACGGCAGCCGGTAACAGCTGCCGACGGGCAGTGGCGGCGGAGCGTGTGGTGGGTGTTCCGCGCACACTCAACAGGGACGCCACACGCACTACACTATGCCAGGGACTGTGACGCCACCATGGTGTAGCCTCCTAGCTGGAGCTGTCCTGTGATGACGGCGGAGTGGCTGAGCGACAATGACGGACCGGTGCCATTAGCGATTGTGGGAGAAGCTGACGAGATAAGCTACTGGGAGGGAGGGGAAAATACGACGTGGGACTCGTCGGCCGTGAGTGTTTATATAGTAAGCAGGTAAGTATTGGGATTTTGGGGGATTTCACCTACTCCGGGCGGGAAGCTTGCGCAGGAACCTGCGCAGTTGCGCGGGAAGAGGCTCACCACCGTTTGGCCAAAAGAACGCCCCCATGCGCTGCTCAAGCATGCGCTCTAAGCCGTCTGCGGCAGCAGGGTGACAAGACATGTGAGAGGAGGACGAAAGGACATGTACACATACGGTTAATAAAAATTAAAAATGTTTGCGATTAAATTACCTACTACCCTCGTCCTGGTTTATAAATCGTCTATGTATTTTTGTGCCAAATTTTGACTATAGATTTAAGTAATAAAATACGAATGCATGTCGCCAGAGATTATATTGTTGGATTCATATTTGAACATAGTTTCCAGTTATATAATTTTTGTAACATGCATTAACATTTTGTTGGTTAAATTTAGGGTCAAAATATGGCACAGAATATAAAGGGGACTAATAGACCAAGACGATGGTAGTAGCACACGACTGCTCTCTACGCGGCGATGCAACCGTCGGGCGGCTTGCAGATGACCATTTCCTGCGTGTTCATGCTCTATGTGTGTGGTTGCTTGTGGTTGAGGTGGCTGCGACGCACTCTGCTCTCGCGTCCCTCCGGGCGCTCTTCCCTCGTCCCTCCACGTGCGCTGCCAGTGTTTGGGGCCGGTGCATGATTACACATGTTTGTGTGCATGTGGTTGCGCCGGGCGCGGCGCCACGATGCAGTTACCCGCTGCAAAAACTGCCATGTGGACACGCCGAGAATCCAAGCCGCCCGGCCCCCATTTATTCCTGCGGCCATTTACCTTCATCTCTCATGACAAACGACACAATAAGCACACCCACGACAACACATACTGAGAGGACATCTAGCGGTTCCAATGGCGCTCCTCGGGGCCGGCGACGACAATGGCGGGCAATTCACCATGCATCACGTAGTGGACACCCACGTGAGAGGGAAGGCCCTCTCGGTGGTGTACATGAACGAGCCGGTTTCGGTGGAGAGCTCTGTCCAAACTATGGACCAGTTGCTTGCTGAGGACAAGTACCAAGTGGTTGGCTTCGACCTCGAGTACACCATCGGTCGTGCTAGGCACAATCAGAAGATTGTCGTCGCCCAGTTGTGCGTGTGACATGACGTCCTCGTCTACCACTACCACCTGGCCACAAGGCCTTGCGAGCATTTCTCTAGGTTTATCAACAACTTTGACTACAGTTTCGCTACGGTGGACACCACGAACGATCTAAAAGCGCTCAAGGTTTTGGGCT
Organism: Triticum aestivum; assembly: GCF_018294505.1. Classification (NCBI taxonomy): domain Eukaryota; kingdom Viridiplantae; phylum Streptophyta; class Magnoliopsida; order Poales; family Poaceae; genus Triticum; species Triticum aestivum. The sequence continues at coordinate 304,790,588 of NC_057809.1, forward strand.
TAAAATGCCAGAATCTTGTCAACATCCAGGACCACTACAAGGTCTGGGGCAGTGACTACAACAAAAACCTTCCTATACCCATGCATGTTTACCAACGATATGAAAATATGTGTTGTTTGTTTCAACCTCCCACCTCCTGTACTTATCCCACCTCCCCTACTTAGCGCTAACCTCCTCTCCCTAGAAAAAAAATCCAACCTTCCCGTATGTGCACCTCCACCCGGTTTCTCCTATGTGCAATCTTTGTCCTCCCCTCCCCTGATTCCCTTCTCACCCGAGCTCCATGACCATGACGCCGCGTGGCACCACCGATTTGGGCATGCTCTGGCGCTCTCCCGCAATTATTCTCACCAGCCCGGCTGCCCCTCAGTCATCTCCTATGACCCTCCGCCACTGCGACAACCCCCGTGGTCTTGCACATGCCACTGCTAGAACCCTAGCCACCATGGATCGTCGGTGCGACTCCTATGTTGGCCCTCTACCCTGCGTCTCCGTATCCGCCGCTGTCGGCTCAGGATCGACAGTGCTGCTCCGCCTTGGTTACCTTGCCTTCGACATCGACGGTTTAGTAAGGCACTTCGCTCCTCTACTTGTGCCCTCTGTGGTGCCTTGTGGTGACATGACCTTCATGCCATGGTCGATTCTTTTCCAAAGTCATGACTGTGATCTACGCTACCTAGTGTTAGCCATTCTAGTGGATAACACCCCACTACCGTCAGTGACCTTGCCTGAGGCTAAGAATATTCAGTTCATGATTCTAGGTATTTGAGTTTCATGCTAGTATCTCAATAATGTGCTATGCAGTTCTGTACATGTAAGCCAGTCGTTTCCAGTTGGGATAATCTATTGTGATGTATTGTTGAGTGATTCACCCCTTGTCCATATGTGGTAATTCCGGAAGAATGCATGGATCCTTTTTTTCTCAGTAGTTATTTCTTGCTTCTATGTGCGTGGATGAATCCTTAACAATATCCATGTCACACATTGTGTAATACCTTAGGAATAAGTCTCTGATGCCGGTCCTAATGTTCCTATTGACTGTATATATAATCCTTCATTTCATTTTCCCTTGCAGGTTCTAAAACAGACTATTTTCAGCCAACATGTGTGTGTGTGCAGTGGCGGAGCTAGGTACAAATAGCTAGGAGGGCGAGCTTAAAACATGAGTGTTTGAGGATGCAAAATAAGCATCTAAGCTCTTCCTCATAAAAATTCTTCATGATTTGGTACAAAGCTGGGAGGGGGGCACTGCCAACCCAGAGCTGTACATAGCTCCGCCGTTGTGTGTATATGTGTGTGTGCGCGCACATTTGTTGGATTGCATTCTCATCGCACGTAGCAGTAGTAGTTCGATCTGTTGTGTAGATGAACATCAAGGCTGCATGATGGTTGGGAGTTACCAAAACATATCTCCCTTATTTTACTAATCACAGACTCAGTTTCAACTATTGATCTGCCTACTGAGTTCAGCATGAAGTTTTTGTTTGACTTTTCATTGTAGTGCTTGAAGAATGGTGTGGAGGCAGGACTGCAGAATTAACTAGCGACCACGAGCAACATTGCAGCTTTTCTCATCATGCACACATGTTGTGGAGCTGCCGACCTGCCCAAGCCGCCGTCGATTACTACCAACTCCGCGAGATAAAACCATGGTATTGGTTTCATCCTTACATTGTAAAGTTCCTCGTTCCCCTAGGGTTAAGATGGTGAAGTTACTAGATGTAGGAGCTATGGCAATATTATGACTTCAACATGTTTTGCTGTTTCTTGACTTGTTTTAGTAAGAACCCCAGTGCTCGAGTCAGAACCCTTTAAGATTTCACCTTGCGCCATTTACTCAATAACAAGTTCAGTACTCGTGGTACTCGACATGTTGTTGGCTCTCAACTTCCTTCAATTAGTATCCGATTCTTCTCAAGACCATGAAATATTTATGTCTCACAGTGTTATGACCTGCATATTAGGGGTTTAGCCCAGTTAGTTGTGGCCTAGTTTATCTTATCGTTATTAGGGGCTTAGCCCAATTATCTTATTAGGAGGATGAACTTCAACAACGATATGACTCCATGAGTGAAGGAAAAATGGAATCCCTTGAGCAAGTGGCCATGCACTGGCAAGTGAACAAAGATGAAGATGATCAAGTCTTTTGCAATGAAGATCGGAGTCCCGCTCTCGTTTTCTCCAAGGTATTGACTCTTCAACATCAACAAGAAGAAGACCAAAGATGCCATATCTTCCATACCAAGGGTGGCATCAATGGAAGGTCCGTCAAGGTCATCATCAATGGAGGGAGTTGTCATAACTTGGCAAGTGAAGAACTATGCTCCAAACTCCAATTGGTTAAAATGAAGCACCCACATCCCTACAAGGTTCAATGGCTTAGCTACTCCGGCACTATTAAAGTCTAGCATAGGATACAAGTCTCCTTGAAGATTGGAGCTTACGAAGACACTTTGGAGTGTGATGTAATTCCAATGTCCATTTGCCACCTTCTTCTTGGGCGACCATGGCAATTTGATCAAGGTGTCATCCACAACAACCGAACGAATCACTATAGCTTCAAGATGAAAGGAAAGGAGTATGTACTTCGACCTATGTCTCCAAGCCAAGTGATCACCGATAAGAAAGCCACCCATCATGGAGAGAATAGTGAGAGAGCGAACCACCAAAAAGAGAGTGAGCACCACAAGCCCAAATTGAGTGCCTCCACGATGAGAGAACGGAAAAATCTAGTCCTATTTGCCACCCAAAGTGAGATGAGAGAAGTGTGTGCGAACCCATCAAGTGTCATGCACTATATCCTTTTGTGCAAGGACGACACACCAAAAATTAACACCTCTCACAATCTTCCTTTAGTGTTATCTTCTCTATTGCAGGAATTCCAATATGTTTTCCCTGACGAGCTACCTTCTGGTCTACCACCACTATGAGGCATCGAGCACCGAATCGACCTCATCCCCGGAGCACCCCTTCCTAACAAGGCTCCCTACCGCGTCAACCCCAAGGAAACTAACGAGATCCAACGGCAAGTACAACAACTCATAGACAACGGCCATGTAAGGAAAATGTCATGGCGGACGCTCTTTCTCGCATATGCATGCTTGTCACCAAACTTGAATTTAATGTCATTGGCTTTGAGCACATAAAAGACTTGTATGCGCATGATCCTACTTTTGCTATTCCTTATGCCAAATGTTTGACACATACATCTTGGGAATGCTATTACATCAAAGATGATTATCTTATGAGAGCTAACAAACTATGCATCCCCGAGTCTTCTCTTCATTTGTTACTTTTGCAAGAATCTCATGGAGGAGGACTAATGGGACACTTTGGATGCGACAAGACATTTGCTACGCTCTCCACGAACTATTTTTGGCCCAAGATGTTCTGCGACATCTCACGCTTCACCAACCGATGTTCTACATGTCACAAAGCTAAGTCCAAAGCTCAATCTCATGGCCTTTATATGCCCATTCCAATTCCATATCACCCATGGGAAGATATTAACATGGATTTTGTCCTTGGCTTGCCTAGAACTAGAAATGGAAAGGATTCCGTGTTTGTTGTTGTGGACCAATTCTCTAAAATCGCACATTTCATACCATGCAACAAGATAGACGATGCTTCGCATGCTGCAAATATTTTTTGTAGGGAAATATTGCACCTACATGGAGTGCCAAAGACGATTGTCTCGGATAGCGACATCAAGTTCCTAAGCTACTTTTGGAAGACCTTATGCGCCAAGCTCGGAATCAAGCTCTTGTTCTCTTTGGCATACCATCCTCAAACTGACGGCCAAACGGAGGTCACGAACCGGATGCTTTCCACTCTTCTACACGTATTGGTAAATAAGAACATCAAGGAGTGGGAGGAATGCCTACCCATCGCTGAGTACGCCTACAACCGCGTAAGACATTCGACTACCCGCAAGTCCCCCTTCGAGGTCGTCTACAGTTTCAACCCTTTGTCCCCATTGGACATTCTTCCTCTACCACTACATGAGCGCACCAACATGGACGCGAGTGCCCGAGTCAACTACCTCAAGAAGGTGCATGAAGATACAAGGCACACCATCAAGCGCCATGTACAACAAGTCATGACCAAGCTCAACCTCAACAAGCACCCCATGGTATTCAACATTGGAGATCTTGTGTGGCTACATCTTCGCAAGTACCACTTTCCCAACAAACACAAGTCCCAACTTCTACCACGAGCGGATGGACCCTTCAAGGTGCTTGAACGCTACAACAACAACGCCTACAAGATCGACATTCCACGAGACAAGTACTCCATGAGCGACATCCTCAATGTCAAAGATCTCTCTCCCTACCATGGTGATGAAGATCTCGATCCAAGGTCGGATCTTTCCTAAGGGAGGGGAGATTATGTGGAGCATCCTACGGTCATCCCCATGGACCTACCATCGTCTCACCAAGTGCCAAGAGGACCTATGACACGTGCTAGATCTAGATCTCTCGAGACCGAGGTGACTTCCTTCCTTAGTGATATCACATATGATCCACTCGAGACATGGCTACTACCTAAGTCCAAAATGTTGTGCATTATTAGGTACCAAGAGGACCCTCCCAAAGATGCACTTAAAGACGGACAAGTCCCCAAGTTCACGGATGGAGAGAACCAACGGAAGGAGCCAAGAGAAGCTTCCAAGACTCGGGCATCTGGCCATGACCCCGGACATCCAACCCCTGGAGCATCCACCACGACAGCCGCCAAGAACCTACAGGCCCTGGACATCTGGCCTCAGCCCGGACATCTGGCCAAGCCCAGAAATCTGGCCCAAGCCCGGAAATCTGGCGTCCTCCATCCTGAATGCATCAAGACCAACCCCGCCATCCTGGATATCCGACCCTTCGCGAAAGCCCGGACATCCTGCCTGATGCCCGGACGTTCGGCCTCCCCTGTCTGCGCATAGTGTAGCGCCAAGGCCCATGTACCCCTTTGCCCCCCTAGACTATATATACTCATCCTTCTCCCTCTTTCTAGGGTTAGCATTGTGATAGCTCATTTGTGAGATAGAGCCTCGCTCATCCATTCGGATCTACTCCACCGCGAGGGACCGACACCTCTTGGGAGAAGATCCACTTGGATTCAAGACCCCTAACGGGAAGACCTCAAGACCTCCTGGTGGAGAAGAACCGGTTACCCTATGTATCGTCCCTTGTTGGATTTGGACCGTGTGATCTCTATGTGTACTCAGATCTAGCATATGTGCGACCTAACCTCGTTGGTTTGAGTGTTTCTCTTGTGTTTCCCTTCGTGTTTTCCCCTTGTGTTCTTCGTGTTCATCATGGGATACACTCCTTTCATGAAATATCGGCCGTATAGGGTTCCACCCTACATCATAGTACTACTCCACTCTGTCCATATTTAAATACAAAGGCCACCAATAGTAGCCCTGGCAAAAATTGATCATGCTGCATGCGTCCTGGTTTATTAGCCCCTTTATTTTGTGCCACTTTTTATGACATACATAAATATTATGTTTCTTAAAAATGTGGTAAAAAATTGGCACAAAATATGAAGGAGACCAATGGAAGTAGCAACCCATGATTTAACTACTCGCATGCACGTAGTGGAGTAGTAATGTCTTTCTCAGCTACTTCCTCCCTCACGCCCACTCAATTTGCATGCGATGTATTAATTGACCATCAATGAAGTGAAGGACTTTACACGCGTCAAATTATCACATGGGGTGGATCTTCATACAAAAATGTGTCCCACCGTGTACCCGCGTGTGCATGCGAGGGAATGAGTGCGTGCGTGCACATCTTCGCTTCGTGCATGCACATCTTCGCTTCGTGCATGTACTGCCAGTTTGTGTGAGAGAGGATGAGTACATTCTTCTGGAACCAGCAACATGACACTGTGATCAATCCACACAAGGAGGTCGCAACAACGCCTCCAAATGTGCCACGTGGCTTCATGAACTGAAAGAGAGACACTGTGTAGCGTGCCATTGGAATTGTAATTTGTGTGGTCTGCACATACTAGAAGTACTAGTAAGGTACACGCGCATTGCACACATCAGATTTGGCAACCAAATTTTGAATAAATACCACACTATAGCATGTAAGCTTTGAATCATATATGCATGATGTAGACATTTGTTTAATTCTTATAGTTCATCTCATTCAAAATCAATTAGTTTTGGTAAAAAGTTAATCTATTTTATGATTCATGGAATTGTGCATTGTAAAGCATAATGTAAAAATAAATAATGGCAATTCAACTAGAAAAAGGTTTGGGCAGTTATGATGCCAAAGATTCTAGAACAAAGGAGAAGCACTTGTGTTTTGAGGTTTGTGCATTATGCTTAAGTTCAACCATGGAGTCTTCTAGATTGTACATGTGGCAAAATCTGGTGGGGGGGGGCTGGAAGGTGGTGTGAGGGGCCACGAGGAGGGATACTATGAAGGAGTGCACAAGTGCGAGATCTATATTTAAAGAGAGGGGGCAAGAACGTGCGCTGTTGCGCGCAGTGGAAGAGCCATGAAAAACAAATGAGCTAGGGGGCAAGCATTGCTAATCCTTTACAGGGAGGGCCAATTCATCAACTTAAACCATTTTACCAGCAATTGATATACCTATCACATTCATATTAGCCTCAATATATAATGATGTTAGGAGGGGGCAAGGCTCCTGCTGCCCCCTGTCTTCGCCACTGTGCGCCCGTCCGAGAGATGAAGCGGAAGGCATGGATGATGAGAGGGGGACGTTGGATATATAATTAATGTGGGTGTATTAGCTATGTAATCCTGTATAGAGAGGTATAGATTGATCGATGTGTACGTGGGAAAGAGGGTGAGACCTCACTAGATATATAGATCGATTGGTTTGTGTGGAAAACTGGGAAAGACCTAGCTATATATACACACACGTAGAGGAACATCGATCGTTGCGCATGCACGTGAGAGATAAAGAATGCCCGATATGATGAAGAGGGGGAGGTGTCTGTGTGTATGCATGCATGGGAGACCGACCTGAAGAAAAAGATTGCATGTGTGCGATGGATAATGCCGAGTGGTAGTGTGTGTGCATGCACGCATGAGAGAAAGTTAGTGCTACAATTATAAAGAGAGACGACTGTGTGGGTGTAAAAGACTAGGTGAGGTCATAATCAATGTAAAGTTGAATTCAAATATTTGAATAAGAGGTCATGATGTTTGAAATCCATGCATGCATGAATATAACTGAGATATGCACGGTGTTGTTTGGAAATGAGCATGCTATACTGTATACACATTGAACAAGGTCAGACTGATTTGAATTTGAGATACCGATGCCAGACATCGTTTGGCCACATTGCATCCGTGCATGGACACACTATTCTAATTGGAGATGATGGGTGGCTTTCGCATCACATATCTATATCTATGCCCCTATATATTATATTTTTAATTTTTTATATAGTGTGCGAATAACTTTACTTTGAAAGATGGTCGTTGGATGAAGTCAATCCGACAGTGCAGAGATGGAAAATCCGAGCACTACTGGCCATTGGATATCATCTACATTCTACCAGATTTAGCCACATGTACAATCTAGAAGACTCCATGGTTGAACTTAAGAATAATGCACAAACCTCAAAACACAAGCACTTATCCTTTGTTCTAGAATCTTTCGTATCATAATTGCCCAAACTTTTTTCTACATGAATTGCCATTATTTTTTTTACTTTATGCTTTACAACGCACAATTCCTTGAATCTTAAAATACATTAGCTTTTTTCTAAAAACTAAATGATTTTGAATGAGATGAACTATAATAATTAAATGAACATCTACATCATGCATATACAACTCAAATCTTACATGCTATCATGTGGTATTTATTCATAATTTGGTTGCCGGATCTCATGCGTGCAATTCACGTGTACCTTACTAGTCTAAATGGTGTTTGTGTTTGTGTTGTGCATGTTAAACACATTGTATGTAGTATCATACATGGTTTAGATTCCATACATCTAGCTAGAGAATACATGTACTATGATTTGAATTCAACATAAAATGGATACATATATTTGAATTTGAGATCGTATGTACATGTAGCTCGTATTTATATAGGAATTTACTACTCCTATATTCATGTCATGTGTTGTAAAGATAATATTTAGATGGTTGTATAACTAACCCTAGTACAATCCCATTCAAATAGGGAAAATGTACTCAAATTTAGTCCATATGATAGACAAACGAATTGTTTTTTTGTTGAGGGAAATGGAAATTGATTTGGTACTGTACACGTTATGTTTGTTGTCCAATTTTTTTTAGTTTTGTAGTTGTTGTATTTGAATGCATTTCTAGTAATATAGTAAACCGGGATATGGCTCTATCTAGTGATGAGGTGAGAATTCTCTTTTTTTGTACACGTTAAGCTTGTTCTCCCAAAATTTCAAGCCGTGCTTTGTTATGCCGAAATTTCAAGCTAGCATCTCTGTCTATCGCGCTGTGAAACTCCCACCTCTTCGACCCGTGCCTTGTTACCCCAAAATATTTAAGATATATCTTTGTCTTGTTGTGCTCCGAAAACTCCCTCCATCTCAACCCGCGCCTTGCTATCCCAAAATTACAATGCGCGTGAAAACTACCACCTCCTGTGAAATCTCGACACGCGAAATGCCCGTGATACCCGGAACCGAAAGAACCGCCTAGCTCAATTCGGCAGGGGTACTTTCATAACTTACCCCACATTTTAGACAAGCGCACCCCTAAGCCATGGTTCCCCTCTCACATCCCAACTACCCACCCATTCGTACACCGAGGCCGCAAAACCTGCGAAGCCCCACACCCTCATCCGTCCGCCACCCAGCCGGAGCCTCTTCCCCGACGACGTCGTCCACATCAACACCTCGACGTCCCTCATCCACCGCACCAGATGAGGATCCGTCGTTGATCTCTTCATCCCGCCGGTTCAACCACCCCGTCCTCCACCTCCAAGGAGTTGCCCCAACGTTCCCCTCATCTTTTGCACCACCTCCATTCCGACACCGCCATCTTCAGCTGCACCACCGGAAGAGCAGCATCATCACCAATTCCTTGGATGAAGCTAAGGCCTAATCAGCGCCACTAAAGAGGTTCTACACTAATCGCCACATTTTCTTCTTGATTCGATCTCACGGTGTTGTCGATGCTCGGTCCCGAGCCGACATGGCACGGCTCCATCCACGGCGGCGTCGCCGGCCACTTCCTCCACGGCATCACTCCGTTGGCGGCGACGTCCACATCAGTAGGAGATGCTACTGATTTGGCTCTCGCTCGCACTTCTGCTCTGCACTTGCTCTCGGTCCCCTGCCTGGTCTGCTCTTGCTCTTTCTCTTGCTCACGCTGCTGCTCTCGCTCTTGCTCTTGCTTGTGCTACTACTCTACTCTTGCGCGCACTACTGCTGCACGAGCAACAGATCCCGCTCTCCCTCGAGCCCCTGCAGCTACTACCCAAGATGCTGCTACATGACCAACTGCCCCGGCTCTCGCACGCGCTGCTGCTCCAGGCGCGGCTGCTGCTGCTACTGCTTTTTTTGCTACCAGTGTGTTCCGTTTTGACACTAAAATTCAGTTTGGACAGCAAAATTCAGTTTCAACAGTTAAATTCAGTTTCGATAGTTAAGTTCACAGATGAGCGGCTGATGTATGTTACATCTAGCACTTTGTGGTTATGTATTGTATGACATCTATTGGAGATGCTATTAGAATTCCACTCAGGTTAACATTGTCTCTCTTGTCCTACTTCAATCTCGCCACCGTACAACTCACTGAAGCTGCTCCAGCGACGAAACCCTCCATCACAACAGAGCAGTACCTCGGGCTCCATCTCCAAACGCCTAAGATATTATTCCCCTCCTCCAATAGCCAAATCAGCCGAGCATCCTCACCAACCAACCCAATCACGTTGAGATCGACATGGCTTCGCCAAAGAGGTTGTACACTTGTTGCATCTCTCTTTTACTCTACATCTTATATATATTGTCCACTGAGCACATGTAGTAACGTGAAATATGATTAATTTCTCCTACTATATGACTAGCAGTGAGGTACCAGGCAACTTAGCTATCCGTGATGGACTCTCTTGAATGCCATCATTATTTATCTCTGCATGTTTGAGCTGTGCATTTGTAGATGGGCCTGGGACTAGTAGGGCAGTTGCATGGGTCCAAAGTAGTAGAAGTAGCACAAAAACATTTTTTGACTGTAGGCTTTTCCTTGCTCAAGCCTGCCTACTAGAATCGCCAGTGCTTGAAAGGAAAAGTGAAGGAAAAACATAGGAATTGGAAAGATTCCTATGGTACTACTATTCATGCATTTGGTTCAAAGGAATGGAGCAAAGGAAAACTGTAGGATTTGTTCCTTTAGTGTCTCCTTGAAAGAAAAACCGTAGGAATTTTGATATCCACTTGTCCTGCTTTTCAAATTCCTATTCATGAAGCACAAGACTAAGAGATAGTAGCATAATAGCATTATAATCGTACATTTTTTGGGGGTTTGGCTTAATCTCACCATGCTTCTTTGCATCTGTGATCTTCCAATTCTTGTGAACCAAACACCCAGATTGGCAGAAATCATGTGTTTTTAAATTCTCTATTTTGCACGTGCATTGCTATCCTATTCCTGTGTATTTCCTATCCCTGCATTGTTAGAATCCTCAAATTCAAACAAGCCCTTACACAAATACTTCTATTACAGACATGTGTCAAAGAAAACCTTGTGTGGTTTGTCCCACTCCTGCTGCGCTGTGTTCCACCCCAGTTTAGCTGCTCCAACGACGGAAGGGTTCACCACAATAGGGATCCGCTCTCCAGACTGTCTTTCGCTGCCTCAGATCTTCTTCCGTGCCGCCGGCAGCCACGACAACTGCATTACCATCATCAACTGAGCAGATGACCTTGAGGACTACACGGGTCTGCAAGAGAGGTCGCAATCTTTCATGTCTACTTATGTTATGCATCGCTTAATATGATGACATGCTACTTTATTGTCATGTTCACCTATTAGACTCTGACTCAGGTCCAAACTAATGCTCAAACTTGAGATTTTAAATGGTTGTGGGGTACATATTGGGGCAGCAATCAATACTATCTATCTACTAGCTGGTTAATCTCGGGTGTCTACTATGAGTTTCATGTTAGGTGGAAACAAACATTAAAGGAGCCATTATCTGTATTTTTAATTAAAGCTATTATCTGCCTACTATCATTGGTTTTGGGTCTATCCACAGTTTGCCGCCATCACTCTGGATTTGTGCATCCACTCCTTACATAATCTCACTATGTTTTATTCCTATGAATGTCAATTATTGTACAAAGTGGAACTAAACATGTAGAGCAAAAGAGACGAGCCTTGCATGGCAATAAAATTTCATGCAAACGTTGCTCCATGGTGGGCACAAAGGCAACCCCCCTCCACCCATTTCGGATTGTAATCAAGAGGAAGATAATAGTTCTAAAGGGGATTCAGAAGGAGAAGACCACTCCTACTTACCCCCTGAGGTCTTCGCTCTAATTTGGCATGCCGATGTTGGTAATATCATGCATATGATGCCTTGCATTGCTTACTTTATACAACAAATATGTCATCTTCTTAGTTTAGACATGCTTTGTGTGAATGCCATCTATTTAGTTTCTTTCTCTTATATGTGAATCATGCAATGCCATCTTGTTTAGCCAGGCATCATATATGTGAATTTTGCAATGCCACCCTGGTTAGCCAGTCATCTTATATGTGAATTATATCATGCCATCATTTTTTATTACGTATTAAATTTGTCAGCAATTTTAGTACATTCAATTACTTAAGAGAAGAAAATGCTATCTGACGAAGCACATGTCTTGCTGGTTATGGATAGCTCCTCAAAGGAGGATTCAAAGGCAGATCACCAATGCTATCCCCCCGAGGTGCATGCTCTAACTTGGCAAGGTTATATTGCTCATATCGTGCATGTGGTGTCTTGCATTGGCATGCCAGTTTCTTAGTTTAGACATGCTTTGTGTGAATGCCACCTGTTTAGTGTCTAATTACCATGTATGTGAATTTTGCAATGCCATCTTGTTGCAAGACATTATATATGTGAATTATGCAATGCTATCTTGTTGCAAGGCATTATGGATGTGAATTATGCAATGCCATGCTATTTAGCCAAGCGTCATATATGTGAATTATATCATGCCATCCTTTTTTTGTATTACTCATTGCATTTGTCGACAATGTTTGTATATTCAACTGCTCTTCCTGTGCATCAGCCATTTGAATTGGCGATGGAGAAATCTCGAGCGAAAACAAGGTCTTTAGAGCAAACAATGCTACCTGCTGAAGCAGATATCTTGTTGGTTACAAAAAGCTCCTCAGAGGAGGATTCAGAGGAAGATGACCAGTCCTATTATCCCCCCTGAGGTGTAGGCTCAAACTTGGCAGGGTTATATTACCCATATCATGCATATGTTGTCTTGCAATGCTTAGTTTTTACATCATATACACAATATTGAATGCCATCTCCTTAGTTGACACATCATATATGCGATTTCCCTCTGCTCACTTCCTTAGTATATAAATCATATATTTGAATTATATCATGTCGTGATGTTCACATAGACAACATGTATCTGAATTATGGCATGCTAACCCATTTTCTAAAGACATACCATAGTTATATCATCTCATCCTATTTACATAGTCATCATATTTTGAATTATGTCATTCTATTCGTGAATTATATCATGCCATCAGGTTTCCATCAACGACATGTTTGTGAATTATGGCATGCCAACCACTTTAATAGACACATCGTATAGTTATATCATGTCATCCTGTTTAGATAGTCATCATATTTTAAAGTATGTCATTCTATCCTGTTTAGTTAGCCATCATACATGTGAAAATTGTGTCATGCTATCCTGTTTAATTAGCCATCATATATGTGAAATTATGTCATGCTATTCTGTTTGGTTAGACAACATAAATGTGAATTATTCCATGCCCTGTTTTCTTCCCTACTATCCATTGCACCTATCTATCTTACAATGTCTGTATGTTCAATTACTTTTCTTGCTTATTAGCCATTTGAATTGGAGGGGGTGATGGCAGTATCTATGGGAGTAAAAAGACAGTCTTCAAAAAAGATTGTGCTACCGGTCGATGCAGATAGAACCACGGTTGTACTTGCCCAAAAACAAGCTACACCCCTTCTAACCCCAACCCCAGCAGATAGTAACCCAGTTCCAGTTGACACAACACCTTCACCATAGAGCACCCAAACACGAGCAGTTAGTAAAGCAACTATAGTGCCCAAAGCACGAGGACCACCACTCCGAACCCCAAGTCAATGCTTAAAGCAGAAGAAGAATAGTTTTCAGGTCAGGTTCCGTAGCTATGGTTCATACTCCTTTGCTCTTGCATCACTGCATTTACCCATACCAACTAATTTAAAATTTGAAGGATGCAATTGAAACTCCAATGGTGCAACATGTATGTTTTAAACATGTTTCTTTAACGTGTTTGCTGTTGTAACTTGCTCTATGTTGATTTCAGTTTCATTTGAATAAACAATTATGTTCTCATGCCATGCACATTACAAGTGTTGTTATTGCTGTGTAGTTTCCCACACTTATATTCTGTCTATGCTGCTTTGTCTTAAATAGATATGATTTTAACTGTCTCTATCTTAATTTAGCAACATAAACTAGAATGATATAGACCATACAGTGACCATACTACATAGATATATGTTTGTTTCATGTTGTTATCCTGTCCACCTTACTACTCAACTGGTTTACCAAAATGAGTTCCATATACAACATGGTAAACCTGTGATGTGTCTATTTGATTCTCTTTTAGAATGCGGATAAAATATTGGAGAAGAGTAACCCCTTATGCAATGGTAAAGGAAGTAATGCAAATAAGGTTCAAGATAGTGAGACATCGCTATTGCTCTCCAAGAAAGCTGATAAAAACTATATTGAAGACACCGAGACAACCCCAAAGTCCTATCTTGATGTAGTGTTCGAGTTACTGGCCACTACTACTGGCACCAGCTCTTTGAACTTGCTGCCTGAATCAGTTCGGCTTCTTGAGTCTCAACTTCATGTTGAAAGACATCGATCAGATGTTCTGCGACAGGAAGCCGAAGGACTGATGAAGTCCCTGCAGAATTCAGATGCATACTTTTTGGTGCAGCAGCAAGCGCTGGAGGATTTAAGCACCAAACAAGAGAAAGTTAATAAGCTTGCTAAGCATCTTTCCAGCATTATGGGTACCCAGGATATTGTTTCTTGAGCTCTTCTAAAGTGCTTTCAGTTTTGGACTTGTTTTGTTGCGGTGTTTATTTGCACTAGTCGCCATCTTTGACAACCAGTGTATGTGATATGCTCCTTTGTTCCCTATATTTGCACTAGTGGTGAACTTTGATGCCTAGTGGATGTAATATGTGTAATAGCTGTGATAGCCTAGCATAAGTTGCTTGCTTATTTATTTCCTTGTTGTCTTGTTTATTTGTTTGCTTGTAGTCAGTGCAGTTCTTTTTCCGCAGTTTGCTAGTGGCCGCAATAACCTATTTTTTGAAACTAGGCCACAATAACCATGGGCTACATATTTACTATAGTGACCCTGGGCCTCCTATGGGCCGTAGAAACAATGGGCCTTCTATGGGCGTAGCATCAATGGGCCTTCTACGGGCCGTAGCATCAATGGGCCTTCTACAGGCCGTATGATTGATTGGCCAAACATGGGCCAATAAATGGACCGCATTATGTTGAATAGCAGATTCTTCATGATGCCAACAACTTCCTCTTCATTAGAGTTGTGGCCCTTGATTAGACTAAGGGTTTTGGTCAGTATGCGGTAGATTGTCCTAGGCACATATATCAATTCCTTCAAGGAATGTGGTTCTTGGAGCTTGAGTAGGCTTCAAAGGCTTCATGAGCACTTGCATCATGTGATTTGATAGTTCAGGTTCCTCATACAAAAGCCTTGCGCCTTTAGATGGTGGACTGACTGGAACGACATGAAGCAATTCAGAGACTGGGGCTTTGTAATGAGTATTTTCAGTCATCCAGTGAAGTACCCATGAATTCACATCAGCCACATTTCCAGTGAGGTGCAGAGTGGCATAGAACTGAAGAATAAATTCTTCATTCCAGTCACAGATATTAGTGTAGAAATTCAGTAGCCCAGCTTCATGAAGAACATTCAAAACTGGCTGGAAGCAAGGGATGGAATCCATGTCAACATGAGGAATTTGACGGTGCTCAAATACCTTCTCCTTGTCAAACAAGAGTGATGAATAGAAGTTTATTCGGCTGATAGTCCAGAACCGCTTGCGTCGAAGTCTTGCTGACTCATATGGATTGAAATCTGTGAAGAAATGGTGCTCAGCGAAGAAATCGTCAGCCTTGAATTTAAGCCTTTTAGCATGAGGATTTTGTTGCTTGGGCTGAAGATTAACAGTTGAAGACTTCACAACATCTTGCTTCAAAATCTCTGGAACAGCTGTCTGAGGAATTGAAGGTTCAGATTCTTCAGCAGCAATTGGGTTCTCCATTTTTCAGCTGTTGCAGCTAGAATCTCTTCAGGAATGGAAAGAAGAGAAGTTTGACGTCCTTCAGACCCCGTTAGAATTTCTTCAATTTGTACTGGGAACTGAGGAATTTTATGCAGAGGAGTTGTCAATGGCGAATTAGGATGTAGTCTTTCCCAATAGTCATCATTCAGAACTGGTGTTGTAGTACCAATATCCACATCTTCTTCTTCTTCCAATTCCTCAACGCCTGCCTCTTCAGCAGTGAACTAAGGCATGGGCGATGATACCATTGGGGCTGAAGGGATATCTTCCACTTCAATTTCTTCATCCAACTGCTCCAAAGAAGCAGCAGAAGGATTCTCTTCATCTGTGTCATCAGGTATGACATATTCTTCACCAAAAGGAACGATTTCCTTTGATGGCACTATCGAAATGGGAACAACATCAGTAGGGTTGGTGTAGGAGCTCATCAAATTCCTCACTTTCTTGGGAGCTGAGGACTCTATAGAGGTTGATGCTTTCCTTTTCTTCACAACTAACTTCTCTGTAGCTTTCGTTTTCTTCGCTTCACATGCAAAAGGAAGGGTGATATTCTTTATCTTTGAAGACTTGGCAGGAGGAACAGATAAAGTTGGTTAAGTTTCTTCAGGCACGGCTAATGCAGTCACCCTAACATGCTCAGTTTCTTCAGGCGTGGCAAATGCTTCAGCAGGCCTGGGTTGTTCTTCAGGCACAACATTGGAGGTTGCCTTGGCAGAGTCTTCAGGAACTAGAATTTCTCCAGCAGCCCTGGTATCCAAAGTTTCTCCAGCAGCCTGATTTTCACCAGATGGGCTTTCAGTTTCTTCAACAAACTAAGTAGAAGTATCAGCCTGAGGAATTTGTCGTTGCGATGGAGCTGCAACATTTGGCTTGAGGGTCTTGGCTAGCTTGACAAATCTGACTTTGGCACCTAGCCAATCAGCATAATATCTGTCAAATTCATCACTGAGGCCTTTGATTTCCGTTTGCAGAGGTACAAGTTCTTCAGGAGACATGTTCAAAACATTGTTCTTCAAAAAATGCTCCTTCTTGTATTGAGCCTTCTTGACTTGCCTCCCCTTTTTCAAATTTCCATTTTTCTTCACTGATGAAAGCCGTCAACATGTGACTTTGATCAGGAGTGAGGTTCAATACAGGCATAGTAGTGTTAGGGTCCTTGTGCCAAAGATCAATGAAATCAAGGATCTTCGTCAGATCCAACATGAGGGGCACATCACAGCCTTTGGCTCTAGCGGCCCTTTCCTGTCTGCCTATGATTTCAACAAGTTCTTCATCACCAGCTTCATCATCATCATATGGAACTTGAAAAGCAACTTGCTTCTTATGAGTACTTGGCCTCGATCCACGTCCAACAGTGGCCTTTTTCTTCAGCAGAGTTGGACCAGTTGAGGACCGTGGTGGAGCTTAGGAACTTGCAGATGCTCCTGAAGCAATAGAAAAACCTGCAGTTCGTTGGCAAGTGGCCAGGTGCACAGGTGTTGAGGACTTTGCAGTAGTAGTTGAGGATTTCGTGGCAACAGAGGGAATTTAACCTGCCCTTGAAGAGGTTTCCTGAGGAATTTTCCATGAGGGCTTTGAAGAACTTAACCGGGAGGACATTGCTGTTGAGGAACTCAGCTTCACAGCTGGTTTCTTCAGCAGAGCCTTCCTGGGCTTACTGGCAGAGGCCTGAGCAGCAGCAGTAGCAGAACCTTCATTGAATTTCTTCACTACTTCTTTTGCTATTTTAGCCAACTTGGCTTGGTGCTTGGCCCATTCTTTGGGAAATTCTTCACCGCGCCTGATGCTTGAGGGATCAGCTTCTTGGCCTGGAGCCAATGGAGGTCTTGGACGTGGTGGGTGTACAGCTAATTCCTTCATGTACTTTGGAGTAACATAGCGGTATTCCCTCCATTCCCTTACCCATCTCCTCTCAATCCTCTGTATGCGCACTCTACGCTGATTCTTGTTTTCCTTGCCATGTGTGGCTTCATCAGGTGTGCAGTACTCAACATAAATATCTTTAGGAATTTCAAAAGCAGTATTTGTCTCTAGCTTCTTTCCTCCCTTCTGAGGTTTTTACCATCAGCCATTTTCTTCACTTGAGGATTTGGAACAATTGATGTTTCCGAGGAAGCATGCAATTTTTCTTTGAGGAATGCTGCAAATGAGTTAAGTTGATAGGAACTTAGTGATTCAGCAGCAGACATTTTGTACCTGTGAACAGACTATAGGTGCGAAGAATTTGGAGAGGTCATATGCGTTCTCAGAAAATTTTCAAAAGTATGTAGTTTGAGGAATTTGACCATGGGTGTCTTAAGGAATTTCACTAAGCGTCCTTGACTTAGTGAAAGTGCAACTATCCCTAGGTGGTTTTGGTAATTCATAACAACATATAGCTCATTGAGCTAATGCTATTCCAAGATGATTATTTCAGGAAAGCTCAATGATTGGCATGGCATGGATGTGAAAGTGGAACCCTCAAAATGCTAAGGAAAAAGGATTGGCTCAAGCTCAAAAGCTCAAGACTCTTCATTTTATATTTTAGTGATCCAAGATCACATTGAGTCTTTAGGTAAAGCCAATACTATCAAGGAGGGATGAGGTGTTGCTTAATGAGCCTCTTGCTTCATGTGCTTAGTGATATGCTCCAAAAACCCTCAACTACTTTCCCATATCCACATATGACCTAAACCCTAAGCCAAACTCGGTCCTACCGATTCTTCCTATCCGGCGCCACCGAGTTTCACTTGTCATTAGCCACTGCCAAACCCTAGCAATTCGGTTCTACCGATAGGGATCTTGGTCTCACCGAGATGGGATTGCAAACTCTCTGTTTCCCTTTTGTAACTTTTCGGTCTCACCGAAAGAGCGAATCGGTCCCACCGAGATTGCAATGTAAATTCAGTGTTTCCCCTTTGTAACTTTTCGGTCTCACCGAAAGAGCAAATCGGTCCCACCGAGTTTGCCTGACCAACTCTCTGGTTAGCTAATTACCAAATTCGGTCTCACCGAGTTTGTGTAATCGGTCTCACCGAGATTACGTTATGCCCAAACCCTAACCATATCGGTCCTACCGAGTTGCATGTCAGTCCCACCGAAAATCTCTAACAGTCACTAGGTTTACATTTTCAGTCCGACCGAGTTTGTTGATTCAGTCCCACCGAGATTGGAAAACTGTGTAACGGTTGGATTTTGTGTGGAGGCTATATATACCCCTCCACCTCCTCTTCATTCGAAGAGAGAGCCATCAGAACACATACACCATTCCAACTTGTATGTTCTGAGAGAGAACCACCTACTCATGTGTTGAGACCAAGATATTCCATTCCTACCATATGAATCTTGATCTCTAGCCTTCCCAAGTTGCTTTCCACTCAAATCTTCTTTCCACCAAATCCAAATCCTATGAGAGAGAGTTGAGTGTTGAGGAGACTATCATTTGAAGCACAAGAGCAAGGAGTTCATTACCTACACACCATTTGTTACTTCTTGGAGAGTGGTGTCTCCTAGATTGGCTAGGTGTCACTTGGGAGCCTCCGACAAGATTGTGGAGTTGAACCAAGAAGTTTGTAAGGGCAAGGAGATCGCCTACTTCGTGAAGATCTACCACTAGTGAGGCAAGTCCTGTGTGGGCGATGGCCATGGTGGGATAGACAAGGTTGCTTCTTCGTGGACCCTTTGTGGGTGGTTGCTTCTTCGTGGACCCTTCGTGGGTGGAGCCCTGTGTGGACTCTCGCAACCGTTACCCTTTGTGGGTGGAGCCCTGTGTGGACTCGCGCAACCGTTACCCTTTGTGGGTTGAAGTCTCCATCAACGTGGATGTAGGATAGCACCACCTATCCGAACCACGGGAAAAAACATCCGTGTCTCATATTGTGTTTGAATTCTCCAAACCCTTCCCTTTACATTCTTGCAAGTTGCATGCTTTACTTTCCGCTGCCAATATACTCTTTGCATGCTTGCTTGAATTATGTGATGATTGCTTGACTTGTCCTAAAATAGCTAAAATCTGCCAAGAACTAAAATTGGGAAAAGGTTAAGCTTTTATTTGGTCAAGTAGTCTAATCACCCCCCTCTAGACATACTTTTGATCCTACAAGTGGTATCAGAGCTTTGGTCTCCATTTGCTTTGATCTCCATAGCTTTGGTGGTCATAGCCTTGGTTTCACAACCTAGGAGAGTATGGCGTCTAGCGAGGGAAATTACCACCGTAGAGGTCCCTACTTTGATGGTACTAATTTTGCTAGTTGGAAGCATAAAATGAAAATGCATATTCTTGGACATAACCCCGCCGTTTGGGCTATTGTGTGTGTTGGTTTGCAAGGTGACTTCTTTGATGGGAGAGAACCAAACCGTGAAGCTACCGCGGATGAGTTGAAGATGTTGCAATACAATGCTCAAGCTTGTGATATTCTCTTCAACGGATTGTGCCCCGAAGAATTCAACAAAATCAGCCGTCTTGAGAATGCGATGGAAATTTGGGACACTTTGATTTATATGCACGAAGGTACCGACTCCGTCAAGGAATCCAAGTTGGATGTGCTTCAAAGCCAACTTGACAAGTTCAAGATGAAGGATGGTGAAGGTGTCGCTGAAATGTACTCTAGGCTTGCTCTCATCACAAATGAGATTGCCGGCTTAGGAAGTGAAGAGATGACCGACAAATTCATCATCAAGAAGATTCTAAGAGCCTTGGATGGAAAATATGATACCGTGTGCACATTGATCCAAATGATGCCCAATTACAAAGATCTCAAGCCAACGGAGGTGATTGGAAGAATTGTTGCTCATGAGATGTCACTTAAGGATAAAGAGGAACTTCACAACAAATCAAGTGGTGCCTATAAAGCCTCATGTGAAGCCCCTACATCATCAAGTGAGAAACAAGACTTCAATGAAGAATTGAGCTTAATTGTGAAGAACTTCAACAAGTTCTACAAGAGTAGAAGCAAAGATAGAAGCTTCAAGTCAAGGTCCTACAATGACATAAGATCTTCTAGTCGAGAGCGAAACTGCTATAGTTGTGGAAGACCCGGACACTATTCCAGTGAGTGTACGGCTCCCTACAAGAGAAGAGAAGATTCTCCAAAAAGAAGAAGCAAAGAATCACCACCAAGAGAGAGGAGGAGTAGAGATGATCGTGATGAACGAAGATACTCACGGAGAAGCAAGGATTCGGAAAGGAAGGAAAAATCATCAAGGAGCTACACAAGACGAAGACATCAAGCTCATGTTGGTGAATGGGTATCCGGCTCCGACTCCGACTGAAGGAAATATGCCCTAGAGGCAATAATAAAGTTATTATTTATTTCCTTATATCATGATAAATGTTTATTATTCATGCTAGAATTGTATTAACCGGAAACATAATACATGTGTGAATACATAGACAAACAAAGTGTCACTAGTATGCCTCTACTTGACTAGCTCGTTAATCAAAGATGGTTATGTTTCCTAACCATGAACAAAGAGTTGTTATTTGATTAACGAGGTCACATCATTAGTTGAATGATCTGATTGACATGACCCATTCCATTAGCTTAGCACTCGATCGTTTAGTATGTTGCTATTGCTTTCTTCATGACTTATACATGTTCCTATAACTATGAGATTATGCAACTCCCGTTTACCGGAGGAACACTTTGGGTACTACCAAACGTCACAACGTTACTGGGTGATTATAAAGGAGTACTACAGGTGTCTCCAAAGGTACATGTTGGGTTGGCGTATTTCGAGATTAGGTTTTGTCACTCCGATTGTCGGAGAGGTATCTCTGGGCCCTCTCGGTAATGCACATCACTTAAGCCTTGCAAGCATTGCAAGTAAATGAGTTAGTTGCGGGATGATGTATTACAGAACAAGTAAAGAGACTTGCCGGTAACGAGATTGAACTAGGTATTGGAATACCGACGACCGAATCTCGGGCAAGTAACATACCGATGACAAAGGGAACAACGTATGTTGTTATGCGGTCTGACCGATAAAGATCTTCGTAGAATATGTAGGAGCCAATATGGGCATCCAGGTCCCGCTATTGGTTATTGACCGGAGACGTGTCTCGGTCATGTCTACATTGTTCTCGAACCCGTAGGGTCCGCACGCTTAAGGTTACGATGACAGTTATATTATGAGTTTATGCATTTTGATGTACCGAAGGTTGTTCGGAGTCCTGGATGTGATCACGGACATGACGAGGAGTCTCGAAATGGTCGAGACATAAAGATTGATATATTGGAAGCCTATGTTTGGATATCGGAAGTGTTCCGGGTGAAATCGGGATTTTACCGGAGTACCGGGAGGTTACCGGAACCCCCCGGGAACCATATGGGCCTTGATGGGCCTTAGTGGAAAGGAGAAAGGGGCAGCCCAAGGTGGCCGCACGCCTCCCCCCTTCCCCTAGTCCTATTAGGACTAGGAGAGGTGGCCGGCCCCCCTCTCTCTCTTTCCTCCCTCAAGGAATCCTATTCCAACTAGGATTGGGGGGGGGGGGGAATCCTACTCCCAAAGGGAGTAGGACTCTCCTGGCGCGCCTCCTATGGCCGGCCAGCCTCCCCCCTCTAGTCCTTTATATACTGAGGCAGAGGCACCCCAGAAACACACAAGTTGATCCATGTGATCTATTCCTTAGCCGTGTGCGGTGCCCCCAGCCACCATAGTCCTCAATAATACTGTAGCGGAGTTTAGGCGAAGCCCTGCTGCTGTAGTACATCAAGATAGTCACCACGCCGTCGTGCTGACGGAACTCTTCCGCGACGCTTTGCTGGATCGGAGTCCGGGGATCGTCATCGAGCTGAACGTGTGCTCGAACTCGGAGGTGACGTAGTTTCGGTGCTTGATCGGTTGGATCATGAAGACGTACGACTACTTCCTCTATGTTGTGTCAACGCTTCCGCAGTCGGTCTGCGTGGGTACGTAGACAACACTCTCCCCTCTCGTTGCTATGCATCACATGATCTTGCGTGTGCGTAGGAATTTTTTTGAAATTACTACGAAACCCAACACCGACAGCCACTCCGAGAGAAGTTATCACTCCGACTCCGAAGATACTCAAGATGAAGGTGTTGCCGGTCTAGCACTTGTGTCAACCAACTCCTACGACATATTTGACTCACCAAATGAAGGAATTGGAAGATGCTTCATGGCCAAAGGTCCTAAGGTAACACACCCCGAGTATGTTGATTTCAATAGTGATGAAGATGACTTGTTAGGTGATGATTTGCTTGTTGACAACTCTAGTGATGAATACTATGATGAAACGTCAATTAAACATGCTAATCAAGATAAAACGAATGACAATGATAAGGAGAAGATTGAGGCTCTAACTAAAGAACTAAACACTCTTAAGTTAGCTCATGAAACTATCTTCGAAGATCATCGAGAACTTTTAAGAGCTCATGAGAAATTACGCTTTGAAAAGCTCAATCTTGAGCAAGAGCATGAGTTCTTAAAAGCAATGAATGATGATCTCCGCAAGAAAAGCTCTTCTTACATTGCCAAGCGTTTACTCTTATCCACTTACATGCCTCAAGTCAAGTGTAGTAACAAGAACAAGAAAGATTCTTCCTCTAGCAGTAACAATGATCATGCTAAATCCAATATTGTTGCTTCTAGTAGTTCTCTTGATTCCACTAATGATTCTCTTAGCCAAGTTACACTTGAGGAAGAAAATAGTTTATTGAAGGGAATTATAGAGAAAGGAGTGTACAAAAGCCTTGCCGGGAGTAAGCAATTCAAGGAAATTGTGCGCAAGCAAGGAATGCACCAGAAGAATCAAGGTGTTGGTTTTGAACGAAAGTTCAATGCCAATGGAGTTGAGTGGGAAGAAGATCAATACCCCAAGACAAAGTTTGTTCCTCAAAAAGAGAAGTATGATACTTCTTTCAAGGGGACACAAGCTCAAGATGATCTTCCACCACAAGACTACAAGCAAAAAGGCAAGGACAAGCTTCAAGAGGAAATTGACGCATTTGAAGAAGCTCCTAAGACCTTAGTCAAGTGGATTCCTAGGACTACTTCAAGTTCCACTTCATCAAGTATGACTACAACTCCAAGGATTCCCATCAAGATGATGTGGATCCAAAAGAAGAAGAACTAGAGAGTTCTTGAGGGTGACTCCGCCAACATACTTCACTCTTATCATTTTGGCAAGAACAAGTGCAATCAACTTCCACATCTTGCACTAGTTCAAGGAGTCACAAACCCTCTTGTTGGTAAGACAAGGGACAAGGTAACCTAAAAGTTTTCATGGACATCATCTTTTGTGTGCATCACTCTATGTCTATGGATATCCTTGTTTGTTCCTTGTGGGACTAACCCATGTAGGTATTGAAAGTGCAATTCACTCAAATGGATAGCTCCAAGTGATCTACATCAACATTGAGCATCCACATGTTCAACATCTACATGAATTCATCATCGACAAAACCCAAGGTTAGTTCATCCCTCTTAGGGGGGATATCACATCTAGGGGGAGCTTTACTCTAAGACTTGAGCTAAAGAAACTCTAAAGATGTGAACACAACAATGCTTTATGTAAAAGTGGTAACCCCACTTGAGCTTAAACGATGAGTATGACCTATGATCAAGTGCTCTCACTTGACTCCTAAGTCAATATACTCATATATAGATGACCTTGTCATCGCAAATTGCTTGATAGATGCTAGAATTGGTTGTGCATGCCTTGTCACATATTTCATTTGCCATCTTATTGTGTGAGCATGCTGGTTGCATATTTTACTCATTCGAGGACATTCACTTGTTGTTTTGATTGTTTGGTTTTATTTTCTTTTGCCAAGTGGATGGACAAGAATGCCTAAGTACCTCCTCTAGCTATCTATGCTTTTCTCGTCTCAAACTCTATTCATGCTGCATCACAAAATTTGATCAAGTCAGATTCGAACCACTCTGTGTGAGGAGCGCCCGGAGTCCCCGATTCGTCATAGACTTAAACTTCCAAAACCTCTTTATGATTCTCGGTCTGACCGATACCCCACTTTCGGTCCTACCGAGATCATTAAGTTGATCTAGGTTTTCGATCTCGGTGCAACCGATTTGAACATTTTGGTCACACCGAGTTTCAGTAACTGCCTGCAGTTATGAATCTTGGTGCCGCCGAGTTGTTCCACTCGATCACACCGACAGGGTCGGGCTATATATAGTCACGGGCAAAATTTGGAAATTTCTCCGAACCCCTTCGCCCGCGCGATAGCCTGCTCTGCCAACGTGGTCTCCGGATCATCTTCTCGCCGCCAGCCACCTCCAGTCGCTGGTCTCCGTCGCCGTCAACGGGAATTCTGCCCCGCCGTTGCCGCCGTAGCCAGTCTCCGCCGAACTAGGGTATGGACTCGATCACAGTGCTATTCCCCGTCCGATTCCTAGCACATTGTGTTCTTCATGATTCTTGCCACGATTGAAACACTCCTATCCAGTCAATACGCCCGTAGATTAGCTTTGATTCGAAAATTTTAGGGTTAGATTTCCGCCGAAACCATCTCGGACCCACCGAGTTGAAAAACTCGGTCCCACCGATTTGGCTTATGCCATTGCACAAGTGAGACTCGGTCTGACCGAGAATTACTTATCGGTGTGACCGATTTTGGAACTCTGTGAAACCCTAGCAGTCTCGGTGCCACCGAACTGTGACTCGATCCTACCGAGTTCACTAGTTTAGGTTCCAAAACTGCTTCGGTATCACCGAGTTTGAAAATCGGTAGATCCGAGATGATTTCAGTGGGAAACTAAAACTAAGTTTTTGGATCATTCTTTTGCAAAAATCTCTGCATTTTGTGATGCTCATCTTTTCTACCTCATCTATAAACTGTTCACAGGGTCAGCAGTCAGAGTTTGCAGCATGTCTGATCAAAGTGACAGCCAGAACATGTCAGAGCAGCAGGTGCACATGAGTGAGGGCACTAGTCCCTCCAGCTCTTCAGATGAGGGCAGCAGGAGCACCCCTAGCAACTTGCCAAAAGCTGCCACCAGACAGAGGAAGAAGAGAACTTCTGATTCCGAAGATGAAGATTATGTGGCAGAGGAAGAGGCCACATCAAAGAGAGTTGAGCCAGCTCAAGGCACAAAGCCAGGGCTGAAAATCAAAAGGCTAGCAGGCAGGCAGCCCATGTCAAAGGCAAGAGCTTCAACTGAGAAGCCTGCACCCAAAGAGCCAGTTGCTGCTGAGGGAAAGAAAAGAAAGGAAAGGGTCAAGAAGACCGTAGCCAAAGTGCTAGGAAAGGCTTCCATCATGGAAGAGGAAGAGGAAGAAGAGATAGCTGCACCAGCACCCAAGGCACCCAAGCTGATGGGTGATGCCATAAGATCAGGGGCTACTGCATCTAAGCCCAAAGCTGCCTCCAAGCCAAAACCAAAGAGGAACACAAGGAGCATTCCTGCAGCTGAGAAGAACAAGGCCCCAGTGCCTGAGACTGTTGCTGAAGAAGAGGATGAAGAGCAAGTTCTGAGAAAGCTCAAGCCCAAGATCCCGGACCACAACGATGCGCATCCTGTGGCTGAGGACATGAAGCTTAGGAGAGATTCGGGGCTGAGGAAGTGGAGATAAGAAGACCCGTATGCTTCAAGGAGGAGGACTGCTGTTGACTACAGATTCCACACTAAGGAACAACAGGACTTCTATGAGACAGTGCTGCTTGATAAGAAGCCAATAGTCTGTGATATGAGATGGGTTGACTGGCAGTACATCAAGGACAATGAGGAGCACTATCCTGGAGTGCAAGACATCTTCATAACTTGTGGAGTAGCTGACTTTGTTGGGCAGAAGCTCACAAAGTGGAATGAGGAGCTTATAATGCAGTTCTACTCCACAACACATTTTTATTCAGATGGGAGGATCACATGGATGTCTGAGGGTACAAGGTACCAATCCACAGTTGCTGAGTGGGCACAGATCATTAATGCCCCAGAGGAGCATGATGATGACTTGGACATATATGCCAAGAAGAAGATGGACCATAACTCTGTGTCCAATATGTACAAGGAAATTCCCAATGAAGCTCTTGACACGTTCAAATTTGGGTCTGTGCATTACCTTCTGTCAGGGCTGCCAACTATCAATTGGATCTTGAGGCACACCTTATTACCCAAGTCTGGAGATCACAAGATGATCAGAGGCCATGCTATCAACTTGCTACATGTATTTGATGTGCCTCAGAAGTTCAAGGTGATGAGCCTCATAGTGGAAACTATCAAAAGGACTGCAGCAGATCAGAAGAGGAGTTGCAGATATGCCCCTCAGATCCAGGAGCTCATTAACTCCAAGATGGGCACGGGCATATATTTATTGGACAAGGAACACCTGCCCATCCGTCCAGATTTTGAGGACAATCAAGTTGTCATGACTGAGAACGAGCCATCATCTGCCCAAGCATACGCAAAGAAGGAGAAGGCAAGGAAGGAGAAAGCTGCCAAGATGCCAACTCAAGAGGAGGCATCTGAGTATTTCTTGAAGACCAAACAAGAGCAGCTTGGTTACCTGATTGCATCCACCCTACGGATTGAGCAAGGACTAGCCACCCTAACTCAAAACCAGGCAAGCCTAGAGAGAATCATGGAACAAAAGTTCTATGACTTGGATGTCAAGGTAACGGAGATTCAGACTGCAGTGGAGCAGCTCCAAGATGATATGCAGGAGAGGAGAGGCAGGACTACCACTCATGCCTTTGCCAGAGTGCCACGAGGTCCGAGGTCGTCTGCCGTGCCAGTTGCTGACACAAGAGCCACCACCTCAGCACCAGCTACAGCCTCAGTTCCACCAGCTCCAGCATCTACTTCAGCTCCAACTCCAGCGTCTACTTCAGCGTCTACAGAAGCCTTCGTCCTTGGAGTGATCCGGACTCCACCACCACCAGAAGATCAAGCCTGAGCGTCGATCTAGTACTATGCATTTTCTAGGAACTTTTTGGTAACTTGTTGCCAAAGGGGGAGAAAAATGTATAGATCATAGGCTTCGAGAGAGAGAGTGTTGCTTTTCTCTCTTGCTTTATTTGGTGGTTTTTCAAACTTGTTTGCTTTTGAGTGCTTGAGATACTACGTCATTATTTGTGAGACATTGATGATCATGTGTTTGATCATAAGCTACACTTAATGCTTGCTTAATGCTATTATCTTATCTATCTTATGTGATCTTTCACTATTCTTGGTGATGAGTGCATGTATTTCATTCTTATCATTTTAAGCGCTCCACCAAGATGTATGTGACATGGAAGAGTAACCCATGACTCTAACTCCTTGTGCATTTGCAGTCCAAAGCAAATTTTAAATATGCACAAATTTAGGGGGAGCTCTTACTTATCACATACTTCTCAAAGCGACGATATATTTCATGCTTATTATCATTTGTCGAAGCTTTGATCTATATGTTGTCATCAATTACCAAAAAGGGGGAGATTGAAAGTGCAACTATCCCTAGGTGGTTTTGGTAATTCATAACAACATATAGCTCATTGAGCTAATGCTATTCCAAGATGATTATTTCAGGAAAGCTCAATGATTGGCATGGCATGGATGTGAAAGTGGAACCCTCAAAATGCTAAGGAAAAAGGATTGGCTCAAGCTCAAAAGCTCAAGACTCTTCATTTTATATTTTAGTGATCCAAGATCACATTGAGTCTTTAGGAAAAGCCAATACTATCAAGGAGGGATGAGGTGTTGCTTAATGAGCCTCTTGCTTCATGTGCTTAGTGATATGCTCCAAAACCCTCAACTACTTTCCCATATCCACATATGACCTAAACCCTAAGCCAAACTCGGTCCTACCGATTCTTCCTATCCGGCGCCACCGAGTTTCACTTGTCATTAGCCACTGCCAAACCCTAGCAATTCGGTTCTACCGATAGGGATCTCGGTCTCACCGAGATGGGATTGCAAACTCTCTGTTTCCCTTTCGTAACTTTTCGGTCTCACCGAAAGAGCGAATCGGTCCCACCGAGATTGCAATGTAAATTCAGTGTTTCCCCTTTGTAACTTTTCGGTCTCACCGAAAGAGCAAATCGGTCCCACCGAGTTTGCCTGACCAACTCTCTGGTTAGCTAATTACCAAATTCGGTCTCACCGAGTTTGTGTAATCGGTCTCACCGAGATTACGTTATGCCCAAACCCTAACCATATCGGTCCTACCGAGTTGCATGTCAGTCCCACCGAAAATCTCTAACGGTCACTAGGTTTACATTTTCGGTCCGACCGAGTTTGTTGATTCGGTCCCACCGAGATTGGAAAACTGTGTAACGGTTGGATTTTGTGTGGAGGCTATATATACCCCTCCACCTCCTCTTCATTCGAAGAGAGAGCCATCAGAACACATACACCATTCCAACTCGTATGTTCTGAGAGAGAACCACCTACTCATGTGTTGAGACCAAGATATTCCATTCCTACCATATGAATCTTGATCTCTAGCCTTCCCAAGTTGCTTTCCACTCAAATCTTCTTTCCACCAAATCCAAATCCTATGAGAGAGAGTTGAGTGTTGGGGAGACTATCATTTGAAGCACAAGAGCAAGGAGTTCATTACCTACACACCATTTGTTACTTCTTGGAGAGTGGTGTCTCCTAGATTGGCTAGGTGTCACTTGGGAGCCTCCGACAAGATTGTGGAGTTGAACTAAGAAGTTTGTAAGGGCAAGGAGATCGCCTACTTCGTGAAGATCTACCGCTAGTGAGGCAAGTCCTGTGTGGGCGATGGCCATGGTGGGATAGACAAGGTTGCTTCTTCGTGGACCCTTTGTGGGTGGTTGCTTCTTCGTGGACCCTTCGTTGGTGGAGCCCTGTGTGGACTCTCGCAACCGTTACCCTTTGTGGGTGGAGCCCTGTGTGGACTCGTGCAACCGTTACCCTTTGTGGGTTGAAGTCTCCATCAACGTGGATGTAGGATAGCACCACCTATCCGAACCACAGGAAAAACATCCGTGTCTCATATTGCGTTTGAATTCTCCAAACCCTTTCCTTTACATTCTTGCAAGTTGCATGCTTTACTTTCCGCTGCCAATATACTCTTTGCATGCTTGCTTGAATTATGTGATGATTGCTTGACTTGTCCTAAAATAGCTAAAATCTGCCAAGAACTAAAATTGGGAAAAGGTTAAGCTTTTATTTGGTCAAGTAGTCTAATCACCCCCCTCTAGACATACTTTCGATCCTACACTTAGGTTCCAGAGTTGTATAGATTTGACAGTCCACACAATTGAGGAATCTTGAGGAAAAACATAGCTTAGAGAAATGAATCAAGGTACTGATGCAACTGGGTGTTTAAGAATAGGGAAGTTGAAGAATAAACACCTTTGAAGATTTTGTGGAAATCATGAGAATCAAAGTAGGGCAGTAAAATTAGATTTTACTTACCCTGGACGAATAACACAATGAACTAGGAGTGGAGATGGTGAAGTTCGTCCGTTCAGATCTCCCACGCCCTAACTTGGTGGTGAGAGACAGCTACGGCAGAGGCAGAGTGAAGATTTCCGTGGGCGGCACGAGTATGACGGTGACGAGGTCGAGGTAGTGAAGCTCTCCCTCACCGGCGAGGATGGAGTGTAGCGGTGTCACTAGGTCTGAAAACTCAAGCGAGGAGAGGTCGAGCGAAGTAAATGAAGTACGAGGAAGGTAGGGAGTATTTATAGCCATGGTGAAAAAACTGCCCATCCGAAGATTTTGGATAAACATGCCCCTGACCCTTGCCATCCTAGCGACATGTGTCACCCACGTAAGAGAGGTGGAGATCGTGGGTGAGTAGTTTAATCTTATCGTGGGATGTGGAACGGTTTGAGCGGCAAAAGCCGAAAATTCAGATAAGGAAATTTTAACGTTTCGTTCGCAAATTCTTCAGTTGAGAAGGACACAATGAAGATTTTGAATTTTCAAAGAAAACGCACATGAAGAATTTGTGAACAGACTGGGTTGAGTTTAGCATAGAGGGGGAACGGGTCCGATCACATTCTCTTAGAAGAAAATCAACTTGAAGAATTAGCAATAAGTGAATGCTGTTGAGGACGTGAAAACTAATATACATATATGTATATATATAGTCAATGATGAACACCAATCGAAAAGATGAAGACTTTGCAAAATGAAGAAAAACTCAATTTTGAAGATTTTCAACTTTCGTTGGTGGCGTGACCCACTGTATAAGAATGATGGTTTCAGACGCCGTGTACAATTGTCGTAGGGCTCTGAGAATCAAAATTTTCGTTAATTTCTTCACACATGGAGGGTTAGTCTTCATTGATTAAAGAAAAACATTACTCTGTGTGTTCCACATCCAAGTCATCAATTTTGCATAAGTGTTAGGATGTGTGTCCTTTCAAAGAACATTCAAAGATTCTAAGATATTTAGCTCACACCGCAACTTGCCAAATCTCTTCTCATCCAAGGGCTTTGTGAAGATATCCGCTAGCTGTTCTTCAGTCTTCACATGTTCGATGGAGATGTCGCCTTTCAACACATGATCACGAAGAAAATGATGACGAATCTAGATGTGCTTAGTCTTCGATCATGTCGATGTCGTAGTCCTTGAGGGTTTGCTTCATCCACATCAATTGAGCACAGCAAGAACCATCAGCAATGTACTCAGCTTCAGAAGTAGACAGTGATACGCAGTTCTGCATCTTCGGGGACCAACATACTAAGGATCATCCGAGGAAATGGCATGTGCCTGATGTTGACTTGTGATCCACTCGATCAACAACATAGTCAGAGTCAGAATATCCAATGAGATTAAAAGCCGATCCCTTGGGATACCATAGTCCAAGTGTTGGAGTGTGAGCTAGATGTCAAAGAATATGTTTCACAGACTTGTGGTGTCATTCCATTGGTGTAGCTTGAAAACGGGCACATATGCAAACACTAAGCATAATATCTGGCCTAGATGCACATAGATACAATAAAGAGCCAATCATGGAGTGGTATACCTTTTGATCGAAGTCTTTACCATTTTTACCAGTGCATAGATGGCCATTTGTGGGCATAGGGATTTTTATGCCTTTGCAATATTGCATGCCAAATTTCCTCAGCACATCCTTAAGGTATTTCTCTTGAGATATGAAGATGTCGTTGCATTGTTGTCAAATTTGATAACATAAGAAGAATTTCAATTCTCCCATCATAGACACTTGATATTCCTCACTCATCATATAGGAAAATTCGTCACTATAATCTTGGTTAGTACATCCAAAGATAATAGCATCAACATATATTTGGCACATGAATAATTCATCATCATAGGTTTTGGTGAAAAGAGTTGGGTCAAGTGAACCGGGTTTGAAGCCTTTCTTCATGAGGAACCCCTTCAGTGTTTCATACCACGCCCGAGGGGCCGGCTCGAGGCCATAGAGAGTCTTATTGAGTCTGAAAACTTTGTCAGGATGCTTAGGATCTTCAAAACCTGGTGGTTGAGCAACATATACTTCTTCCTCAAGCTTACCATTGAGGAATGCACTTTTCACATCCATTTGATATAAGATGATATTATGATGGTTAGCATAAGCAAGCAATATTCGAATAGCCTCAAGTCTAGCAACAGGTGCAAAAGTTTCATCGAAATCAATTCCTTCAACCTGGGTGTAGCCTTGAGCTGCAAGACGAGCCTTATTCCTCACCACTAGGTCATTTTCATCTTGCTTGTTGTGGTAGATCCCTTTGGTACTGATGATATTGTGTTTGCGTGGGTTTGCTCGCTTGACGAGTTCCCACACATTATTGAGCTCGAATTGATGTAATTCATCTTGCATCGCTTGAATCCACTCAGGCTCCAGAAATGCCTCATCAACTTTGGTGGGCTCTGTGATAGAGACAAAAGCAAAGTGCCCACAAAAGTTAGACAAATGTGAAGCTCTTGAGCGTGTGAGAGGACCTAGTGCGTTGATGTCATCGATGATTTTCTCAATCTACACTTCATTTGCAACGCGAGGATGAGCAGGTCGATGACGTTGATGGGGCTCAGCATTTTCTTCAGAGCCATTTTCCTCAGTTGCACCAGCATGATTTTCTTCACGTTCTGGAATGAATTCATTAGCAGATTCTTTAGCGGGTATGACATCCTCAGTAACCTTGAACTTGATGGATTCCTCAGGTGGCATTTCATCTGGCATAGGAGGTAGGTGCCCTCTTTGCGAGCCGTTAGTTTCATCAAACTGCACATCTACAGTTTCAACAACCTTGTGGTGAAAGGTGTTGAAGACTCTATAGGTGTGCGAGTCCTGTCCGTAACTAAGCATAAAACCATCATGTGCTTTCGGTGCAAATTTAGAATTGTGATGAGGATCTCTAATTCAACATTTAGCACCGAAGACTTTGAATTAAGTCACATTGGGTTTCTTGTCAGTGAGGAGTTCATATGAGGTATTTTTGAAGAATTTGTGAAGATATACCCTGTTGATGATGTGGAACGCAGTACTAATAGCCTCAGGCCAGAAGTGACGAGGTGTCTTGTATTCATCCAGCATAGTGCAAGCCATCTCAACAAGAGTCATGTTCTTGCGCTCCACGATGCCATTCTGCTGAGGAGTGTATGGGGCAGATAACTCATGAGTAATACCAAGTTCATCAAGATAGTCATCAAGATCAGTATTCTTGAACTCAGTCCCATTGTCACTCTCGATATTCTTGATCTTCACACCAAAATTTGTCGAGGCCCTTGAGGAAAATCGTCTGAGGACTTCCTACACTTCAGTTTTGTAAGTAATGACACGCACCTATCTGTAATGAGAGTATTCATCAACAATAACAAAGCCATATAGAGATGATGCATTTGTTAGTGTGGCATAATGAGTAGGGCCAAAGAGATCCATGTGAAGCAATTCAAAAGGACGGGTGGTAGTCATGATAGTCTTCGAGGGGTGCTTGGCTCTGGTCATCTTTCCAGCCTCACAAGCCCCACAAAGATGATCTATGAGGAATTTGACACCCTCAATGCCAATGGCGTGCTTCTTCTTTCCGAGTGTATGTAAGTTCCTCATGCCAGCATGACCTAGTTGTTGATGCCATATCCAGCCTTCTGAAGCTTTTGCAAGTAGACGTGTGGCAAGCTGTGGTCCTGCAGAGAAATCAACAATATACAAGTCTCTCTCCTAAAGTGTTCGAAGACTTTGGAATTGTCAGATTCCATGAGCACAATGCAACGATATTTTCCAAAGACGACAACATACCAAGATCACAAAGCATTGAGACAGACATGAGGTTGAATCCTAGGGACTCGACAAGCATGACTTTGTCCATGTGTCGATCCTTTGAGATCGCAACCCTACCTAGACCTAATACCTTGCTTTTGCCTTTGTCAGCATAGGTGATATGCTTCAGATGCGATGGATATAAAGCAGTGTCCATCAATATGTTCTTGTCACCGGTCATGTGATTTGTACATCCACCGTCAAGGACCCGTAGCTTTCGGTTGATCATCCTGTAGATGAATTAGTGCATCTTACAAACTCATATACTTCATCAGTGAAGAATATGCCATCCAATTCATCAAGTAGAATTTCATCAATAAGCACAACAGATAAATCAGTGTAAGGACGTGAGAAATGAGTATTCGTTTCTTCATGATTAGCTTGCATCCTTTCAAGCCTATTCAGGTCTCCAGCAAATTCATCAGACGTTCA
The DNA here is from genome assembly GCF_018294505.1 of Triticum aestivum. Lineage (NCBI taxonomy): Eukaryota > Viridiplantae > Streptophyta > Magnoliopsida > Poales > Poaceae > Triticum > Triticum aestivum. The sequence goes on from NC_057809.1 coordinate 304,824,736, forward strand.
AGTTCATCTGGAGACCTAACCCTGCATAAGAGATTAGTTCTTTTTCTTCACCACCCACATCTGGAGGGGTGGCAAAGAGTTCATCATTCTGCGAGCTCCATAAGAGAATGGTGGCATTGAAGCCAGTGCACTTTGTTTCATAGAAGAGGGGTTGGAGTATGCATGTGAATAAGAAGAGATGTTCATCGAGGACTTATGAACATAATGATTTGAAGAATAATGAACATATTCATAGCTCTTAGATTTTCCCTGCGAAACAGAAGTGTTAGCACGTTGATGTTCATATGAGGATTTGGATCCACATGAGTAATTTGATCCATGTGAGGAATTTGGTCCATATGAGGACTTGGATCTATATGAAGACTTTGGTCCATACGAAGAATTTGATCTGGGGTTCCTGTTCTTCACAGGTGGTGTCATGATGACATTCACCTGAAGACTTGCACCTTTTGGAAACCCAGATTTTCTTCATAGAGGGGGCATTCCTGCAACTAGTTCCAACATATCTAGCAAATACTTCACCATTCTGATTTTTGAACAGTTTATAGTTGGAGTCAAATGACTCATCAGATGAATATGAAGATTCCCATGTAAAGCCAGATAAAGTAGATGGATCTACAGGAGGTCCTTGCATATCAACCCATGAGGTTTTCGGATATTTCTCAAGTTTCCAGTGGGTCCCATCAGCATTGAGTTTCCTCTCAAAGGCAATACCCTCTTTCCTAGGGTTTCTGTTGAGGATCTGCTTTTTAAGCACATCACAAATATCCTGATGCCCTTTGATGCTTTTGTGCATGCCTGTCACATACAATTCCTTCAATCCTGCATTGTCAGTGATACTTATGGTATCCTAAGATGAGGCATTTGTGACCGCAGAGATAGTTGAAGAATTTACAACAATAGAAGCATTTGAACTTTTAGGTGAGGAATTAGCAAATTCACGTTCAATGCATTTCAAACATGGTGGAATAAATTATTCCTGAGTGAAACTGATCTGTTGAGCAAGCAATGAATTATTTTCCTTCTGAAGATCTTCATAACTCACCCTTAGCTTCTCAAGATCTTGCTTTGTTTGAAGAAATTCATAAGAAAGCTTCTCATGATCGGCTAAGGGAGTGTTCTGATGACTTTGAAGGTTATCAAACTTAGACTGTAGTCACTGAAGATTATCAGTCAGAGTTTGAATTCGTTCCATTTCCTCACCCAATAGGTCATCACTTTTATCTAGCAGATTTTGAACCCTTTCCAAGGCTTTTTGTTGTTTAGTGGAAATAATAGCAAGCTTGGAATAACTAGGTCCTAAATCATCACCAAATTCATCATCACTAGATTCAGATGAGGAATATTCAGGTACCTTTGCACCTTTTGCCACGAGGCATGGTGCTGAAGATGATGGTTCAGGTTCAAAAGTCATCATTTTGAGTGATTCTGTCCCAGATAAGCTTTGCATTACACATATGCATAATGAGCCTGAAATGATTTCTGGATAGGCAGGAGCAGATGATATCCTTCGCCATGGTGTCCGCCGAGTGTACTTGTGAATATCATCAGCATGCGCCATCTTGCATAGATCGGTAAGGCCAATCTCAGTGACGGTCCACAGCTCATTGTTCATCGCCATGAGGCGCTTCCTCATCATGGCCTTCCACTTGGGATAATCATGATCATTAAAGATCGGGCATGACACTTTCTTCATACCTGCGGTCGACATAACTAAAACTCCAGGTGCTTAAACCAAAATCACACAGAACAAGGGAGTACCTTGCTTTGATACCAATTGAAAGTGCGTTATATAGAGTAGAGGGGGGTGAACAGGTGATTTTTACAAATTCGTCACTGAGGAAATTCAACTTGAGGAATTTCCTAGGCAACAAACTACAAGCAGCGAAATAAGTACTCATGTGCAAGCATAACATGGCAGTAACATAGTCATCATGATGATATGAAACAAGCACGGAGCACAGGTAGCGCGAAAACAAGATAAGCATGATCAAGACAAAGTGACTAAAGAATTAGGATTGTGGAAATTAAAAAAGTCTTCAGTCAAAGTCTTCAAACAGTAACGATCAAGTTCATCAACACATGAATTAGGAAATGAAAGGGTTAAGGAAATAGAACCATTAGCTTGGTGAAGACAATGATTTGGTAGACCAGTTCCAACTGCTGTGATAGTTGTACATCTGGTTGGAACGACTAGGTATTTAAACCTAAGGACACATAGTCCTCACCATATTCTCCTTGAGCTAAGGTCACACAGACCTCGCACAATCACTCATGGTAAGTCCTCAGGTGACTTCCAAACCTTCACAGACTCGGTCATTCGGCGATCCACAATTCCTCTTGCATGCTCTAGACCACGTCGCCTAACCGTCTAGAGGATGCAAAGTCCTCAAAGGTAACAAGCATTGGTTCCACACAGGAACAATCTCTTCAGTGATGCTCAATCACTTTGGGTTGTAGGTGTTTGGGTTTGGGTTTTTCCTCACTGATGATTTTTTCTCAATGTCCTCGGAGGATGGGATGCTCTCAATGACAAGTGTCAGTTTCTCTCGGAGCAGCCAACCAACTAGTGGTTGTAGGGGGCGGCTATTTATAGCCTAGGGAGCCGCCCAACACAATACGACATAAATTCTCTTCAATGATATGACCGTTAGGTGGATAAGATATTTTGGGACAGTTGGCGCGTAGCACAATGATATGACCGTTTGAGCTCTCAAATTCCCCAGGGCTATCATGTTCCTCACTTGTAGGCAATCTGCACTAGCGAATTCCTAACTCCTTAGTCAGAATAAATTCCTTAGAGAACAGAGATTTTCGTCTCTGTCACTGAAGAAATTGACTAAACTATATGAGATTTCCAATGGCTTCACTTGAAAGGATTGGGTTCGTGTAGGCTTTGAGGTGAGCATCACTTGGAAAGTGCTTCCTTAGTATTACATCGACCCCCTTTAATAGTACGGTGTTACCTATGACTCAAGAAAGAGAAAATGAAACTACGAAAATAATAGTCTTCATGCTTCATAATCCTCGCATCAATATCAAAGTCTTCAAGGTCACACCAATTTCCTCACTTTCAAAGTCTTCAAGAAAACCAAAGTCTTCACCTGAAGACATTCATTTTTAGGGGTCAACTTTCATCGTAAATATCAAACTCCTCATAGACTTATAGAACCTGTGTACACTCACAAACACATTAGTCCCTTAACCTATAAGTCTTCAATACACCAACACTAAGGGGCACTGGATGCACTTACACTCCTTGTAGTTGATGCTAGTTGGTTTACTCAGTGGAAGATCATACGTTCAGATCCTTAATGCTATTTAATACCCCTCTGATTATGAACATGAATATGCTTTGTGAGTAGTTATGTTTGTGCCTGAGGACTTGGGAGAAGTCTTGTTATAAGTAACTAAGAGAATTTCGTATTCATTCGACATTTTGATGAGATGTGTGTTGTCTCTCCTCTAGTGGTGTTATGTGAACATAGACTACATGACACTTCACCATGACTTGGGCCTAGGGGAAGGCTTTGGGAAGTAATAAGTAGATGATGGGTTGCTAGAGTGATAGAAGCTTAAACCCTAGTTTATGCGTTGCTTCGTAAGGGGCTGATTTGGATCCACATGTTTCATACTATGGTTAGATATATCTTAATTCTTCTTTCATAGTTGCGGATGCTTGTGAGAGGTGTTAATCATAAGTGGGAGGCTTGTCCAAGCAAGGACAGCACCAAAGCACCGGTCCACCCACATATCAAATTATCAAAGTAACGAACGCGAATCATATGAGCATGATGAAAAATAACTTGACAAAAATTCCCATATGTGTCCTCGGGAGTGCTTTGATTTATATAAGAGTTCGTACAGGCTTGTCCTTTGTTAGAAAAAGGATCGGGCCACTTTGCTGCACCTTAGTTACTTTTGTCACTTGTTACCCATTATGAATTATCTTATCACACAACTATCTGTTACCGATAATTTCAGCGCTCGCAGAGAATACCTTGCTGAAAACGGCTTATCATTTCCTTCTCCTCCTCGTTGGGTTCGACACTCTTACTTATCGAAAGAACTACGATAGATCCCCTATACTTGTGGGTCATCATGCATGCAAAAACACAAAGCGCATAACAACGTTTGCTTCCCTCCATGAAGGGCCTATCTTTTACTTTTATGAATTTACTTTTTATACAAGAGTCAATAGTGTTTTGCTATATTCCTTTTTATTTTTCTCTTTTGTAAGCCTCATGTGGTGGGGAAATATCTAAGCATATATATCCAGTTGGATACGAGTGCTCATGAGCTATTATTGTTGACATCACCCTTGAGGTGAATATGTTTGGAGGCAAAATTATAAGCCCATATATTTCTATGTGTTTGGCTGAAACTTTTTGCTCCGTATATATGTTGTCAGTGTTAGCAACCATAGAAGGCTAAATGATGGTTGAGTATGTGGACTTGCTAAAAAGCTCTGACATGAGACTCTTCCTGAAAATATGATGAATTGCAATTGCATTATTGACTGAGAACATAGTTTGTTAGTTTTGAAGAAAGTTTATGCCTTATTCTTTGTTGTTGTGATCAATTGTTACTTGTTCATGAGAATTTCTATGATAATGAATATTGTTGTTATAATAATGATCATGATGCTACTATGTCTGTATTTTTTTCTATCGACATCTCTCTCTCTCTCTCTCTCTAAACATGTGGACATGATTTTTGACATCGGCTTTCGCTTGGAGACAAGCGAGGTGTAAGCTTGGGGAAGTTGGCACGTCCATTTTGCATCATGTTTTACTACTATTATTTATAATGTTCTTAATTAACATAACAATTTGTGGAGCAATTGTAATGCCTTCTCTCTTAATATGCAAGATTTACATGAAGAGGGAGATTGTCGACAACTGGAATCCTGGAGCTGAAAAGGTTATGTCAGAGATACCTATTCTGCACATCTCCAAGTGAGCTGAAATTTCACAGAGATTTATTTTGGAATAAATAAAAAATATTGGAGAAAAGAAATACTAGAGGGGCCACCTAGGTGCCCACAAGGCACTAGGGCGTGCCCACCTCCTGGGCGTGCCCTGGTGGCTTGGGGGGCCCCTCGCCAGCCACCGGTGCCCATCTTCTAGTATATAAGCCCATTTTCCCTAGAAAAAAAGGGAGGAATCTCGAGACGGAGTGCCACCGTCTCGAGGTGGAACTTGGGCAAGAGAAAATTTTCTCTCTGGCGAAGCAATTCTGCCTCGGATACTTCCCTTCGGGAGGGTGAAATCGAGGCACGACTGCAGGATGCTACTAACGTGACACTACAATTAGAGACCCTTCAATGAAATAGTGTGCGATGCGTTAATCGCAAACGGTGATGTAAAAAACCCATGAAACAAGATGCAAAATGTTTGCGATGGTGTATACATCAAACATGGTTCAGGTTTTAGTTGCGTGTGTGATGTGAGGCATACGGTTGATCCATACGAACTTTTTGGGATGAGATAGAACAACAGAAATGGGCATCCATATCAAGGTGTGTGCGATATATGACATAAAGTTCGCTTTGATGAACCGTTTGTGATGATCGTGTTGAACACAAATGATTCGGCGTAACAAGATGTGTGTGATACCTAGCAAACAGTTCGGTAATCAGAATTACATGCGATCATTATGGACAGCCCACATGGTCTTTTTTTGTGAATTGTGTGCTCGAGAGGGCACACAGTTCAAGAAACCAACCTATGGGCGATAAAGTAAAAGATCTCTATCGAATACGTATCACAAACCGTCTGCGATAAGATTGACAGGGGAAATAGAGATTACGAATTAATATGAGCGAACGAAAACAGAGATATATACAGTCTGATCAGTTTAGTCTTTCTTCTTCTTGTTGTTGTTGGATGGCCCCATGCAGCGTCTTAGCGAGGACGCTTCTCACCGCTGACCGTTGGATTTTCATCACCGCCGCCGCTGTCATCGTCTTTAGTCTCATCGTCGTCCTCCTCCTTGTTCGACAATTCCTCCTCCTCATCATCATCCTCTTCTTGGTCCTCCGATGGCTGCTCGTCCATCTGATTATCGTCTGACGACTCCGAAGGCAGCGTCCCTTCCATGATCCGGTTAAAATCAAGGTCTGGGCTAGACGCCGGACTCATGGAAGACAAGCGGGATGATTCTGATGTTGACCTATCATCGGGCGATAGACTGCTGGCAGAACTATCGTCCTCGCTGTCACTCGACATGGTTGCGGTACGTATAAAAACCACGAGAACGCGAGATTGCAGAGTGTGTGCAAGTGTGTAGCATAGCCGGCCAGGGATGATGAAGATGGTGGACACTTAAGAGGGGTATGCAGAGAAGAGGAATGCCAACTGAAGCGGGTGACATATTATCTAACCTCTGATGTAATGAACCCCAATTATTTGTACCCAGTCGCTCCCAATTCCCAGGATTGCGCAGTTCTCAATGTGATAATTACACACATGCGTTGGAGTGTCCAAATATGAAACAAGCATTTTTCATAGTACTACTCCCTCCGTACCGGCGACCTAGGTGGGGGAGAAACGAGAGAACTTGATGATTATTTGGTAATCAATACCATTGCGTGTAGAGAATTGACCATTGCATGTTATGCTAAGTAGTCTGAAGTCATTGAATGCATACTAGCCCTAGGACTCCTATTGGCTGATTTCTTTTTTCAGGACAAAACACAAGGAACAAGTTTTGGGATTATTTGGGTTTCGTAATGTGACTTATTCACCGTTACGACTGAAGTAGGACAATTGGCAAGCCATACATTGAGCTCTTCTTATTGATGAAGCCAGTAATAATCAAACTACAAGGGAAAAGAAAAAAAGACAAAGGAAAATATCTACATGAATCTTCGTGTAACATCAATGGCATAGGACCTAGATGTGCATTACATAGAGCACATCTAGATGTGCTTTAGCAATACTATCAAACAAAACCCCTAATCGTCATTGCAAACAGCGCATAGAACATGGCTAATGCGACAACCATAACTACACATGCTAGTTCTTTCTTGTCTCTTGCTTTCATCTGTTGCCTGTGTTTGATTCTTTCTTGCTTCATCGTACTGATTGTACATTCCAGATCAGCCAGTTCCTTCTTCAGCTTTATGTTATCTTCTGCAAGCTTGGTGATAACACTTCAAGCCCTGCCATACCATTCTTCGTCCAACCAGTTAACAAAGGCACAAGCCTCATATCCTTGCCAATGTTAAATAGTATTCAGGATGAGCGGTCGCATTAACTCAAGTAAAATGATGAACTTAGCACTAACCTCTAAGGGGAAACTAAGAAACCGTCTGCCAATGTCGAATCCCTTTGTGCATAAATGTCGAGCAGGAGTGTGCCCGTGCACACGACTCAGCTTTTGGTACTTCTCGGTGGCGTAAAACTCGGAGTCGAACTCGTGTTGCGGGTGTCTGGAGTCATGCTCCGGATCCGGCGACAGATTGTTTTCCTTGGGGGTGTCATTCAAGACAGATTCAATAGGGAGCTACTTTGGACATGCTAAAAAAGATCGGGATAGATTGGAACCTGGCTGGATGATTCAGATCCGTAGTACACCTAACTTTTTTTGACTTTAGGCAAGAGCTCAGCAGTGGTCGCCGTCATGGCGGCGCTGCCGAGAACGGTGATACGAGCAGGAGTAGCCGCACCGAAACCATCAGCACCACTCATCTGACTCGAATGTCAGCGCCATGCGAGGGAATTTGGAGGCTATCTAGGGAAATGGGGAAACTATGGGGATAAGCTAACGGTCGGGAGCTACTTATCACACTATATGTTGTATACGACACACTATTTATACGTGTCGTTTGTGTTAGGTATTACAACTTTACACCACATCAAACCGTGTGACAAGACAACATAGGTGATACATAGTTGCCATGAAATAACCGTATGTGATGTACTACCCTATACATATGGGGCTGCAATATAATTGAGTTACAGTAATACCTAGTCTTAACAGCCGCTCCGCGGATATCCATCAAAAAATAAAATAGCCGCTCTGCATATATAGATGGTGGCGGCGGTGGTGGCCGAGGCAGTGGCTACCAAATAAGAGGTCAATCATCGGTCAGTAGGCGGTGGCGGCATCACAGGAGGTCAATCCTCGGTCCGCGGCGGGAGATAGGAGGAAATCAACCATCGAGGTCGGGGTGGCATGATTGGAGCACATCCATGGCGGTCGATAGCGGGATAGTGGAGGTTGAACTTCAGGCAGTAGCCGCACCAAGCTTTGCTCCTAGACCCCACTGTCTCAGCATGCCGCCGCATCACCCTTCTCTGCCTACTAGGTGGAGATCGCCGCACAGCTAATTAATTAAGATATTCTTTTCGTGAGTGGCTTAATTAAGGTATTCAATTCCTAAGGGTAGCATTGTAGTACTCTGCGTGTAAATTGACTAGCCATTAATTTTTGTCATCACATGGCTGAATAACAATATGGAGCACGCTCAGTAATTATGAAAATAAAATCTTGTGATTTATGCACACATCTTTGGGCATCAGTTAACCCATGTATTAATGTTGTTGTTTTGTTTTTAATTACTCTTACTCTTCGTGTGGTGCAGATGGAATGATCTGAATGGATGAAGAATCGGAGAAGCTCATATTTTGTCAGCGGCGTGACGGAGTTCATGAATTCGGCTGAAAGTACAAAGAAGAGAATTGGTGATGAGGATTACATCTTGTGTCCGTACAGTCATTGTGCCAATAGAGAGTCACGTCAAGTTACACATGTCGAATGGCAGTTACTCTCTCAGGGATTCATGGATGGATATACACATTGGACCAGACACAGTGAAGAGAAGGTCATTAATGAATATACCCAGGGTTGCAAGATGCCAAACCCAGGTTAGTGTCACATGGAAGTTGAATCTAACATCGGGGCTGAGACATCAAGCTACCAATGGAACACCTGAAAGCCGAAACGCCCACTGGAAAACCAAGACGGCGACACAGACGACGACGATCTTGGTATGCTAGATTTTGCTGCTATGATTGCAGATTTAATGGGCCCCAAAAAGGATCTGCCAACCATTGTTGCAGACTCCAAAAAAGAATTGTATCCAGGTTGCAAAAAGAAATATTCCAAGTTGACTGCCGCTCTGGCGCTTCTTAGATTTAAAGTAGCAAATGGTCTATCAAACAAGGGCTTCACATAGTTATTAGGTCTTTTCAAAGAAATCCTTCCAGAAGATAATGTGCTCCCCAGAAGCACGAACGAAGCGAAGAAAATTGTTTTCCCATTGGAACTTGAGTACAGAAGATACACACTTTGTGTGAATGATTGTATATTGTACTATGGTGAGTACAAAGATTTGCATACATGTCCCATATGCAAGCATGCTCGATACAAGCGCAGGAGAGCAAAGGACAAGTACAAATTGGACGACGAGATCAAGACATGAATCCCGTTAAAGGTTGTTTGGTACTTGCCTTCAATTCCATGGTTGAGGCATTTGTTTGCAAACCCTATAAAGGCAAAGAGGTTGCGGTGGCATCATGATGAGTCGACTGTGGATTAATATATGAGGGACCCGAAAGATGGGGCTCAATGGGAATTAATCGACAACAAGTTTAAAGAATTTGCCAAGGATCCTAGAAGTATAAGGCTCAGGGAGTGTACTAAAGGGATGAATCCTTTTAGCGATATGAGCACCAAACACAAGACATGGCCGGTGCTTCTATGCATATATAACCTAGATCCTTTGTTGTGTATGAAGAAAAAAATGCATTATGATGTCAATGATTATCCAAGGCCTGAAGCAACCTGGAAATGACATCGATATTTACTTTCAGCTAATGCTAGAAGGACTATTGATAGTGTGGGTAAAAGAATCTACTATAAAATGTTATGATGCTTACAAAAAGGAGATTTTTGATCTACATGCGATGCTTCTGCACACCATTCAAGATATGCAGGAATTAGGAAACACATTAGACGAGAAAACAAAGGGATATTTAGGGTGTGTCACATGCATGGATATGAAAGCTAGCAGATTTCTTCCCACATTACTGCAGGTTGGTCCAAACGCAACAGTCCAATCAGAGACCCTTCACCGAAACTGTGTGCGATTCATTAATCACAAACGGTGATGTAGTAAAACCGTCAAAAAATATACAAAACATCTGCGATGGCGGTGGCATCAAATACGGTTCAGATTAGAGTTGTGCGTGCGATGCATGGCAAACAGTTAATCCAGCAGAACTATTTGTGATGAGGCAGAACAACAGAAATGGGCAACCAGATGAGGGTGTGTGCGATATATGGCATACAGTTCACTAGGATGAACTGTGTGCGATTAGGCAACACAATAGAAACGGTCAGCCAGATCAAGGTGTGTGCAATGGAGGGTATACAGTTCACTCGGATGAACTGTTTACGATGAGCCAAGACAACAGAAACAGTTCAACTGAACAAGATGTGTGTGATATGCGACAAACAGGTCCGTAATCAGAAATGTGTGTGAAGACCAATAATAACACAAACAATTGCTGCTAACGAGCCATGTGATTTGCTCTGTCTATGATTGTTGCTAACACCGAGGCGGGCAGGACACGAGCAGAGCGCACCGCGGCCACCTCAATCGCGAGCAACCACACGCATAGAGTAGTTGAACACACAGGGAATGGTCGTCTACAAGCCGGCCGATAGTTGCCTCGCTGCAAAGAGAGCGGCCGGGTGCTACTACCTCCGTCTTGGTCTATTAGTGATGAGGACATCAATACAATTGTTACACCCACAGCCCCTACTGCTACATATATTGGATCAATTACTGGAGCTCGCACACGCCAATTGAATTATCAGGTACTTTCGTTTCTTGGTAATAATTCTAATGTTCATGAAAATATGATGCTGCCTAAATTGGATACATTTGTTTTTCTTACAAATGAAGGGCCTGACATGGATAAGAGGGATGAACACTGGAGCAAGACCAAGCATGGAGATGATGGCATGCGCAAGGGGAATAAGAACGGAGTTACAAGTGATGATTTCAGGACTTTCAAGCCACCATAAGGAGTGCATGAAGCCTTGGACGAAATATACAAGATGCCACTTCATAAATTTCGTCCAGAGGCTATTCTAGGTGCTGCTTCACCTTATTATTGGGCCAGGCCCATGTAATTTTGAAATACTTAAGTATAGGCTATTTTTAGAGTCCGTATGTGTGGGGAAACAAGTTTTAGGGTTGGTTTCGGACCCTCCTCCAAGGGCCATGAAAGCCCCCACCTCTTTCTCCATATATACAACCCTTAGGGCGTCGTTTAGACTTCAGGTTTTGATTAAAAAAAAGTTCACCATAGCTGGAACTTTGCGTACTTCGTTTGTGTTCAACGACCAGACCAAGGCGTCACAGAAGCCCCCTTGATCAATAAAGCTTTCCTCTTTTATTCGGAATATCCAGATTGCAATTTCAGTTTCTTGCTAGTTCTTCGTTTGCTTGAAGGAAATAGACCCTCGTGGTCAGGCTGATCGTGGTCTGGCACGGTCAATAACCTCTCGTAGTTGGTTTAGCGATTGCTAAGGTGCGACGTCCTCCCACGGTCATAGTCGGATAGCCAAAGTCTACTCCACCATAAATGATAGCCACCCTCTCATCGAAAGACGGGACACCTTTGCCTCTATCAATTAGTCCCCTTTATATCTGTGCCATATTTTCACCTTAAATTTAACCAACAAAATGTTAATGCATGTTATTAAAGTTATATAATTGGAAACTATGTTCAAAGACGAATCCAACGATATAATCTTTGGTGACATGCATTCGTATTTTATTAGTTAAATCCTACTTATAAACCAAGACAGGGCAGCACTACAAAAAAACACACCCGCGAAGATACGTGTTTGTCACAATAGGTCACTTTTTTTGTCATGCATGTACCTCCATGACGATTTTATGACAGAATCAAGATAGTCATACCTGTGATGTCGTAGAAGTGTTCCATGACCATACCAAAATTATCATCACGGAAGTGTCCACTTCCATGATGATAAATGGCGCATCGTGGAAGTGTTTTCATCAAGGGTAACCGACATGTGGCATCCACCGTAATGGGTCGCCGTTAAGCTATTGTTTGGATCCGATAACCCGTTAACAGCCCCGACCAATGGGGAATTTCCAGGTGTAAAATTCTCATTCGCCCGAGGATCCACATGTCAGCTCAGTGTTGGGACAGATTCCATCCACTCATTGTACATGAGGCGCCTATGATACGTTGGCACATGGCAAGGCCCAACAGTGGCCCATTTAGGTGAAAGAGGCCGACCCAGTCAAAATTAGCAGGCCGGTCCATATAGGGCCTACTTGTGTCTGGTCCATTTAAGCCCACGACCCATACGAGATGTGCCAATTCGCCCGTCAATGGCCTGTTAACTATTTGACACCATTGCAACCCATCGTCAGTTCAAGCCCGTTAACAACCCGCTATATATTTAGGCTCAATATCGGCCCCATGTGGTTTCGGCCTGTTAACGGCCCATTCAAGGGATGGACCAATTTTCAGGTTGTACGTCTATCAGCTTTTTAGCGACCCATTTAAGTGTTGGGCCAATTTCCAGCCCGGTGTGCCTTTTAGCCCTTTAACGGCCCATAAATGTGTTGGGCCATTTGTAGTTGGACCTGAGTTTTGGCCTCTTAACGACCGATGCTCTTCATGACCAATACCAGCCCAGTTTCTCTTTCCGCCTGCTAAAGGCCCACAACACAGTTGGGCCATATAAAGTCCGACCTGACTTTTGGCCTCTTAGCGGACCATGCTCTTCATGGTCCAGTACAAGCTCGCTGCCTCTTTCGGCCTACTAAAGGCCCAAAATACAGTTGGTCCATAAATAGCCCGACCTTAGTATCAGCCTGTTAACGCCCCGTGAAGTCGAATGGGCCCACTTATTTCCCGCTTCGATGTCGGCCTGATAACGACCCGGGAGGTAACAGGGCCGAACATTAACTGTTGGCTCGTTTCAATTATAGCGGCCCAATAGTGCTTTCGGCCAGGTTACGGCCCATTAACTTAATGAGCCCTCTAAAGTTTGAACATGTCAGTTGGCCCAACTAGATAACATCGACTCTGGCCCAGCTATAATTTCAGCCCATTACGACGAGCAATTGTGGACAGGACAAAAACCGATCAATCGGAAGGTTACTTTGGAGACACAACACAAGAATGGGTATGCAGACATGCAAGCTGACTACCACATTGGCTCTGAAGACTGCATAACCATAACTAATGGCTAGAAAGATTTTGTCTCCCAGAATGGCTTTGAGGCTGGAGAAGTGGCATGGTGTTTTTCTACAAAGAAGAAGACTCCCCGAAGTTTACAATATTTGCAATGTAGGTTGTCTAGGATAAAGCAAGCCATCTGTAGCATATTCTAATGCTTTGTTTATGTTGTATGCTTTTAAAATTATGTCCATCAAGAGGCTTAAACGGTGCCTATTTAAAGTATGCAACCTCATCTGCATCATTTTATAACCCTTTTTAGACAAGTTGCTGCTGACAGAAATGTAGTTCTCTATTACACATAATACGGTCATTATATAAAAAATGCAGTACTCTGAACAATAACAATGCAATGCATCGAAAACTTTGTAGTTAACCTATGTCGTTCAACAAAATTCTCATGGTATGGAGTTCAGAAAAATTGACATAAATAGCTGAAATAGCAGCATAACTATTCTGCTAATGTAGTAAGAAAGTGCATACTATGCAGTTCTCTGAAACACAGAATGTAGTTTGAGAAAAAGAAATTATCTCATAAGTTGTCATGCCCACTATAATACAGCTACATTGAAGTCCACTACTTAACAAAATGTAGTACACTACAAACATATGCCAGAACTACAACAATAAATCAAAGCAGTATAGGTCCAGACATGTAGGAGACTAACAGAGGTGCGAATTCCACTCGCAGTTCGATAAGTGGCCAAATCATTGCGCAACCACTCAAATCATGCACTCGTATTTCCGAGTGCATGATACCGGCTGTGATACCACCACTATGGCCAGCCTTATAGTGGGGAGTATCATATACTAGTATCATGCATATGATACTAGTGTATGATACTATGTACATACATTCATAGTGCATAGTATCATAGGGTAGTATCATAGATGACCGTATTTATGGCCATGCATGACACAAACTAGTATAGCATTTATTATGTTATGGCATCTACCTATGTTACTCTAACCCACTCTCCCTTCTTTAATTCCTTGCCACATCATCATATTTGCTATTCCCGAGTGCATGATACCGGTATGATACCCCCACTATGGCCACCCTTAGCAAAGAAGGTGTACAAATCATTTGTGCGTCGCTTTGCAAGTTTTCAGCCATTTGTCCGAGAAGCGGGGAGAAGTTTCAAACATTTCGGTTAAGGAAATTCAGATGGAGTCCGGACATCATTAAAATGGATGTGTGCCCGTGGCGTGCTCTCATGACCCCGTGGAAAAAATTGGTAATGTTTGGTACAAGTTTTGATGATCGCTCGTTCCAAACTGGAGCATCTCGCATGAAGGATCATGGATTCCAAAAGGAGACATGTCAATTCAAACTCTAATGGCCGATGACTTCATCGTTTGGCCTCATAAAAATTTCTATAGTACGCAATCACCATTATACCACGGGTTTGATTTTCTGGCGCATTTCAGGTATCATTAGCTATATTTAAGAAATTTTTTAAGTTTAACGTGCATTTTGTGCATAAAAATAAAATAACAACCGGAACTGCATGTGATGTCGAAAGGGATGATGATCATCGTTCGATCTGGGAGCATACAATGGTGCAGACATACGATCCATGGGGTTTGGGTTCTGGCCAATCAGAAAGCATGACTCAGATCGTGAGCGGGGTTTGGTCGGCACACGACTTTCATGAACGAACCGTGTGCTATTCGCAAACCAGATTGCATATTTTTGACACACATACTGTAGTGAGATCAATTGAGTGTGCTACCTCTATGATATAATAATAATAATAATAACAATAACAATAATAATAATAATAATAATAAAATTTTCATATTCATTGCCTGAGCTGATGGCATATCAAGGTCAACATATTAACGGTTCTTACATCAACAAGAAACCGGGCATAACTCACACATTCAGTACATGCGACAACTCTAAATTGAACGAATTAAGTTGCATGGTAGGCATAAAAGACTAGTCTTATGGCTTAATTCCCATGTACATGGGGGAACTGGGATCATTAGGTTGAACCCGAATGAACATGGTTTTTCTGATGATTTTACGCTTCTTTGTTACATGGGTGCATGATCCCTTGGCTGGCAACTCATCAAATTCATCATACTCATCCTCATCAGCAACATCCTTGACACCCACTAACCTCCTCTTCCCGTGCATCACTACATGGCAGTACTCATGCAAGGGGTCTTCCGCATAGAAAATCTGGGTAGCATCGCTGGCAAGAATGAACGGGTCCGCATGATATGCCATCGTTGTCCTGTTAACACATGTCTTCCTATAATCATCAACCTTTACATGACCAAGAGGGATCCATGTGCACCTAAATAATGCCACCTTGAATTTCACATAATCAAGCTCCCAAATCTCTTTGATGGTTCCATAGTATACCTTTTTATCGGCTTCATCTACAGTCATGCATTCTATTCGAACAGAGCTGTTCTGAGATGAGGTCTTCTAATCGCATTCCTCAGTGTAGAACATGTATCCATTTATGTCATATGCTTGGTACGTCAACACCGTAGGTGATGGCTTTTGTGCTAACCATGTAACAATGTCATCGATGGATCCTTGTGCCAAATGATTCTTCAGCCATTCGGTGTAGTTCTTAGTGTGCTCCTTCATCTCCACATCTGATGAAGGCACCATTGGTAAGAAGCTTTGGCATATATCTGCCAAGTGTTCTTTGGCATAAGCCGTGAGAACTAGCCTATTAAGCAGTACAGTCAAATGGGCTTTCTCTGCCAATTCTCCAGGTGCAGCCATTTGCGTGCCAGCAAGGACCGGCTTATCTTTCAGCATTCCCTCATGGCGAGAGAGGGGCAAACCTATAGGTCTTTGTTTCACGTATTCGGCGCAAAACTCAACCACATCTCCGTGGTATAACCTTGTAGGATGCTTGCCTCTGGATGGTTTCGGTTCCCACAAAAGCGCTTCGTTATTCCCATGAACCGCTCGAAGGGATACATGTTGCGAAGAAACACAGGACCACAATACTTTATCTCGTCGACAAGGTGCACAGTGAGATGCAACATGACATCAAAGAATGACGGTGGGAAAAACATCTCTAGGTTGGACAATATTCTTGCAATATCATCTTGCACATGATCCAACTCTTCAGGATCTAAAACTTTCTGCCATAGTTGGTTGAAGAAATCATAGATCTCAATGAGTGTGTTTCTTATATCTTTGTCCATCAGATTCCTGATGGCCACTGGGAGGATTTGTGTTAACATTACGTGGCAATCATGTGACTTCATGTGTCCCAACTTCATTTTACCTGAGCTCACATCCACGAGACTTCTGATGTTTGCGGAGTAGGAAGAGAGTGTTTTAACTGACAACAAATAGGTGAAGAACTGTGTTGCTTCTTTTGTACTGAAATTGTAACTCTGACGAGCTTTGATGAATTTGTCATCATCTTCTACTTCACTCTTGCGTTTTGATTGATTAGCAAGCACATCAAGCCATGAACCTAGCCATCCTTACTTTTACCTTTAATCTTGAGCAGAGTACCAAGGATGATTTCACATATGGTGTTCTCTATGTGCATGACATCGATGCAGTGACGTACACATAGAATCTCTCGGTAAGGTAATTTCCAGAGCACCGATTTCTTCTTAAACACTTGACCCTTGAGTGTTTGTTTCACCATCAATACGTGCTTCTTGCCAAGCACAACATTAATTTGTTTAGCCATGTTGTGGACCACCTCCCCATCATAGGGTCTTGGGCCCACACCTACCTCTGCCGTACCATCAAATTCAGCTTTCATCTTTCGATATGGGTGATTTCTCTGTAAGAATCTACGATGACGCAAATACACAGTTTTGCGCGAGTTGGGAAGAAATCTGCTAGCTGTCCTATCCATCCATGTGACACACCCTACATCTCCCTTTGTTTTCTACCCCGATGTGTTGCCAAATGCTGGCATATCTTGAATGGTGTGCACCAGCATCACATATAGATCGAAAATCTCCTTTCTGTAAGCATCACAACATTTTACAGCAAACACATCTATCCACATTGTTAGCAGTTCTTCTACCAGTAGTTGAAAGTAAATATCGATGTCATTTTTAGGTTGCTTCGGGCCTTGGATAATCATTGACATCATAATGTATTTTCTCTTCATACACAACCAAGGAGCTAGGTTATATATGCACAGAAGCACCGACCATGTGCTGTGATTGGTGTTCATATCGCCAATAGGATTCATCCCGTCAGTACACTCCCCGAGCATTATACTTCTAGGATCCTTGGCAAAGTCTTGAAACTTGTTGTCGATTAATTCCCACTGAGCCCCATCTTTCAGGTGCATCATATACTTATCCGCAATTCGCTAACCATGATTCCACCGCAACCTCTTTGCCTCTCTAGGGTTTGCAAACAAATGCCTCAACCTTGGAATTAAAGGCAAGTACCAAACAACCTTGAACGGGATTCCTGTCTTGATCTCATCGTCCAATTTGTACTTGTCCTTTGCTCTCCTACGCTTGTATCGTGCATGCTTGCATGTCGGACACACATGCAAATCTTTGTACTCACAATGGTACAATACACAATCATTCACACAAGCATGTATATTCTGTACTTCAAGTTCCAATGGGCAAACAATTTTGATGCGGAGCATCCCACGGTCATCTCCATGTACACCTTCATAGCACCTCAAGCCCCAAGTGGACCGACCGGACTTAAGGTGAACCCGCTCCTCTTCGAGATTTACATGAATATCTATTGGACTTGGTTGCTACCTCACCATGGAATGTTGTGCATCATTAGGTACAAGGGCGACCACTACCAAGAAGCTAGGGAGCTTCCGAAGGGCAAGGAGAAGGAACCCAAGGCCACAAGGAAGAAGAAGGAGTGCACGAAGTTCATCTCTGCACTTCCCAGACAACCCCGCGCTCACGGCCCTCGAATACTCTGTGTGCACGGGCTACATAGGGAGCTAGCGCTAGAGCACCCCGTGGGCACGGGCTTGTACCGTGCCCACGGGACCCCCGTGTGCACGGGCCCAACTTACCCCGTGCGCACAGGCTCATCAGGATGGACGGCCGAGAGTCGCCTGTTCGGCCTCCACTTCGTCCCTTTCCTTCACCTACCTATATATATATCCCTCTCACTCCTCCATTAGACTTAGCAAATGACATGACTTGATCTATGTGAGCTTTGCTCCTTGTACCATTCCTCCTATTGAGAGAGAGAGAGACCACTCCATTGGAGTTCAAGACCTCCTTTGGAGAAGACCCCCTTGTGAATTCAAGCCCTTCTCTTGGAGAAGACTATCATCAAGACCTCTTTCCTCATAGGATTTGGATGAACTAGTTACCTTGTATCATTCCTTTATTGTCCTTGGATCATTGTGACCTCTTGTGTGTTCTTGGATCTAGCATATGTGTGATTGTATGTAGTTGATTTGAGTGTTCCCCTCTCTTGTGTTCTTCGTGTTCTTTGTGGGATTTCCCCTCCAATTCGTGAAAGATCCATCTTAGTGTTCCACCCTATAACATCTTGGTATCTAGAACCACGTTGATCACGAAATTGGAGCTCCCCTCCTTGCTCATGAACGTCCTGGTATCATGAGCCAAGGTTTCTCAAGAAATTGGAGCCCCGTTCTTCTTTTCTAGCATAACTTTGTTGTGTTCATCCCCAATTTCAAACATCCCCACCAAAAATAGACCCAATTTTTTTGTGATTTATTGGTTTGGTGATGTTTTGTTGGATTTTATCCATGGATTTTCTTGGTTGCAAGTGGATCTAGATTTCCATCATCTTTTCCCCACCACCCCTCCCCAAAATCTCTTCAATTTTGCCCTAGAAATCTTTAATTTCCGCCCCGAAATCGCGAAATTTCCGCCCACCCCGTGCCCACGGACCCAGACCCCGTGCGCACGGGACCCCGAGAAGTCTCTGGACACCCTGTGCCCACGGACCTGTACCATGCGCATGGTACCCCGTACCCACGGGCTCCTACCCCCATGCGCACGGCCCCCCTATAGCAGCCGCGTGCACTTCACCGTTTCGGCCATAACGTACACATCCAGAGTCTGATTTTCGCGTTCTTTAGCTCATTGAGTAGCTATTGACATCCCCCATACATCTAGATAGGTTCCAACATCATTTGACTCCATCAAAATTTTGGCATTTTGGCATCTTTGCCTAGGTGCTCCACCATATCATCCGCAAAACCACCATAACCTTCGGCAACCTAACCCATTTCGCTTCGTATAGCATTTGTGGTTGCTTGAGTAGTGACTTGAGCCTCCTAAGGTGTTTCAGTTACTTAGGGACGGTTGCTTCTTCATCTACCACCACCACCACTTCCACATTGCCAACTCCGGAACCACCACCGCATGTCCGCTACCACCATTTGGCATTTGCCTTTGGAGATTTTGAGTTTGTAGTTTTTCCGTTTCCTATTGTGTTTCAACTAACTAGGAACGGTTTGACATCGACAACACCACCGCTCAACTTCACAAAGGATTCAACATCGACCACCTTCACCATTTTGACACCATCAACCGTATGCAAGAACGGTAACCTCTATATCATCTTTGTATCGTGGTATCCTATTATTGTACATTCTTGCCATTGCATTGATAACCCCTAGCCCATTTTGCATCACTTGCCTATCGAGACTAGCCATTGAGTATTGCCAGCAACGTAACTTGTGCACATTAGTGATCATCGATCTACACCTTCCATTGCATGCATACCATATCATATTGGTATCATCTTGGTATCATATCATCCCTTGTGTTACATATACACAATTGCTATCTTGGTTTGTGCATTTCGCATAGTGGCCATATCAAAAAAAAGAATAAGCTTTTAAGCAAAAGAAAAAAGAAAGCAAAGAGCTTGTAAGCAATAGCCATAGCATCATACCACATTGCACATAAGATTGTCATATCTGATCATCTTGGATCATAACACCGGGAACCATACATACATATCATACTTGGGATAGAAGTCATTGCATTTTTGTCTCCTATAGGTTGTGCACAAGTGTCATATCCGCCTATTGAGCAATCGTGCTAGCGTCTCTCTTGAGTTATGCAACACGAGTGTTTTCCGTGGATTCCATATTTTGTGCTCATTCCTTGGTTGCACGACCCCATTTATCTATCCGTGTGTGTGTTTCTGGGTCCCACATATTGCTATTGGTCTACTTTTTTCACTTGCGAATTTGTGAATCTTTTCCAACATTATTGACTCCTGCTAACATTTTGCATCAAATTTTTGTGCCACTATCCTCACCAAGCTCCACCATAAGCCTTACTTGTGTAGGTGTGAGAATTGACAAGATCCGGTACCAATGGTGCTATTTCCTTGTTACATTATTGAGTGATCATTGATCCAATTTCAACATTGGATAAGTTACATTGGTCTAGTTCTTTCCTTTCTTCCACTCACATTTGCTCGAGTTTTGTGATGGATAGGCGAGGTATTTCATCTTCGGTCTTCGACAACAACGACAACGCGAACAACTACATCACCAAAGCGTCCATCTTCGATCTACAATGACAAATGCAAGGCGCTCAATCATGATTGGGAGAGCGCATTGACAACCTCGCCATCGACATACGACACTCTGAAGCATGTACCAGATATTACTTCGACACCAAGTTTTCTGCACGAAAGGAGGAGCAAGATGCAAGGATGGAGGAGATTCAGGCTTTGGTCAAGTCAACTTCCCCTTCGTCATCTTCAAGGCAACGACAAGCAAGTCGATCATAATTGGAGCGGCCACGTGATGCAAGTACCATGCAGCACCGTCATTTTCGGAGTCAAAACCGGCTGATCTCGAGTAGGGTGTCCCGAACTGTGTCTGAGGATCGAAGGGAACAAGAGACAAGGGTGACACGATGTTTACCCAGGTTCTGGCCCTCTTAATGGAGGTAAAACCCTACGTCCCGCTTGATTGTATATGATGAGTATAGGGGTTACAAGAGTCGATCTACCTCGAGATCATAATGGCTAAACCCTAGATGTCTAGCCTATGTGATTTGTCTTAGCCTCTATGGACTAAACCCTCCAGTTTATATAGACACCGGAGGGGTCAAGGGTTGTACAGAGTCGGTTTACAAAGAGAGGAAATAATACACCCGAATGCTAAGCTTGCCATCCATGCAAAGGAGAGTCTCATTCGGATACGGGGAAAGGTCTTCTGCCTTCTATCTTCACGGCCCACTAGTCCGGCCCATATCAAATTGTCCGGACACCAGAGGACCCCTTAGTCCAGGACTCCCTTAGTAGCCCTTGAACCTGTCTTCAATTATGATGTATTCAGCTCGTTGATTGTCTTCAGCATTGCAAGGCGGGTTCCTTCTCTGCATACAAAGCAGTCTCTTGAACAAAAGATCTGTATCCGGCTCCGCATTATAGCTGCAACCCTAAACCACAAGGGCATAATGTTCAATAAAGCATATCTTCTGACGGCTTTTTCGGCGAGACGTTACGTCTGGCCGTTTTATAATTTCTAACCATTTTTGGCCTCCCGCTTTGTGTCTCGAGGCATGGCCCACATTGACACGTCTTATCAAAGTAGAGATCATGCCCCCTTATTACGGGATTTTCATCAATACGGGTTTAGGTAATCCAACCGTGTCATTTGCACGACCCCTTGGGAATAGGCGAGTTTTAAGGCTAGTGGGGGGGGGGGAGCTTGATATTCACTGCCTATATAAGCGGATAAAGTTCCATTCTTTACCCCACGCCTTCTTCCTTCCTCAGCCTTCCCATCCTTGAGCTTCAGTGCCCAAGCTTTCAGCCCTTTCCACCACCCGACCCCTCCAACCATGGCTACATCCGGCTCACAAGGCAAGTGGATGGCATCGTCCGTCATAGAGAGGAATGTCAACGAACACTGAGAAGCAGGGTACTTGGCCGCGAAGATCGAGCATTGGCTCCTTGCCAAAAAATGTATCATCCCCACTCCAGAGCCCAATGAGAGGGTGGTGTTCATCCCCTACTTCCTCCGCGGACTAGGGTTTCCTCTCCACCCCTTCGTCTGTGGCCTCATGTTCTACTATGGGCTAGATTTCCATGATTTAGCCCCAAATTTCTTTCTCCACATCTTGGCGTTCATCATCGTTGTGAGGGGCTCCTCCGCATTCCTCCCCACTTCGGCCTATGGCTTAAGGTCTTCAATGTGAAGCCGAAAGTGGTTGACAGGCAACATGCAGACTGCGGCAGAGCCATTGTGAGCAAACTCCCCAAAGTCACCTGGCCCAAAGGGTCCTTCATGGAAACCGTGAAGGGATGGCAACAGGAGTGGTTCTACATCACCGAACCTCGCGCCGCCACATGGGCAGCCACTCCTAAGTTCAAGTCCGAACCCCCAATTCGGATCACGTCGTGGATTAACAAGGGTCTGGATTGGGAATCATCCGACGAGGTGATGACGCTGCAGAAGTGCATCAAGAATATGATGGAGAAGAACACCAGTCTTGCTGTGATGAGGACATCAATACCATTGTTACGCCCACAGCCCCTGCTGCAATACATACTGGAGCAATTACAAGAGCTCGCGCACGCCAATTAAATTATCAGGTACTTTTGTTTCTTAGTAATGATTCTAATGTTCATGATAATATGATGCTGCCTAAATTGGATACATTTGTTTTGCTTACAAATGAAGGGCCTGGCACGGATAAGGGGGATGAACACTAGATTAAGACCAAGCATGGAGATGATGGCATGCACAAGGGAATCAAGAATGGAGTTACAAGTGATGATTTCAGGAATTTGAAGCCACCATAAGGAGTGCATGAAGCCTTGGACGAAATATATAGGATGCCACGTCATAAATTTTGTCCAGAGGCTATTCTAGGTGTTGCGCCACCTTATTATTGGGCCAGGCCCATGTATTTTCGAAATACTTAAGTTTAGGCTGTTTTTAGAGTCCGTATGTGTGGGGAAACAAGAGTTAGGGTTGGTTTTGGACCCCTCCTCCAAGGGCCATGAAATTCCCCTCCTCTTCCTCCATATATACATCCCTTAGGGTGTTGTTTAGACTTTGGGTTTTGTTTAGATTAAAGTTCGCGATAGCTACAACTTCGCGTACTTTGTTGTGTTCAATGACCAGACCAAGACGTCATAGAACCCCACCTTGATCAATAAAGCTTTCATCTTATATTCGCAATATCCAGATTGCAATCTCAGTTTCTTGCTTGTTCTTCGTTTGCTCACAGGAAATAGACCCTCGTGGTCAGGTTTATCGTGGTCTGGCGTGGTCAATAACCCCTTGAAAGTTGGTTTAGCGATTTCTAAGGTGCGACGTCTCGCACATTCGTAGTCGGATCGTCAAGGTCGACTCCCACAAAAAACGATAGCCATCATTACATCCAAAGATCGGTACACCTCGCCTCTATCAAGTGGTATCAGATTTCCAGGTTGTTCGGTGAGATTTTACAGTTTTTCGTAGTTTAGATTGAGTCTGTTTTTCATACCTATAGTCCACGAAAAAGCCAACAAATTTTTTTAGGGTTAGTTCATCATATCCTAACCAATCTGAGCCTTTGCATAATCTTTTTAGGGTTTTGCATTGTTGAATTTGCGGTTGCATCGTCGTGTCTAGTCCTTTAGAGTTTCGAGTTCTGTCCACAAGTTGTCACGCCATCGCCGCATCATCATCATCACCACTGCCGTATACCACCACCATCATCATCGCTGCCATATACCACCATCATCGTCACCGCTGCCATATACCACCATCATCATCCCCGATGCCATATACCACCATCGTCATCACCGCTGCCATATACCACATATCCACCGCCATCACGATAATACGAGTTCACCTCCATCACCGATTCACCACCAGTCTGAGTTCCACCGCCCTACATATATCTGCCACCAGTCCGAGTTTCCACCAGATTCATCTCTGCCACCAGTCCTAGTCTGAGTCCAGTATTTGTTGCTTTGTTTTGGATTTCTAGATCACGCCATACTCCGAGTCGTGACAGAGTAGGACTCCCCAACTTCCGTGCTACCCACAGTATAAAAAAGTTCCAAACTAAAAAAAACTAAGTCTGGAAATTCTGGCTAGGCAGTTTTTAGACCATTTGTAGACTTTTTCGAAAAAAATTGTTGCGGAGCAAAAAAAAGAGAGGAAAAAAGTGCAAAAAAGTGAAAAAAGAAAAAAAATATTCACAGCGTGCTCCTCCCTTGTTTGTGTGCAGTGTCATGATTTTGTTAGTGTTCTAGGCTCGCGTCTCTAGCATGGTCTAGCCTAGGACCAGCACAGTACCGTGTTGAGCGTTTATTCAACTTTGAATTTCTGAATTGATTATTGCTGACCCTTTTTGCTACTGTATTATAAGCCTTCCCAGCTCCACATACAGCTACGTCGTGCGTTTGACTCTCCCTGGTAATCGCTCTATCCAAGCTTTGAGAGTTTTGACTATGATGGTTCCCGATCACCGCCTGCTGCTGGGTAAGAACTGGTAAGAATTTGAGATTTTCTTGATGGATTTGTGACACCCACCACCACCTCTTGTTAGTAGTCTATAGGATCATATTCTTCTGTGTTTCTATTGCTGCTAACCATGGTAGGCTCACAAGCCAATGAGACTGACTGGGAGAACATGATGAATAAGGAGTTGCATGATAAATTTCAGCAAATGATGAGTGGATAGGTGCAAGATGTGCTAAACAGATTTGAAGAGGCCATGGAGAAGATAAATGCATGGAGAAGACGTTCGAAACAAAGCTCGATAAGAAGTTTAATGAATTGCTCGCGCATCTTCCACCACCACCACCGGCTGCACCTAACGCACCTCTACAACAACAACAAAAACAATGACTACCTCCACATCGTGAAACATCCCTCCGCCGAGTGAGCCGTGTCCCTCTTGCGCCTGGCCAAATTGTTGGTGCTGTTGTTGATACTTTTGTGGCTCCTACTACTGATGTGGAGGAGGATGATTATGCAGGAGATTACGAGGATGAGGTTGATCAAAATCAGAACTACGTGAAACCACTAGCACCACAACCACCAGGTCGTCCACATGCAAATAATGGCAATGTTAGGGCTCCTCCTCAGGTACGAGATCATGACCATCTCCCTAAACTGAAATTGAATATTCCAGCATTTGATGGTAGATATGTTCCTGATATATATCTTACTTGGGAGTTAGAAACTGAACAATGATTTACCTGTTTACAATATCCTGAGGAGAGATGTGTTCCTACTGCTGTTTGTGCTTCCACTAGCTTTTCATGTGTTTGGTGGTGTGAACATTGTAGATTATATCCTATTCCAGCTACTTGGGCTGCTTTGAAAACTGCTATGCATACTCGTTGGGTTCCACCATATTATCAACGTGAATTAATTCAAAAATTGCAGCATTTAAGACAAGGAAACAATTCTGTAGAAGAATATTATCAGGAATTGAAAACTGGCATGATTAGATGTGGTATTGTTGAGGAGAATGAAGCTATGCTTGCACATTTTATGGGTGGATTAAATAGAGAGATTCAGACCATTCTAGAGTATAAGGAGTATACTAATATCACTCGTTCATTCCATCTTGCTTGTAAAGCTGAATGTGAAGTGTAGGATCGACATGCATTGGCGTTGTTGGTCTCAAAACCGGCGGATCTCAGGTAGGGGGTCCAGAACTGTGCGTCTAAGGCGGATGGTAACAGGAGGCAGGGGACACGATGTTTTACCCAAGTTCAGGCCCTCTTGATGGAGGTAAAACCCTACATCCTGCTTGATTATTCTTGATAATATGAGTAGTACAAGAGTTGATCTACCACGAGATCGGAGAGGCTGAACCCTAAAAGCTCGCCTATGGTATGATTGTATGTCGTCCTACAGACTAAAACCCTTCAGTTTATATAGACACCGAAGGGGGCTAGGGTTACACAAGGTTGGTTACAAAGGAGGAGATATACATATCCGTATTGCCTAGCTTGCCTTCCACGCCAAGTAGAGTCCCATCCGGACACGGGATGAAGTCTTCAATCTTGTATCTTCATAGTCCAACAGTCCAGCTAAAGGATATAGTCCGGCTGTCCGGAGACCCCCTAATCCAGGACTCCCTCAGTAGCCCCTGAACTAGGCTTCAATGACGATAAGTCCGGCACGCACTGTTGTCTTCGGCATTGCAAGGCGGGTTCCTCCTCCGAATACACCACAGAAGAGTTTGAATACAAGGATAGTGTCCGTCCCTGCAAAATAAGTCCCACATACCACCATAGAGAGAATAATATTTCCAAAATTCCAATCTGCTGACACGTTTTGGCAGCATGACATCATGCCATGGCCTGGTAATTATTCAAACCGTTTTTCCTTGACCAGCACCGCACATAACGCGAGGCGGTTTCTTGACACGTCTTGTCAAAGTAGAGATCGTGCACCCCTTATTACGGGATTCTCATCAATACAAACGTGGGTAACCCAACCGTGCCATCAATTACGGCGCTTGGGGCATAAGCGAGTTTTACCAGGCTAGTGGGGGCGCATAGTCTAGTCCGCCCTTATAAAGGGATAAGATCTCACCTTTTTCTACCCACGCCTTCTTCCTCCTTGCTCATCCATTCTCACGCACTCGAGCTCCATCACCCAATTCCGCATCCTCCTCCTCAACTCTCTCCAAACATGTCCGGAGCGGGAGGCAAGTGGATGGCCTCTTCCGTCATAGAGGAGCACATCAAAAAGTTGCGTGGAGCCGGATACTTAGCCGCGGACATCGCGCACCGGCTGCCAGCCGTGGGGCAGGTCATCCCCACCCCAGAACCTTACGAGAGGGTGGTCTTCCTCCACCATTTCGTCCGCAGACTGGGGCTTCCCACCATCCATTTGTCCGTGGCCTCATGTTCTACTATGGGCTGGACTTTCATGATCTGGCCCCGAACTTCATCCTCAACATCTCGGCGTTCATCATCATGTGCGAGGCCTTCCTCCGCATCCGGCCCCACTTCGGCCTGTGGCTGAAGACCTTCAATATCAAGCCGAAGGTGGTGAGCGGCCAACAAGTGGAATGCGGCGGAGCCATGGTGGGCAAGATGCCCAACGTTACATGGACCGAGGGCTCCTTCATGGAGACCTTAAAGGGGTGGCAATCGGGGTGGTTCTACATCACCGAGCCACACGACACCAACTGGGTGGCGGCCCCCGATTTCGATCCGGAATCCCCATGCGGCTCACTTCCTAGAAGGAGAAGGGCCTGTCCTGGGGTTCATCGGTGGAGCTGGACGGACTCCATAAGTGTATCCGGAACATGGCAAGCAAGAAACTTAAGCTTGTCAACATAGTCCAGGTCATGCTCTTCCGCCAGATCCTCCCGTGTCAACAACAGGATTTTAACTTATGGGAGTTCAACCCGGCCCAGCACCAGACTCTAAGCGAGCTCTTCGACACGACGCACAAAGACGTCTGGAGGGTGCTGTTCAAGGGCGCCGAGGTCCCCCCCTCTCTCACCGAGGACCGCGGGCTAAGCGCGAAGCGCCCTGCGAATCCGGTAAGTTCTGTACATCTGGTAGGACATTTATTTCCTATAGCTTAACCATATGCGGGGTCTAAGCTCCCATGCCTTTAACAGGACTGGGTGGAGGCATCGGAGCAGATTGACTTTCCGGCCCCCTGCCCGAAGACAACGCGGACGCTCTCCTGATGGAGATGTTGACTCCGGCTCCTTACAAGGTGCCGGAGAAGACCAAGAAGAAGGCCAAGGGAACTCGAAAGAGTTCCCGGCGCCAGGTGTTATCGGACTCATCGTCCGATAACTCCGCAACGCACTCCTCCCATGAAGACGAGGAGGAAGATGAAGATGCTCCCCCTCCAGCCGGGGGAGACAAGAAAAGAAAGGCCGCCCCGACCGAGGAGGCCGAAGGGTCCAAGAAGGGAAGGACTCTTCTTCTGGACTGCTCCACCACCGCCGCCGAAGGCGAAGACGAGTGGTTGCTCAGGGCCAAACCCATGGCGAAGTCGTAAGTATTCGGATACCAGAGTAACTCATAGCATACCTTTGTCGCACTGCTTCTCCTAACGCCCAATATGATTATGCAGACCGCCCCAAGCCCGTATCGACGTATCCTCGTCGGACGGCTCCTTGGATTTGTCGGATATGGATAGCGATCCACTTCCGACCGCCTCCTCCCCTTGCCCTACGGACAATGCCGAGGTATTGTCTCAAGGGGCATCGAGCCGGGGGGAGACAGTCCCGGAGGCGCCTCAAGGCGACCTTTCGGACTCCAGGAGCAAAGGGAGCGAGACTCCCGGGGCTCCAAGTTCGGCTCTCAGCCGAACACCGCGTCAGAACCTCCAATGGTTTTGGACTCGGGCAGGCGGCTCCCTTCCAAAAGGGGTAAGACGCCCGTGCCGGTGACCTCTGTCCATCCAGAGGCACCGGACAACCTGTTGGGAGCGCTTCGAGGAGCTTCTATCGATGAAGAGCACCGCACTATTATGAGTGCAGTGATCAAGAAGGTTCAATCCGCCAAGAGCGGACTGACTGAAGCCTGTGCCAGCCTTCTAACAGGCTTTGAGGTAAGTATTGAAAATGTAGGAAAAATATTACCGCATAGACAGTAGTCCCTGATGCTCTGTTTGGTGTTCACAAAGAAAAGCCGAATAGAGGATCAAATAATATCTGCAGGAGTCTAATATAAGTATGTCTATATGCGTATGCAGGCTTCGCTGCTGGCCTCTGCCGCACTGACTGCGGAGGTCGCCACACTGAAGCAGGACCTCGAGGGGTCCGAGAAAGAGCTTGGCCTTGCCAAGAGGCAGCTCGAGGAGAACAAAGGTAAGTAATACCTTGTCTATAGATATGTATATATAAAATAAAAAAAATTCGATTGCAAAATGACCGGATCATTATGAATTTGCTAGGGGCCACGACCGAAGTGGCGACCCTGAAGCAAGCGCTGTCCGAGGCCGAAAACAAAGCGGCCCAGGAGTGCACCGAGCGGGAAAAGCAAGAGGCACGGGTGGGCGAGGTGCAGCAAGAGCTCCAAGCTCTCATGACGAAGCACGAGGCATTGGAGCTTGACTCGAAGACGCGAGCGTCTAAGCTTGCCGCGGCCCTTGAGAGCGCAAAGAATACCAAGGCTAAAGCCAAAAGTCCCTTCAGGAGATTGAGGCGATGAGGAAGATAATGGCGGGTAAGGCATTCAATATGCAAAGCAAGCATGTGAAAGTAAATTACTTGTTACTTACCCGAGTCCGGAGCTCTCCAGGAGCATTCGCAGATTTGCCCCACGGCGTGTCGGATGCCACAAAGTTTTACCAGGCCGAGGAGGGAAGATCGACGGAGAAGCTGCTCTGGTATCAGTATACTAGGATCGAACACCCGATGCCTATGAGCGACCAGCTGAAGCAACTGGTCGAGCTGCACAAGGCGGCCGAACAGGCCATGAAGGGCTTTATAGTCCAGATGTGGCCTGGCGACGCCCTTCCCAACAGCTACTTCGGCCTGGTGAGGCGGCTTGTGGATGCCTGCCCACGGCTGGAAATAGTCAAGCGATACGTCTGCATCGAGGGTGCACGTCGGGCTTTCGCCCATGCGAAGGTGCACTGGGCCAAGATGGACACTGAGAAGCTGGTGAAGGAGGGGCCGCCGTAGGGCAAGGAGCATCGCCACCCCGAGATGTATTATGAGGGTGTCCTGAAGGGTGCCCGTCTTGTAGCGGACAAGTGTGCAAAAGATGTAATATTTGAATGAACTTGCTCGTGTGATCCTGTGGTATGAAAACTTGTTCATATGCGATATGCAACGCTTGTTTGAATTTAAAATATTACCTTTTGTTCGACTGTTTATCAAATCTGAGAGATGGCTAGTCATCGGCTTCTGCCCCCATGCCACGAGTGTTGGGGTGTTCGGGATAAACCTGAGCACTCTTGTTCCCATTTTTGGGTTCTTCGAGGGAGGTGCTCATCGCAACGAACACGGCAATCGGACTATAATATTTTATCACTCTCACTTAGCCATAGAATTCTATAATTTTAAATTTTGGCGAAGCCCCTAGTATTTGGAAGACTGAATTTTGGGTGCTATACATGCCTTAAGCCAGACAAAGCCGACTCCTCGCTCTAAGCGGCATAAGTCTTTAGGGACTCGAAACCTCTCGAACAGCGACTAGTCTCTCGCCTTATCATGACAGTCAGTTTTAGCTTTCTGTACTGAGGTGCTTAGCCCAGCCGAACCAGGGCACAATTGCAGTAGTTCTCCCAGTGCTACCTTAGCCGATATAGCGGAACGTAAGGTATCAAAACATGGGAGCCGGGCAAACCCAACTATTGACCCAAGACATGATTCGGAGCTGATGCATATAATGCTATAAGTTCAGGGTGCCGCACTATCTAGTGTTCGGACTTCTCACGCCGTATTATGGGGTATGCTTAAGCCCCTAGCGTATTAGCCGTACCAGAGTGTACGGGTGCTGGATGTCATGAAATGAACATATATGTAAAAAAAGGAAGAATAAAGAATGAGATAATAGTCTAGTGCTATGCATTGTTTATTCAAAAACTTGCGTTAAAGCAAAATGATACAGGTAGTGCGATAAGAAAAAAGTAGGACTATTTAACATGTCCCCTCCAAGGGCAAGCTGAGGAATGGAATTAAAGCAAGTATTTCACTCGTTATTGAATCCACGTGGGAGTTCCGTGGTGCGACATAGCTTTCTGCCTCCTTGGTTGATGCATCATGTGTTCGGCAATCATACTGCCGGACAGTGTTTCCGGAGATTAAAGTCCTGAAAGAGAGAAAAATAATAAAGCGGGAAGCACCTAGCCGTGCCCCCCTCCCCACCTATGCCCATGGTATTTTCAATGCGCAATTATGTACGCGTGACACGGATTTCTCCTTTTGGCTGGGACTGGGGTGGGGGCCGCATTGCTATACGAGCTCGGAACGTGCCAGGCGGTCTTGTTGCCGATTACTCTGGGCGCGCTTCGGAAGTTATCCGGGGATCCGAAGACCACTTCCAGTGTGACTGAGCCTGTGCAATGGGCCTCAACACCTGGTATGACGCCTTTGAAGGTGATTGGGCAAGAGGACCATGGGTTGAACTTTGGGGCGACTGGCTCCACTGCATATACGTCCCTTAGCGCACGCTTCTGCTCCCTCTTGGGGATGTGGGTTGCGTATATCATGTTCACCGTCCGCACTTGTGGGGGATCCTCTTTTATCCTCCGGTGTTCGCCTGCCGAGGATCCTCCTCGTCATCGCTATGCGACCCCTTATCTTTGTTTTCGGCATTTAACTTGCCGGCCTGCTTGAACACCCAACAATCCCTGTTGGTGTGGTTGGCTAGCTTTTCGGGGGTGCCGTGTATTTGACACGAGCGATCGAGTATACGGTCTAGACTGGACGGGCCCAGAGTGTTTCTTTTAAATTGCTTTTTCTGCTGACCGGGTTTAGAGCTTTGAATCCGGCATTGACTGCCGTATCCTCGTTATTATCGCTGTTAATGCGGCGCTTGTGTTTGTTGCGACGTGACCTGCCATTGCCATCCTTGGTTTCCGAAGTACCATTGTTCTTTGATATGTTATTGCTGCGAGCCAGCCAGCTGTCTTCTCCCGCACAAAAGCGGGTCATGAGTGTCGTGAGGGCTGCCATGGATTTCGGCTTTTCCTGGCCAAGGTGCCGGGCGAGCCACTCGTCGCGGTTGTTGTGCTTAAAAGCTGCTAGGGCCTCTACATCCGGACAGTCGACGATTTGATTTTTCTTTGTTAGGAACCGTGTCCAGAATTTCCTGGCCGATTCCTCTGGCTGCTGAATTATGTGGCTCAAGTCATCGGCATCCGGTGGTCACACATAAGTGCCCTGGAAGTCGTCGATGAATGCGGCTTCCAAATCTTCCCAACAGCCAATGGATTCTGTTGGCAGGCTGTTGAGCCAATGTCGAGCTGGTCCTTTGAGCTTGAGTGGGAGGTATTTGATGGCGTGTAGATCATCACCGCGGGCCATGTGGATGTGCAGGAGGAAATCCTCGATCCATATCGTAGGATCTATTGTGCCGTCGTATGATTCGATATTTACGGGTTTGAAACCCTCTGGGATTTGGTGATCCATTACTTCGTCTGTGAAGCATAGGGGGTGTGCGGCGCCTGTGTACTGAGCTATATCGCGACGCAACTCAAATGAGTCTTGCCCGCTATGTTCGGCCTGGCCGGATTTACTTTACTGTATTCGGCGTGACGGTTATCGTCTCGCATAGTGGTGCACCCTCGTGATCCATAGATCAATCTTGCATGTTTTGCTTTGTCATCCAATACGTCTCGTAGGTCTAGCATGTTTCCCCGTGGCTTATCATTTTTATTTGAGTGGCGTCGGGGTGCGGGCTGAGTTTTTGGCTGAAATGCCTCTCTGTCGCGGCCACGAGGTGGCCGGTCAGCCGCATCATATGCTGGAGATGTAGGTTTGAGTGCTTCCTCCTCCAGTCGGGGTAGCAACCTACGCTTTGGGTAACTCTTGGAGGGGCGTTCGAGTTTATATTCCTCAGCAGCAAGGACTTCAGTCCATCTGTTAGCTAGCAAATCTTGATCAGCTTGAAGCTGTTGTTGCTTTTTCTTAAGGCTATTTGTCGTGGCTATAAGCCGACGCTTGAAGCACTCTTTTTCTACAGGATCCTCAGGCACGACGAATTTTTCATTGTCGAGGCTTGCCTCGTCTTTGTAGGGAGGCATGTAATTATCATCCTCCGCCTCTCCATCTGCCGGTCTCTCTGGAGGGCTGGCTGCTCCATCCTCCTGCCCTAAATCTTGCTGGAGGGGATTGCTGTCATCTTCGGCATTGTCCGGAGTGTTATTATCTCCTGTTTCGGGGTCACCGCTTTTGCTTTGGCGAGACTTTGAGCGGCGCCGCTGACGCCGGCGCTTGGGTTGCTTCTTGGAGGGGTCATCCTCCGCTGTCTCGTCGCCATTGCCTTCTTTGGGTGTGTCCACCATGTATATATCATATGATCAGGTGGTTGTCCAGTGCCCTATGGGCAGTGGTTCCTCTTTGCCTCCCGCATCATCGTCCATACCTTTGATGTCTTCAGAGTCGAAGTCGAGCATGTTGGTTAAGTCGTCGATAGTGGCTACTAAGTGGGTGGTGGGTGGGCGGCGAATTTCTTCGTCATCCGCATCCCAATCCTGCCGGACATAGTTCGGCCAGGACTCTCCTGACAAGGAGAGAGACCTTAATGAGTTCAGTATGTCACCGAAGGCGAGTGCTGAAAGATATCCGCGGAGTCAAACTCCATGATCGGCGCCCAATCGGATTCGATAGGCACGGGCGCAGGCGGTTGGGAGTCCGTGGCCGGGGAAGGATCTGACAGTGTGGCATCACGGTTCTTGTGAAGGGTAAGGTCGATATTCGGCTCGACCGCCGCTGAGGATACGGCCTCCGTGGCGGGGTCTATCCACCCGCCCATGGATGGCGCAGCTGGCACCGAATTGAGGGTCGGAGCGGTTGCCGGTGCGATCTCCTAGACACTGTCTGATGGTAGAGCTAAATCATGCTCATCGTGACCGTGTGGCGCACTAGGCAAAGACTCGAATCCATCGAAGATCAAGTCTCCACGGATATCTGCTATGTAGTTTAAGCTTCCAAACCTGACCTGATGGCCAGGGGCATAACTCTCGATCTGCTCCAGATGGCCAAGCGAGTTGGCCCGCAGTGCGAAGCCGCCGAATACAAAGATCTATCCGGGGAGAAAAGTCTCACCCTGGACTGCATCGCTATCGATGATCGCAGGAGCCATCAAGCCTAACGGCAATGACACAGAGGAACTCCCAATGAAAGCACCAATGTCGGTGTCAAAACCGGCGGATCTCGGGTAGGGGGTCCCGAACTATGTGTCTAAGGCGGATGGTAACAGGAGGCAGGGGACACGATGTTTTACCCAAGTTTAGGCCCTCTTGATGGAGGTAAAACCCTTTGTCCTTCTTGATTATTCTTGATAATATGAGTAGTACAAGAGTTGATCTACCACGAGATTGGAGAGGCTGAACCCTAAAAGCTAGCCTATGGTATGATTGCATGTCGTCCTACGGACTAAAACCCTCTGATTTATATAGACACCGGAGGGGGCTAGGGTTACACAAGGTCGGTTACAAAGGAGGAGATATACATATCTGTATTGCCTAGCTTGCCTTCCACGCCAAGTAGAGTCCCATCCGGACACGGGACGAAGTCTTCAATCTTGTATCTTCATAGTCCAACAGTCCAGCCAAAGGATATAGTTCGGCTGTCTGGAGACCCCCTAATCCAGGACTCCCTCATGCGTGAACTAACTTTTCTGCAGGTCGATCTTCATCATGGACACCACGTGCACCCTCTATTTCCACTACACCAGCACCTCCATCAGGTGCCACCTCTAGCCGTGATACAAGAAAGCAGGCACAACCACCACTATCTGCCAAGAGCACACCTACCGGCCTACGCAGAGCTCTTCTTCTTCCATGACATCAATAGGGCACACAGGTGATATTATTTGTCATCGTTGTAAGGGAAGAGGACATTTTTTGAGAGAATGCAAATCTCAGCGTGTGATGATTGCTACTGAGGATAGTGGGTATGAGTCCGCTAGTGACTGTGATGAGGAGACTTTGGCTCTTATTACACATGAAGAACACGGTAGAGATGATTCTTCTCATGAGACGCAATACATGGCTGATAAAGATGCTGACAGATATGAATGTTTAGTTGCTCAACGGGTTTCGAGTGTGCAGGTTACACAAGCTGAGCAAAATCAGAGGCATAATTTGTTCCATACAAAGGGAGTTGTGAAGGGACGTTCTATTCGCTCATCATAGATGGAGGGAGCTACAACAACTTGGCTAGCATGGAGATGGTGGAGAAGCTTTCTCTCACCACAAGACCGCATCCACATCCTTACTACATCCAATGGTTCAACAATAGCGGCAAGGTTAAGGTAACACATACTGTTCGTGTGCATTGTAGTATCTCTACATATGTTGATTATGTTGATTGTGATGTGGTACCCATACAAGCATGTTCCTTATTACTTGGTAGACCATGGCAATTTGATAAAAATTCTGTACACCATGGTAGAAACAATCAGTATACTCTTGTTCATAAGGATAGCCATATTACTTTGCTTCCTATGGCTCCTGAATCCATTTTGAAAGATGATATTAATAGAGCTAATAAAGCAAAACAAGAGAAAAATAAGAGTGAAAATCAGATTGTGGCAAAAGAATTTGAGCAACAAATGAAACCTAATAATAAACCATCTAGTGTTGCTTTTGAAATTAAATTGAAAACTGCATGTTTACTTGCCACAAAATCTGATATTGATGAGCTAGATTTCAACAAATCTGTTTGATATGCTGTTGTGTGCAAAGAGGCATTATTTTCATTCGTGGACGTGCCTTCCTCTTTGCCTCCTGCTGTCACTAACATTTTGCAGGAGTTTGCTGACGTCTTTCCACAAGACGTGCCACCGGGATTACCACCTATTCGAGGGATTGAGCATCAAATTGACATAATTCCTGGTGCATCATTACCCAACTGTGCGCCATACTGTACCAATCCATACGAGACGAAGGAGATTATGCGTCAAGTACAGGAGCAGCTCAACAAAGGTTATATACGCGAATCCCTTAGTCCTTGTGTTGTTCCTATCATTTTAGTGCCAAAAAAGGATGGTACGTCGCATATGTGTGTTGATTGTAGAGGCATTAATAATATTACTATTTGTTATTGTCGTCCTATTCCTAGGCTAGACGACATGCTTGATGAATTGAGTGGCGCTACAATATTCTCCAAAGTTGATTTGCATAGTGGATACCATCAAATTCATATGAAATTGGGAGATGAATGGAAAACAACATATAAAACTAAGTTTGGATAATATGAGTGGTTAGGCATGCCTTTTGGGTTAACTAATACACCTAGTACTTTCATGAGATTAATGAACAAAGTTTTACGTGCTTTCATTGGACGATTTGTGGTAGTCTATTTTGATGATATACTAATTTATAGCAGATCTTTGGAGGAACATTTGGAACATTTACGTGTTGTTTTTATTGCTCTATGTGATGCATGTTTGTTTGGTAACCTTGGGAAGTGCACCTTCTGCACCGACCGAGTATCTTTTCTTGGCTATGTTGTTACTCCACATGGAATTGAAGTTGATAAAGCCAAGATTGAAGCTATTGAGAGTTGGCTGCAAGCCAAAACGGTCACACAAGTGAGGAGTTTTCTTGGCCTCGCTGGATTCTATAGGCGTTTTGTGAGAGATTTCAGCACCATTGCTGCACCTCTCAATGAGCTTACAAAGAAGGATGTGCCTTTTGTTTGGGGTACTGAACAGGAAGAAGCCTTCACGGTATTAAAGATAAGTTGACACATGCTCCTTTACTCCAACTTCCTGATTTTAATAAGACTTTTGATCTTGAATGTGATGCAAGTGGAATTGGATTAGGAGGTGTGTTATTACAAGATGGCAAACCTGTTGCATACTTTTATGAAAAATTGAGTGGGCCTTGTCTGAATGATTCTACTTATGATAAAGAATTAGATGCTCTTGTTCAGACTTTAGAAACATGGCAACATTATTTATGGCCCAAAGAATTTGTTATACATTCTGATCATGAATCGTTGAAACATATTAAAAGTCAAGCTAAATTGAATCGTAGACATGCTAAATGGGTTAAATTCATTGAGACTTTCCCTTATGTTATTAAACACAAGAAGGATAAAGAAAATGTTATTGCTGATGCATTGTCTCGTCACTATACTATGCTTTCACAACTTGACTTCAAAATATTTGGTTTGGAGACCATCAAAGATCAATATGTGCATGATGCTGATTTTAAAGATGTAATGCAAAATTGTAAAGAAGGAAGAACATGGAACAAGTTTGTCGTTAATGATGGATTTGTGTTCCGTGCTAACAAGCTATGCATTCCAACTAGCTCCGTTCATCTTTTGTTGTTGCAGGAGGCGCATGGAGGAGGATTAATGGGACACTTTGGCGTGAAGAAGACGGAGGACATACTTGCTACACATTTCTTTTGGCCAAAGATGAGACGAGATGTTGAGCGTTTTGTTGCTCGCTGCACTACATGTCAAAAAGCTAAGTCATGACTCAATCCTTATGGTTTATATATGCCTTTGCATGTACCTAGTGCTCCTTGGGAGGACATATCTATGGACTTTGTTTTAGGTTTACCTCGAACAAAGAAGGGGAGGGATAGCATAAAAACGATGATACTGTTAATGTTGTTGATTTGTTCTTTCATGAAATTATTCGCTTGCATGGTGTGCCAAATACTATTGTTTCAGATCGTGATACTAAATTTCTTAGCCACTTTTGGAGATGTTTATGGGTTAAGTTGGGGACTAAACTACTTTTTAGTACTACTTGTCACCCCCAAACTGATGGACAAACTGAAGTAGTCAATAGAACGTTGTCTACTATGCTTAGGGCTGTTTCGAAGAATAATAAGAAAATGTGGAAGAATGCTTGCCCCATATTGAATTTGCTTATAATCGTTCATTGCATTCTACTACTAAGATGTGGCCTTTTGAAATTGTGTATGGTTTCCTACCTTGTGCATGTATTGATTTGTTGCCTCTTCCATCTTCAGAGAAGCTTAATTTTGATGCTAAAGAACGTGCTGAATTGATTTTAAAAATGCATGAGTAAACTAAGGAAAACATTGAGCGTATGAATGCTAAATATAAACTTGCTGGAGATAAGGGTAGAAAACATGTTGTGTTTGCACCTGGAGATCTTGTTTGGTAACATTTGCGTAAGGATAGATTTCCTAATTTCCGCAAATCAAAGCTAATGCCACGTGCTGATGGTCCTTTTAAGGTGTTAGAGAAAATAAATGATAATGCATATAAACTTGAGTGAGGAAGATTTGAAGCCTTATTTGGGTGAGGAAGATGAGCTTCCGTCGAGGACGACCTCATTTCAAGAAGGGGAGGATGATGAGGACATCAATACCATTGTTACACCCACAACCCCTGCTGCTATACATACTGGACCAATTACTAGAACTCGCGCATGCCAATTAAATTATCAGGTACTTTCATTTC
Organism: Triticum aestivum; assembly: GCF_018294505.1. NCBI lineage: Eukaryota > Viridiplantae > Streptophyta > Magnoliopsida > Poales > Poaceae > Triticum > Triticum aestivum. The sequence continues at coordinate 304,862,985 of NC_057809.1, forward strand.
TTAGTAATGATTCTAATGTTCATGAGAATATGATGCTGCCTAAATTGGATACAATTGTTTTGCTTACAAATGAAGGGCTGACATGGATAAGGGGATGAACACTGGAGCAAGACCAAGCATGGAGATGATGGCATGCGCAAGGGGATCAAGAATGGAGTTACAAGTGATGATTTCAGGACTTTGAAACCACCATAAGGAGTCCATGAAGCCTTGGACGAAATATACAAGATGCCACTTCATAAATTTCGTCCAGAGGCTATTCTAGGTCCTGCTCACCTTATTATTGGGACAGGCCCATGTATTTTCGAAATACTTAAGTATAGGCTGTTTTTTAGAGTCCGTATGTGTGGGGAAACAAGAGTTAGGGTTCGTTTCGGACCCCTGCTCCAAGGGCCACGAAATTCCCCCCTCTTCCTCCATATATACAACCCTTAGGGCGTCGTTTACTTTGGGTTTTGTTTAGATTAAAGTTCGCCATAGCTGCAACTTCGCATACTTCATTTGTGTTCGACGACCAGAACAAGACGTCATAGAACCCCACCTTGATCAATAAAGCTTTCATCTTATATTCGCAATATCCAGATTGCAATCTCAGTTTCTTGCTTGTTCTTCGTTTGCTCGCAGGAAACAGACCCTCGTGGTCAGGTTGATCGTGCTCCGGCATGGTCAATAACCCCTCGGAAGTTGGTTTAGCAATTGCTAATGCGCGACGTCTCGCACGTTCATAGTCGGATCATCAAGGTCAACTCCCACAGAAAACGATAGCCATCATCTCATCGAAAGCTCGAGACACCTCGCCTCTATCATGCTGATGTGATCGAGGTGATGCTTTTTCTCTGGATTCTCCCCTGCCAGCGCCGGCCTCTCCACATGTCGGAATTCAATCCGGCTGGCCCTCGGACCTTGCAACGATTCTTCGGCACGATGCCCGAAGAGATCTGGAAGCTGGTTTTCAAGGCCCAGAAGTCGTGGCCGGAGACGACCGAAGACATCGGCCTCGACTGCGCTCATCCGGCTACTCCAGTAAGATTTCTGATTTCTGAACATAACTTCAACTCGTAAATCAAAGGGTATGCTTAGTCTTCCATTCTCTCCTCAGGGCTGGACAAAGAAGGTGGAGCGGATCAAGTGTACGGCTCCGCTACCCGAAGACCCAGCCATTCCCCTGCTAATGAGGATGCTGGTCCCGGCACCGTACCAGGCGCTGGAGAAGAAGACCAAGAAGAAGGGCAAGGAGGCCAAAAGTGGCCTCCTCCATAAAGGTACTTCAGACGCTATGTCCGAATATACCGAGTCTTCCCCCTCCCACGAGGGAGATGAATACGAGGAAGAGGAGGAGGAGGAGAGCAATTCTCCCCTTAAGGGGGGGAGAAGAAAAGGGCGGCCTCCGTGGACCTAGAGGCGGAGGCGTCCAAGAAGCAGAAAATTTCCCTTTCCGATGACTTGGACTCAGACACCGAAGCCATCCCCAAGTGGCGCCCTAGGCTGAAGCCCCTGGCCGCATCGCAAGTTTCCAAGGATACCGCAAACATATCCGGTTTTTACAATTGTGATTTTAAAACCTTTAAGTTTCATGCTGCAGTCCAGCTCGAGATCTCCCCCAACAATCATTGTCTTTGGGTAACTCTCTAACGCCGGAGATGGTGGAGAGCGAGACGCCTCCGCGAGCTTCTCCGCCACATGCCTCGAATGACACCGAGGTGTTATCCCAAAGGGTTTCTCTGGGCCAGGGAGAAGTGCGTAAGGCCGCTAAGACGGCGATAGAGGGTAATGCCTCAGCCGCCGAGAACATGGGCGGTACAACCCCCATGGAGACTGATGACGGGGGGACGGACCAGTCTGTCCCCAACCGAATACCACTCTGGAGACCCATACGGCTCCGGAGTCTAGCGAGCAACCCTGTTTGAAGGAGGGGGTGACGACTCCACAGACGGCCTTCATCAATCTAGAGGTGCCAGAATTTTGATGGAAGCACTTCGACATGCTTCCGTCGTGGAGGAGCACCGTACCCTGATGGGTACGGTGGTCGAGAAGGCGGACTGAACGAAGCCTTCACCAGCCAATTAACAGGCTTCGAGGTATGTGATGTAGTATTCTTAGATGCTTTGTATATGCAAAAAATATGCTTGTGTATAGATAGTAGCCCCTGAGACTCTGTCCGGTTTTTGCAAAGAAGGACCGAACAAAGGATCAAATAGTTATTCGCAGGAGATAATATACATGTCTATGTTGATAAACAGGCTTCACTATTGGCGGCAACCGCCCAGGCCACCGAAGTGTCTGAACTTAGGCAGAAGTTGGAGTGGGCCGATGAAGAACCCGTCCGCACCAACAAGTGATTTGAGGAATCGCAAGGTATGGTTGGAAAATATTATTGACACACTTAATGGAATATGTCAATACGGAGTCTAATCTCCTGTGTTGCTGATCATATTTTTAGATAGGGCGACCGAGGTCGAGGACCTGAAGAGCGCCCTTGCCCAAGCCAAGAAGCAGGCACGGGTGAGCCAACCAGCCGCCAACAAAGCGGCTACGGATTTAGAGGCCGAGCAGGTCACCCGCCGCAAGTATGAGGAGCGGGTGAAAGAAGTGGAGCAGGAGCTCCACGATGCCGCCAACAAGTGTGAGACCTTGGAGGAGAAAAATAAGGCCCATGCGGACAATCTCACCAAGGCTCTTCTAGAGGACAAGGAGGCGCGTACCGAGTCCCGTGCGGCTCGCGTGGAGATCAAGCAAGCCGGATAGATAGCGGCTGGTAAGCCCTTTCTTTTACAAAGTATTTTTGGCGGTCGGAGATATGCCTTGCTTATTTGACTATGGAGTTCTCCAGACGCCTTTGCTGATCTCCAAAGGAGTGCGGCCGACGCTGCACAGTATTTCTGGGCCCAAGAAGTGAACACAATGGAGAAGCTCTTCTGGTCGCAGTACCTGGCGCCGGAGCGGCCAGTGCTGCTAAACAACCGGATGATGCAGCTGGCGGGGCTGCATAGGATGTACGATTTGGCCATGAAGGACCTTATAATTCGGCTATGGCCAGCCAGACCCATTCCTAGCAGCTACTTCGGTGTGGTGAAGTGGCTCGGCGACGCCTTGCCCCGAGTTGAGGCTGTGGAGCGCTCGGCGTGCATAGAGGGCACGCGGATGGTCTTTGCCCATGTCAATATGCACTGGGCGAAGATGAAGGCCGTCGTTGTGGCCGTCGAGGGCAAGGACTACCACAAGCCGGACCAACACTTTGAGGACGTCTTGGAGGGTGCCCTTTTGATAGAGGGTCAATGCTCGACGGACATTATGTTCGAATGAATGTATCAGAGCCACCCGAACCTTGCATTATGAAGCAAGGCTTTTGTAACATACTTGTGCTTTTTTTATCTGCAACTATTTTCCTCCTCTGCGGCTATTTTTTGTATCTGAAAGTTTACCAGTCGTCGGCTTTAGCCTCCACGTACATACTACAAGGGTGTTTGATATAGCACGTGAGCACACTTGACCGAACGTCTTGGTCCGTAAAGGAGGTGTCCGTGCAGCGAACTAGGCAATCAGACTATGCGGCTTTATCACTTACACTTAGCCCTAGAAGTTTGACAGTGGGACTATAGGTTAGCCCTTGGTGTTTGTTTGGCTATTCGAACGTGGATGCTTTTAGGCGCCTGACCGGGTGAAAGGCCAGTCCTTCGTGTAATACGGAAAAAATCATCAAAAGATTTAATAAGTCACCGAACCGCTAACCAGCTCTCGCCATATCATGACAATCAGTTTTCGGCTTTCTCAACTGAGGTGTTTCACCAGACGAGCCAGAAACACAATCGCAGAAGTAATCCCTTTACTACCTTATCCGAACAAGCAGAACGTAAGGTGGTAACCATAGGAGCCGGGCAACCCAACTATTGACCGAAGACATGATTCGAAGCTGATGCATATAGTGCAGAATTCGGGACGCCGAAGTGTACTATGAAAGCGTTTAGCCTTTCTGTTTTTGAATATTTGTGGCCGAATAAAGCCCCTGGCAATTGATGCCAATGTCGATCAGTTGTGATGGCGGGATACAGATTATGGAATAGGCCAATACCGAATAAGGTAGGACAAAACTTTTTCCACTATATTCTGATTGATACGTCAAACATTCTCTTACAGAGAATGCCATAATTATCAAGGCTATTTTACATGCCGAAATTTTTGAGAACAAGGGAAAGCTCGATATAGGTCCTAAAAAGGAAAAGGTGGTCTTGAAGATCCTTTGGACACTCTGCCGCACGTCTGTGCGACTTTTCACCTTGGTGTAGGATCCTTTGAGAGGATCAATCGATCAAGGATACATAAGGGGCCCGAAAAAGGGGCCCTTGGTACCATCGAAAAGTGATTTGGGTTGTAAAGAACCTGAAAAATAAAATAAGGGGAAAAGGAAGAAGATGAAGGTCCGAATAAGGTCGAGTTGTATTGTGGACTTTGTTTTCAGTTTGCCTCCGTCCTTTCCCATGGTATTTTTAGTGCGTAGTTATGTACACGCGGTACGTATGCCGCGATCAGGTTGGGGTTTTGACGGAGGCCGGATTGCTAATATAGCTCTGGACAAGCCGGACTGTCATTCTGCAGTGTAGACAGGACTCGTTTGATAGTGTCCGGGGACTTGACTGCCGATGTAGTATTCGGCTTGATAAGGTGTAACACCCTCAATGCGACTATATCTCCCACGTGTCGAGGCACGACTTAGAGGCATAATCGCATTGAAGGCATATGTCGCAAATTAGGCAATCTTCACAACATCCCATGTAATATAATAATAAAGGGGAGATAACATAGTTGGCTTACACTCGCCACGTCAATCAAGTACATAAATAACATTACATCATCCAAACACTCATGGCCCGACTACGGCGCCAAAATAAAAGAGAACCCAACATGCGACACGGTCCCGATCACCCCCAACTAGGCACCACTACTGATCATCGGGAAAGGAAACATAGTAACGTTGAGAGTCTTCGTCGAACTCCCACTTGAGCTCAAGTGCGTCTCCTGGAGCGGAATCATCTGGCCCTGCATCTGGTGTAATAGTAATCTGTGAGCCACAGGGACTCAGCAATCTCGCACCCTCGCGATCAAGACTATTTAAGCTTATAGGTAAGGCAAGGTAAATATATGTGGAGCTGCAGCAAGCGACTAGCAAAATATGGTGGCTAACTTATTCGCAAAAGAGAGCGAGAAGAGGAGGCAAAGCGCGAGCGAGAAACTAGAGAACAACCTGCGCAAACATTACTCCAACACCGTGTCCACTTCCCGGACTCCGCCGAGAAGAGGCCATCACGGTAACACACTCAGTTGATTCATTTTAATTAAGTTAAGGTTCAAGTTATCTACAACCGGACATTAACAAATTCCCATCTGCCCATAACCGCGGGCATGGCTTTCGAAAGTTCAAATCCCTGCAGGGGAGTCCCAACTTAGCCCATGACAAGCTCTCACGGTCAACGAAGGAATAGACCTCCTCCCAAGACGTTCCGATCAGACTCGGTATCTCGGTAATTCAAGACACTTCGACAGGTTAAAACAAGTCCAGCAACACCGCCTGAATGTGCCGACAAATATCGATAGGAGCTGCACATATCTCTTTCTCAGGGCACACTCAGATTGTCTAAACTTCCGGTAGGCCAGCCCAGAGTTGCCCCTGGTAGCCACCGGCGGCTGACAGTTTGGACCAACACTCAGAGGAGCACTGGCCCGGGGGGGGGGGGTTAAAATAATGATGACCCTTGAGTCTGCAGAACCCAAGGGAAAGAAAAGGCTAGGTGGCAAATGGTAAAACCAAGGTTGGGCATTGCTGGAAAAGCTTTAATCAAGGCGAACTATCAAGGGGTTCCCATTATAACCCAACCGCGTAAGGAACGCAAAATCCGGGAACATAACACCGATATGACGGAAACTAGGGCGGCAAGAGTGGAACAAAACACTAGGCGAGAGGCCGAGCCTTCCACCCTTTACCAAGTATATAGATGCATTAAGATAACATGGCAATATAATGATATCCCAACAAGTAAATAAATGTTCCAACAAGGAACGCCTCCAATCTTCACCTGCAACTAGCAACGCTATAAGAGGGGCTGAGCAAAGCGGTATCATAGCCAATCAATGGTTTGCTAGGACATGATGGGTTAGAGGTTTGACATGGCAATTTGGGAGGCTTGAAAGCAAGTGGTAGGCATCGTAGCATTGGCATAGCAAAAGAGCGAGCAAACTAGCATAGCAAAGATAGTAGTGATTTCGAGGGTATGATCATCTTGCCTGCACAGTTGTCAGAGTTGACTGGATCCTCGAAAGCAAACTCAACGGGCTCCTCGTTAGCGAGCTCGTCTCCCGTCTCTACCCAAACAAGACAAACAAGCAACAAGGATACAATCAACCACGTGCAAGGATCAAACAATATGATGCAATGATGATATGCTATGCGGGATGCGATGCGGGATGCAAAATGCAAGATATGACAGGAATGCATGAACCTGGCCTCAACTTGGAAATCCAAGTGTGCCACTGGAAAGATGAGATGAAATCGCTTGAAAACGATATAAAGAACACCGGAATCGGAGTTACGGTTTGGAAATGGCAAGCGATTCAAAAATGACACCGGTCTGCGATTTACAGCAAGTAGCCATCTAAATGCAATGAGATGAACATGCTACAGCACCCAAACATGACAACAAAATACATGGCAGTAAATGCATTCAAGATGCTTAACAAAAGTCTAGCACTGAGCTACGGCCAATTCATCCATTAACAGGTTCAAACAAGCATGGCAAAAATGCATATGGCAAACAGATCTCAGACTTAGTGAAATTAACACTTGTCTGGAATTTCAGATCAGGTAGCACTCTTCGGAGCAGCAAAACTACATGCTACAGGACCTGAACATGGCAAAGTAAAGCATGACATGGAGCTACTCAAAGAGCTTAACAAAAGTCCCTTAGTGACCTTGAGCCAAAAGCGATCAGAAAATACAATTGCAAGCATGTGAACATGGCAAAAACATAATCAGTTTTTAGACTTGGTGAAAACTGGCACATGCTGAAACATAACTCAAGTAGGCATGTTTACGAGCTCGATGCACTCACTACGGTGCAAGTCATGGCAAACTAAGCATACACCCATCAATAAGGCACAAAATGCAAGCTAGACATGGCAAGAACAATAGCATAGCATGCACGGATCAACTACAACATCATCGGCAAAATTGCAAACAAGTTGACAATCTGCCCAGATTCATAAAGTAGCAAAAGTAGAGCTCGATTGACTCAAGCTAGGGTGCTCCATAATTGCAAACAAAGACATGGATGGATAGAGCACTATAAGATTAACAAAACATCCTTACTGATCATCCTCAAAAGAGGCACGGATCACTAGGAAACAACATGAACATATGACATCATGAGATAAACAGCTCAAGGACTTAGTGGAAATGCTAAGTCCCTGAAAACAGAATTAACAAGTGCACCACTTTGCAAGCTTGTGCTAGTCACCACACACTTCACAAAAATACATGGGTTGCACCTCTGGAAAGATGACAAAACCCTTAACAAAACACATGTAGAGCATCAGGGCATATCATGCACACATTAATCATGGCAAAAATGACAAAAAGCTAAATGGAGCAGCATATATGACAATTAACTCAAGTAGCCCTCTTCTAACAGCATTTCAGACATCAAGATTAACTCAAATGAAAATGATGCAATGGAATGAAATGATGTACTCTCAGAGATGAACATTTTGATATGCTATATGCATGAATCGGAGCTACGGATGCAAAGTTACGGAGCTATGAACAGGGGCACATGGATTTGAGAATTTTTGGGACTTGGAGGAAAAATCAACCTCCCAGATCTAGGGTTTTGACCCGAGGCACGTAGATCGAGGCGGGGCCGGCGAGGCACTGTTCACCGGCGGGGAGGAGCTCGCTGGAGGTCGATGTGGAGGCGGGGACGGCGAGGGGGAGCGGACGCGGCGGCCGGGCAGCGGCTCGGCGGCGCGGGGCCGGGCCGGCGTCGACGAGGATGGCGGCGGCGGGGTGCGGCTCCGGCCGAAGGAGTGCGGCGGCGCGCGCCGGCGCGGTGGCGGCGGGGAGGCGGCGAGCGACACGGGAGGAAGGAGAAGGCGGCGGGGCGACCGGGCGGGCGGCGCGCGCGGATGGGCCCGCGGGGGCCGGATGCGGGCTCGGCGGGCCGGCGGGGATGTGGTCCCGGTGGCGCCACGTGGTAGCTCCCAGTTGGGGCGGCGGCTATGTCCGGCCCGGACGGACGTGTCCGGCCGGCGCGGGGACGAACTTTAGGGTTTCGGGGAAGAAGGAGATCCGAATTTCGGGGGGGGGGGTCTATTTATAGGCATAGAGGGAGTTAGGAGAGTCCAAATGAGGTGCGGTTTTCGGCCACGCGATCATGATCGAACACTCTAGATGATGGAGAAGGCTTAGGTGGGTTTTGGGCCAAATTGGAGGGGTGTTGGTCTGCAACACACACGAGGCCTTTTCGGTCCCTCGGTTAACCATTGGAGTATCAAACGAAGTCCAAATGGTACGAAACTTGACAGGCGGTCTACCGGTAGTAAACCAAGGCCGCTTGGCAAGTCTCGGTCCAATCCGGAAATGTTTAATCCCCACACACGAAAGAAAGTAGAAATGACCACCGGAGGAGAACGAAGCGCCGGAATGCAAAACGGACAACGGGGAAAATGCTTTAATGCATGAGATGAACACGTATGCAAATGCAATGCACATGATGACATGATATGAGATGCATGACAACGATAACAACACACGGAGGCAAAACCCGAACCCGAGAAAATAAATAACTTAACGCCGGAAACGGCAAGAGTTGGAGTACAAATTGGGAAAGTTACATCCGGGGTGTTACAACACTCCACCACTACGAAAGGATCTCGTCCCGAGATCTAGGACTGAAAGAACGCCGGGTACTCAGAACGGAGGTGATCCTCGCGTTCCCAGGTAGCTTCACGGTCGGAATGGTGTGACCACTTGACTTTGAGAAATTTGATTGACTTGTTGCGAGTCTTGCGTTCAGTCTCTTCAAGAATAGCAACTGGGTGCTCACGATAAGAGAGATCTTCTTGGAGCTCAATGTCCTCGAAGTTGACGGTGCGGTCAGGAGTCTTGAAGCACTTTCGAAGCTGAGAGACATGGAACACGTCATGAACATTTGCAAAGTTTGAAGGAAGCTCGAGTTGATAGGCGAGGTCGCCTCTCTTGCTGACAATCTTGAAAGGTCCCACGTATCTAGGGGCAAGCTTCCCTTTGATACCGAAGCGACGAGTACCTTTCATAGGAGAGACGCGGAGGTAAACATGATCTCCGATCTCGAAAGCCAAATCACGGTGCTTACTATCATAGTAGCTCTTCTGACGGGATTGGGCTGCTTTGAGGTTATCACGAATGACTTTGCACATTTCCTCTGCCTCTGTGATTAAGTCATTACCCAAAAGCTGACGTTCACCGGTTTCAGACCAGTTGAGAGGGGTACGGCACTTCCTGCCATACAGAATTTCAAATGGGGCCTTGCCCGAACTTGCTTGAAAACTGTTGTTGTAGGAGAATTCAGCATAAGGAAGACAATCCTCCCACTTCATGCCGAAGGAGATCACACAAGCCCTAAGCATATCTTCAAGAATCTGGTTGACACGCTCGACTTGACCGCTAGTTTGAGGATGGAAAGCTGTGCTGAAGCGGATGTTGGTGCCCATGGCCTTCTGAAAAGAATCCCAAAACTTCGAGGTAAAGATGCTGCCACGGTCTGAAGAGATCACTTGAGGAATAACGTGCAGAGAGACAATACGAGAGGTATAGAGTTCCGCCAATTGAGCTGCAGTGATCGACTCTTTGATAGGCAGAAAGTGAGCCACTTTAGTGAGTTTGTCGATGACAACGAATATAGCATCATTGCCACACTTGGACTTTGGAAACCCAGTCACGAAGTCCATTTCAATGTGGTCAAACTTCCATTCTGGAATGGCAAGAGGTTGGAGGAGACCTACTGGCCTTTGGTGTTCTGCCTTCACTCTTCTGCAGACATCACATTCATTCACGAATTGAGCAATCTCGCGCTTCATTCGAGTCCACCAATAAGCCTGCTTAAGGTCCTGATACATCTTCGTGCTCCCAGGGTGGATGGAGAGGAGAGAATTGTGAGCCTCATTCATGATCACTTTACGGAGGTCACCTTTGGGTACAACAATACGATCCTCGAAGAAGAGAGTGTCCTTGTCATCAAGGCAGTAGCACTTGTACTTGGGTTGACTCTTGGCAATCCCAATCTTCACCTTTTTCACCATAGCATCAAGAAGCTGGGCTTGGCGAATCTGGTCTTCCAAGGTAGGAGAGACTTGAAGGTTGGTGAGGAAACCTTGAGGAACAACTTGCAGATTAAGTTTGCGGAAAGCTTTACAAAGCTCGGGTTGATAAGGCTTGAGAATAAGACTATTGCAGTAAGCTTTTCTGCTCAATGCGTCAGCAATCACATTAGCCTTGCCTGGAGTATACTCGATACTCGGATTATACTCTTGAATCATTTCGACCCATCGAGTTTGCCTGAGGTTGAGATTAGGCTGAGTGAAGATGTACTTGAGACTCTTGTGATCAGTGAAAATGTCCACTTTTCTTCCCAATAGAAGATGTCTCCAAGTCAAAACAGCATGCACAACTGCCGCCAACTCGAGAACATGAGTGGGGTAGTTCTTCTCATTAGGCTTCAACTAGCGAGAGGTATAAGCAACAACATTCTTCTCTTGCATCAATACTGCGCCAAGACCTTGGAGAGAGGCATCACAAAAGACCTCGTGCGGCTTGGATTCATCAGGCGGAGTGAGAACTGGAGCAGTGATCAATTTCTCTTTCAAAGTGTTGAAAGCAATATCACACTCCGGAGACCAAACGTACTTGACGTGCTTCTGGAGAAGATTAGAGAGAGGCTTCGCGATCTTAGAAAAGTTTTCAACGAATCTTCGGCAGTAGCTTGCGAGACAGAGGAAGCTACGGAGTTGCTTCACGTTCTGAGGAGGTTCCCAATTCACAATTGCAGACACCTTCTCAGGATTCACGGCAATACCCTTGGCAGAGATGATATGACCAAGATAAAGAACCTCATCGAGCCAAAATTCGCACTTGGAGAACTTGGCGTAGAACTGATGTTCCCTGAGCTTATCGAGAACCAAACGCAAGTGCTTGGCATGATCTTCCTTGTTCTTGGAGAAAACCAGAATGTCGTCGAGATAGACCAAAACGAAGTCATTGGTGTAGGCGTTGAAGATGAAGTTCATCATGCGAGAGAAAGTCGGAGGAGCGTTGACGAGGCCAAAAGACATGACAGTGTATTCATATGAACCAAAGCTTGTCCTGAAAGCCGTCTTGGGAATATCTTGCTCACAGATTCGAATCTGATAACCCATATGGAGATCAAGCTTGGAGAATACTTGGGCACCTTTGAGTTGTTCGAGCAGCTCGTTGATGTTGTGAAGTGGGTATTTGTTCTTGATGGTATTCTTGTTCACTGGACGGTAATCAACACAAAGTCGGTCCGTTCCATCCTTCTTATTCACAAAAAGAACACCACAACCCCACGGAGAAGAACTAGGCCGGATGAGACCCATTTTCTCTTGAATATCGAGTTGCTTCTTCAGCTTCTTCAACTCTTCAGGTCCAAGCTTGTAAGGACGCTTGCAAACAGGTTCCGTGCCAGGCTCAAGATCAATAACGAATTCGACTGGCCGGTGCGGAGGCATTCCTGGAAGCTCTTCTGGAAAGAAGTCTTGATATTCGCAAACGACTGGAATTTGGGAGATGGCATCCAATTCACCCTTCTCATTGAGAGAAAATAGATGGATGGTATTATCCCGAGCGGCAAAGACAATCACATCCTCATACGAATGAGTCAATTGAATCTGCCTGGCTGCACAATCAAGTTGAGCCTTGTGCTTAGAAAGCCAATCCATTCCGAGAATAAGATCAATATCCGAGTTACCAAGGATCATCGGGGAAGCCAGAAACTTGAAATCACCCATCGAGATAGAAATATCCGGAACTTTGTAGTTAGCAAGCAAGCATCTACCCGGAGAGACAACTGCTAAAGGCTTATGCATAACTTGAGAAAACCAACCATGCTTAGATGCAAAAGGTCTCGAGATAAAACAATGCGATGCACCAGTGTCAAAAAGAACTTTTGCAGGAACATCGTTAACAGGAAGGTTACCCATGATGACATCTGATGAATCCTCTGCCTGAGCTGCATTCACCATATTGACCTTGGTGTACTTGGGGTTATGCTTGACCACAGCTATACTTGCCGATCTGACAGGAGGAGGAGGAGGAAGACGCCTCTGGTTGAGACACTTGTTGGCATAGTGACCCTTCTGTTGACACTTGTTGCACGTGACCTCTGAAAGCGAACGGTGATACGAAGCACTCGATCTTGGAGCTTGAGACGAAGTCTTGTTCTGAAAGCCAGGGTTGGGTGGGTGGGAAGATCCACTGCCACCTTTGCTCTTCTGCTGATACGGCTGACGGAACGGAGGAGGAAGCCAATACTTCTGCTGCTTGGCCACTTGAGTAGAGGAAGAAGGAGTAACATCTCTGACTCGTTTCTTGGAAGCATCACACCTCAACTGAGCAGCCTCTTGCTTCAGTGCCATGTTGTAGAACTCATCGTATCTCAAAGGCTCGAAGAGAACAAGAGCTAGCTAGATTTCTTCTCTGAGACCACCCCTGAACTGGTATATCATGCTCTTCTCATCAGGGATGTCATGCTTGGCAAAGCGGGCGAGCTTCTGAAACAACTTGTTGTAGTCATAGACAGACAAAGAGCCTTGCTTCAGGTTGCAGAATTCCTCACGCTTGCTTTCAACCACGCTCTGAGGAATATGATGAGCTCGGAAATCTCGACGGAAATCATCCCAAGTGATAACACGTCCACCTCTGGAGTCCTTGTATTGCTGGAACCATCCTGCAGCTTGATCTTTGAGTTGGAAGGAAGCGAACTTAACAAAGTCCTCAAGCCTAACGTTACTGCACTTGAAATGCTTGCACAGATCCACAAGCCAATCGTCAGCATCGGTTGCCTCAACACAATTGCTGAAAGTCTTTGGCCCGTTAGCAAGGAACTGGTTGAGTGAAGCAAAGTGATTCTGATTGCTGCCTTGATTCCCTTGGTTGCCTTGATTGCGCTCTTGAAGAATTTGCATGATCAACTATGTGTTTGCATTGGTTGCGGCCATCACAGCTTGCCATGCCTCCGGAGGAGGTGGAGGTGGTGGCGGATCAGGATTCAGAGTCGTTCGCGTTGGAGGGGCCATCCTGAAGAGGTTGACCACCATTAGCACATCGATAGACAAATATTGAAGCTGAATCCAACGGAATGAAAATTGCAACATTTAGTCTTCACATCCGAACAAAATGAACGAATGCATTCCTCTTGAAATGGTCACATATCCATAAATTGAGAAGCCACTTAGAATTAAGGTAGAGAAATAAATCAACAAGGTACAGATCAAGAACGAATAATCGGTAAGAAATCCCAATCTCAAACCAAATATCCGTGGAATAAGAACTATAGCTACAAGAATTCCCACCTATGAAACTCCCGAACCTTTCCGGTTATGCAATCAGGTGTTGGGGATACAGGGGAAGCATAATATTTCACCCAAATCTAGCAAATCCTACATCCAGCTGTATCCATCCTTCAACACATAACCAAGAAAACTTCGGAAACCATCTACCTCAACCTTCGAAAAGCATCCGTTATACAAGTTATGGCGATACTCCCGAACTCCCGCCCCAGTACTAGGTGGCGTCGAGGTTATCTCACCAACGAACTGCATAAAAGAGATTTTCGATGTCGGCGTACTAAACTCAGGTATTCCAGAACTGCAACGATAAAATTATGATGACAACACCTCAGAGCTCAACTCCCCGGGACACTTCCACTAAACCCCTGACAGGAGGCACCAAGACAATGTTCTCATCATAAAACCATCGGAACGATTCAAAGATACCTGCGTGATCCTAAATTTTTTTAGTGAAATTTGAGAAGAGAAGAGTCAAAACTCTATGTCAGGATGCCTTACCAGAGCGATGAGGAGACTGGGAAGTAAAAAGAATTCCTAAACTCTCCGATATATAATTCCTAAATGACTCAAAACATTTTTCTAGACACAACTCGGCTGCTAAAAACGACCAAGCAATGGGGCTCCTAAGGTCGGGGAAGGCTCTGATTACCAACTTGTAACACCCTCGATGCGACTATATCTCCCACGTGTCAAGGCACGACTTAGAGGCATAATCGCATTGAAGGCATATGTCGCAAATTAGGCAATCTTCGCAACATCCCAAGTAATATAATAATAAAGGGGAGATAACATAGTTGGCTTACACTCGCCACGTCAATCAAGTACATAAATAACATTACATCATCCAAACACTCATGGCCCGACTACGGCGCCAAAATAAAAGAGAACCCAACATGCGACACGGTCCCGATCAACCCCAACTAGGCACCACTACTGATCATTGGGAAAGGAAACATAGTAACTTTGAGAGTCTTCGTCGAACTCCCACTTGAGCTCAAGTGCGTCTCCTGGAGCGGAATCATCTGGCCCTGCATCTGGTGTAATAGTAATCTGTGAGCCACAGGGACTCAACAATCTCGCACCCTCGCAATCAAGACTATTTAAGCTTATAGGTAAGGCAAGGTAAATATATGTGGAGCTGCAGCAAGCGACTAGCAAAATATGGTGGCTAACTTATTCGCAAAAGAGAGCGAGAAGAGGAGGTAAAGCGCAAGCGAGAAACTAGAGAACAACCTGCGCAAACATTACTCCAACATCGTGTCCACTTCCCGGACTCCGCCGAGAAGAGGCCATCACGGTAACACACTCAGTTGATTCATTTTAATTAAGTTAAGGTTCAAGTTATCTACAACCGGACATTAATAAATTCCCATCTGCCCATAACCGCGGGCACGGCTTTCGAAAGTTCAAATCCCTGCAGGGGAGTCCCAACTTAGCCCATGACAAGCTCTCACGGTCAATGAAGGAATAGACCTCCTCCCAAGACGTTCCGATCAGACTCGGTATCTCGGTAATTCAAGACACTTCGACAGGTTAAAACAAGTCCAACAACACCGCCTGAATGTGCCGACAAATCCCGATACGAGCTGCACATATGTCTTTCTCAGGGCACACTCAGATTGTCTAAACTTCCGGTAGGCCAGCCCAGAGTTGCCCCTGGTAGCCACCGGCGGCTGACAGTTTGGACCAACACTCAGAGGAGCACTGGCCCGGGGGGGTTAAAATAATGATGACCCTTGAGTCTGCAGAACCCAATGGAAAGAAAAGGCTAGGTGGCAAATGGTAAAAGCAAGGTTGGGCATTGCTGGAAAAGCTTTAATCAAGGCGAACTATCAAGGGGTTCCCATTATAACCCAACCGCGTAAGGAACGCAAAATCCGGGAACATAACACCGATATGACGGAAACTAGGGCGGCAAGAGTGGAACAAAAAACTAGGTGAGAGGCCGAGCCTTCCACCCTTTACCAAGTATATAGATGCATTAAGATAACATGGCAATATAATGATATCCCAACAAGTAAATAAATGTTCCAACAAGGAACGCCTCCAATCTTCACCTGCAACTAGCAACGCTAGGGGCTGAGCAAAGCGGTATCATAGCCAATCAACGGTTTGCTAGGACATGATGGGTTAGAGGTTTGACATGGAAATTTGGGAGGCTTGAAAGCAAGTGGTAGGCATCGTAGCATTGTCATAGCAAAAGAGCGAGCAAACTAGCATAGCAAAGATAGTAGTGATTTCGAGGGTATGACCATCTTGCCTGCACAGTTGTCAGAGTTGACTGGATCCTCGAAAGCAAACTCAACGGGCTCCTCGTTAGCGAGCTCTTCTCCCGTCTCTACCCAAACAAGACAAACAAGCAACAAGGATACAATCAACCACGTGCAAGGATCAAACAATATGATGCAATGATGATATGCTATGCGGGATGCGATGCGGGATGCAAAATGCAAGATATGACAGGGAATGCATGAACCTGGCCTCAACTTGGAAATCCAAGTGTGCCACTGGAAACATGAGATGAAATCGCTTGAAAACGATATAAGGAACACCGGAATCGGAGTTACGGTTTGGAAATGGCAAGCGATCCAAAAATGACACCGGTCTGCGATTTACAGCAAGTAGCCATCTAAATGCAATGAGATGAACATGCTACAGCACCCAAACATGACAACAAAATACATGGTAGGAAATGCATTCAAGATGCTTAACAAAAGTCTAGCACTGAGCTACGGCCAATTCATCCATTAACAGGTTCAACCAAGCATGGCAAAAATGCATATGGCAAACAGATCTCAGACTTGGTGAAATTAACACTTGTCTGGAATTTCAGATCAGGTAGCACTCTTCGGAGCAGCAAAACTACATGCTACAGGATCTGAACATGGAAAAGTAAAGCATGGCATGGAGCTACTCAACGAGCTTAACAAAAGTCCTTAGTGACCTTGAGCCAAAAGGGATCAGAAAATACAATTGCAAGCATGTGAACATGGCAAAAACATAATCAGTTTTCAGACTTGGTGAAAACTGGCACATGCTGAAACATAACTCAAGTAGGCATGTTTACGAGCTCGATGCACTCACTACGGTGCAAGTCATGGCAAACTAAGCATACACCCATCAATAAGGCACAAAATGCAAGCTAGACATGGCAAGAACAATAGCATAGCATGCACGGATCAACTACAACATCATCGGCAAAATTGCAAACAAGTTGACAATCTGCCCAGATTCACAAAGTAGCAAAAGTAGAGCTCGATTGACTCAAGCTAGGTTGCTCCATAATTGCAAACAAAGACATGGATGGATAGAGCACTACAAGTTTAACAAAACATCCTTACTGATCATCCTCAGAAGAGGCGTGGATCACTAGGAAACAACATGAACATATGACATCATGAGATAAACAACTCAAGGACTTAGTGGAAATGCTAAGTCCCTGAAAATAGAATTAACAAGTGCACCACTTTGCAAGATTGTGCTAGTCACCACACACTTCAGAAAAATACATGGGTTGCACCTCTAGAAATATGACAAAACCCTTAACAAAACACATGTAGAGCATCAGGGCATATCATGCACACATTAATCATGGCAAAAATGACAAAAAGCTAAATGGAGCAGCAGATCTGACAATTAACTCAAGTAGCCCTCTTCTAACAGCATTTCGGGCACCAAGATGAGCTCAAATGAAAATGATGCAATGGAATGAAATGATGTACTCTCAGAGATGAACATTTTGATATGCTATATGCATGAATCGGAGCTACGGATGCAAAGTTACGGAGCTATGAACAGGGGCACATGGATTTGAGAATTTTTGGGACTTAGAGGAAAAATCAACCTCCCAAATCTAGGGTTTTGACCCGAGGCACGTAGATCGAGGCGGGGCCGGCGAGGCACTGTTCACCGGTGGGGAGGATCTCGCCGGAGGTCGATGTGGAGGCAGGGACGGCGAGGGGGAGCGGACGCGGCGGCCGGGCGGCGGCTCGGCGGCGTGGGGCCGGGCCGGCGTCGACGAGGTT